>NC_018213.1:1425019-2049985 GCF_000219625.1 Zymoseptoria tritici IPO323 | reverse complement strand
ATACCTCTTTCCGACCTATACGAGGATCTAGCTAAAGCCCGGTTTATATTTAACGACTACGATTATATAACTATACCGTTGCTAAGAGTCTCGGCTATAATCGGCGATTTTAATTATAGAGAGCCTGCCGCGGTAATTAATAAAGGCTCCGAGTCTTATATTATATCTACCGCGGTAGCTTGCCGTACCGGCGTCCCGATCGGTACGGGAATTAAAGTCTTAATAAAGACGGCTTCTAGTGTTCTACCTTTCCTTAGCCTATCTACTAGTATACGGGTGTCGGTTTATAGTATTACGGTTTACGTTCCCTTCTTAGTTATAGACTCGGATGCACTAACTCTTCTTAGGCGACCGTAGTATCGTCGGGTCCGCCTAACTTTAACTAACTACGATAATAGATCTTAGTAGGGTACGATTATAGCTATAAACGGTCGTACGATTAATTTTATTAGAGTTTAACTATACGGTCTAACGTACCGAGTCCTTATACCTACTAGCACTTCGGGAAAAGCCGAGTTAAGCCGCTAACTGCCTCCTCGCTACTTAGTAGTCTATTAGAGGTCCTACTTCGAGCGATCTAGTACGTATTTCCGGAAGAGTTAAGTATAAAAAGGACTTCGAGTCGAGAATCCGCATTTAGTAGACGAGGTCGAAATAAAGCGGGCTATCCCGAAAGTTCGGCCGCTCCCGAAAATCTTAGCGCCCTAAGTTACTCCTAGGGTTAGGCTAGGGAAACTTCGGAAGAAAACTCGGCGAATTTACTTATCCCCGAAACTAGCTAATATCGCGATGTTTAACCTTACCTTATATCGATACTAAGCCCTAGCTCCCTTCTATTCGAACTTAATAGTATCAATAATAAATACAATAAGCTACTCGAGCTCGTAGCTACCGCTTACTACCTCCGCTACTACGAAGAAAGAAAGAGATCGCTATATAGGGGGAGGAATTTATAGTTTTCTAAATTTTCCGTCGACTACTATATACTATATAAGAGGAAAGCGGACAAAGTTAAGCTAGTAGAAGCTTTAGTTTATAACACGAAGAGCGTTACTAATAAGGTAGGGAATTAGAAAGAAGCTAGCCTTAAGTTCGAAGCATCTTTACCGCGGTCGGATCGCTAGTAGGACAATAAATACCTAATTTAGAAGTTCTCCGAGCTTAAGAGGGGGACAAGATTAACACCGGAGAGAATTAAGACACTAAACATTAGGATAGATCTGTTTAATAAAGAGCATAAGCTTTTTATAGAATACCTATATAATAAGGAGGCTACACTTTCCTTCGATTTCTCTAAATGCGGCCGCCTTAAACCCTTAGTCGCACTACTACAACGAATACGAACTATACCTTATGTTCCCTAGTAATTAAAGGACTTCTATATTGCTTATAGCCTTCGAGATGTAGTATCTAAGATAATTAAGAAGCGACTAGATCGCGGAACCCTCGAACCCTACTATAGAGTATATAAGAATCCTTAGTTCTTAGTTAGTAAGAAGGATCTTAACGAGAAAGGACAAAAGTAGTACCGGCTTATTAATGCGGCAATAGAAATTAACCGAGTTACTCTTAAAGACGTATATATACCCCCGGACACTAATAGATTTTCTATAGACTTTGCGGGCCTTTAAGTTATAACACTAATTAACCTTTTCTCTAGCTACGACTAAATCCTACTAGACGAACGAGACCGAGATTTAACTAGATTCGATACGCCAATCGGCTACTTCCGCTAGACTAGTATTCTAATAGGAGCTACGAACTCGGTAGCATAGTTTTAGCGAATTGTGTGCCGAGTTCTTAAGGATTATATGTTCTACGCGGCTCGACCGTATCTAGATAATATTAGTATTAAAGGCCCTCGGTCTCGGTATAATAATAAAGAGGCTAAACCTAGTATTCGTCGATTCGTACTCGAGCACATTTAGAACCTTAACGGGGTTCTTACGGACATAGAAAGAGTAGGGCTAACTATTAATCTAAGTAAGACATTCTAGTTCTCGACTAGTATAAACATTATTAGCTACGTCTACGACTCGGCTAGTCGCTACCCTAATACCGCTAAGGTTATTAAGATTACCGAGTAGGGACTACCTATAGATGCTACCGAAGCCCGCTTATTTATTAGAGTTATAGTATATTTCCGAATCTAGATTCCGGACTTCGCTATTCTATCTCGCCCTATCTACGTAGTAGCTAAGCCGGGTAGTATCTTCGTCTAGACGCCGCTCGAACAGTATACGATAGATTAGCTTAAGGAGGCACTTATTACGGCACCGGCCCTTATTACGATCGATTACGTTAACGGAGGGACTATAATCGTAGTAGTAGATGTATCTAGTCTTAGCTAGGGAGTAGTACTTATATAGGCAGTAAAGGGCAATAACCGCCGTAAGCATCCGGTTCGATTTAAAAGTAGTTTATAGACTAAGGAAGAAGCTAAATACGATACTAGCAAGCGAGAGTGTCGTAGTATACTCTATGCTCTTAAGAAGCTTAAAGTATATATGTTCGGTGTTTACTTCGTACTAGAAGTAGATGCGAACACGCTAGTTTACTAACTTAATATACTAGCGAACGATCTTCCGACTTTAGTTACGGCTCGATAGATTGCTTAGATTCGGCTCTTCGACTTTACGGTTAAGTATGTGCCTAGCCGAAAGTATAGCGCCGCTAATAGCCTTTTACGGAAACCTTAGACTCCGTCTAATGCCGCGGACAAGGAACATAACGTAGACCTAGATAATATAATTAACCGTAACTTCTTTTAGGTATAGGTACTATAAGGGGGGAACTTCTAAAGGTTCCGATCTCCCGCGGATAGTAGTAGTGCGGACGTACGGGGTAGCATAGGGGGCAAAAAGGGCGGTAAACTATACAATTAGAGTAAAAGGTAGGGGGGCAAAAGAGGTAGTATTAAGTGCTCTGTACTATTAGGCCTCGTGTTCGTGTCGAAGGTCCTTCCGGAGGTACTAGTAGTCGGTGTCCCTCTCTAATCCTCCGACCTATATACGAAGCTTAAGCTAGATATAGACTATACGTAATAGTACGATATTCCCTACTACATTCGTCCCCCTTCTATAGTATCTAACCTAGATACTATAAGAACCTAAACTATACTATTATGCACGCTTAAAGCGTAAAAGCCCTCTAGATCTAGCACTAGCGTCGTCCTTTTTAACTTGTTACTAACGTAGACTATCCCTATCCTCGGGTTTTGTACCTACTATATATATCTATCGCATATAGTAAAGTTAAAACAAAAGAAACAACAAAAAAAGAAAAAAGAACCTTAAAACAAGCGCTAGTGTAGAAAACAGCCGCTCCTTATGTCCTGTTCGTACTAAAGGTTTCCTAGACCCGATACGGATTTTAGTCTAGTAAAGGCTATAAACCTATCGCTAAGTACTATCCTCCTACTATATATCGCGTCTAGGTACGCGCTTACCGTCCTTACTAATAAGTAAGTCGGGGACTTCCTAGGGTACTACAATGTCTATATCTCCCTACCTAAGTAGCTTACGTTCCCTGTCGTCTACGTCGTTAGGCGCGACTTTAGCTAGTAGAGGCTAGTGCTTCTAGAAGTCGGTCGGATGCTTGTCCTTAGCGTTGTAGTACGATCGGTTACCGAACGTATTCCTCTCCGCGTACTTAATGTCCTTATAGTTTACCTTTACTCGAGCTATAGTCGCATCTCGCTACTTCTTAATCTATGCCCTTAGATCGACAACATTAAGGCGTATTAGCCTCTCTAATTCGACGACGACTCTAGGGCTCTCCTACTTCTCGTAAGTAACAAGTATAGTAGCGATGTAGTTGTTAGGTGTTAAAGATATAGCCGTAGGGAAGGCGTAAGGAATCTTGCCGTACTTGTTAATAAGCCCGGAGGGTGTCTTATCGGGGGCGGTTAGGTCTATATAAGCTTTACGTAGCATCTCCTAGTTACTAGCTTCGGCACATTCGAGAGAACTATCTATATATATAGCTACGAACTAGGGAAGAATCGTTCGACGCTCGGTCTCTACCTTAGTATCGATACTATATAGTAGATACGGAACCGTAATGCGAACATTAAATGCCTTATAAGGAACGTGTTCCTACTCGAGCTTATAGCGATCTAGGAAGTGTTACGGTAGCACCGTAGCATCGATCTTCTATACTACTCCGTCTACGTAGTTGTTAGCCTTTATCTACTAGTACTATTCCTAAAAGATCTCCTTCTCGTATATCCTCTTAACGAGCACCGTATAGTCCTTCTTGCCCTCGTCTATTAAGGAGACCGTATCTTAAATCTAGTTAATACCGCGATTCTCCTCGACTATACGGCTAACCGTAAGGTCGATATGCTTAAAGGTAGTATTGTCGCCCTTCTTAGTACTTTTAGCGTAGTATAGGTACGATACTAGCCGGTGCTTATAGTTACCTCGTAGAAGAATATATAGTAGCTAGTATTAAATGTCCTAGCGGATAAGCTGCTAGATCTAAGAGTAGCACATCGTACGAAGCTATCCGTAGTTAGGCTAGCTATTAATTTCGCGCTAATGCTACAAGTACATATCTATTTCCTTATTAATAATCTTATAAAGGGCCTTATCCTGTCCGATCTACGCGAAGAGGGGAATATTAAGCGTGCTATTTCTCTTAAACTCGTGCTCCTAACCGGGCGTTAAGTATATTGCTTAGCGAGCCTTATTAAAGAAGCCGTTAAAGTTAAGCTAGCCGAGTTCTCTACGTAGGACGTTATTGTCGAAGCGGTACGGCCTAAGGAAGTCCGATAGTCGAGACGGACAAGCATCCTTAAACTATATCTTATACGTCTCGGAACCTGTCTTTAGCTAGCTAAGCTTATACGTATTGTACTTAAGGGTAGTAAGTCTAAAGAGCGTGTTGTTCTTTACTATTACATTCCCGGTCTTTACCTTAATTCCGAAGTACCGAAGTAGGTCCCTCGCATAATTATAGCATAGGAACGTACACTTATCCTTTAGCTTCGTACTGTCCGGATATAGTAGTTATAGGCATCGAAATAGCTAGTTCGGGGTAGTAAGACGTTACGAAAGCGGAAGCTTCCTTAGGCTATTAATCGTAGCGATAATCTAAGGTAAGGCGTCCTTATAATTATAGGTTGTGTTCGTAGGTTCCGTAATAGGGATACCGAGAGCGATCTATGTTTTAGTTACTACCTAACTTACTAAGCGAGCCCTTCCCGTAGTACGAATAATAGGAGTCGAGTAGATACTCCCTCCGAGACTAGGGCTAGAAATAGATCTGCCGGAGTATAGTATTTAGGGGCGGCCGGAGCTACTCTCGGAAGGGGTACCGCGTATAGGAAGACTACCGAGATTAGCTAGCTTTTCCTTAGTTTTAGACCGCGTACTTATAGCGGGAGGTGCTTCGATCTGCTTCTAAGTGTTAGATCTAGACGTAATTTCCTTCTCCTTTCCCTTAGGCTTATAGGGCACTATCTACCTATAACTATCTATACGCCGGTTATACGTATTACGTATAATGTTAATCTGCTCCTATATAGGGTAATCGATTCCTCCTACTTTAGCGACTATAGCGAAGTCCTTAGTAGTGTACTTAGTCCCTCTCGGATTTATATAACCCTATCTAACGCCCTAACTATACTAACGAATATATTCTCGTAAAATAAGTATAGCTACTATCGTACCCTTATCGGACTACGTGCTATACTTCGAAGGTAGCCTTCGAATCTCTTTTGCTATGTTCTCGGATTTATATACGTATTGCCTTAGTTCCGGGTTTGCATCTATTACCTCCTGTCCCTATTCTTTTATAAGGGCCTCGTAAATACCCTTCTTACGGTTACGGGTCCTCCTACTATCCGTAGCTGCCTACACTAGCCTCGGATAAGTAGCTATAATACTGTCCTGTCTAGTAATCTTCCCGGTTCCTAAGACGGCCGAACAGACTGCACCTTTACGCGGTGGCCGTCGTAAGTACCTTCCTCGGAAGGGAAACCAAGACAGTCTGGAAGAAACCTCCTCGAAAACCTCTCGAAATCCGCCCGAAATCCTTCTCGAAATCCGCCTCGAAACATAAGCTACAGAACAATAGCACGATTCGAACGAATAGCTCTCTACGCTACGAACAAGAAGAAGAAGAAGAAGAAGAAGAGGCAGTCCACTCTGTCCTATACGCGCACCTCCTCGAAATCCGAATCGAAATCGCATGTCCCTTCTCTAGTAGAGACGTCGTTGCCCTCGAAAGGAAGCATATATGCACTTTAAAGAGCTAGAACTCGGTAGAATCTACAACTCTGCGATTAACCTACGTAGCTATATGCGTTTAGAAGCGGCATACAGTTCTACAAAGGCATATTAACGGGTCTTTCCCTAAGGTCAAGAGATACGAGAGAACAACGATTGTACATAGATAGACTGCTGTCGCGAGACAGCCGTCCTACATAGTCATAGACTCATACAGGACGTAAATGGAACAAACAAACAAACAAACAAACAAACAAGGCATATTAAGGACAAGAGAAGACAGCGAGTTAGACAGCTGCTTTTGCACTGCTTTTGCATTTAAATTTATAGCGTGCGTGCGAAGCGGAAGGATCCGCTAAAAATTCTACAAAAAGCTTAGCGCGAAAATTCTGCAGCCCCGGCTGCAGACAACGACACTCGTTTAATTTCCTTTGTCTTGCGCTGTTTTAAAGTCCTTCGGCAGATTCTGCTTATAGGTCCTACCTTAGGTACGGGGTTTCCCCTAAGGTTAAAGAATACCGAAAGAATTTGATTGTAAATAGATCTACTACCTTGCTTGCAAGGCCGTCCTACATAGTCGTGGACTCCGAAAGGACGTAAATGGAACAAACAAACAAACAAAACAAACAAAACAATTCCCGGTTCCTAAGGTAATAGGGACCCGGTTTATCCGTACGAAATCCTACATACCTACTACAAACTCTACTACTTTTTCTAATCCTAATTCTAAGGTATTAACGATGTCTAATACTACTCGCTCGCGGTCCGTTTCCGGTATACTCTTAAGGAGACTCTCGAGTTTTCCTAGCTCTCTAGTGTTCTACGTAGTCGAGAAGGCTATACGCATTTCTTTATTGTTTATTAAGGGTACGCTCCGGAGGCGAGCTAGGATGTTGTCTATGTCGGTAGTAGTATGTACAGTTGCGCTCGTTATTAAGGTATATTGTATACGCTCGGTGCGCTCGTATCGTTTCGAAGCTATTTTTACGCTAATGCGCTCGGTTAGTATATATGTTATATACGCTCGGCGCGCTCGGTATTATTTTACGCTAATGCGCTCGGTTAGTAAGTATATCGAGGGGGGGGGTGTAAGGAGATAGGAAAGAAAGAAGATATAGTAGATATTATAGGGAAGTCGGAGGTATAGAGAAGATTAAGGCTATTAAGTAGGGCGAGTAGGTAGAAAGCGGGTCCCTTACTTATTCGTAAATTATATACGTACTTATGCTCGTAATTATTAGAAGAGCTCGTAATTATTAGGAAAGGCCTATAATTGTTGTGTCTATAATTGTTATGTCGGTAATTGTTGCGTCGGTAATTGTTACGTTAGTAATTGTTGCGTACGTAGGTGCTCGCATTAGTAGTCTCGTAATTATAGCAGAATGTACATAATTGTTTAGAAAAAGGTAGCCTAGCCCCTAAATGTCCGAAAGGGCGACTAAGCTTCGTAAATTATAACTCCCTCCCCTTTAGGGTAGAGAACGTATGTTTAGTACGCTCTAAATAATAGTAGATTAGTCGTAGCTAGTAGAGACACCTAGGCAATGTCCTATCCTTCGCAAATGTTTACTAGACCCCCTTTTTCTAAATAGTCTAGCAAATAACTAGGCCTATCCGGTAGCACTAGCCTTTAAAAGATGTCCTATGCTCGTTTAGCTATATCGGTAGGTAGGCGTCGTTAAACTTTATTTCCCGTTTAGCGGTGTCGGTCTATTAGATAGATAGCGGCGGCGAGGACGGAGATAAGGTCGTGCCGGGGGAGTCTTGTTATAGGCGAAAAGAGCCCCCTTTAATATAAAGAAATGTATATGTCTCTTTAGGTAATAATAATGTTTGCCTAAGAGAGCGAGCGGAGCCTTTACTAGACTACCGGTCTAGAAAACAACTATAGTAAGCTAAGAGCATACGTCGCTATATTTGCTAGACTATTAGTCTAGGAAATATTTTAATGCGAATTATAGCCGCACTTAGATTCTTAGGTACTATAATCGTTCTTCCGGGGACAGCGAGGATTCCCTTACCCCCTATACGATATTCGGAGGTCCGGGAGCCGGTTCTCTATACTATTTAGCGGCAGGGTCGTCGCCCTAAGGTAATGCCGGCTCTTTATCCTTACTCTTAATACTTATAAGCTATTTAGGGTTTAAGTCCCCGCGTATTAGCTTTTCGAGCTTATTAATATGCTCGAGGTAGTCTATAGGGACTACCCGAAGTATGTCCCTAGACTATATACCTTAGAGCTCTGCCTCGTCTAGCTCTATAATCTTATAGGTACCGGTGTCTAGGCTTATACTTGTTACTCGGTAGGGCCCCTTCTATCGAAAGGATAGCTTCTCGTAGGTAGACTTTCGCTCGCCTCTTTTTAATAGTACGAGCTGCCCCTTCTTAAGCGGCTTATTATCGATATTATAGTTTATATCCTAGTACTCCTTCTAGGCATCTCGTAGCCTACGCTATAGGGCGGTAACTTCTTTAATATCCTTCTTAGAGTAGAAGATCTACCTTACTCGAGTAGCTAGTAAGTCTTCGGTCGTACGAACCGTCTTCTAGTTAATCGTTTTCTAAGTGTCGTACCGTAGCTTAATAGGTAGGACGACATTAAATATATAGAAAAGACTTGCCGGCGTACATCCCGTAGACCTACGAATAGTAGTACGGTCTACCTATAGTACTATGTAGAAAAAGGATCTCTAGCCCTTTAGCTTACCCTACGTATACTTTAAGAGGACGTCTAGGATGTTAGGATATCTACGCTCGACTAGACCGTTCGCTTTAGGGTAGTAGGCGGACATACGACTAAGGTTTATATCTATTTAAGCTAGTAGTTTAGGTATATCGCCGTAGTTCTTAGGCCCTCTATTAAAGACGATCCGGTTATAGGCTCCCGTACGTAAGAAGACGTCCTTAAAAAGAAACTTCGCGACCTACTTTAAGCTTATACCTTAATTCTACCCCTTGTTTACGATTATTCCTTCTAGCTATCTAGAGAGAGACTCCCTAGCTATAATAATGCTTCCGGAGCTATCGATATAAACGACGTCTATATACTACGACTCGCTAATATAGCTATTATATCTTAGGTGCAATTCCGATATACTCGCTAGTCCGGACGATCGAAGAAGATACTCGGGGTACTTTCCGACGAAATCTCGGACCTACTTATATAGTCCCTACTAGTAATACCGACAAGCGATCTTTATATAGGTCCCTTTACGCCTTCTATAGCCGGAGGTAGGGTCCCTATAGAGGGTACGGATAATCGACTTCTACTCCGACTCCTTATCGATAACCCTATATAGCGGCTTATTAATTCTTTTCTAATACTATAAGTAGCGCTCCCTAACTAGGTAGCGAGATGCCCGTTTCTTAAAGGTATGCTAGCTGCTCCTATTTACTCCTACTAGTCGTCGAAGGGTTAGGAGGTAGTATATTATATCGCGGTAGAAGTCCGAGAGGAGGCCGTTAATACTGTTCCGAACAAGTTCCTCTTCTAGAGTAGGGGTAATCTCTTCGGCCTCGATACGATTCGCGTATACTATATATAGCGTACTATTAATTATTTCTTCGTAGTCCTACTTATGCTCCTCGTCGATATTATCGGACTAAGTACGCGGTCGTCGAGACAGCGCATCTATAGTACTATATAGTCGGCCGGGAATATACTTTATATCGAAATTAAATAGTCGTATCTATAAAAGCTACCTTATTATTACTACGTTAGGTAAGTCGGTCGGTAGTCGGTTTAACTAATAGACTAGAGTATTCGCATCTAGCTTAAGTAGGAAGTAAACACCGTAGAGATAGTACTTTAGCTTTTTTAATGCCTTTAAAACACTAAGATACTTAAGTTTCCTAATATCGAACTTTCGCTCGTTCGGCTTCTAGATGCTACTTTTATACCGAGATAGGTATCTTATCTTATAGTTATCGACATCTCGTTATATAAGGACTACTCCGAACCTATCCCCGGATGCATTAATAGTAAGGATAATCTGTCCTCCCGAAGCGTAGTCTATAGTCTTAAGCGCCGGTATAGTAACGAGAGCCTTCTTTAATTTCTCTATCGATGCGTTATGCTCGGCGGTCTAATACTAGCACATATTAGGCTTTAGTAGATTGTATAGCGGAGCTAACACCTATATATACTTCTTAATCTAGATGCGGAAGTATACGACTACGCCTAGGAATACTCGAACCTCCTTAGGGTTATCTAGAGTAGGCTACTCGGTAATCTTAACGACTCGTACTTTATTAGGGTAACGGCTATATATATTACAAACGTACCCGACAATTAGTACCCCTATCGAGAACTATCGCGACTTAAGAGCTAATATAGTAAGTCCTACTCTCTTAATGTTAGTAAGGACTATGTCAAGGTTCGTAACATATTTAGCAACCTAACGTCGGATAGCAGGCTCGGTTTCCTCGTTATCGTACGTAGTACGTAGACCTTTAACTCTAATATCGTCTAGAAAGGGGCGAGCTTAGTAATTTATATGCTCCTAAAGGATAGTAGTTATAATCCTTTAGAACTAAGCGACCGAATTCGTTCTACCTATAGGAATCCCTATATACCTAAATAGCCCTAGCGGTATATAAAAGGAGGTAAGGTCCCGATAGTACTCGGCTAGGGGTATTTAGTCGTATCTAGAGAAGAGGTCTATAAGCGAGGTAGTAGTACACCCTACGAAGTCTACGGAAAAGGAGTCTACGTCCGGTAGTATGTTAGCATCCCTTAGCGTAATACGGTTTACTTCTATAGCTAAGTTAATAAGTCGGTACTTCTTCTCCTCCTTCTTTTCTTAGATACGCTCCCCTTCCGGTATAGGGTCCTTAGCTTTTAGTAGCTTTAGGTTATCTAGCTTCTTTTGTACGATAAACTAGGGGTTCCGGTATATACTATAGGATAGCTCGATTACTCTATTACGGGCTCGCTTACTAACTATCTATATTACTACCTTCTCGAGGGCTACGGGGATAAGGAAGTTCTTATACTACTAGGCCTTATACGGAATCGTACGGATCTCTACTAGTAGGGAAACATCCTCGTTAAGGCGACCGATATGTAAGAAATCCTAAGTAAGAGACTTCTCTCGTCGGAAGAGATAGGTATAAAAAAGCTCGAGTTCTTTCGGCTTTAGTTCGATCGTAGTCTTAAAGCTAGTTATACGTTTAGGGGTAAGTCTCGAACCCTTCTCGATGTCGGAAAACTTAGGGATAAGGTACTTATTATCCTAGGGGTACGTACTTAGTATAAGTTTAGCCTTATTTTTAAGACATCTCTGCCGCTAGTTAAAAGTACTATTAGGGGGCTTACTACCGGTATCGTAAATACTACTATTAACGGGTCTAATCTTGTCCGCCTTACGTTTATATATAGTATACGTATTCGGAGCGGATCCTACCTCCTATTCCGCTTTACGCTAGAGGTAATCTAACTAGAGAATATCCGCCTACTTAATAAGTAGCGACGCTACTTAAGCTTATAAGGTAGTTTCCTAGACTATATCCGAGGGATTAATAGTATATTTTGTCGAGGTAATAGCCCGGAACTCCTCCTAAGTCCTTACTTTATCCTAGGTGCTAAGGAAATACTTACTAGACCTAAGGTCTAGGAAAGGTTTCGGGTCGACTTTGACTAGTAGTCTCGTTCCGGACGACTATAAGTAATCCTCCGGATAGTTAAATAATACTACCGCGTTACCGGGGTGTCGGTAGCCTACTCGTTTCCCGACTCCTCGGGCTTAGTCGTATAAAATGCCTCGGTCGGACCGTACCTGTCTCCGTATCCCTTAACTCTAGTAAAGGTAATCGTTGTTCTATCCGGTGTCGCGATTATATACTCGAGGGACCCGTCGTCGTAGTTTATAGATCTAAGCTGTACCTATCTAGTCTATAGTCGGCCGAGAAGGAAAGGTGTAGTCTATATAACAAGAAACGACGAGTAGGTAAGAACTCCTATAACCTCGATTAGTACCCGCTCTATAATACCTAAGAAATCCGTATAGCTACTAACCGTATTTATCTATATTAGCCGGTAAGTGCGTATACTAACACCCGCTCGCTTTACCGTAGACTAGCTTATAATATTCCCTTTAGATCCCTCGTTAATTATAGTACGACGCTCCCTATATCGTTTTAGACCGATAATATATTCTATAACGGGCGAGGGTATAATAATATAGTCTCGGTCGTTAAAGGACAACCTCGCGTCCTTAGGGTCTTCGTATAGGTCCTATATTAGTCTCGGGGGCATCGTAATATATAGCTCCTTAACTATAGGACCGAGGAAAGTAGGGTTATCGTCTTCTATCTCTTCTACGAACCTATTACGTATATAAAATCTAGAGGGCAGGATATGCTTAGCGGTAGCACTACTAAGTTTAAACTCGACTCGCACCCCGTAAGAACGAAGCGGCTCGTCTATATCGTACTAGTATACTATAGTAGTAGTAATGTTGTCCTCCTTAATGATAATCGATAGCCCGGCTTCCTTAGTAGCTATTACGAAGTCTTCTTAGTTCCGAGCATAGCGCTTAAGAAGTCCCCTAGCTATAGTAGGTAAGGTAGCGAGAAGCTCCCTAATAGGGATATTAGACAGCTACGCTAGTATCCTATTAAGTAGCACTTTTTCTATATTAAGCCGCTCTCGAAGGTAAATGTCCCTTCTCTACGTACCCTTTCTAGTCGTAGTAGGCTTCTAGTTCTTCTTTTTCTTTAGTAGCGGGGGGTTAACGAAGCCCTAAGAAGGAGGGGTAGGATCTATATCTATATTTCTAGTAGGGTCCTAGGTCTAGCTATCGTTCGCGGACTACGGCTAGTTACCGGTATTAAATATACTATTACTAGTAAGAGTACCCTATGTCGACTACGAGCCTTCTTCGACTACCTTTATATACTCTTCCGTATTAGGGATCTTATAGGCATCGATCTTAATAGATACTATCTTCTTTAGCTTTACAATACGACTAGTATTATTACTCGGCTTAGCGGCTAGCTCCTTTCCCTTAGTCGTACTCGTTAGCCTAGTCGTAGCGTTCGTAGATAGAGAGTTAGTACGGATCTAATTTATATAGGGGGCACGAGGGTCTCGCTTATTAATGTATACTAGATTATTAGGAACCGTACTTCTAGCGACGATATTGTATTAGTTTCTATTTATGTTCGTCGCTAGTACGGGTCCTATAGGGGGACCTAAGCCTTAGCCTAGGTAACTAAGTTAAGCTAGTAACGAGGGTATAGATTTTAAGGTCGGTAGAATAGGGCTAGGAACAAGTGCCGGGTTAAGAGGTATACTTAGTATATGTGTCCGAGGAGCAAAGGCAGCTATAGGTAGTTTATAAGCTAGCTAGTATTTCTTAGCATCTTCGAGATTCGCATTGGTAGGCTAAGTAATAGCCCTTCCCTATACTTTCTCGATAGCGGGAGCTATTATCCGGAGCTTAGGCTAATCCGGCTAGTTCCTAAACTACACCTTTCGTTTATTAACATTACCTTCTCGTCCGATATACTACTTCTTTTTACTATCGCGGTGTATCTATCCCGCACTTAGGAGGTAGTTTATATACTTACATTCCTAAATACTATAACTAGGTTTAAAGTAATAAAAGTATATATACTTAGAGGCTTCCTAGTAGAAGGGGTTCGAGCTGCTAGACGACTAATAGGGTACTAGTCTAGGTCTAGCGATATTATATAAGTAGTACTCGGGAGAATTAGGGGTATTATTAGTATATAGCGTAGCTATATAAGACTTCGGAAAGTCTCTAGGTAGATTAATAGCTATATATACACTTCTCTTAGCTCTTGTACGCTTAATCTTAGTAATAGTTATCTTAGAAAGCTTTTTAGATAGGTCCTCTATGTCCGGCAGCTTCTCTTTTAGTACGCGTAATAACTAGACTCTATTATTCGATGTATCTAGCTTCGGATACTTCTTCTTAGTCTAGTTAATAAGCTAGCTAGTAACCTAGCTCCTACCCTTGCCGTACAACTCCTAGTAAGCTATGCGGCTTATAACGTACTTAAGTGTCGCATTATATAATAGAGGAAGCTAAGTATAGGAGGCTAGGTTCGAGACGTCTACTTCGAGCTTATTTATAATTTCCTACCCTACCTCGGAGGGCAAGCCTTTAAGGAAGAGGTAGTATCGAGCGACTTCGTTATACTATTTAAGAGGTATCCTTTTCGAGACTACTCTAAACGTTATAACGTACTAACGTAGGTTATCCTTCTATCCGGAGACATCCTAGACTCTTTCCTTTACGTATAGCTCTTCGAGGAAAGGAAGGCTATACTTATATACCTAGCTATTATAGTACCGATAGTAGGAAAGAGCCTCTTCCTTAAAAGCTTTATAGTTTTTGCTGTCGAAGCCTAAAAGACTCTCGAGCTAAGCTCGAATATCCGGCACCGAGTGTCGAATAGTAAGTCGGATCCTTTCCCTATTAGGAGTACGTAATCCTTTAAAGTACGAATCGAAGAAGTCGGCTATAGTCTAGAAGAAAGTCGAGGTATCCTTACTTTCGAAGGATAGAGTACTAGGCTCTCTAGGGAAGGGTACGCGACTACGGTAAGTAGGGGCTCTATTATTATAAGTAGCCGCGGTAAGGGCAGTAATAAGATCTACTATGTTTATGTTAGTAGGCTAGGGAGCGGGAACTATACTATAGGTCGCTATAGTAGTAATCCCTTCGGCTTAAGGGAGAGCCTTATTAGTCGACCCTTTAGTCGAATTAGTCGCAAAGCGAGCTACTAGAATCCTATTACTATCGCGGAAGGCGCGAGTATTAGAAGGTACCTAGATAGGGCTATTAGTTCCGGAAGCCCCGCCGGTACTTAGGGTGTTATAGAGAATCTCCGAGGGAGTATTAAGATAGCTACGACGGGAGGGTCCGTCCGGGCCGGTAGTAGGAGTGTTATTAGAAGATATCGTAATAGCGATATGTAGCTTAGTATCGCAAATAGGGAAATAGGAAGTAAGGAGTACAAATACGTATTTAGAAGGCGTATAGGAAAAGGTTAGTAAGTCGTCGTCGATACCGGGGCGGCGGGAGTAGGCTATTTAAAGCTCTCGAGGGTTTGCTAGACTATTAGTCTAGGAAACATTATTACTACTAGTAGTGCACTATAGCTAATTATACCGTTTATATATAGTCTAGGGCTATATTCGATAGTCTCCTTAGTATAGGTAGGGTATAATCGTACGTTCCGGGCAAGTAGGACGGCTAAGTATCTAGAAACTCGAGAATAAGGCGAGATCGCTTCTCGTATAGTATAAAAGAGTCTAGGGTAGGGGAATAAGGACTAGGAATGCGTCTAGGGTCCGTAGCTCGGTATTATTTGTTTACTAGACCCTCTTCCTAATTTAGTCTAGGAAACATCGTATCCTCGAAAGGTCGTACCTCTTAGACTATTCTAGCTAGCTAGAGCCGAGTACTATATATTACATTCTCGTACCGAGAACCTAGTGTCGGTAGATCTAGGTAGGGCTTATATACTCCCTAGTTCTAGTATAGGGTTCGTAGCGATATTATCTACTATTGCCTCGAAAAGTAATACCGAGGAGCGGTCGGGCGATCGGTACGATAGGGCGACGTTTCTTAGGGTATTCGCGACGCCTACGCTATAATAGCTAGTTAGTCTCGTTTCTTATAGCTATTCTATCGAGAGTACGGGACGGCTTACGTAACCGAGTATTCTCTAATATCTAGTATGTCTATTATAGCTACTATAGCGGTCGGTAAAGTTTTCTAGGTACTAGAGGGCTCTTTTTCTACCCTGTTTCTCTTTCCTTTCTTTACGAGCGCCTTGTATAGGGCCTACCGTACGCCTAGCCTACCTTCCTTAGTAGGTAGTCGGGCATAGGAAAAGCTATAGCCGTACGATTTTAGCCCTAGGAGGCTTATTTTTACCCTATTTTACATCCGCTAGAGTCGATATTATCTCCGTAGTAGTGTCGCGTTTTAAAGGCGTATAGCCGAGCTCGGTAGCGTAGTCGCTCGTATAGGTATAGGAGCGATAATCTCTAATATCTATTATATCTATTATAACTTTTACCGCGACCAGTACGATATTCTAGGTACTTAAGGGGGTATATTTACTCGCTCGTCCTTCTTTTCGGAGCCTATAGGGCACTACGGGCCGCTAAATAAGAGATAAAATATAGTCGCCGCTCGTCTCGCTTACCTTTAACTACTATAGTCGGGTATAGGAAAAGCTATAGTAGTACGATTTTAGGCCTAGGAGGCTTCTTTTCGCCCTAAATCGCGCCTATTATAGTCGATATACTCTCCGCTATAGCGTCGCGCTTTAAGGGCGTATATCCGAGTCCGGTAGCGCGGTTATATATATTAGTACGAGAGCGCTTTATACCGAGCCTCTATACGATGTTAGTATCCCTTTTTTATATACTCTTTTGCTCCCTCGGTTTCTTCCTTCTCCTTCTTAGGCTATATCGACGAGCTACTCGGCGTAGGGTATATAGCTCGGTAGGGCATAGGGAGTATATATATATATTCGTATATTTAGGGTATATTCGGTAGTAGATCTAGTAATATGCACATAGCGATTTGTACATTAAGGTACTTTATATTTTAAACTTAGACTTTAATCTTAGGTACTTAAGCCTACTGCCCTAGCTAAGGGGCAGAGGTATATCGTAATCCTTTCTTCGAGGGAGGGTATTCGTCGTATGCGTCGTAAGTACTCGTAAGGCGACCAGCGCTATTATTAAGGTCGTAGCCGCTCCGCACTTCCGCACTACTACCTATCCTTTATATATCCTCCTTCTCCGCTTTCGCGAAGGAAGGAGTCTTATATCGCCTACTAAAATATAAGGGGGGAACTTCTAAAGGTTCCGATCTCCCGCGGATAGTAGTAGTACGGACGTACGGGGTAGTATAGGGGGCAAAAAGGGCGGTAAACTATACAATTAGAGTAAAAGGTAGGGGGGCAAAAGAGGTAGTATTAAGTACTCTATACTATTAGGCCTCGTATTCGTATCGAAGGTCCTTCCGGAGGTACTAGTAGTCGGTGTCCCTCTCTAATCCTCCGACCTATATACGAAGCTTAAGCTAGATATAGACTATACGTAATAGTGCGATATTCCCTACTATAGTACATACCGGCAATATTAATATTAAGGACATTATAGAAGGCGAGCTATCCGAATTCTACTAGAAGATTACGTACTACCTAGCTACACTTTTACGACCGCCCTCGGTAGATCTAATAGAGTTCTATACCCTTAAGAAGAAGTTAAGGCGGTATCTTATTCGCGATAGGATTCTGTACCGCCAAAAGCGTATTAATGCGCTACTAGCTCGAGTAATCGATAATAAGGATAAGCGTAAGACTATACTTTTGTACTACTATAATTTCCTGGATGCCGGTTACCGCGGTCGCGAAGTAGTATTCTATAAGCTCTCTAGTAGGTACTTCTAGAAGGGCATATATAAGGACGTATTACGATATATTAAAGGATGCCCGTAGTACAACCTACGTAGTACGGGTAACTACGCGAATGCTCTACTATATATACCTAATCCGGAGCCTAGTACGATCTAGGCGATTAACACTATAAATGTCGACTTAACTATAAGCATTATTATAGTAAGGGAGCTAGTTAGCGGCTTCCCGGAGGCGCGTATTATAAACAAAAGTAGGCTTGTTAGTACTAACGGTGTTAGCTCTACTATAATTGCTAGCTTTATATACGAGATACTCTTTTATAGGTATAGTGTTATAAAATTAATCCGACTTAATAGTAGCCGTAAGAACTTCGGTAAGGTGCTTACTCTACTCGTACAAATAGACGTACGGCTTAGTTGCGTGTCGCCCTATTACCCTTAAGGAAATAGAATAGTAGAGCGAGGGCACCCGAATATACTCGATGTTCTCGCTAAGTGTACGAACGGAACTATAAAAGGATAGCGCCGGTATTTCTATACCGCGCTATAGGCTAATCGATCTACTATTCGAAGAACTACCGGCTATGTACCTTCTAAACTCTAGTATTCCTTTAATGTTATCCTTCCGGTAGAGCTTAAGTTTTAGACTTAGAATACTACGGCGTAAAACAACATTCGTACGGAAGAAGATCTTATTGCCCTACGTACCGAGCAGATCCTTATAAGGGAAATAGACATTAAGGAAGCACGCCTTCGTAGCCTACGGCTTCGAGAGCTTACTAAGGAATACTAGGATAATACCTATAACACCGACGACATACTAATCCCTCTTAGCACTACTATTCTTATACGCCGCGGAGAAAGAAAGTTAACTACGGAAAAGCTATCGTTCCGATAGAAGGGACTATATCGTATACACTTATACCTAGAAGCTACGTCGACGTATAAGATTAAGGAATTTACTAGCGCCGTTCTTACTACGACCTTTCCGCGCCGAGTGCTCCGCCCTATGCCTAAGTAGGATTCTATACGCGTATTGCTACCGGAAGTCGGATCTACTATACCTCTAGAGGACAAGCTTAAAGAAGGGCATAATCTAAGCGACGAAGACGATAGTCTACTACCGTCCCCGTAGGTGCGACTACCTAACCTAGCCTTACTAGACGTATCGTAGTACGAGCGCTTCGTATAATAGCCTTTAGGGGGGGGGGAAGAGTACGCGGCGTTATTTGCTCGACCTCGTTATTTATATCTATACTAAGTATACTAACATAGATCGCCTAAAGTAGTAAAGTAAGCTCTTTTCGCCTATAACATCGCCGTCCCCGCCGCTAATTATCTACTACCGGCACCGCTAAATAGGAAATAAAGTTTAAGGGGCGCCTATACTACTACCCTTACCCGACTATAATAAATGCCGGCTTAAACGACATCTATAACATTATAGCCTAAGATAGGGCGCACCTCCGTATAAGAAGTTAATTAGCCGATTAGTCGCTATCCTACCTACCTACCGATACTACTAAATATAGGACTAAGGTATAGAAGCCTCCGCGCCGGGATATATTTAAATTTAAGAAAGGCGCCTATTCTCTATACTAAGCTCGCGACACCGGTATCCGTACTACCTTTACTTAAGCTACCTCCGAGCTAGACTCCGAGGAGACTTCTTCTTCCGGCTACTTAGACTTAGACTGCCCGGCAACACTAACTAATTTAGTACCGACGGTGCCGAATTCCTAGATTCCTATAATAGCCTATACTACTATATCGCGCATTCCGATGTCCTTAAACCTCTTCTATACGTAGCGGAAGCTTATGCCTTCTCCGCCCTCGCCGGACACTAGTATATTAAGGTATAAGGACAGGTTGTACACCTCCTCGACGGCTATTACTAAGTTATCGTAATTAGGCTCTTTACTAGCTAGCGCCTAGCGATAAACCTTATAGAATGTCTCGAATTCGTCGTAAGTCGCGATAACACTAGCGTCGGTCTATATTCGCATCCGATTAGCGCGCTAACAATAAGCCTACTCTCTACTACCGCAAATGCTTACGTTAAAGAACTCCTAAAGCTGTCCGTCGTATATAGTAGTAAACTCGCACTACTAATACTAGGTAGCACCGCGCGCTTCTTCCTACTCCGAGAGGCCGGGAGGCGGTCCGGTCTACGCCTATAGGTTCTCGACCGAGTAGAGTAGCTTAATAAGCGGAATTATCGCTACTAGAACACTACTATTAATTATAAAGCGTAGTAAGGAAGAAGAGGAGAAAGAATAGTAAGTAGTAAAGCTTTTTAGGGGCTTAGCTACGCTTCCGGAACAATTGTAAGCGGTTTCTAACAATTAGAAACAATTTACCTCTAATAGAAGGTTTATAAACATCTAGAATTTACTAACAACTATTGCTACGACTAGTATTGTTATATCGCGGCTACTACTGCCGTCCCCGCTACCCCGTCCCGGTATTACCCCGGGCTACCCCCGGGGGTAATCGAGGGAAAATAGTCGCATTAAGGTAGTAACTAGCACTAGCTCGACTATCTAGAAATAGCGAACTATTAAACTAACTACGCTCTTTAATGTACGTACTAAAGCGCAACTACTCGCACTTAACATCGACACTTATAGTAGGTATATATTAACTACTACTTTCCGCCTTAATCGGGAGTAGCCGGCTAGCCTTATTTTCTCCTACCGGTAGTTCTTATATATTTTCTCGAGTTACTTCTTACGACTACAACCTCCTTATTAATATCCTCGTTTACTACCCCCTTTATAACCGGCCTAGATAGCCGACTCGACTTTATTAGCGCTTACGCTTATACTATAAGGCGCGCTACTCAAGCATCGACATCCGCACTTCCATTGCATACCTAATATTGACCCGATCATTACTAAACACGCACTATTCGAAAGCCCTTATCAAGGCCGTTCTAACGAACCCGCATTTACCCCGCTGCCCTTAAAACCTACGCCGCTACTAGAGTTTAAAGATTTACCTTGTTGCCCCCTTTAGGGTGCAAATTTTGCTAAACTCCGGGATTTGGCCCCTACCTCCGAAACCTTATTCCGACCTTACCTCCCCTACACTCGAAATATTCCCTGTTTAGGGCATTGCATAAGGAAGGTTTACAACCTGTACTATAACACTTTAACATACTACAACACAACTAATACGCCGCCGATTCGGACGCCGTGTAGCCCGTTTAAAAGCCCTCGACGAGAGCTTTTATTCTAGCTATTAAACGCCTGATTTAGTCGAATTTTGAAAGAGCTAAAGGCTAAACAAGAGCAGTGTTCCTAGGATATACAAATATATATATATACTTAGTTCTCTCTATACTAGAGTTACCTGTTGTCCTACGCCGCCGAGAGAGGAAGCTAAAGGAGTAGTATAGTTTAGTAAGGACGAATTTGCACCTCTAAGGATTAGAGTAGTAGTACTAGCTATATAGCTAGATACTTTATATAGAGTATAGGCCTACCTTTCCCTAGAGACAAAGGTTGTCCCGAACCTACTACGGCTACCTGTAGAACGCCTCTAAAGCCTGCTATAAAGACGTACGTTGCTATAGGCTAGAGTACTTCCTAGAAGTAGAGGTATATTTATATATCTCTTCTCTCCTCTTTAAAGTATACCTTCTCCTATACTACTTTGTATAGTAGGGAGAAGAGTGCCCTAGTGTCGTAAGTAGGCTAGGACCTAAACGCAATTAGAAATAGAGACGAACAAGTAGCCCTCTCGGCGTAAGACTACTAAGCCTCTTTTTAAATAACAAACAACAACAACAAGACAATATCTACCGAGACGGAAATAATAGACGCAAGCTTAGCCCCTTAGACTCTAAAAGCTATAGCTAGAGGGGACGAGGAAGTTACGTTTAAGTCTCTTAAAACCCTACTGTTGCCGAAGGAACTACTAAAAAGAACCGGCATTCCTTTCCTACCTAGGAAAAGGCAAAACCCCTTCGAATTTAGTAGCTCCCCGACTCGTAGCCCTTCTTTCGGAAAGAAACAAATACTCTCTCGCACGCCCGCGAACAAGAAGATCCTACAAGCCCGACAGCTATTAGTCGAAGCGGCGGGGGATCTAGGCGGGTTTCTAGAAGAACAAACCTAGGTTCTCGACCTTCTCGAAGTCTTTCGGCACTTTACCGAGCGTATAGACTTTAGGATAACGTCCTAAATCCTCGTAAAGCAAGTCTCGAACCTAGAAACGATAACAAAGAAACTAGCAGCACAGGCGAAGAAGCCTACTTTCGTAGACGTTATTAAGGGAGATAGCGGATCCGCTACCTCTACCTCTACCTCCTTAATAACAAAGACAACATAATAACAATAACAATAATAATAACAACAGTAGACGACCGTCTCCCGGAGGGCTAGCAAGCCGAAAGAACAAGTAGAACTAATACCTCTTATCCTTGTACTAAAGGATAAAGAGAAGGAACTCGACTAGATCGCAACCCGAGACAAAATTAACAATACTTACAAAGGCGAAGACTAAGAGCTAGCTATCCTTACGATAAAGAAATTAGTTCGGGGTAACATTATCCTAAACTTTATAATAGAGAAAGCCCGCTAACGAACGATCGATAGCCTTACTAAGGTTACTAATATCGTAGGCGAGGCATAGGTAATAGAGGACTCTCTCTAGTATAAAGTCGTAGTCTATAGCGTCTCGACCGCGAACTTTAATATGCTAACAGGCCTATAGGACATTTAACGAGAAATTAAGACCTTTAATAGAGGTCTTAAACTCGCAGGCACCCCGATTTAGCTAACAAACGAAGAGAGAAGAAGGACTCTTACTAGGGCGACAGTTCTAGTAGGTTTTGCTACCGAGGAGGAGGCAAAAAGGGCTATTTAAAACCGTCTATACGTAGGCGCGGACAGCCTAAGAGTCGAGAAGGCGAAGGATCGTATATAATAGAAAGGGAGGCCCCTAGAACGTTCTATATATTAGAACACTCTCTACGGATTTTCTATATTAATCTTAACCGATCTATCGAGGCTATAGAGTCTACCTTAGACGTCGCGGTTAAGTAGAAAGCCGACCTTCTACTAGTCTAGGAACTGTGGACTATAGAAGACCCGATAATAGGCTACAAAGAGACAAGATCTATCGTACACCGGGATTACAACTAGCTATTCCTAACGACTACGGATTCGACGATCCGGCTAAGAATAATACTATATATTAGCATAAGACTTAACGTTAATATCTCTCCTATTTTATTAGACGATAGTAACATACTTTCCTTTGTTATTTTAGACAAGAAGGGCAATAAGATCTAGATAGTTAATCTTTATAACGAGAAGGACCTTTAGGATACCGAGAACCCGCAAAACCGACGAACGATAGAGAGAAGCCTCTACTCTCTACGCAATACGTTCCTTCTAAACACTCTACTAATAGGAGACTTTAACCTTAGACACCCGTCCTAGGATCCGAGGGGAAAGGATACTACTAGTGCCCGCGAATTTATAGAGTAGATAGAAGACTAGGGTTTTACTCTACATAATATAATAGATGTCGGGACCTTCTATAGGCCGCACCTAGACGTAGAGTCGGTCTTAGACCTTACGTTTACAAGAGGATCCTTATCTACGAAAGAAATCGACTAGAGAACGATTCCGATAGGCTTAGACTATAAGGCTATATCTATAGACCTTATTAGCGCGTAAGATTAAGCCTAATAGAAGAAAGTAGTTCTAGATATAGCTTCCGCGGATTAGGAACTGTTTACAGATCTCCTAATAAGTAAGGCGACGTCTATTAACTATACGAACTCCCTCGACGACATCGCAGACTCCTTTACCTCGTGTATTACCAAATCGATGTAGGGAGCAATCCTAGAGAAAGTAGTATACGCCTGCGCAAAACCTTAGTAGAATAGAGAGCTACGTACGCTACGCCGTACAATGTCTAGAACATATAGACAGACCTTTACCTACGGACGTACGCTAACGCTAAACGAGAAAGAGGCGTATACGAAAGCGAGAAACGAGTACTTCTAAGCTATTAAAACAGCTAAGAAGAACTACTAGAACGCTTTCCTCGAAAAAGAAGACTCGAAATCTATCTTTAAAGCTATGTCCTATACTAGGAATAGCAGCCGAAGACAGATACCTACGATAAACAACGAAGATTCTTTTAAGGGGAAATATAAGGCCTTCTCTAAAGCCTTATTTCCGCGCCCTCCTACCGAGGAACCTCTACCTAGCCGTTAGGAAGCGTATATAGCCGGGGATTAGGGCTAGACTACGCTAACCGAAGAAGAACTCGCTGCCGCCTATAGTACAAAGATAGTAAAAGGAAAAACGCCGGGCCTAGACGGTATTACGCAAGCTATTATTAGTAAAGCGTATAGCGCTATTCCTATTACCTTTCTACGTATATACAGTAGGCTACTCGACGAAGGACACTACCCCCGATACTAGAAAGTTGCGATAGGCGCAGTTCTAGCAAAGCCGGGAAAACTAGACTATTCGGTCCCTAAGGCCTACTAAGTTATCTCTCTCCTAAACTATCTTAGTAAGATTAGCGAGAGAATACTCGCAAAACGCCTAAGGATTATCGTAGAGACGAAGCCCCTTTTATATAACTCGTAGTTAGGAGGGCGAAAGAAGAAATCGGCTATTAATACGGTGCTTCTCTTAACAAACGAAATCGAAGAGAATCGAAGAAAGAAAAAGAAGACTTCGGTTATCTTCCTCGACGTAAGAAGAGCATACAACTACGTTACAAAGAACCGACTGTTAAGAATAATAATCCAGTTAAGGCTTCCGCATAGCCTTATACATTAGGTTTAGTCGTTTATAAGTAATAGACGCCTACGAATAGTATTCGACGGATAGATATAGGAATTCCAGGACGTAGAGATCGGCGTTCTATAAGGCAGCCCGATGTCTCCTATCCTCTTTCTTATCTATACGCGCAACATATTCTTCTCGCTATAAGGAGTTACTCCTAGTTCCTACGTCGACGATATTAGACTATCTACCTCGTCTACGTCCCTTAAGAAGAACTCTAAGGTACTAGAATATAAGGCAAGAAGGCTAATAGACCTAGGAAAGAAGAACTCGATTACTTTCGACCTAGTAAAGATAGACCTAGTATACTTCTTAAAAGGGAAAGGGTCCGATTGCCTAGTAATTCTTCTAAACGGCGATATTGTTCGCCCGGCAAAGAAAGCGATAAAGTAGCTTAGGATTTAGCTAGACGCCGGTCTTACCTTTAAGGAGCATATTGTAATAAGATCGGCATAAGTATAAGCAGCATTCTATCGATTAGAAAGACTAGCAAATACCGAACGCGGTCTATCTTCTATATCGTTAAGAAAGATCTACCTAGCCTGCGTTACTATAATAGCAGACTACGGGGCCCCGGTTTAGTAGCGGTCGAAAAAGAGCATAAAACCTCTAGTATCTTTACAAAGTAAAGCTTGTAGAAAGATCCTAGGCGTTTTCCGTACCGCCCTAAACGTCCCGTCCGAAGTAGAGTCAAATCTCTTCCCCCCGGATCTACGCCTAGAGAGACAGTTAATTTTATACTCTCTACGCGTAGCAAAGCTACCCGAAAACTACCCTATAAGACTCGCTATCTAAAGCGCGCCTTCGGATACGCGAGAAGTCCGATACGAGGACTCGAGAGAGATACTTCCGCAAAAACGACAGAGAACACAGATACAACTACTCTGTTATCGACTCCGACAATATAAGCATTTCGTAGAACACGAGAGGGCTAACTACGCAAAAGACGATCTCTTTAGCGTCTGGAAAACCCGATACGAAATAGCAAGACAACGGGAGATTAATAAGGTACCTAGGAATATTGTTTGTTTGTTTTGTTTGTTTGTTTGTTCCATTTACGTCCTTTCGGAGTCCAAGACTATGTAGGACGGCTTTGCTATAAAGGCAAAGCAGTAGATCTAGTTACAATTAGATTTTTCGGTATTCTTTAACCTTAGGGGAGACCCCGTGCCTAAGGCAATGCTAAAGGACTTTAAACAAATGCGAGACAAAGGAAATCAAACGAGTGTTGCAGCCTAAGGCTGCAGAATTTTCGCGCTAAGCTTTTGCAGAATTTTCAGCGGATCCTTCCGCTTCGCACACACGCTGCGAATTCGAAATGTAGTGCAAAAGCAGTGCAAAATGCCGTGCAAAAGTAGTGCAAGAGCAGTGCAGAATGCCGTACAAAATGCCGTACAAAAGCAGTGCAAAAGCAGTATAAAAGCAGCTGTCTAACTCGCTGCCTTCTCTTATCCTTAATATGCCTTTGTAGAACTATATGCCGCTTCTAAACGCATACAGCTACGCAGGTTGATCGTAGAGTTGTGGATTCTACTAACTGTTCTAGCTCTTTAAAGTGCTTCGGTTCGGATTTCGAGGAGGTGCGCGTATAGGGCAGAGTGGACTGCTTCTTTCTTCTTCTTGTTCGTAGCGTAGAGAGCTATTCGTTCGAATCGTGCTGTTGTTCTATAGCTTGTGTTTCGAGGCGGATTTCGAGAAGGATTTCGGGCGGATTTCGAGAGGTTTTCGAGGAGGTTTCTTCCAGACTGTCTTCGTTTCCCTTCTAAGGAAGGTACTTACGACGGCCACCGCGTGAAGGTGCAGTCTGTTCGGCCGTCGGTACCTAGGAATACAAATAGCTACCTTAGTCGATTTCCATGGAGCTCGCCAGGAAAACATAGAATAGGAGGAAGACGCGCTTTAACTAGTGCCTTCTATACTATCCTATTAGGATACGGATACCTAAAGTCCTATCTCTATCGCTTTAGATACGTAACGACGCCAGACTGCCCTTGCGGACGACGAGAAACAGCAGAACACCTCGTATGTAGCTGCCCTATTTACGATGTATTTAGGCTACTACCGCTACGATAAGCACAATCTCTACTAGAAATAGTAGAAGATAAGGAACTCCGGAAACACCTTACTACCTTTCTCTCGGATATAAAGATTGCTTCTAGGTCCTGGCACCTAGCAAGAGGCGAAGACGAGACCGTCTAGCCTACACTCCTTTTACTTTTCCTTATTTGTCTTTCTTTAAAGTCCTTCGATACTAGCTAGCTACTATCCTAGGCACGGGTCTTTCCCTAAGGTTAAGAGATACGAGAGAACAACGATTGTACATAGATAGACTGCTGTCGCGAGACAGCCGTCCTACATAGTTATAGACTCCTATAGGACGTAAATGGAACAAACAAACAAACAAACAAAACAAACAATCCCTAATCTGGATTTTAACCTTTAGATCCGGTGGAATAGCCCGGGATCCGTCCTTAACAGCGCGGATTACCGTCTAATACTAGGTGTCCTTTTTTAAAGTCGGACCCTATAGTTTATTCAACTCGCTGTCCTAAAAGGGTCCCGCTGTAGCTGCGTCCTTACTGTCGGAATTCGGCTCTAAAGCTACTAGCTATATTAGTATAGCTTATAGGTAGCAGAGTTAGATAGACGTAGCCGACAGGTTGTTAGCTACTACCTCCCTTTCCCCTCCGGCCGCCGGCCAATCCGGGGCTAGATTAGGTTCTAGGAACCTCCTAAACCGTAACATCTTGTCGTCCTCGCCTAGAGTGTCCTGCTCCCTACGAGAAAGTACGTCCGGCATAATCGCTTCGGTCCCCGGTCGGTACACGAGTTTAAACTAGAATAAGGCAACGGTCTTAAACTATCGAATCTGCCTCTTACTTAGCTGCCTCTTCGTTATAAAGTACTCTAGGTTCTTATAGTCCGTTTAAATAGTAAAGGGACTATACGTCTTTAGCTCGGGTGCCTAGAATTTTAGGTAGGACACTACTACTAACATCTCCTTATCGTAAATGTCGTAGTTAATCTCGGCCTTATTAAGCTTCTATAAAAAGAAGCCTACTAGCTTTAGGACCCTATTCGCTTCCTGCAGGAGCGCGCCTCTAATCGCGAACCCGCTATAATCCGTCTCTAGGAACGTAGGAAGCCCCGGGTCCTAGTATGTAAGCACTAGAGCCCTGCAATACTTCCCCTTTAACCTCTAGAATACCTTCTCCTTAAGTTCTCCCTAGGAGAACAGTGTTCCCTTCCCGGTAAGCGCGGTTAAGAGAGCGGCGATCTTAGAGTAGTTAGGGATAAATATCCTATAGTAGTTAGCAAAACCTAGGAACCTTCGAACCTCCTTTTATGTTTGTAGTGCCTTCTAGTCTTCTACTGCTTAAATCTTCTTAGGGTCGGGTCCTACGCCTTTTCCGTCGGCATAAACGATAAACCCTAGGTACTTAATAGTCTTCTATGCGAAAGCGCACTTTCCTAGGTCTAGGTATAGGCCCCTATCCTAAAGGGCCCGGAGGACTGTACGAACCTTCTAGTAGTAATCCTCGAGCATGCTATCGGAGTAGATAATTATATTATTATTATATACTAATACAAAGTCGTCTAGATATTCCCGCAACAAATTGTTAATAAACCGCTAGAAAGTAGCTAGTACCCCGGACAGACCGAACGGGCATACTAACTACTCGAACAGACTAAATCTAGTACGGAAGGCTGTCTTGTACTCTTCGCCGGCTGCTATACGAATGTAATAGAAGGCGGCTACAACGTCGACCTTTATAAGCTATCGTAAGCCCGTAAGGTTCCTTAGGGTCTCCGGAACTAACAGGAGTAGGTACCTATTATACTTTGTTAGGGCGTTTAGCACTCGATAGTTATAGTAGAAACGCAGTCCCCCTCCCGGTTTGCGAGCGAAAAGCACTAGTGCTACAGCCTCCGAGGAACTTAGCCGGATATATCCCTTTTTTAGTAGGGCATCGATAACTTTTCTTAGGACCAGGAGTTCGTCCTTAGATATGCCGTATAAGGGGCCCTAAGGCAATTAGGGTAGTAAACTATCGGGATTCGGCCGGAGAGCGATCTTATAGTCTAGATCCCCTCTATAAGGAGCGAGCTTGTCGGCCTCCCGCGTCCTAAATAGCGGTAGCATGTCGTAAAGCTCCGGGGGGAGCCTACTCTTAAGCTACTTGTCTATTAGGGGCTCCTTTACTTCTAAGGACTTCTAGATATCCTAAACTGTCGCGGCAGCGAGGGTTATAAACCTCTTAGCACCCTAAAGGGTCTTCTTAACGTCCTCGACTAAAGCTGTAGTAGCCGCTACAAAGCTGCCGGAGTCCTTAATCTCCTTATAGTTCCTCCCTTCTTCTACCTATTTGTTAGCGATACTATAGTAGAACCGGTGTTCCTCTAGTGCAGTCCGGATCTTATTATGCGCCTTCTAGGGGTTCCCGAGGATTAGAGGGAAGGCTAAGTTAGGCACGACGTAAGCATATACTAACTAGGTGTATCCGCTTACTCCTATCCGGAACGCGACGACTCCCTTAATCTACGAGTTACGTATAGTCGTAGTAGCGCCCTTAACGCCTCTCTTCTTATCGCTAACTAAGCTAAGCCCGAGGCCTTTAGCTAGGTCTCCGTTAATAGTAGCGTAGTATTAACATCCTTCGTCGATTAGGGCGAAGGTCCCGAAGGTTTCTTCTAGGACTACGTCGCTATAGATTAGGGTACCGTTTATCTTGCTTTTAAACGCCTCCTAGCCTGCTGTTATTGCTACGGCTGCACCGTCTCCTACCCTAGTACTTCGGGAAGGAGTTAGTCTTTTCCTGTCTCTACGGAATCCGACTCCTCTTTATCGTCCTTTAGAACCGGTCCCGCGCGGACCGCGTTTATTCTGGCGGGAGGCGTTGCTACGGCGTAGGGACATTCGCGTCTATAGTGTCCGTCCGCTCTATAGCGGAAGCAGAGTCTCTCCTATTAGCGTCGCTCTCTTTCTACGTCGTCGACCTACTTTGCCCTCTACTTCCTTCTAGCGTTACTATTCCGACTTCCTTAGCTTCTTAAGCGATTCCCGCTCGTCTAGGCCGGGGTTATAACAATATCTCTATTAGCGTCTACCTATGCTCTTAAGGTGCTCCCACCCTAAGGGCGCGCGGTTACTAGTATAGAAGAAACGGTGTCCTTGTTCTTCTCTTTCTACTTTTTGTTAGCAGCCTTAAACTAGTTAGTAGCCTCTAGATTAGTTATTACCTGCTCGACCTCCTCCGCATAATCGTTATAGTCCTTAATGTTTGCGATAGAGGCAGTATGTGTCTTTGCGGGGTTCGAAAAGGTGTGTTTTAGGTATCTAATCTAGACCTCGTCTTTCTAGCTCGCTCCGCCGGCACTAAGCAGGAGATCGTTAAATCTTAGCTAGTAGTCGTGCTATAGCTAACTAAGTTTATGCTAGAGGTTTGTAAGCTCTTCTAGTACGTTTAAGGCCTCTCTGCTGTCGCCGAAGACCTCTTCGAGTCGCGTAAAGAAAGCCTCGGGGTCCTGTGCTTCGTTCGCTCCTCCCGACTCCTAGAAATAACGTATACGAGATCTCTCCTTATAAGGGAGGGTGTCGTAGATAGCGTCCTAGTAGTACGGGTCGGGGAGCGTTAGTTTAAGGCCGGCACGCACTCGAAAGGAGCTTCTTAGCTGTAGCAGATAGTCTTGGAAAGTACTCGACTTCCCGTCCCAGGCTGCCGGCTTCTAACCCTTAGGGCCCGAGGGTTTTAAGTCGTTGCCTACGGCCGGTCGACCGGAGATCGCCTAGGTTAGTGCTCGAATTAGGTCGTTTATAGAAGGGGCCGCTAGATCTACTAGGGCTCCTCTAGTCTCGGCTGCCGGCTACAGTATATTCTGCTCGGCTTCCGCCCGATTAATAGCGTTCTACTAATGTTCTAGCTCTACCTACATTGCATTTTAACGTACATGTAGTTGCTAGAGGAACGTTTGTAGATCGGGTGTACTCGGCTCCTCCGGATTAACGTTACCGGATCCCGAAGGATTTACGCCGTTGTCCGTTATGTCGTTTATAGCAGGAGTTGTATCGAGTAGATTGAACTTAATGTTACGGGTAAACAATATATACACGAGAGTTCAGAGTCTGTGTTAGATACAGCAAGTTCGATAAGGAAGCAGCCTAGAACCTCGCGGTAAGCGCAGAAAAGGATGTGGGCTGCCAAGACAAAGCACGGGGTTGCGCCACGTGTCATAGAAAGGGCGCCAGTCCCTCACATAAGGAAGATAATACGGATAATGCTAGCAACGACGACTTTAAGGACAAGCTAGGTCGTCGTAGCCGCGGTATTAAGACTGCGGCTATAAAGGCTAGAATTAAGGATAACTATATATACTTCCGCCCGAATACATCCGTAACTACTAACCTTTCGGATAGTACTGTTCGGAAAGCCGCCTTAAAGGCGGTTATCGAGAAAATTAAGAAACTTACTCGCCTTAAGGACAAGGCTACAATTACCGTAGCTGCTCGTACTAAAGTTAATACGGTTATAGCTCTTGCTGCTACCTACCTAAGCGACGGTTACTATATCTACTTCGCGCATTAGCATTAGCTTCTTAGAAAGGCTAGATATTACGTTAACGTACTTAGCTACGACACCGCTATATAGCGCATTATCGACTACGCGAACAACACCGGTAATCGTATTGCGGCTTTCTTATTAACTAATAATGCCTACGCTAATGTTAAGAAGTTTGCTCGGTCCCCTTATCCCCGCGACGCCTACCTTATATACCGTAAGATCCCTAACAAATTAGTGTTCGAGGTTTATATAATAAACGACGATTTCTCTATAGCCGCTAAAGCTATACTGCCCGGAGTCTACGATTAGTTCTAGCTAGATAGTACGATCGCTATTAACATCTTCGGCTAGTAGAAGAACTTCGACCTTCTATATATCTTTAAGAGCGAGTTTAAGATGTATTACTATTATTTCCTTACACCTCCCGGCACTAACGATATTAGCTAGTTGCGTAACTACTTCTACTCGCTAATATAGTAGAGCATGCGCTAAGACCTAATATACTACGTATTATACTACCTTCTTCGACTAGATAAGGTAATAAACCTCTACTTATACCCGTACTACGCTAAGCTTACGCTTCCGGGGGCGTTTACTACTTTTAAGTATATAGATTGTAACCCTATCGATATGCTCGAGGGTAATAAGTTAATAGTAATAATAATTTAAGGTTCGGTTTCCCTTATCAATAAAGATAAGGAGAACTATACCCTAATTATCCCCGGTATGCACCTACACTAGAAGAAGTAGTGTACTAACATAGAGGAGCGTACGTAGGCACTTATCGACTCTAAAGTCGCTAAGGGTATAGATAAGGAGGCTACTACGAAGGATGCTCGCTTTAAGCTTAGTCTACGTAATACGATAGTTCTAACGATTACCGATAAGATAATTACTACGGAGGATCTTCGGGAATTTAAGACTAACTAGTACCTTTAGCTAGTTAAGGTAGGTATTGCTCGCATCTCTTATCTACTACTTCCGCATAGATCTACCGGACTAGTAACTAAGCTACGTATAACTACTCTACTATAGTTTGTCGCCGGAAAACCCGGTAGTACTATCGAGAATGCCTTAGCTAGTACCGTCGCCGAGCTTGCCTATTCCTACTCCGTACGTATGCCTAGCTTTAAGACTCCGTCTAGCAAGCCTAACAACTATAGCACACCGACTACGCCCTTCCCTACCTCGGTAGTTATCCGTACGTAGAGTGCTCTATTAAACACTGTTCTCGGTGCTACTACCTACCTCGATGCTAGTGTTAAGGCTAACTAAGATGCCCTCTTCTCTAAGTCTAAATTCTACCGTAAGGAGTACGTTACTAAGACTCGCGCTACATTAGTCGCTCGCGTCTTCCTTACTATAGCCGACTACGTCCGTCCGTAAGAGTAAGAAGCCTTTAGATTTAATAATAGCTACTTCGGCGGTAGCAAGTACGAGAAGGTAAGCGCGAGCGATACGGAGCGTACTAAGCGTATAGCCGCACTAGCTAAGAATAAGAGCAAGCTACAGGTTAAGGAAATAGCCTAGGAAATTAACGACCGCAATAATAGTAAGGGTTTAAAGGTAACTATTAATGCTAAGGGCAACATAGTCGAGGAGAGTAAGGCTCGTAACCCCTCGGCTAAGACTAACACTAAGGATCTGCCTGTTTTTAGCACCTCCGGTCGCGTTGCCGACGGATACGTGCCGACTATAGAGTAGGTTTACTAGCAATACCTATAGTTCGGTAGTAAGGAAGAGGACTAGCTCGCTAAGAACTAGCTTAATAAGCTAGATCTTCGTAACGACGACGTTAAGGAACTTAGTCGCTATTAAGTAGTGCTTGTTGTGTCTATAGCACAGATATATAATAAGTAGGGGAGGGAAATGTTGTAGGGCAAATAGTGTCGAACATAGTTTATAGTATAGCGTAGTTTTAGGTCTTAGCGATATATAGTAGTCGGATTCTTCCTTTTTTTAAGGATCGGACAACAACATTACCAGTCGTCGGTAGCACTTAATGCACTTTATAGCTACTGCTTATTTCTTAATATAATTCTACGCTCGATACCGCGTACTTATGCACTTACCTCTTAGTGCCTTAGGTTAGTAGTAGTCGATTCTACCTACTACAATAGTTAGAGTTTAACGAATAGACTGTTTATAAGGCACGTAAGATGTGAAAGGCGCCAAGGCTGAACGCAGGCGGACCGCAGGGACCTTTAGGTCGTTGCGAAGTCCCTGCGATATCGTTGCGGTGTGCACATGCGGGTGCGAGTCAGATGTCGCGCAGCGAGTCGTAGGCGTCCCGCACCTATTCCGCACCGACTCGTGTCCATCTCTCGAGGGTTAAATAGGTAGCCGCCGTAGGCGGATCGAAAGGGCAAGAATTACTCTTGCACCAGATAGTACGGTATCCTTACACTGTTGCACACCCGAGTAGTACGCTTGTTTATACATCCCTACTACTTATTATTAAATAGTAATTCTTCCTTAACCTTTACTATAAGGGTAACAGTCCGAGGATGCTACCTAAGCGAACTACTAGGGTCGCTGTAGGAAGAGACGAGCTACTTATAAGTAGCGCTATGCCCGATAAACAGGGCATTGCTGCCGAAGCTGCTGCCGATGCGGGTCGCATTAAGGAAGTCGTTAATAACGACTAAGATAACCTTATTGCCGACTAAGAGGAAGGTAACGATATTACTACGACACTCTCTAAGGAAGAGCACGCAATTACTCTGCCGGCGGATCCCGCCGAGGGAAACGAAGACGACAATGCCGAAATCGACGAAATGGTCGACCTCTAGGCTGCTGTCGCCGCGGAAGAGGCTCTTGCTAAAGCTTTCCTTCGGAAAAAGCTTAGAAAGATAAAGGAACTTAATAAGAACTTAGCAGACGATATCGCCTACGGTCGCGTAACCGGACACAAAAGGGTGCAGTCCGATAAAGAGTTTGCCGGAGTTAGAAGAGCTAAGATTGATATTAAGAAGCCTTTCGACCTTAAGGGCAAGAGCGTAAAGGAGCTGCGTAACTAGCGCTTCGAATGCGAGCTTACATTTGCTAATGCACCGTAGTCGTTCCGCAGTAATTCTTAGAAGGTTATATAGTCTATGCAATACCTAGCTTACTCTTACGATCCGAGAGAACGCTAGTACAGCTAGTAGGCTAATAACCCTAACCTGCGTACTACAGTAACTTAGGTAGGATTTATAGAATTCCTTAACAACCTGCTAGACGATCCGGACGCTCGTAAGCTCGAGTCCTTTAAAAAGCATCGCGTCGCGGTGCAAGGCAAGGATTAGTCCGTACGCTTGTTCCTTACATACTTAGAAAGCATCGAAGCTTAGCTTCTACTATTGCCTTTAGAGGAATAGTCGTTGTACATGTTTTATATGCGACTTCGCAAGGATGTTCGCATTAAGATTATAGATTACAATATAATACTAACTACTCGCATAGAGCTTGTAGACCTTACGTCTCGCATAGAGAAGAATATTAAGGATGCAAAAGCTCCCTCTGCGAGCACTAGTTAGAGACCTTTAGAACCTTCTAAGACGCTAGCGCCTCGCAACCGCGAGCTAAGAAATAACAGCTAGGGCCGAAACTCTAATAGGAATAACCGTAGAGGAGGCTAGAGAGGCAACAGTAATAATCGTAGTAGAGGAAATTATAGGGGCTTTAGAGGAGGCTCTAATCTCCCTTCGCGCCCCGCCGATTTATCCTCTACTATTAGCTGCTAGATATGCGGAAAGGCTAGTTATGTCTTAACTACCTGTCCCTAGAAAGGATAGGGAGGTAGAAATCCAAACCGAGCTCTAATTAGTTCGGGAAAAGGATAGGCTTCGTCGCAACCGTACAAAGTATAACGGAGCCGAAATTAGTATAGCCTGTCGAAGCTAGACAGGTTATTACTCGACAGGTCGATATTATATTGTCGCAGGGACATCGCATAGTCTCCGCTACGTTTGATATAGGGTCGCAAATCACCCTAATCGACTAGAAGTTTGTAGTTCGCCACGACCTTACAATAGTCGAGGCCGAACTCCTATCTCTAGTTTAGCTTTAAGATCAAAGTATAACCTGTTATAGCGTGTATAATGTTCCTATTCGGATAATAGACGACAATAGTATCGTTAAAGAACATACTATACTTATATATAGGGTAGACAAGGATAGACTAGAGATCCTCTTTAGACAACATACTATAACGACGAAAGGAATTAACATCTAGGTCGGTGCGGGAACCTGGCGATAGGGTCTGGGGACCGAAACTATTAGCAGGATCTCGTACAAAAGATTAAAGAAAGAGTTAAGGAACGACAAGACTCCGCTTGTTATCGTCGGGTGGATTACAGTAACACCTGCGGGATCTATGCGCCTCGCATATACTGTTAGCTTAGCCGAAGTAAAGGTAGTTAAAATCCCTACAGCTCTCTTAGACTATACCGACGTATTTAACTCTAACTCCGCTTCTGCGTTGCTAACGCATTAAGCTACCGACTATACTATTAACTTGGTCGAGGGCCGGGAACTACTATATAGCTCCCTATACAATCTCTCGGAGAAAGAGTTAGGTATCCTTCGGGATTACTTAGAAAAGGAGTTGGCCTCGGGTCGCATATAACACAGCATTAGCCCTGCGGGTGCACCAGTTATCTTTGTTCTAAAGAAGGGTAGCGAGCTGCGTTTGTGCGTCGACTACCGAGCACTTAACTCTATTACTATTAAAGATAGATGCCCTCTGCCTTTAATTAATAAAACCTTAGATCGCCTAATAGGTGCGAAGTTCTTTACTACCCTCGATCTTAAGGAAGCATATTATCGCATCTGCATTCGTAAGGGCGATAAATGGAAGACTGCGTTCCGCACGCGGTATAGCTATTACGAGTATAAGGTTATGCCCTTCGGCTTAACTAATGCTCCGGCCACATTCTAGGCCTACATTAACCGTGCCCTGGCGGGCCTTCTTAATAACCTTTATATAGTGTACCTCGACGACATATTAATTTACACCTACAGTAAGGACATCGAAGGCTATTAGGCTGCGGTCCGCCAGGTCCTAGACCGCTTACGTATCGCAGAATTGTACGTTAACCTTAAGAAGTGTACCTTCGCGGCACAGGAGGTTTCGTATTTAGGGTTCTGTATTACGACCGAAGGTGTAACTACCGACCCTAAAAAGATCGTAACGATCTAGGAATAGCCGCAACCGAATAGCGTCTACGACGTTTAGGTCTTCCTAGGTTTTGCAAACTTCTACCGACGCTTCGTATTAGGATTTGTAAAGATTAGCGGCCCGATTACCGACCTGCTCTAGAAAGACAAAGAGTTCGTATAGGGCAAGGAAGCTAACGCGGCTTTTAGAAAACTAAAGGAGGTATTTACTAGCGATATCGTTCTTAGGTACTTCGATCCGAAACTGAAGATTAAGCTAGAAACAGATGCCTCTAACTTTAGTATCTTAGGTATTATGTCGCAGCTGCATCCAGATAGTAAATAGCACCCTATAGCGTTTACGTCTCGAAAGATGTAGCCTGCGGAGCGCAACTACTAGACGTACGATTAGGAGTTGTTAGCAATAGTGCACTACTTTAAGATATAGAGGCACTATTTTAGTAGTTCGGAAAACCTAGTCTAGGTTTACACGGACTATAACAATCTAAAAGGCATTTAGACTATCTAGAAATTAAATGCGAAGCAAGCGCGGTACATACTATACCTAGGCTTATTCGACTTCGAGATTTTCTATTAAGCAGGGAAATCGAACCTAGCAGATAGACTATCTCGCAGACCGGATTACTAGACTAAAAATTCGGCTGTAAACGAGCTACTTCCAACTCTGCAGAACAAGCTGAAGTTAGTAAGTTAGAGCGTAAAGGTTGCGTTCGCCAGAATCGCAACCGAAAAGGATTAGGGACCCGATTATAGTAACACACCGTAGGGAGATCGCAACGACCTCCCAGACTAAAGCGACGCAGTCTCTACGAAATCCCCTGTCGCTAGCACTTCTAAATGCATACAGATCGTGCTACGCTATATAGCAAAAGTCCTACTTACTAGCGCAACCGCATCTTCGGAAGATTTAAAACCTTTCCTTAAGCTAGTATCTTTACTACAGGATCGCGACGACTTTGTTAAGCGATAGAGATCTAGCGAAGAGGTACAGATAGAGAGTCGAAAGAAGCGCGGGAGTTAAGCATAGAGCTTAGGAGACAACAACTTGCTCCGTAGGTACGGCAAGTTGTATATACTAAATAAACCGGCCGTAAGGAACGAAGTTATAGCAGTTTACTACGACTCTAAGCTTGTAAGACATTTCGGCGCCGACAAGACTATTAAGCTTATTACGAGGTCCTTGTACTAGCCCGAACTAGACGCGGATGTTAAGCACTTCGTAAAGACATATAATGTCTGCTAACGAATAAAGGCTCCGAGATTGTTGCCCTTAGGCAAATTGTCTAGCCTGCCGATTCTAGGAAAGAATTAGGAAGAAATTACCCTAGATTTTATTATAAAGTTGCCGCCGTCGAAGCGCAACAATAATGTATTTAATTCTATACTTATAATCGTAGACAGACGATTAAAGATAGTATTATATATTCTAGGAAAAGAAACTTAGAAAGCTTCAGACTTCGCTAAAGTGTTTATAGATCGAGTAGCGTCTAAGTTTAGTTTCCCTAAAGGCATTATGTCCGACCGTAGTATACTCTTTATATCTACATTTTGGACAGAGCTGTGTTTTTAATGCTAGATAAGAAGAAGACTAAGTACCGCGTATTATCCGCAAACGGATAGTTAAACTAAGCGTTAGAACTAAACGCTAGAAGGATTCCTAAGAGCATTCTGTAATAAAAGACAGGATAATTAGGCTAAGTTGTTACTATACGCTAAATTTGCTTATAACAACTCGGACTATTTAAGTACTAGAAAAACGCCTTTTTTCCTAGTATATAGAGAGAATCCGCGATAGAACGATATAAACGAGGCCGTTTATTACAAAGGGGAGGCGCCGGTAGTAATCGAGCGGTTCGAGGAGATGTAAAGCGCACGCGAATCGGCTACAAAGAAGCTTAAGACCTCTTAGAAGTACTAGCAAAGGGCGTACGACAAGAAGCATCGCAACTATGCGTTCCGTAGGGGCGACTTAGTATTACTAAGTGCGAAAAATCTAAAGTTAAAGAAGCTAAGCCGGAAGCTATTACCTAGGTTCGTAGGACCTTTCCGAGTAGACGATGTAATTAGAGAGAAGGCGCAGGCGTACCGCCTAGTGCTGCCTTCGTTATAGCAGATCTATAACGTCTTCTATATCTTACTACTACAACTGTACTATATCAGACCTAGCTTCGAGCTAAAGAATGTTAAGCTACCGGATGTTACTACGGATAGCAACGAGGTATACGAGGTCGAAAGAATTGTGGACTAGCGGACTCGCGACAGCGAGATGCAGTATCGATTAAGATAGAAAGACTATGACGAGACTTGTAATATATAGCAAACCGCCGATAATTTCGAAGACATAGACGAGCTGTTATAAGAATAGGAAGTTACTGCGAAGTTATAGCGAAAGACTAGGAGAACATAGATTATAATTAAACATATTAGTATTGTCGAACTACTAAGTCGGTGTCGTCCTATGCGTGTCGCATTCGAGACTCTAATCTAACCAATTGCCCGCGCCTGGAAAATGCGCTATGTTAAAGAAGAGAAGTTATTATAGTAGTAACTGCGAGTTGTAGTTACGATAATAAGTCGTTGCGAGATAGGTGCGGAGTCGGCGCGGAGATCTACTCTTTACAGAGCGTCGTTCTTACGCGCTAGATCCTCTAGGTAATCCGCTAGACAAGCCTGTATAATTTAATTGCGGTAGTTAGGATTAGTAGGAAACTAAAGGTACACCTCCTCTCGAACAGAGCGAGGCAGCAGGTTAGGGTTTGCCGCCGTCGGGTCGCCGCGAGTCCTAGGAGTCTAAAGACCTCCGAGGATATAGTTGCTACTTAGCGAAGTGCTTATAGGTGCGTTGCGGTTGGCCTTAATACGAAGAACTACATTAGCGACAGTAGCACGGGTAATCTCGCGGGACTCCTCCTCCGCCATACGGGCCTACTCCTCTTGTGCTTAGCGCTAGTTGCGCTCGCGCTAGATCATAGCGGTGCGCTTAATCTTACGCTAGCGAGCCTCTTAGACTTGCTCCTCGCGGATGCGCTGGCGCTCGCGAAGGAGGGTAAGACGAGCAGATTAGGGAGTTAATGCAGAGTTAGTGCGAGCCGTAGGCATAGTAAGGTTCAGAGGTAGATCAGCCGAGCTAGCGTTAAATAGAGTAGCGGGACGGCTACTAGCGGTACTATTAAATATTCCAGCCTTACGATCGAGGTCCTCTTAGGTGCGCTCCGTAAGCTGTTAATCGAGGCGCAGAGCTTCCGCTTAGTTGTCGGCGATCTAGCAGCGAAGACAGTCCTACTTAGTTACCGAGTTTGGAAGAGTGCCACTTATTATTGCGGGATCGATCTCGGCGAGAGGTTAGCGACCGCGGTTGTCGCGAGTAGGAGTACCCTCTAGGCTGCCTAGAAGGGTGTTCTTATTAAATGTTATACGGTTAATAGAGCGGTTGCGGATAAAGTCGTCGCCGGCGGCACCGGTGCGGCTGCCTTACGCAGCAGGAACAGAAAGACCTCCGCTACGAGAGCGGTTGCGCTTGTTAGCCAAGCGGATAGCACGGCGCTGCTTATTATAACGGGCACGCTACTCCTAGCGAGCCGCCTTACGCGCTGCTTTCGCACGCTTTTCCTTCGCGAGGCGGAGAGTACTACCGCCCTTACGAGGCGACTTGCTCTTTAGCACGCGGCTACTAAAAGCCCTACCGTTATTAGAAGAGCCGCGACGGCGACTACGGCGGACCGCGGGGGAGTATACGACATCGTCCTCTTCTTCGTCCTTAGACGACTCTTCGGTGTCGGAGACCTCGCTTAAGCTAGCATCCTTATTATAGTCTCTATTGCCTTTATCCTCTAAGTCGCTACTAGCAGCCGCGGTTGCGCTAGAGGCGCTACGGTCGTTAACGCGAGTCGAAGGGGTGCTAGGGGCCTTACGGTTAGAGGGGAGACGCATGTCGGTAGGGCCGGAGCTAAAGGTAATCGTACCCTGTTCGTTAGAGGCGAAAGGGCGTACGGCGAGATGTAGTTCGATTACTCTGTTAGAGCGGGGAGTCTGAAGAAAGCGAAAAGTTAGTAAAAGGTCGTTGCGGTATAGTTACGAGACAACATACGCGCGACGCTCTAGAAGAAAACATGCTAGCTACCTGCGAGGCGTATATACTATTAAGGCGCGCAGCGGCCTCGTTAGCGAGGAGAGTAGCCTCTATATTAGAACGAGGCTTCGAAGTTAGGCCGAATAACCGGTATCCCTAGCGAGACGCATTCGCCTCTATCTGCTAGATCTCGGAGTTGTACGTCTTTGCAGCTAGAGACAGGTTAAGGCCGGCCGTAAAAGCTACGTTATCCTCGCGGACACACTCCTCTAAGTTATCTAATAGGATGCCCTCCTCCTCTATTTCGCGGCGGACGCGGTTAATTTCCTCGTAGTAGATATTAAAGAGGGAATGGATCTTATTAACTCTACCCTATATACCGCCAAGCACCTACGATGTAGTTAGTTAAAGTCTACAAGTTATAGCGAAGCGCATACGTACCTAATAGCAACCTTTACAGTTGTTAGAGTTGCAAAACTTACAAGCCTTATTTAGTAGCTTGTTATATTCCCTACTAACCGCAATAGACTTTGCGCACCTATAGCAATCGATCTAGGTAGTAGGAGCATCCGGAGCTATGTCGTCTGCGCTCTACTTATAGACGGCTTCTTCTAGCAGGTCTGTTAGATACACAAAGTCCGCTATAGCGCCCTTCTAGTAGCCTATAGCTATAGAGGCGCGCGGCACGCTTGCGTGCGGGTAATAATGTTAGTTAGTAATATTAGTTGCGGATCGGTTGTAGGTCGGTTGCGAATGTAGTGTAAAAAGAAGCTATCCCGTCGAGAAAAAGTCGTTCGTAAGGAAAATATTTAGGGTATAAACTCGCGGGCGTTCCGCCGAGGATTAACTAGAGTGTTAATAAAAATTCGGAATAACAACGCGGGGCTGCGCCCAGCGACCGTCGCTACGCGGACGCTTCGTAACGACCAAACCGAGATAACTAAAGGCACGTGAACAGTAGCGGATCGCAAGGGATCCGAGAGGAGTAAGAAATAAATACTAAGGGAGTTAGAACTACAAAGCGCAAGGAGGCGTAGGCGGATAGCTAGGGCCTCTGCTGCTAAGGACATTAGCACAAGGAGGAGGCGTGTGTAAAAGGCGCCAAGGCTGAACGTAGGCGGACCGTAGGGACCTTTAGGTCGTTGCGAAGTCCCTACGATATCGTTGCGGTGTATACATGCGGGTGCGAGTTAGATATCGCGTAGCGAGTCGCAGGCGTCCCGCACCTATTCCGCACCGACTCGTGTCCATCTCTCGAGGGTTAAATAGGTAGCCGCCGTAGGCGGATCGAAAGGGCAAGAATTACTCTTGCACCAGATAGTACAGTATCCTCACACTGTTGCACACCCGAGTAGTACGCTTGTTCATACATCCCTACCACTCATTATTACATAAGAGCGCATAATAAATATCGACCTTATTAGCTAACACCCTCGTAGAACGACTAGCTCTATAAGCATAGCTATAAGCCCCTTAACAAGCGACCGGTAATAAAGGCTCGACCGGTATAGCTAGACGACCGCCTCTTATATAAGGACTAGCATATGTTGCAGTAGTATTACAAGATCCTTAGGCTATTAACTAAGGCAACGATTAAGCTATAAGGTTAGGTTAGCCGGCATAGTTAGATATAGTAGGTGTTGCTAGTCCTTAAATACCTCCTTACTTACTTCGAAGGCGTAAAACGACTCTATATAGTCGACAACGTAGAGGCTATTATTACTAACTATCTAGAGTTATAAGAGCTCTAATAAGAGCACTACTTCCGAGCTAACATTAACCTCGCGTAGCAGAAGCTAGATGCCTACTACACCCTTACCGACAATACGCTAATCTACGTTATAGCCGTCGTCCTATACCCTCGATATAACATCCGGTAGCTTAAGAAGAAGTAGAGTAAGAAGCCGGTATAGCTTACCGCTACGAAGGCTAAGTTAAAGGCGTTGTAGTATAAATATACGCTTACGAGCTTATTTAATAGTAATAATAGCGACCTTACGAACAGCGAGATAACACCTTCTTAATTAGCTTCTAAGGTTGCCGTATAACTACTACTACCGCATACGACCGGCCTACGCTACTAACGAGTCCTTAATAACGACGTAGACGACTTCGCCGGCATAGCTAATAGTAGCGATAAAGAGCGAGCTAAGTAGTAGCGGACGGCGTTAATACCGGCCGAGTAATAGTCGGTTTATACGTCCCTTAAAGTAGACTACAACGTCGACAACGTCTACTAATAGTAGTAGAATTACCGCATTAAATAGCCTTAATTAATACGTATAGTACTAGACGTCCTTATAACACTACCGATAAGCGACGAGCCTAAACGTACGTTTAGCTCTACCGGCTTAATAGTTACTAACCGGCGTAGCCGCCTTAAGGAAGACACTATTGTAGTAGCAACATTACTATAGAGCTAGACGAGAGAGGGTGTTATTATATAGACTAATTTTAAGCCGGTAGTAATATTAGTAGATAATAAGGCTAATAAGGAAGCTAGATAACCGACTATAATGCCTTATAACTACCCTTACTAAGAGCCTTACGAACAACACCTCTACTACCCTTACTACTATAAACATAGCCGGCTAAGTTATAAAAACTAAAGGAGTTTCTAGCCTTCTTATTAGCTAAGCGTTTAATAGTAGATTCGTCGTTTCTAGCTTCTATACGAGTCGTTTGCGCAGGTAACAGAACTGCTGCGGCCGTGCTTAAATATGCGGCCGAGTAGGTGTATATAGAGCAAAATCTACCCTTAAATCTACCCTTAAATCTACCTTCTACTACCCCTTTAATACTACTATTAATCCTTCAATCCACCCTTAATTAACGCAGACGCCATAGATTAATTAATTAAGGCAACAATCTAGCAACCAGAGCCATGGATTGATTAATTAATTAACCAATCCACCAATCCACTAATCCAGCGGATTAATTGTTCAGCAGACTGGACGGGAGGAACCAACGCCAACCACGGCAACCTTATCAGCCACGATGCAAATTTGCCAATTCTCCATCTTCATCGCAAGGGTCACCGCGGTCACAGCATAAGCTAGTCTTTCCGCTCTAATTCGTCCGGAAGCAACGACGTCGTGTGATAGACTAACAAGACTCTAGTCGTGCGTCGGAGCTACTGGAAAGGGCCCATGGCCACACGGCTTCTGTGCATTCGACGGCCTCGCAAAGGGAAATGGTATCTTTCCATGCCGCAAGGAAGGTTGCTCTTTTTTGTCTCTCAGTACCGTTTCTTCCAACTTGGAGACTACGCATCTTTCGCCGCTGGCGCTAACAATTTACGATAGGTTTGGGAGTGCTACGTCGACGATATTGCTTGCACTCCTCAATGGGACAAGCAACCCGTCTGCGCCTTGTGCAAGCAGCGCTCATCAGATGCGTTTCAAGGCTGCTGCATGGACGTCGATGACCATCCTGGGTCGGTCATGAGGTCGGGCGGGGTTGCTGGGGTTGCTGCAAAAACGAGGGGATCACTTCGGGAGAAGTACGGATCGGAGAAGATGGTGTATAGTTCTACTGGACAGCGTTCTTGTGCGCCCAATACGGTTTTGAACTTGTCAGCTCTTGCAAGCATTGAAGACCGCCGTCTTCTTGTCAGCTCTGCAGGCAAGCTCCAACCAACAGGCAAGCTCAATCTGGGGGTAAAGCTACCCTCGCTCCCGTGGTTCTCTCCCTCTTTCTCTCTCCCTCTTTCTCTCTCCCTATCTCCCTCTCTCTTCCTGCTATTACCAAACAAAACTTTCCAACGGTCACAACTCCAAAACAACAACAACAACAAGAACAATGCAATTCTTCCAGCTCTCCGTCCTTCTCGCTTTCGCCACCGCGGCCACAGCCTACGTGACTCTCTCCGCTCCTCTCCGTCCGCACGCCCTTTACTAACAAACGACCAGAAATGTACGAGGGCTACTGGTCACGGACCCGCTCCTTATGGTCTCTGCAAGGCCGAGCCGGGAAATCCACTCGAGATTGGGAACTATCCATGCCGTTATGTCCGTCGTCTCTTCGTTGCTCTCAACTTCCGCTATTGCTGATAGACTCGGTCCTAGGGTTGGGAATGCTACCAAGATGATATCGAGTGCTATCCCCAAATCGATCAGGTGCACGGTTCCGACGCCTTGTGCAGTTAGCCTTTGCATGCGGGAGGGCCACTCGAACGAGCGCCAGCAACGAGTTCGGGTTGAGAGAGAGTACGAGGTACTGCAAATTTGAGGCGGTCAATCTGGGAGAAGAACAGGTCGGATGTGGTGATATGTATACAGGGTAGCCTTATCATCGATCTTTGATCAGCTCAAGAAAGCGCGACATGAGAGGCGTACTCAGCTCTCGATGCTCTCTTGATCTTCTCGCCACAAGCACTTGAGAGGTTCCAACGATTGACACCAAGAAAATGCAGATCTTCCACCTCTCCAACCTTCTCGCCCTTACATCCTTGGCCACGGCCTACGTAAGTCTCGTCGCTGCTCTCTTACCTCCTACACCGACCAGATCTAGAAATACACCAGGACCACTGGCAAAGGTCCCACTGCCTATGGCCTCTGCAAAGGCGAACCAGAGAAAACAGAACAGTGGAACTATCCATGCCGCGAGGTCAGTCGCCGTGATCCTGACCGAAGGTTATGCATCGCTTTTCCTTGCGCTAACGTCTCCCTCTCTCGACAAAGGGCTGGGAGTGCTACGTCGACGGCATTCCTTTCGATAATCAATGGACGACTTTTCCAATCGATGCTAAGTGCTATTAGCCATACCTGCGGGACCTGGTCGGAGCGCGAGCTGGGAACAATTTTGCTTGGATCGAGCGTTATGTCGATGAGAGATGATGTGCGATGGACTATCGACCCTATCGATGCCATATACAATTCGTCCTGGATCTCCTCGTGCGATGGCCACAGGAAACGGCGAAGTACGATTTTGAGGATGGATGGCATTGGACATGATAATACTGTACTTCGAGAAGAACCCCAACATGGCGCATCGTTGATTCGTGCATGCATTCCACATACCTCTCTTCTTGCTGGCTGCCTCAGTGCTGCGTCTTTCAGCCGGTATACTCCCACACGCTCGTGCTGTTGACTTCACTGCTGATCAAGTCCGCTCCCAAACACGCACCAGCTGGGAGCTCAATATCGTCCAGTACAGCGTAGGCCTTCCAAGGCCCAACGTTCGCATCCCCATTTTCCGAACAGAACACGATTCCTTCTCCAGTTCCGTTGAGCTTCCAATCGAGGAAGCCGAAGAAGGCAAACGGCGTATTGGTCCAACCCGTCACGTACGCTCCTGTCGGGATGGAAGCCGAGTGAGGTCGAGTGTAGCCCAACGCACCGCAGGCCTTGTCGATGAATCTGCTCGTACCCGTGGTTAGCCAACGGCATTTTGTAATCTCGTCCATCACAGAAAGGAACGTACATCTGCTGCCCGCCCGGCACTCTCACGCCCAGACTCAGTCCTCCTCCCGCTTTCCCTCCTCCGTAAGCTGTATCCAAGCCAGTGGTGTTGGAACACGTCAGTCCGGATATTCCGGGCGGACAATAGTCGGACTGAGGTTTCCCGATCCAAAGAGCGCCGCCATTGGCGTTGATGGGAGAGAGGTGGATTGGAGAGGCGGAGTGGGCGGCTAGAAGGTTGAAGTATTGTGCTTGTGAGAACGCGATGAGGCCGAGAACAGCGAGCATGGGGTTGACGGTCTTCATTGTGATAGCGTGAGAGAATTCTTGGAGGCCAATGGACTTATGTGGAGCGGTGGCGAGCGGAGGTCGAGAGTTATATGCTTTTGGAGCTCGTTTAATTTAAGCAGCGAAGTTGGGAGGTTGGAGGAGAGTCGGGTGGTGGAGCACAAGGACCTGAAGGCTGCTGTTGTGCTCGAGAGGTGGGTCTGGGCACGGCATTGGCGTATGCGGTGCGATGTAGATTGGTGTTCTTGTGCTACCAGCGACAAAGCCGAAGCTGTTTCAGGAGATCTTGGTTAGCTTGTTTTTAGTGATCATCTTCGGGACTGTGAGGCGTCGTGTCGTATCGGCGTCTCGAGCATTGCGCGCATCGTACTTGCAGCTCGTCAACTGGAAGAATTGACCATCGGTACAAACCTGTTCCAAACCAAAACCGCTGCCTTTCAAGGGCCTGCCATCGTGGGCATGACAGCCGTAGATACAGCATCTATATCTATAGCTCGTCGTGTCCCTTCACCTTCTTCCGCTCTCTCTCCGCGTCCTCCCTCTGCAACCGCTCCTGTATACTCTCCTCCCCAGCCTGAGCGACGACGGGCACACTCGTATCCGGTGCGCCATCAGGTTTGTCCTTACCACCACTCCGACTGTCCTTGTAACGCTTCGCAACACCAGCAATCTCATCGTCATACGCTGTCCACTCCGGCACCTGTCTCCTCGCACGATCCAGCTTCGGCTCCTTGGTCTGCGGATTATTGCACAAATCAATCGTCTTCGCATCCTTCAAACTCTCGTCCGAACACCAAGTCTCACACCACAGCCACTCCTGCGGTAGACTGTGGATCGGCAACAACGACTGCATATGGTTCGGCAGGTCCTGGTCCAGATTGCTCAGACTGTTCGGGTCCGCGGAGAGCTGGTGGTAATTCTGCCGCAGCCGATCACCTGCCGCCATTTGTCGAAACAACTTCAAGTCCACGACATACAGAGCGGAGATGTGGTACGGCAGGCCTTTGAGGAAGTTCTTCCAGTATCCCTGTTTCCAGAACCGGAAGCCCTCCATCTCAGTCCTCGAGTCGCACATGGGCGTGAAACCGTACGGCGCGCCCTCAAGGTCGTGCTGCACGAGCTCGTACATGTCCGTCCGCACGATCTGATCGGCATCCACGAAGATGACCTTGTCCAGGTCGAGAGGGAACAAGACGTCCAAGAAGAGGATTTTGTAGCCCCAGATCTCGCGTTGCTTTTCTTTCTGTCCTCGCAGCCAGTGCGGCCATTTGTAGGTTACCATCTCGTATTGGAAACCGTACGCTGTTGCCATGATTGGGAGGAAGTCTTTGAAGGATGGGGACAGGAATTGCTCGATGAACCAGAATTTGACGGTGTGTGAGCTGTGTTTCATCACAGACACCATCATGATGTTCAGCATGCGCTCGTACAGGTGGCCAGATGCGACGGAGAAGATGTTGATGTCGGCGTGTTTGGGTGCCTGGACATCGTCTTTGCTGCTGAATAGGCCGGAGCCGAGCTGAGCTGCTTTCGACAAGTACTTGCCTGCAGAGCCGGATTTAAGACCAGCTTGTGCCAGTAACTTGTCTGCGTTGTCTGCAAGAGACTCAAATGCTGACTTCGATGCTTCCAAAACGTCTTCGTCCTCCATGCCGGGCTTTCGTGACAGTTCTGGGAAAAGAGTCGTGCCGCGGAAGCTCATCAATGCAATCTCGGTGGAGGGAAAGTCATCGTCAGATTGGACATTGTATCCCAACGCTCCCGTGCTGTCAATGTTGAAGATAGCCTCACTTCGACCCTTCTGGAGCGCTAGATTGTAGATGCCCGGATTCGCCTTGAACTGAAAGTATCCCAAATTCGCCATGATGATCGTGTCCGCAAAGTGTGGATCAGACTCGGTTCCGAGAACGAGCTGCACGCCGCGAGGAGGTGGCCCACTCGAAGCATCCTTCGAGTGTCCTTCGATGAGGATATGCTCAAGCTCGTACACAGCATCGATGTCAGAGCCAGACTTGACCGCGCTCAGCTTGATGTTGTCCAGATCGTGAACAGTGTGCTTTGGCGCGACGAGCCAGGAGGGCGGAAGATCCATGCCCATGTTGAGCAACGCATCAGCAGGAAGGCCGCCGAATTGAGCGCGAGCGGCCCGGAGAGACCCGTCGTCTTCAAAGTCAGGCTTCGAGCTGATCACATGGCGATAGAATCTCTTAATTGGGATCTCCTCAAGCCGCTCCTTCGGATTCAGGTACAGGCAGACGTATACGCCCTCCAGCTCTGACAACACCTTGATAATCGGGATCCATCGCTGCGCCACTTCAGATGCTGGGTCCACAGCGGCGTAGATCTGAATGTTGGCAGTCTTTTCATCGCCGATACGGATCGCCGTGTAAGTGGAGTCCCATTTCTTGAAAGTGTCCATTCGGACACTCGGGGCTTGCTCGAAGATACCCTCTGGTACCTCCGAGATCAAGGAAAGTGCAATCACGTTGGACACGCGAGCGAACGCCAGGGGTGTCGATGCCTTGTCTTGAAGCTTGAGGCTTTCGATCGCCAGAGCGGCTGGGAGAAGACGCCTCTTCCGTTCGTACGAGAACAATGCCTCCAAGTCGGCCACCTCGAGTACAGTCTCTTGAGCAAAAGGCCCAACAACCCTGCCATTGATCACCAGCGCTTTCTCGTCACGTTCCTTATCAATTGCATTCATAAGCTTGTGGTTGAGAAACACTTCGAATCCCGGCTCATTGATATCATCACCAGTCATGGCAGTCTTGCGCATCGAAGCGTAGACCTCGCGTCTGGCAGATAGGTTGTCTCCGGTAGCGACTTCTCCTTGAAGTTTCTTGTACTGCTCGATGTAGCCACTGAGCGTCTGTTCGATTAATTCCTTGTTCAAGACCGCAACCATGTGTATCGCGGGATTAGGAGAGATTGGAATGTGTAACACTGCCAGCTCAACGTTATCATGCTCCTCGCGAAAGACGAGGGCCTCCATCAGTTGTTCAAAGCCTTCCGTCGTATCAAAGTCAGCCGCTACCGTGAGATGCACTAGCTCTCGCTCGATTGTGTCCTTGCTGGCCGGAAGGCTAGGCAGAAGTTCAAAATGGGGCAGCTCTCCCAGATTCAGATGGCGAAGAGTTTTGTCGTCTCCCGGTATGACGATATTGTTGCGTCTGAAGCTCGCCTTGGACAGAAAGACATCCGGTAGATAGTCGTCGTCAGAAAGCGTGCCCTCATAAATGGCCTGCTGCACTACACGAAGATCCAGGCCGATCCTCTGGCTCATCACTTGTAGCCATTCATCCGTCCTTGGGATCGGCACTCCGTTGATGAAAGCATGTGGAGCTGCGTCGATGTCCCCAAGTCGTGCTAGATACGCCTGCACCGGCTTCAGGCGTGCAGAAAGTTCTTCATCGTCAGCGATCTTGCTGAATTCCAAAGCCTCCTTGCTGCGCCGTAGAATTCGCTCGGCGATTGCCGTGGTAAAGTGCTTCTCATCAGGCCCGCCGAGTTTGCGGGTCGATCCCGCTACTGATCGCTCCAAGTAGTCGAGAGCAACGGCAACACCATACCGGTCCACAAGATAGTAGAACACCTTCGCCTGCTCTTTACTCGCCGGCGAATTGATCCGTGGGACCAGACCGAATTGAATCGGGACCTGCCTCTCCACAAACCCGCGGATGCTATCGGCGACCAGCGATACATCGCTGAGATCGGAGAAGTCGATTGGTAGGACAAGATTCTGCACCTCTTTCCTGACAGAAGGAAGCTGGCCAGGATACGTCCGCTGCAAGAATGCATTCACCGTAGCCGGCCACGATGCATATCGCTTGTCCTTCTCGATGTTATTCAGCCAAATGATGACATTACCACCCTCAGCATCGTCCCGCCAATCGTAACGTTGAGCTTCCTGACCAACCTGGGACTTGGTGATGGCTTCGTGTGATAGGAGCTCGACCGCCTCTGCTCCGGTCAAGCCAATGCTTTGAACATCATTGATCATCTTTCGCTCCCGCCTCAACTGCTCAAGGAGTGCATATGCCTCCACATCGCGAGACATGACCTGCAAGCCATTCATCCACATGACGTTGTACCCAGCAGGAAGCAAGAGCTCGCGGTTGTGCTCGTGCTCCTTGAGGAATTCCTTCGACACATTCGTCGCAGCAATTGGACTGGAGTGCTTTGGAAAGTCACTCGAGAGCCGAAGCAGCGTCTCGAATGGATCCTCGCTGGCCATCACAAAACTAGATGCTTTCAATCCCAAACGTCTCAACTCTGAGGACGACAGAGGCCGCAGATCGGACAGCTCCTCCTCGCTCAAAGTCGCATCGCCTGCATTATCTTCGCTCTTCGCCTCCTCGGCTTGCCGATCATCGATCACAATGTAATCCGTCCTCTTCAACGCCAGCTCGACTCCATATCCACTCACGGCCAGTGGTCTGCTCTCGTAGCCAGGCGTCGCCCGATATCTGACCCGATATGAAGTGGAACCCTCCTTCGCTGTCGGACTTAGCTTCTTGTGGAACTTTCGGAAAGCCTCCGATTCGATGTCTGCGTACAGCACCGATGGCTTCTCGTTGAAATCATCTCCAAGCACGCGGTCGAATGGCAGCGAACGCACGTCGTCGTCGGCTGGTCCATAATCCTTGATTACATCCGACTCTCGTAGCTCCGGTGAGCAATATCTTTGCCTTTTGTACGACATGTGTGCCCATGTCTCGCATCCTTCTGATTCATCTGCGAGAAGCGTTGGAACGATGGATGTGTTGTAGTACTGGTAGTGGGCTTCGATTCGCGGTGCTGCGGCATGTATTGACAAGGCAAAGTCGAAGAGGGATAGGGCTTCGCTCGAGAGGTGCGAGTCTTGCTGGAGGACGGATCGGAATGAGTTGTATAGATCGCGGTCGGTTTTGGAGGAGTCGAAGTATCCGTCGGCGATTCGGTCGAGGAGGGGAAAGTACGAGCTTGCGTTTGCTTCGGCGGCAGTTTCTCTGCTGCTCGTCAGCTCGTACACGTGAGATAGGAAACAGCACAATGCTCACAATAGCTCTACCAGATATGGTGGAGCACCGAACGAGGTTCGAAGCTCGACATTTATGGACGGAACAGCATTTGCCCAAGCCAGCAAGCTGGCAAGGACTCCTGCTTTCCATCCAGATAGAACAGCCATTGCTTCAAGTTATCATTGGTGTGGTCGACGAATGATCGAAAAGGACAAAAAGTGGAAGTGACGTTGGTCGGGACGGGAGTGTGAGATCAATGGCTGTTGACCCTGAAATACAAGCTACGTGTCTTTCGACAAGGTGAGCGCAATTTCTCTCGGTGCGAAGGGCAGACGATTATTGCACATAGTATATAGGGCATGAGGAGTCTCCTCAATTCACCACATGCATGTTCATTGATCGTAATGCGCGGTTCGAGGTCGTCGGCATATTCACTCACGACCACCTCCGCGGCGAGCAACCGCTTGCAGCTAGCGTGGCACGCGACTGCACGTAAAGATCTTGGCATTGTTCTGTTTGGAGCCAGCATGTTTCTCTGAAAATGGGCAGGCTCTACGTGAAGAAGGCCTCCAATCCAGCGACAACGCCCTCGACCCTCCCATCAGTCTTTTCATCCACACTACTCCTGATCCAGCCCGGCAACTTGCTCCGAATCCTGTCATCCGCATACCTCGCATCAAAAAGCAGAATGCTCGCCCAATCATCCTTATGCCGTATAACCCTGCCAATGGCCTGATTGACACTCCTCATACACACATTCTCCGCGTATTCTCGACTCGCTGTTCTCTTTGCCTCCCCTCTTGTACCAGCCTGTTCTTCAAGATACTGCATCTTGGACTTCCACTCTGGAGTTTCCAGGTTCGGATAGGGTAGTCCAACGACGACAACGCACCGACCGAGATCGTCGGCGAAGTTGATTCCTTCGGAGAGCTTACCGCCAATGACGGAAAGAAGAATCGCGCCGCGAGTGGAAGATCCAGCGATGGCTTCGCTGTAGGTTCTGAAGGTAGTTTCTGCGGCGCCGGAACGTTCGTCGCAGAAGACGGGTTTGATGGCTTCGAATTGGGAGAATATTGGTTGGGTTTTCCAGAATGCGAGAGTAGATTCGAGGTAGCTGTAGCTGGGAAAGAAGACGATCATGCCGCCCTTGACCTTTTTTGCGATTTCTGCTAAAGCTCGGCCGAGACGGAGAGCGGTGGCATCAGTCCTGGACTTGAAGGTGAAGTCGACGCGACCATCAATATCAGAGGTGATAGCGCGGACGTAGAGACTGCTCGGCGGAATCAAGTGCCCACAAGAGAAAGTGGTAATGGAGTCCAGGTATGGGAAGAGCTGTTGCTTGTACTCTTCCATCGGCGACATGGTGCCGCCAGCAAGAATGACCGCTCGTGCGCTTTCAACGACCTCTCGAAAATGCTCGGACGGATCGAGCAGCAGGTAACGGATGGTAATGTTCTTGTCTTCTTTCGACCAGAGGAAGCGACCTTCTCGAGATGGATTCATTAATGCCAGGAGGAAGTTCTGCACATGTGTGAGTGTCGGCACGTCTGCCTTTTCGACCTGCTGGGGTGTGCTGCAGTCGCCAGCTTCGAACTGTGATTTGTAGACGGAGTACCCTTCGACTTTGCGTGCGAGCTTGCTCTCATTGATGTACCGTATCAGTTTCGAAAGGTTGATCTGGTCGACGGATTTGCCGGCTAACAGCGCACTCGCGGCCACGACGCTACCAGGAGTCTTCTCGTCCTGAACCGATCTGGTGAATTGAAGCAGTGAGTCGATGACTCTGACTACTTGCGTCACATACGACCTGTTGCTCCCTTTCAGCCGATTGCGGAATTTCTGGAGGTACACCATCAACGAGTCTCTCGCTCGGTTGAGCTGCGCATCCGAAATCTGCACAGAATAGATGCCTTCCACAGCACTCATCAAGTTGTGAGCTTCGTCAATTATGACTACATGGCCTTTGAGGTTGATACCGAGGGCTTCTCTTGCAGCCTTCTGAAGTAGCAGCGGATAAGGCAAGGTGACCATCTCCGCGTGCCCAATGCCAGGTCTGGAGGCGTAGTATGGGCAGATCTGCAACTTGCTCCCGAGGGTCGCAAGATCCTCAATGTCTCGAATTTTGGCCAAAGCATGGTCTCGGAACTCCAGGACGACATCTTCGCTGTCCTTGTTGGGAAGGAAGCCGCACTTCTTGTCTGTTGGAGTGGTTGACTGTTGCAACTCGATACACTTCTCGTTGATGGCGGTCTGGCTGGTGAGCTTGTTCACTTTCTCGTTGATGCAAAGGTTCTTGCGAGAGCCCAGAGTCAGATGTTTGAGCTCTTCCGTTGGCTCAACCGTGCCGGAATTTTTGAGATCTGCGGGCGGAAAGCCAGGTGGAAGCCCGACACGCTTCAGCTCGCCTACAAATTGCGAGAGTTGAGAATGCGTTCTCGAGCAGAAGAAGATTTTCATCTCATCCGGCTCCTCATCTGCAATACCTCCATCGTCTTTGCGGTTGAGCAGGCCCAGCTTCGTCATGAGAGTCGTGGTTGCAGACGAGAATTCCGTCTGATCAGAAGACTTTCTTTCGTCATCACTGTCATAATCGTCAAGCACGAATTGGGCCTCGTCTGAGTCGTCTTGTTTCTCATGATCCTGCTTTCGCCGTTTGAAAGCGGGCTCAGTACCTCCATTTGCGCGCTCCTTGATTTTCCTCTCGCGCTGCCGCACCCTCTCTAGCCTTGCCTCAAAGTCATCTCGCATACGTCTTATCTCAGCTACTCGAGCATCGACGGCATGTCGTCTCATCCACTCCGGCTCCTCATCATCAATGTCGACGGTCGCAATCGCTTCGCCGTACGTCTTCCGCTTGTTCTCTCGCAACCAAGTCAGAGCTCCGCATATCAGACTGAGCGATTTGCCAGTTCCAGTGGGAGATTCGAAGATGCCGACTTTGCTTTCTTCGATGCACTTGTAGACTGCTTCCATGAATTGCTGCTGGATGTCATAGGGCGTGAATGGATGGTGGAAATCCTTTCGCGCCATCCTCTATTACCGCCCTCGCGCAACAGAGCTTGCTTCTCGCCCGAAAGGAGTGCAATCTCTTTGGACTGACGACAAAGTTTGGGTTCGCGTTGTCCTTCAAACATTAGTCGAAATATCGAGATTCCGGGATTCACCTGTGTTTTCCCTTCCTGCTCCGGGTCGAGTCGTTCGGTTTGGCTTGCTGTCCCGTAGTAGTGGCCTTCGCGTCAATGACCCAGGTGTCAACGATTTCCTTCTTCTCAATCAACTTCTTCTCCTTGGTCTTCGACTCCTGGATCCGTCGGATATAGCCCATGTAAATGGCCACTTCAGCAACAGCCACCAGCGTACTGCTCGAAAAGGACAACGCAAGTCGCTGTGGCACACTCCACCTGCGAGCTGCCATCCACACCGCAACGCTGGTGCAAATGATGGAGACTAGGACGTTGATGATCAGTATCATCTGTCGATTCACGTCGGCGTAGGTCACTTCGTCTACTTCGTGAGGCTCTGAAGTCATGCCATGTCCGAAAGATGTGGTGGCGTTGGGAAAGTGTTCTCCGAATGTCTCTGGCGCGAGTGGGTTGGTCATGCGCTCGTATTGTCGTTGTTCGTCTTGTTCGCGCAGACGCTGCATGAGAGCCTTGTACTGAGCGGTCTTGGTTGTTTCTTCCGTCAGTATGGATGCTGCTGCAAGAAAGGCATTGAACTTACAGGCTCTGGCTTTGGTGGCGGAGGCGGCTGGTAGACTGACGCGCTCTTCAACAACGTCTCAAGTCGCCATTCCGTTGCGATTCCCGATGGATCGGCGCAGTGTTTAACCAGATATCGCGAGATGTCAACCAGTTGTTGATGCTCGATATGGGAGCCTGTTTCGATGTTTGTAAGATTCTTCCTGCTTTCCTCCCTGAGCTCTACGTTGACCCGACAGTACTCCTCGATGGCTCTCTTCGCAGTCGCCGTGGTCGTGAGCAGTACCATGCCGTCTCGCAATCTGCTTGAAGTGCAAGGAGATTCACATGAAGTGGTTGGTACCTGGCTAAAAGGACAGGAGCTATAGGGCTGAATCTTAGCGTCATGTACAGCTCAAGAATTTACTTGACAGCACTCGGACTGTCTTCCGTGAAGACCCGCATCCCGACATTCTTTACTGGACGACCTTCTGCTTGCGATCGGACAACACCCCTGACACATCTGATCCGCCGACCGCAGTCCGCATTGGAGACGAATATATGCCTGCACCAAAATTACAGCACTCGCGTGCTTTGGTTGGGAAAGTCGAGACCTTAGCCACATCCGCATTCCGACCACGATTACGATGTCCGCAATGCCTCCTACCCATCTCCAACCGCACATTCCATAATGACCGACGGAAAGAGTATCATGATAGTACGCGACGGAGTAACGCTGGTGTTGCAGCAGCGGTGTCGGCAGCGAAGCAGATGTTCAATGGCCCGCCACCTTCAGGACCCATGGGCATTGATCCGTTGAGGAGTGTAGCGAAAGAGATGAAGTTCATGACGGGCAACATACAACAATTATTGGGATCCGGACATCCCATGCTGGACACTGTTGCGAAGTACTACACACAATGCGAAGGGAAATATGTCCGGCCAATGCTAGTGTTACTCATATCGCAAGCAACGGCCCTCCTCCCACGAGCACCACGACCTGCCTCTCCCGATGCCACAAATACACCCTTCGCTTCGGCATCCGTCCTCAACGACGCGAATCCTTCATCACCACTGGTGACAGCAGATACCGTCGAGGCTGACGCAGCTGCGATCGAAAGCGGTGTCCTACCAACACAACGACGACTGGCAGAAATAACCGAACTCATCCACACCGCTTCCCTCCTTCACGACGATGTTATCGACACCTCATTAGCACGGCGAGGCAATCCTTCGGCGAATGTCGCATTTGGCAACAAGATGGCGGTTTTGGCTGGGGACTTCCTGCTCGGGAGAGCATCAGTAGCGATGGCACGGCTACGCGACCCGGAAGTGACGGAGCTGCTCGCGACAGTCATTGCAAATCTGGTCGAGGGCGAGTTCATGCAATTGAAAAACACGGCTCTTGACGAGAAGCACCCAACATGGAGTGAGGACACAATAAGCTATTACCTACAAAAGACATACCTCAAGTCCGCCAGCTTGATCAGCAAGTCTTGCCGAGCAGCGGCGTTGTTAGGAGAGCATCCAAAAGAGGTGGTAGAGGCAGCATACCAGTACGGAAAGAACCTTGGACTCGCGTTCCAATTGGTGGATGATATGCTGGACTACACCGTGAGCGGACAGGAGTTGGGAAAGCCGGCTGGTGCTGATCTAGAGCTTGGTCTGGCTACCGCGCCGTTGCTGTTCGCGTGGAAAGATAATCAGGAGCTGGGAACTCTGGTTGGGAGGAAGTTTGCGGAGGAGGGCGACGTCGCAAGGGTGAGTAAAGTTGCGGAGTCGATGCGATGGGAGACTTTTGCTGACTTTTCCAGGCTCGCAAAATAGTGCTTGAAAGCGACGCAATTGAGCAGACACGAGCTCTGGCACAAGACTATGTCGATCGAGCTGCACGCGCGATTGCAGGCTTCCCCGAAAGCGAGGCGAAGGTTGGGCTCATGGACATGTGTACCAAGGTCATGGCGAGGAGGAAGTGAGATGTCTAATAGAGATGTATGAGGCCAACATGCATTTGTCGGCATTGATAGAGCTGCCTCGAAGGCCGGGCAGCGTTCGGAACAGCGTCCTACATCCAAGACGAACGATCGCAGACGATCTTGTATATCTACATGAACATAGACTGTGCTACTAGAGAGCACTTTTGTGTACAGATTAGAACGACGTCGGCGTGAAGCCTTGTGGCTCTTTGAAATCGGACCCCAAGCGAAGTTGTTTGAGCTCCCCTCACACCTCACAAGCTTCGACTTGAACTTCAACTCCCGTCTTTAACCTCACTCTCTCTCCTTCGCCTACCAACATGCTGTGACGCAACATCAGCTTCGAGCAGGACTCAAGCATAATCCCTCGTCATCAACAATGAGATCAACAAAATGTATGTTCTTCACTTCTCGCACTCACTCACAAAAACCCGGCAGCCCCTTCACCTCCCACATCACTGACACCACTACCAACAGGATCGAACCGTCCATCCGCCTCCGCCGCGCAATCCACCTCAACGATGCCTCCCTCGTCTCTCGTCTCCTTCGCTCTCATCCACGTCTCCTTTCCAATCCCGACTTCAGCTCGAAAGCCAACACCTCCCTGCACCTAGCTGCCTCGCATGGCTTCACAACCATAGCCACCCTGCTCATCGACGCTGGACACGACGGCGACGAGATCAGCCGCAATGCAGATCACAACACCCCTCTCATGCTCGCCGCTCAAGCCGGGCACGTCGAAACTGCTACTTTCCTCGCCGTGCGTTTCCCGCGGTCGATACATTACCGAAACAAAGATGGCCTCGACGCCCTCGCATTGGCAACACAAAACACTGCGTCTACCGGTTTGATACCAACGCTCCTCTCCGGCAACGGGATATACTACGCAGACATGGAGAGTAGGGATAACGAAGGCAACACGCCATTACACCACGCTTCGGCCTCCGGCGGGCTGAAAGCTCTGCGATTATTGCTAGATGCGGGCGCAGATCCCACGGCGAGGAACTTTTACGACTGGATGCCCGTGGCGTACAGTCAGACCGTGGCGGCGGAGGTGTATTTCCGGAATCTGGTAGCGGAGTATGAGAGGAGGAAGATGATTGAGGCGGAGCAGAGGGAGAGTGGAAAGGTGGGCATTAGAGCTGGGGCAGTGAGGTTGGTTATGGACGACGAAGGTAGTGGTGGTACCGCGGAGGATGATGTGATGAGCAAACAAGCCTGGAGTCCAAGTGGGGAAAGGAGGAGACCGCCTACGCCACCGGGTGTTAGAGGTGGGGGGGACTGGGGAGCGGCCACGATTGCGATGGTCAGGACGCGGTCGGGAAGTGGAGGTGTACAGTGAGCAAGAGGCTGGAGGTTAGTGAGCCGTACGAGGTCTGTGAAAGCGTTTGTTAAAATGCATTGGCGTTGCGAAGAACAGTGGATAAACATAACCGCTTTCTGCCAATCGCATTGCAAAGAGGATTTCATGTTGAATCCCGAACCGACCGATCTTGGCGAACTGGTATGTCCAGATGCGCGTGGACCGCAGAGCTTTCGTCCTGCACTGGACGCCCGCAAGCTTCGCCGATACAACTGGAGTTGGAAACGGCCAAAACATGAAACGGAATCGGAGTCATCTACGCCAGGCCGCAGCCAACGGGAAGGAGGACACCTCGATCGGGGAGTAGGGCTAAGACAAGGAATGTGGCGGTACTGCGAGAGCTCTGACGAGAGGACGTTTGCAACAGACATTGCATTTGCGTTTACGAAGGATCACTCACGTCGGCAGCAGTCGATATGCTTGTCATAACCGGAACGCTAGTGGTCCGCTTCCTCCACACCATCGCCCATAAATCGAAGCGCTTTCAAGGAGCAGGCTCTCAGGTCCTCTTCACCGTCCGGACGATGGCGAGTGCCCGCCTCTGCACGGCCTACTTTATGACCGCCGACCTCTTCCAGCAGGCGCGCCTCTTCTACTCGGCGTAGTTGAGGTAGTCCGCAGCCTCTTCTTTGGCCATGACATTATCTTTGGCCACGGCGTCCCTCTTCTCGGCGTAGTTGAGGTAGTCGGCGGCTTCATCCTTGGCCACGGCATCCCTCTTTTCGCCGTAGTTGATGTAATCGGCGGCTTCGTCCTTTGCCACGGCGTCCCTCTTCTCGGCATAGTTGAGATAGTCGGCAGCATCGTCTTCTCTCTTCTCGGCGTAGTTGAGGTAGTCCGCGGCGGCGTCGTCCCTCTTCTCGGCGTAGTTCAGGTAGTCGGCGGCTTCATCCTTGGCCACGGCATCCCTCTTTTCGCCGTAGTTGATGTAATCGGCGGCTTCGTCCTTTGCCACGGCGTCTCTCTTCTCGGCATAGTTGAGATAGTCGGCAGCAGCGTCTTCTCTCTTCTCGGCGTAGTTGAGGTAGTCAGCTGCGTCCTCGACGGCAGTGTCCCTCTTCTCGGCGTAGTTGACGTAGTCTGGGCCAGCATGAAGGTAAGTATTCGCTCCTGCTTGCATTGTCACCACTGGTGCCCTGGGTTGGAAGAGGGTTGCCTTACCATTCAATGGTGCTGCCAAGATGGCGTTTGCAGCAAGCAGCTGGACAAGCAGGACTGTCGAGATTGAAGGCATGATCGTTGACAAGGGCCCGGAATAACGAGATGAAAGATTCGGTGCTGATGAGGGACTTCTGAGGGATGTTTGACTTGCGAGAGTTGTTGCACCTGCTCAAAATCGAAGGCTTCGAGCAGTATATATGCTCACAGCCACACAGTCACACAGCTCCGCAGGCCGTGGCCAGACAGCTTGGGTGACATCGAGAGTCACAAGCTCGCCCTAGACCAGACGACAACAGTATTGCTCCACAATCCTATCAGGGCGGACTACCCCATCCCACTTCGGCGCATCTGACTGACGCATACTCATCTAGTTGCACAGACTCCGACCAGATCATGCGAGCTAGACCGGTCGTTGCGAGCCTATGGACTGTGCATGTCTCTGCTCTATTGATCACGCGGTGACAGCGGAGCCCGACGACACCGCCATGGGGCACTTCCTCCGGTCTGCATCAGGACCAAGCGCAAGTACGGCAAAGCGGATCCAGCAATCGAAGCGCTCGCATGGTCGAATGAAGCTCAGAAGCGCATCTGGCACGGGCGCCAGCTGTCGCCGGACTCGCACTTGTGCCGGTTGAAAGCTGTAGCTCGTGGCAATTGAGCTCGCCAGGCGGATACATGGCTCTACGGTCGTACTGCGCAAAGTGAGACAGTGCTCTAGCATACCGAGATCGTTTCCAATGTCGCTGTGCCGCCGAGGGACCCGCCGAACCATCGTGCCAGCGTGATGGAACTTGCCATCAGGATGTCAGAATTAAGGCTCGCTTACCGCATTAGGAAGGAAGTTCGTATCGCTATTCTGCCATGCAATGCGCATGTTTTGATTTGGCCGACCAGATGAATACATCTTTTATCCATCATCGGCTCCCTCAAGCCGCGCAAGCCCGGATTGCAAATCTGCCTCAAATCTGCGCGCCGCTACGACGAGTAACTTTGTATCGCGGCCAGCGTAGCGGTCGAGAGGCCTAGAGGACCAGATGCGTTGCTGCCACCGCGAGAGAGCGCCAGCAGAGCTCCTGCAGACCTGTCACGAGTGCACTCTCTGGGCCGGCACGAAGAGATTATGCGGAGCTACCAAGTACCGGAGACTCTTTAATCTCTGAACCTCAGTCCACCTCGCTTCGAGCCCTCCCCACCGCGGGCTCGCTCGCAATGGGCCGAGCTCGGCAGCTCACATTTCAGAAGGTCCTTCCATCGACGGTCCAAGTCAGCGGTCGGGTGACCGAAGTAGGGATGAGTGATCATGTCGTGGTCCTGCCAGGTCTGTGGCTGATATCGTATGGAGTCTTGAAGAATATTGGGCACAATGCGAGGTCCACCAGCGCAGCTGGCATCGAAAGCGCTGGAAGTTATAGCCACTACCGCGAGAGTGTAAATGATCACAGCAGGCACGATCCCCCAAAGGTAGAATCTTAGAGAACGCTTGTGCGGTCTCTCGGTAAGGCATTCGTCCTCCTCACCGGACAGTAACGAGAACTGGACTTCGGTCTTCTCGTCGCGCATGGTGAAGGTGGAAGCAAAGGTGTGCGATAATGGATTGCAGAAAGGATTTGAGTGAGCAATCCAACATTCCAAATGGAGCCGAAGGCTTCGCTTGTATAAGTATGCCTCGACAGCAAGAAGAGACCATCTGATAGTCTGGCCAGTGGAGCTTTCGGACCGTCCATGCAAGACCGGTGGACACTGCAAGTATCAACAGCCTAACGATCCTGATGGTGTTTTGGTCCGACGACGCTGCATGCCGCACGTCTTCGATGCTGTAGTGTGCATCTCACTCGACGACCGTCGGTGAGACACAAGGTCGAGACCGAGTCATGCCTCGCGGGTATATGTCCTCAAAATGACACAGAGTCGTTGCATGCTAGGCTCCGCTACTTCACTGGCCCCGCGCTAGGACGCTGGCTCGATGTCACATGAAGCATCAGACCCCTGGTCATGTTGCACGCCAAATGCCTTATCTTTGCTGGCCTTCCGCCTTGTTTCTCCTTACCCCAGATTGACAACCGAGCGCTAGTTATTGGTGTACATTGTGGATACCGGGTGCCCCGGCGGATATTGGCCCCCGAAATGCAGTAACAGAATCACGTCGGCTGAAGGAACGAAATGGTCCCGTGTCGGAGACGAGATGAGCTAGATCGCCAGGACCGTTCAAGTGCCGCGACCACGATGGCATGAGCAAGGCGTGATCAAGCAGTGAGTTGGTCCTTCGGTTCCGTCATACTTTTGCAACATAGCTGGTCCGCGGGCAGGGGCTTTGGTTTCCTAACGACTTGAATGCGGTACGCTTGAGCTTCACATTTACCGCCTAAGACGATATGGAACCAGATGAACAGGTCCTCCTCCGTAGCATTCATTGACACAGTATGGGCATCGATTTTTTGACTACGGTCATGCTTCGCCAGTATGAGCCAATCGTGCATGATCAAGATCCCGGCAATTTTCGATCACAAAATTCTTTTACAGCGCCAAAAGTATGCGGCACAAGATGCAGACATGGATAGCGAGTTGCTAGCGCCGTGATATAGGATATGCAGGTCTCGACAACTGCAGGCACCGCTGCGAGAGGGGACCCTTGTCTCGAATGGTGGCAGCGTAGTGAAAGGATCACGGAGCTTCGTCGGAGAGCAGTGTGGACTGCATGCAGGACAGCGCTACTGAACAGCACATTATTGCCGTACATACCTGAGCAGGGGCCGATATGTCCAGGGGTCTGCATCGCTTGGGGGATACCGGCAACTTCTCCAGGGTGCGATCACACGCCAAACATTGCGTCTGGTCCCATGAGATTACCTCTGTTGCGAGCGGTCGGGAGGCTCCTATCTCGGCGACCCATTTTTTCACATCAAGCTTCATTTCCCATCACAGCAACCTGTGCACATTGAACTGCCGGAAACAGCATCCGTCCGTATAGCGTGATCGGTGCAAGCAAAATCGACGGCGATAAGTCTCGCCCAGGAAGCGTCAAGCGTGTTCCAGCTCGCTGGCCACGCCGCATTCGAATTGACGACACACCTCCGATAAGAAGCAACCGACATGGTATGACTTGCAGCACATCGATGAACACGGTTCGAGCGAATTTGACGCCCGTTGTATCGAGACTGGATTGAGCAGACTAAGGCGATAGTTGTCGTCTTTCAGGCAGTATCGCTTGCTTGCTGTCACCCCTCGAACCCAGTCAACAATTCAACAAGCCTGCCTCCACAAAGCCGCAAAGGCACTTGGGTCATCTTTGATTAGCAGCTCGCGGGGGTTTCCCAACTCAATGACCTTTCCTTGGTCGACCACAATGACCATGTCATAACCACCGATGACTTCTAATTTATGTGCAACCTCTATCACCGTTCGACCGATCAATTCATCGCATATCAGAGCTCGCACTTGCTCGTCCGTCTTTTGATCAACGCTGCTAGTTGCTTCGTCCAGAATGATAATCGATCCAGGTGCGAGTAATGCGCGAGCTAGACCGAGTAGTTGCAGATGTCCAGTTGAGAAGCCGTCGTCCATGACCGCATCGAGGCCGCCTTTGGACGAGATTACTGGCCAGAGGAGGGTTTTGCGAAGGACTTCAACGATGCGGTCGTCCGATGGCGCCTGCCTGTCGTATGGGACGAGGTTTTGTCGGATGGTGCCCGAGAAGACAAGAGGATCTTGAGGTACAATTATCAGACGTGAGCGGAGCTCTTGCAGATCTATTGTTGCGAGGTCAATGCCATCGAGTCGAATGTGTCCGGTATTGAGCTGGATCATCTGTGCAATTGCGAGAACGATGGATGACTTGCCACTGCCAGAAAGCTTAGTACAAATTTGCTTGACAATGAACGCTGCTTTCCGGGGCACAAACCTTCCAGATCTGCCACAGATGCCAAGTTTCTGGCCGCTTTGCACTCGGAGACAAATATTGCGAATGGCGTTACCGGCGGCGTGTTCTCTGCGTTGGCGTCAGCATGTAGAACTATTGAAGCCACGGTATACGCTGTTTTCTTGCCTACCCATAAGAAGCCGTAACATTTTCGAACTCGAGCTCACCTCGACTCGGCCAGTCGTCTGGTAAGCCGGACCCACGTGGCTCACCGGATCGATCCTCGTCGGGAGAATCCTTGATGAAAGAGTCGAGTCTTGCGACCGCCCCGAGCGTAGTCTCCAACCGCGTCCACTGATCAATGACCAAGACCAGCGTCTGACTTAGCCCGATCAGATTGACCAAGGCCAAACCTATGGCAACCTTGGATGTTGCATCGGAAGTATTCACTGCCAGAGAGACAAGTACCAAAGCGACACCAGCAGTGAAAAGATCGAGCACCACCTGGAGCCATCGCTGTATGCAGAACATCATGTAGAACGGTTTCTGTGATTCGTCCAATCGATGCTCGCAGTCTTGCACGAAGGCAGTATCCCAGCCAAGGGCACGAATGGTGGCCAGTCCCGCCAGTGTTTCCTTGAACAAAGTGTACAGTGGCGATTTCGTTTCCAGATCCAGAAGGCGCATTTGTCGGGACGTTCGAAGGTAATACTTTTGCACAAAGTACAAGGCAGCAACACTCGGTATGATAGCGATTGCGGCGAAAGATGCGCCTGATGCAACGATGACCACTTCTGCTAACGCACGGAAAGCGACTTGATCCGATTAGGCCATTGACCTTGTATCATGTGCGATTGTGTCAACTTACAAACTATTGCCATCAGCGCAGCCATTGGTAGTGCATTATCAACAAGTGTCATATCTTGGCTGAACCTGTCATATTGTCAGTGAGCTCTCTTCACATCGATTGATCATGCACTTGCCGATTGAGAATGGTGCCGGAATCTGTCGAGGTGTGGAAAGAAAGGGGAGCTCTAGAGCCGTGTGAGCACTTTTCTGGCTCATGCATCATGTATGTCTGCTGACCTGAGCACGGAGGTCACCAGAAGGCCGTGCAGATTCTTCGAAGATCGTGGAACAGTAATCAGCAGAAAGTAACTAGAGACGATCAGCGGACTTTCCCTAGCCGGACATCGATTTGGATGGCTCACATGAGGTCGGCGGTGAAAGTGGCAGACGAAGCAAAGGCCAGTGCTATGTATACGGTTATGTGATAACCATCGTGATTGCGAGTCCCTTCTTTTGTCCATGAAAGGAGCCATATCTCTGAAACGTGAAGTCAGTAAAGTAACGATATTCTCGTGGAAAGGGTAGTATGATTACGAGGCAATTTTGCAAACACGGTATGCAGTGAAGTGATGATGAGCAGGGCACCCGCACCAAATGCGCCAACGGACCGGAGATAGACCTTCCAGTACTCAGCCGCACCTGCTTGTCTCTTGAAGTCTGTGTTGTTGTCCCTGATCATGATAGGTCGTGCTTCGGAAGACTGCGATGCATGCTGACCGTAGCCGCCGCTTGAGGCAGCTTTGCGAGCCGTCTCGTGTGGTATTGTACGCTGTGTTGCAGGGTCAATACGGTCCAAAGTCACTTGACCTTTGCTGACATGTCCTTCATGGAGAACGGTAATGCGGTCTGCGAACTCAAGATGCTCGACTACTCGGAAGCGCATTAGTGCTTGGACTGAATCATGGCAGCGACCTCATTCCTACCGCTCGATGTGGCCATGACAATCGTGATCCCGGTATGCCGCAACAGACCAGATGGACCCAGAAGAGCCTCAAGAATCTCATCGGTGGTCGTCCTGTCGAGACCACTTAAGATGTCGTCCAAGAGAAGTAGAGGACAACGCGAGTACACCGCACGCGCGAGAGCCTAGAAAGTGTAAAGTGTCAATCCATACCATTATTGGCCGCGTGCGGGATGCGTCGAACATACCACTCGCTTCTTCTGCCCACCACTGAGCGCAATGCCCCCCGATCCAGCGATGGTGAATTGATGATTGGATAAAGCCGCGATGTCGGCTTTGAGGGCGCACGCTTGTAGCACAACGTCCAGCCAGGCTTCGTCTGGTGCCGACTTGCCAATGATATTGTCCCGGATGGAAACATTCTGTAGCCAAGGCTCTTGTTCACAGAGCGCTATAGCTCTGCAATCGACCATGACCTGCCCTGAAGTATTCGTCATGTCGCCTGCGATAGCTTTCAGCAAGGACGACTTTCCAGATCCTGTCGGGCCAACGATCATGGAAAGACTCCCTCTTTCGAAAAGGAGGTTGCAATCTTCTAGAACGATGCGACCGTCGCTGCCCGAGAAGCTGGCGTGCTCTAAGGCGATCGCGATATTGCTTCCTGGAGGACTGTATTCCTGATCGGTCATTCCCAGGCAGGGCCGGTCATCGCAAAAGGTCGGTATTTGCATTTCGAAGCCCTGAACACGACTATCTGTCGCGTTATGTGGCTTAAGCAATGGCCGGCGAAGACGATGCTCCGACATCGAATGGTCTTCTTCGAGGCGGAGGAAGCTTTGCAGACGGCGAAAGCAACCCATTACGCTGGCGATCTGGGATGGCAATGTGAGCATATGATTGAGCGGTGTGATCGTGAGATTAATGACGGCAAGGATTGTAAATGCTTCCGCGAAGGTAAGATCTTGCCCTGCTTTGGACCAAAGGATAGTGGCGAGCATAACCAAGACAGGCGTGAGATCTTCGGCAAGCGTAGCTACGATCGGTCAGTGACAGGCTCTTCATCTGTAAGTTCAAAGCGCATTCGAGTCACCTAAAATGTTCACTCCAATCCAGATTCGCCGCCAAGCGAGCGACAACTTGAGCTCACTCCGCTTCAGATTCTGTAAATGGTCGTGGAACAGCTGACAAGAACCCGTGATCTTGATGCTCTTTATGTGACTTAAAATGCCGGATGCTGCAGCGATCCGCTTTTGTATGGCCTCGCTCCATCTGGATCTGGCGGGTCCCATGGCCGGCGATATCTTGAATGAAATAAGTGAAGAGACTAGCGGTCGTCAGCAAGTCGGTCTCAAGTTTCTCACCTTACAGCTTATCGTACCAACGGTCGGGACGAGTATGAGCAGGCTAGTGTGGCCAGCGTATCTGTGCAAAATATACATTGCCAATGGAAGCTCGTACAGGCAGGCCCAGGCATCATGTACGGCGTTCCCTGAGAGCATAATGCCTTCGATGTCTGTGCTCATCAGAGTCACTGGTGCAGCACTTTCGATTTTGCTCGATTGAAGCCTGAGCATCTTGCCGAAAATGAGTGGAGCGAGCCCGCCGCGACACATGGTCAATAATTGATAGGTCATGTGGCGGTAGCAGCCGTTGGATATTGCCAGACCCAGATAGACAAGGATTGTCGCAGCAATTAGACCATTCGCGGCGCTCCTGGACCTTTGATCTGAAGGCTGGCCAACGAAGTCTACGAGGGAGTGAATGAGGAATGGTTGTGCGAAGTTAAATGCACTTGAGCATATGCGAGCCGGTACTCCGGCTACGAATTGCCCCTTGTACGCCAGAAATGTGCACTTAAGCAGAGCGTATTCGTCCTTTCGATCATCTGCGATCTCAGGTCAAACAAGGGAAACGAATGCGTCTAGGCGGCAAAGTTGTACTTACAAAGATTCCAGTAGTGCTCCAATTTATTCTTCAGTCTCTGAGAAGAGAACTTGGGCCCAATGCTGCTGATTGTATCAACTGAAAGAATCGACCTTGCACCTTTCAGCAGCAGCGGATTGAGCCACCAGAATGCACTTCTGCTGAGGATCCCCGAATTCGACTCCACGCCCGGATGGTCGCCTGCAGCTGCGTGTCGTTTCGGGAGCTCTTCTACGATGAGGAGAAGCGCCTTGATCGCAAGCAAGACTGTGTAAGCAGCTGCAATTATCTGAAATCCTGGTCTGAGCCAATAAATCCTGGCTACAGGAATGCCCAGCACGAGCGACAGGAGCAGGAACCCATTCAACAGCAATGAAGGCGTCTTCGACTTGAAATGTTCGAATCCGGAAACCACCGCTATCGCCACGGCTTCAAGCACGCCGATTGTGGCCAGAGGGAGAGAAGTATGTGCTTTCCATGTGGAGGGAGCGACCACAGGACCAGAAATGCGACCTGGACGCAGAAGTGTACCGTGACAAGTACCTACTGGTTTATCAGCTTAGATGGGAGGAAAATTTCCGGACAGGAATGCATGGACACCTACCAACTTTGATGTCGACGCTGCCGTGTACAGTCTCGATCGTGGATGCGTCTGTCGACGCCAGAGGCGAAGCACTCGCACTACTGCCGCGAGCTGAAAGATGCATGATGGCAGCAGAGACAGGATGCTCTGTTCGAAGACGATTGTGAAGTCGTAGGATCCAGGAAGCTGAGGGCCGAAGAGGTTGTCTGCGCTGCTATTCATGTTGATACTCTGCTGGTGACGAGGTCAGTAGAAGACTGCGAGAGCTTCGTTGTCCGCGCATAATCTAAAGTAGGTAGACGAAGTAGGGAAAGGATCCGGCAGAGCCTCACTGTGAGCAAAGTATCTCGTCAATCAACCGACTTATCGAGGGCCCTGGTCATCCCTTCGTAGTCCTCGTCTGCGGATCGTCGGTCCGACTTGCAAAAGGCAAGCAAGCCGTCGTGTGGTCGTGGACCCGTGGTCAACAAGTCTCAGTTCCTGTTGGCGGGCGGGCTCTGGCGGAACAGTCGTATACTGCACGGGGAAGCACAGGCGCTCGGCGAACACCTTGCACCTTTGAATGCTCTGTCACTGCAAGAAGTGTTTCCAAACGTTCAGTTGCCGATCGGTGGTAATTGTCGCCATCGATTTGATGGAGAATGTTGTTGGCACAAGTTATCAAGAGACGGGAGCTAGGAGGGTTCTACCTTGGCCGCGCCTTTGTCACCTGCCTCACGAGGCTGCCACCCCACCATCATCATGCGACAGATTAGGGAGAGCTGTCGGAAAATCCATCTACTCAACGCGCCTCTGGTCTTACCACTGTTCTGTAATGTCCCTTCGCATTGCATCGCGATAGGCGTAAATCAATCCAGAAGGGGCGGGATCTCGCTAACACGGGGAACCTCACGGGACGATAAGGACATCGCATGAGATGGCCGCTTGTTTGTTCCAAGGCACTCCAAGGCACCAAAGGAGCATTCAGACTTCACGCTTCTAAATTAGCGTATTCTGCTCCGCAAAGAGCTTCGCCTTTTCATCACCCTCCATGTTCGCATCAAGGACGGCTCAGTATGGCGAGAGGCAAAGATGCCGACTCACCGTAGGTCGTCGTGTTGATTACCTGATAGGATTGAACAGTTTCTGACGCGAGGCCATAGTTCCCACCACAGACCTGCCCGATCGCTAAGTCGATGTGGGAGGCCCACTGTGCAGCTCAGATCCGGACAGCTAGAACAAGTCGGTCAATTGTTGTTGACCTTCGAAGCAAGGCTTTTCCACGCAAATTGTCTTACGAAGTCATCGACCTCGACACCAGCTCAGTGGTATGTACATATTTTGTAGCATTGTCGACATAAAAAAAGCGCTGTAGCTCAAGCAGCCGCAGTCGCCACCCTACACTCCTCTTTATCTGTACGGCGCATCCGCTCTCGCCACCGCCGCCAGTTCCGGCTCCCACTTGTCTCCATTCGATAGCAACTTCTCCTTGTTATACAACAGCTCTTCCCTCGTCTCCGTCGCGTACTCGGCATTTGGTCCCTCTACAATAGCATCCACAGGGCATGACTCCTGGCAGAAGCCGCAGTAAATGCACTTGGTCATGTCAATGTCGTACCGTGTTGTCCTTCGGCTGCCGTCTTCTCGCTCTTCAGCTTCGATCGTGATGGCTTGCGCGGGGCAGATGGCTTCACAGAGCTTGCAGGCGATGCAGCGCTCTTCTCCGGTCGGGTAGCGGCGTAGGGCGTGTTCGCCACGGAAGCGGGGTGAGATCGGGCCCTTTTCGAACGGATAGTAGATGGTGTATCTGGGAATATAAAGTCAGGTGAATGTCCATTTGTTTAAGTGGCGTGTCTTGACTTACGGTGGGCGGAAGAATTGTTCAAGGAGCACATACATACCCCTCGCCATTTCGCCGAGGAGGAAGTATTTGCCAGCGTGATCCATGAGGCTGTCCTTTGGCTGATTCCATCGCGGCGGAGGCGTCATTCGGAAGTTCTCTGGTGCTGGGCCTTCGGTCTGGCCACCCAACGTTGGTCGTTGCGCCTGCGCGCTCGTAGAGAAGGCCGGGGCGGAGTAGCGACCAGCGGTGGCGGTCAATCGTGATGCAGTCGGCCGCGACCGCGCCAGCGCCGTCAATACTCGTGGCGACGACATGCTGGAGGGATTGTTTTGAGTGGTGGCGGTGGTGAGCAAGAGTGATGTCGCGGAAGTTCAAAAGCTGACGGGGTGACGGTTCGATCCGCGAATCAGCGTTGACGTTTTAGAAATACCTCTCCACCAAAAAGTACCTTACCTACAGCCAAGCCTGAAACCAACCTCCGACTGCCCGACAACTCCTTTTCACGACTACCACACCTCATGCTTTGTGAACATGCGAATGCATATCTTGTCCGGTCACCATGTGATACTCTCGCGGAATACCGACATGAGCTCACCAGTTGCTGTCATATTTGGTTCACTATCTGATCTATACGCTTCTTACGACTTCTCAGTGGCGTTGCTTCACGCTTCTACGCGATTGATAGGTGAAGCCTTTATCTCTCAAGATATCCGGCACGTCCGAGCCAACGAGGGACTTCTTTGTGAGTCATGTCATTATGTCGATGCTATGCCTCGACGGTTAGGTGTCCTCGGTCTACTGAACTCATGCATGCTGCAAGTATGGATGCTTCAAGGCCTGGACACAGTTAGTGCAGCTCGCGGCCGCGTGTTCACGTTGTAATAACTCACATCTTCGGCACTGAGTCGCCAACTGCTCTCAAATTTCACGAGACTTTCCACCAGATCTCTTCCGTCCTGGTCAGCGTCCGGTAATAGCTCCGACCATGCCTTGGCTGGATATGTCGTAAAGTTCATTTTGCCCCAATCAGGCATTGACCTTGCTTCTGGCCAAACATCCCTATCAGGAGTGCCGAGACTCTGGAAGATGCTTTTAATCAAGGCCAACTCGCTACCCAGATCACCAGCATCAAAGAGTGTTCGGCCATTCAGACAGACGATCTGAGCAGCGACACAGCCCACCGCCCACATATCTAGCTTCGTGGTGTAGCCAGAATGGCCGAAGAGGAGTTCTGGTGGCCGGTAGCAAGTGGTTCCAACGTCGAGGATCTTTGTGCCGTCGGGCTCGGAAGACGGATCGGATGGCGACCAGGCAATACCGAAATCAGCGATCAACGCAGGCCCTGAGGGACTCGACAGAAGGATGTTGGAGGGCTTGATGTCCCGATGAATGATGCTTTGGCCATGCAGATAGGCCAGTCCTGATAATATGTCACGTAGGACCGTCCGACGGGATGTTGGTGGCAGTCGGCGTTCGTGGAGAAGCACGTTCAAGTCATGCTTGAAGTACGGGAAGACCAGGATGAAGCGACCATCTTGCTGTCGGAATGTCTCCAGCAGAGGCACAACCTGTGCACACTTGATGGACGACAATATTCGAGCCTCTCGAACAGAATCATGAGGAGGCGTCAACATCGAAGGCGTCGTAATCTTCAAGGCCACCACTTTGGGCGGATCAGCCTCTTGGTCCTCGGCCCGAAATATCTCAGAGAAGATTCCATCGTTGATGTGTTCGGCGTTGGCGAACCGTCCGATGTGGGCTCCGGAAGTCGGGAGATTGGGGAAGATGTGCTCATCGGCATGAGGGTCCTGTGTGGGAGGTGGTACTGTTATTGAGCTGAGCAGTAACTGAACCGTCTTTGCGCATATCTCTCTGTACTCGTCCTGCCGCTCGTCAATACATGCTGGAGTAGGGATTGTGGTGAACGTACGGCATTCAGTGCATGTCTCCTCGCCGACTCCTCTTCGGCTTTTGCATGTTTCGAGGCTTCTGCAGATGTGCAGTCAGGATGAGCAGTCTTGTAGGCGGAGGCACTTGAATGTCATTAGTAAACACTCATTAACTGCTTCACACATTGTTTGGACACTCACTTGCATTTTCGAGATTTCAGCCAAACGATCCGAGAAACTCAGATGCTTCTGCCAGTCGTCCGTCATGTTGCATATCTCGGTATTGTGATCGTTGGCTCGACGGTTGTGAATGGTCAAGAAGGAAGTCAGTCGTCCAAGCAAAAAGCACGGGCCACTCGGACCTCGCTCCTGTCGAACGCGACAGCTGCTCCTGCCTTCAGAGCTCCAAGCTTGACTTCATCATCTATCTCGACATCAACATCAACACAACTTCCGACACGAATTCCATCCTCTCGTCCACCCTGTACCTTCCACTCCATCACCTCGACAACATCGCCACACCTCCTCAACCATGGACACCCTCGTGGCTCAATACAGCCAACCATCACACACCGAGGACCTGGACGACACCGAACAGATCAACACCGACCTCGCACCGCCACTCTCCCTGAAGTTCGCCCTCCCTCCAATCGCCTCATCGCAATCATGGCTGCGCGCAATGACCGATGATGCCTCGAACCCAAATTGCCCTATCAAGATCGCCCACGGAACCACCACACTCGCCTTCCGCTTCAAGGGCGGCATCATCGTCGCCACAGATTCTCGAGCAACAGCAGGAAACTGGATTGCAAGTCAGACGGTGAAGAAGGTCATCGAGATCAACAGCTGTCTGTTGGGTACCATGGCCGGAGGAGCAGCTGTAAGTGGGACATCTCAAACATACAAACGCAGGGCATCACATCTAACATCTACCCATCACAGGATTGCCAATACTGGCTCGCATACCTCGGTATGCAATGTCGTCTCCACGAACTCCGCCACAAGCGCCGCATTTCCGTCGCCGCCGCATCCAAAATCCTCGCCAACCTCGTCTACAGCTACAAGGGCATGGGCCTCAGCATGGGCACCATGTGCGCGGGCGTGACACCATCAGAGGGACCAGCGCTCTACTACATCGACAGCGACGGCACACGGTTGGCGGGCAACTTGTTCTGTGTTGGGTCCGGTCAGACATTCGCGTACGGCGTGCTCGACGCGGAGTACAGCTACGATTTGGAGGACGATGCGGCGTTGGAGTTGGGTCGACGAAGTATCCTGGCGGCTACGCACAGAGACGCGTACTCGGGAGGTTTCATCAACCTATACCACGTGAAGGAGGATGGATGGGTCAAGCACGGATTCAGCGACACCAACCCGATCTTCTGGAAGACGAAGCTGGAGAAGGGCGAATTTTCGAACGTCACGGCGAACTTGGATTAGACGGACGCGCGGACAGATGCTGTGAGTTTATCGTCGGCGAGCGAAGCAGTGAAGCGAGGCCAAAGCGAAGTGGGTGCGTAACTGTTCTCATGCTCCACGGAGGGTTTGTAAAGTAGCTTCGGCAGAATGACTCCATCACAGGACCTGAATCGAAGGTCTCAGCTGGCCAATGTGCACATCCAAGCTGTTTGTGCTTCATCATGACGGAGCGTAGGTATCATCACAACTGTACAGTTGACTCCAACAAGCTCCCAAGGACCTCGCCTCCGGTCACAGGACATCAGTGGTCGAAGGACATCAGCGCTCAGAGGACTTCAGCGATCAGAGGACATCAGCGATACTAAGGAAACAGGCGATAGAAGGACATCAGCGGTCAAAGGACAACAGGGCAGTGAGACAGCACACTGGACAGGAGTCACTTGTGAGCTGGGCAGATGTCCGAACGGGATTCTTTGTACAGAGCTGACTATACATCTTTGCAGGACTCAAATCGTACATCATGTTCGCCGCTACTCTCAAGATACCCAAAAGTGCAAAATCGTTTCGCTGAAGCTCGTCTGCGAAACTTGGCTTGACCACCGTCTTGAAATCGCGGCTCAAGTAGCCGAACATCGGAGGTCCGGGAGATGGTAGAATGGCATTGATGTTGATGTTGATCCGGGAACTGTGACGAGTGACCTTGATGGTTCGAAAGTGTGACGAGTGACATCGGTGATCCGGAAAATGGAATGAGTGACGTCGATCATCCGAGAAAGTGGTGATTCTATCCCGTCAAGGTCAGTCAAATAGTCATAGGCGTGAAGCAGTGCAGGATGACTCACGGCAGTTCGGGTCGTTGGTGTCGATGATGCATGAGGTGCGACACACCTAGCAGTGGCAGTCGGCTCGAGGGACACTAAACGCCGAAGGGCACAACGGTCAGCGGACGCTCAGACAATGACGACTGGATGAGCCCAAGACCTCACAGCCCGAGACAGTCTCGGACGCTGCAAGCCTTGCACTTTCAGGAACTTGCCAGTCTGGCAGTCCGGCCTTTGGACACTCGCTGCGTCCTGGAGGGGCGTTTTGAGCGACGGGGTTTGGCTTGGGCTTGGCGATCGGGTCCGCGACTGCGAGGGCGGCCAGTGTGATGAGAAGAGTGGTGAGGGTGGAGAAGTGCATGGTGAAGCTGTGCGTTGTGTTTGTGTTTGGCGTGGCTTGCGGCAGTTGTGATAGACTGTTGGCTTGGAGTTGGAAGAGAAGGAAAATATCGAATATGAATGCGAGATCAATTCTTATGTGCTGCGGTTCGAATTTGATTGATAGGGTGATCCAGTTTCGCAGGCTATGCTCCGAAAGCAAGAACCAGTCGCTAATCCTTGAACAGGATACCGACTTTTCCGAGCCATTGGATCGTGAGATCGTCGATTTCTGCGCAAAAGCAGGCGTCGATAGAGTTGAGTTCTCGACAGCAACCTTCTTGTCCAGGCCCCTGTCCTCGAGGCAAGGATGGGTGTCCGCTCCCACAGTCCCACTAAAGGACCCGGGAGAACGTCACAGGTGGTGTTCCCACCGTGCAGATGCCCTGACTTCCAAGAGCGGACGGCACTTCATCAATAAGCCATCGAAAGCTCTCGAAAATCGCGAGTTCCTGCCCAAATGAGATTTCGATTGAGTTGTCCACGGCGAATAAGCTGCCACTTTGCACTGCCTCGCGATACCTTGTCAACGGGTCTTGCTGGAATTGATGTCAGGCATTCTCGACCCAACACACACCTACCGTCTCCTGTCCAAAACACGCACCGATTGAGTTCTAAACAGCAAGGCTTATTCCGGCAGAAGCTACGATTCCTACAAGTTCTCCACAAAGCGAGAATTGATGTTCGCCCCCTGCACGCTTCGAAGCCAATCGAGCAAGAAATTTTGACGTTACCAGCCCGATGAAGGCACGACACGAAGCACCGAGGCAGTCCACGAGCTGTACCTTCCCGGATACACGACAAGACTCGACAGCGTGAGGACGTGCACGAACGCTGCCCGTGGAGACCCGGCCTGAGCGACATGATTACGTTACCTGTCCAGGGCCTGAAGCTGATCTCGTCGATGCGTTTCCACGCTTTTCCGACCTCCACAGCAAGGGCCACGTCTTCTATGTTGGCAGGACCTCTGATCAGCGGGTTTTGTTGAGACCGTCAAGCATTTTCCGAGCCAATCTTGCCCACATTGGGCATTGGTCGAGTTCTTCACGGTCGTAAGCGCTATCGCCGCATGCAGGATATAGTCTGTATGTCCACAAGGCCGGATGACAGGTCAGGTTGGGAACAACTTCCACAGAGTGCCGGCCACATGAAGAGTAAATACAGCTCTGAGATTCATCCGCGCATGGTTCTTGTAAAGATGCAGGAAGTTGGTGGTGTTGGCACCAGTCATTCCTGCATACGCAAGACAGGCAGATTATAGCAGTGAGGATATAAAAGAGGGCAGATCGAAGGACTTCGCTGTGAGAGTTTCCTGTCGGACGAGTCAGCAGTCAGCATCGAAAGCCCGTTTACCGTATTGGCATACAGGAGCAAGGCCAGAAGTCAAAAACATCCCTTGGGGTACACCACGGAACTCTCTTGCTGCCGCGCCCAGAGGTGGAACCCGATGACATGAGTCCACAAGGGAGCCTTGGACCGATGGGGCTATGAGCATTGGACAGCGCTGAGTTCTTGTCTGTGGACGACGGTCACGTTCACGCACATGGACATCACATTGCTCGATACCGACTTTCCATTTGGCTATGTAATCCATGCAGGGCGATAGAACCCGCCCTCTTCACCGAAGCTCGGCCGCAAAGCCTGAGCATACCACCAGCTTTCAGGACCACGCAAGAGCAAGCTGTCCGCGAGAGCGCGATGACGGATGCATGATTGAGTGAAGAAATGGTACCAGGAGCCGGACACCGATGTACCGCGGAATGAATCAAATCTGGTCTTGATCAGCTGAGAGATCCATAGCAGGACTCCAAGTGCTGCACGCATAGACATACCTTGTTACATTCTAAGCATTTGTGTCAAATATGACATGCTTGCTTAGCAGTGACAATAGTCTTGGGCGACGCAGTCTTTGCGTCCAGCGTTCGGGCACGGGCTGCGTCCAGTAGCCGGGACCGCAACTGGGTCGGGATGTACGACGAACTTCCCCTGTACCACTTCCGGCAAGAAGTCAGTTCGTGTATCTAGTAATAAGGCAGCTTCAAACTTTCCGGAGAGAGTTCATTCCCTGTCCGCTTCCGCCCGGTGGATGTCGCTCCTCGTCGCGTCTGAATCCACCGGTTTCTGAAAGTTAAACACAGCTCTCACACACGAACTAAGTTCAAACTTAATGCAGCTCGAATCACACGGGATCTGGGGCTGTTATCCGCAGCTTCGCGGACGGTCAGCGGAGGGCAGGGGGCTGTTAGCCGCTTCCAATTAGACAGCGTGTTTCGTGAAAGTTTAGTTTAAAAAGTGTAAACGTGTGTGAGCGCTCACACATCATGTGTGAGCTTCTACACACTGTACACAGCCCGTGCACGCCTAGAAGCTGAACTTTACAGATTCTAACCACTCGCGACGTCGACTAGCACGATTAAGCTGCTGACAGACATCTGCCGCCCTGCCAGCACGTAAACACGAGTAATTCTGCATAACTTTTGACTTCGTGCACCCGTGCTGGCCGTCGGCCGCCCGCGAAGGTTTGAGGGTGTGTTGACTTTCAGAAACCGGTGGAATGCATTGTCTTGTACCTGATCAACAACTCATGATGTTCGTCCTCCTACGCAAGAAGTCATGCAAAGCAACCGGCAGCACACCTCCGGGAATCCGGGCAGACACGCCAGGAAGCCCGCTGCTGTTCAAAGGCAACTTCGAAACGGAAGCAAATCTCACAAGGCGTGCGGTGAAAACGATAGACGTCTGTGAGCTGGACAGATGACCGAGCAAGACGTATTGTTTCAGAGCTGATACCCAGTACACCATTGAGCAGCATATCTTCTCAAGCTGTCTACCTCTGTCGCCACCACTTGGAACAAAACCGGTACATTGGGTGCAAGGAGCAGTGCGAAATCGCTGCACCGAAGCTCGTCTGCAGGTTGAACCAATGAAAGGATTGACATTGGTGATCCAGGATGGAGAATGAGTAACATTGGTCAACCAGGAGGTAAGTTGAATTGGATCTGTTTCGCCAAAGTCAGCTGGACAGTCGAGACGTGCGACAGGGCACAGGGACTCACAGTAGTTCGCAGTCGTAGCGCTCGCGTTGCCGAACACGACGATGCTTAGCAGAAGCAGTCACCTCCCCTACTGGGATCGCACAGTGGGGTACCGTAGTACTGGCACGGAGTGCTTCGTGGAAGGATGGCACCGACGGGGTTTGGCTTGGGGTTGGCGGCGGCGATGGCGGCCATGGTTGAGAAGACAAGGGTGGCGAGGGTCTTGAATTGCATGGTGGGATTTTTCTCGATTGATGTTGTTTGTAGTGGTGTTGCTTGTATCAGTTCGCAGTGGCTGTTGCAGACTGTGGTAGTCGAGGCTGGCGTGGGCAAAAAGAGCAGAGGAAGGGTTCGGGTGGGACGAGGTATATCATACCGCGAGCGCCGGCGGTGACGTGCTTGACGACATTACCGGGTGACCTGGACGATTACGAGGATGAAGGGATGTGAGCCGCCGAGATCCGGTTCTTTGCGACTCTGGGATACGATGAAGACCAACGGGATTACAGCTGCCCTGTAGAACGACGAATACGCAGTCAACGATTCGTTTTAGAGGCCCTCGCTCGCCGCCCTGAAGTCGTCCTTCGTCGCATCGTCAGTTGCTCACACGTCAACGACTGGCGCTAGAGGTCGACCCACTCGTTCGTGTGTGCAACAGCGGTGCGAGCTTCGTCTGACGGTCAATTCTACAGGCAGCGATGACGAGAGTCCCGGGGCCACCCTTGGCCGACAGAACTGCAGGGTGAGGCAATGACCTTCACCTCCTATGCAGACTGTCTGACTGTCTCGTGAATGCCGGACTTATCGCTGGCTTCCGCGGACCAGGTCGTTGCCCGGACCGGGCAGGTACCGACGTCTTGTCCAGGTGAGACTGGCTCGGAGACGCTGAACACCTGTTCTTGCTTTGGAGACAGGATTTGTTTGCGGAGAACAGATTGTACAGACCTCACCACGTTGCACATGAGCACACGATCCTCGTTGGGAAGCAAGGCTTTCGATTTGATGTGTGTATGTAGCTCTGAAATGATCCGGGAGATGGAAGCGAGTGACATCAGTCATGTTGAGTCTACAGACGTAGGTCAGCCAGAAATTCAGGGTGATGAGCAGTGCTGAAAGACGTACATCTGGTCGGCCGCGTGATTGTCGTTTGCGACACGCTTAGCAGTAGCAATCGGCTCGAGGCTGACTACAGAGCAAAGCATACAAGGTCAGCGGTTGTCGTAGCCAGTGTGGAATGGACGAATACCCGGCGTACGAGACAGTCTCGGACTACGGAGGCCTTCTGCAATTTGGAATATGGCTTCGAAGTTGGGGATGCCCTCGCTCTTCGCATCTTCGCATCAGGATTCCCCACGTAATGCCGGATGTTCACATCCGTCGTCATGCTGTTGCGGCCACGTTGCCAATGTTGCCAATTGGTATGAGCAACGACACCACGCCTGCACTGCCCCGCTGCTCCTTTGCACCGCGGCGTAGTTTTTTTGTCGATGCATAGCCAACATGATGACCTCAAGACTTGTCAAATCGTGCCGATGGGCATTGATTGACTTTTCACAGGAAGGGAACCTCTTGTGTGCAGGATGGGGATCCAGTCCGTAGGTCCATGATGAGACGAGTGACGCATTGGCTTGGGCGAAGCCTTTCACGATGTGTTCGAAAGAAGACAACTGGTATTCTTTCGCGTTCGAATGCCATCCATTGTCGTCACGCGTCGCGAACGCGGGCGGAAAACGTCTGGGCACCAGTCGTGTGCGCAAGGAGGGCTGAATGTATACTGTAGATCCATCTCCAGACAGAAAGCCGCTTCAAGAGCTTTGCCGTGGTCTTGGGACTCCTGGGTCGGACGAACCAGCATCAGGACAGCGGCACCAGCATTGACCCCCGAAGCGGTGCGGCGGTGTACATATGCGCCAGACATCCATTACAGCCGTTGACATTTGCGACTGAGATGGGACGTCTGTCCGCGTGTTGCGAATCCAGGACCTTCGGAATGAGCACAGGCAAAATCGGAGATGCCGATGAAACGTGAGCAACAAATTCCGATTCAGAAATCCCATGTCGTGTGGTCAAAGCACACCGTTGAAAGGACTACGCTGCAGACACTGATGATGAGTGTCGCTATTCCGGCGCCATCCTTGTGTGCACGGGACAGCCTGTGTAACCTCACTCCTGCACTGCACGCACGAATGGCCGTGATACAACTCAATCGATATCCTCTTTTTAATGCTAGCTCGGCGAGCTCGGCGAGGTCGAATTCTCATTCAAAGGCCGGCCCGGGGTTCCAGTACTCAGGATACATATTTTTACTTCCTTTTTGATTGCCAACGCTCGAGCCTACATTGTCCCAATGAGGAGGTCGACAAGCATCGAGAACGGATATCTCGGCAGGTGCTTTCTTGACGTAACTTATGGGCACGCATGTCGGTAACCGCCGGAAAATCACCGGTGAGCGCTGCCACCGCACTCTCGAGCTCCAACATTTGGGTGTCTCTTCATGGTCTAAGATTAAGATTCGTCCATGCTCTCAGCCACGTCGGCCATAGGAGTACCAGCTTGATCAGCTGAAGCCTCTAGACCATGCGCAGTCGATGGCCGCGATTCCGCGGTCCCGCCTTCGGTCATATCCACATCATCCGGCATCTGCACCGGCTGCGCAAGCGGTGAACCGGTTCGACTGCTCGATCTCGTCGCCTCGTCCACATCCAGCAATCGATTTGTAGGTCGAGCGGGCGTTGCACCGCCACCCTCTCCGCTTTCGACCATTGGCGTAGCATTTCCCGTGTCAGCCGGACGAGGCGACCTGCCATCAGCACCGGGCGAATTCATCCTGCTCGTATTCGCCTTGACACCATCCTCTCCATCGTCCTCCGCGTCTTCCATATTCTCGTCCTTCTCCGGCTCCGGGTCGTCCTTGATGCCTTTGATCGCGCGCACCATCGCCTCTCCTTCGCGCACGATGTTGTCGAATTGTTCCCTCCTAGAGACCCATGTGACTTCATACTCCGCGCTTTCGTCCTGCAGATTCGCGATTTCCTTCTCCAATTTCTCGATATCCGCCCGAGCGTCATCGCGGCTCTTCAATTTCGTGTCGTCGAGAATTTTGGTCGCCATCAGATCGTAGCCTTTCCTTCGCTCCAGCACTGCCTGCGCTTCGACGAGGTGAGCACGGAGCTCAACGGTGTTGTCCCGCACCGCCTGCGCGGTCTCCAGAATCTTGGCTTTCTCAGCCGCATAGCGTTCTCGCTCGCGTTGGTTAGAGGAGAGGATCAGCTGGATGCGAGTGATGCTGCTTTCGAGATTGGCAAAGTCGAGTAGCACATCTTCGCGGAAGCGCTCGACGCGGGAGGAGTCGTAGTCATCTTCGCCTTCGGGAGGAGGTGAGGGTAGGTAGGTGAGCGACGGGCGGAGGAGCGAGTTGGACGCGAGCAGGGTTTTTGTCACGCGCTGGAATGGTCGTTCTTCTACTGACAGAAGTCTGGCCGCATGGAGGGCATCTTGAAGACAGTCAGAAGCTCGATCAGTAGTATCAGTGCATCGTGTACCATACCTTCTTGAGCCTGCTCCGGCAGCGGTCTCAGTTCGACGTCTGCCATTGTTGTGCGTTGTGATGGTGATGATTGACAAAGGACGAGGTGGACGCATTTGATCAGTTGATGTGCTCACGCGGACCGTCGGCTTCCGGCCTGCCACAATTTACAAACCGACTTCACCTCCTCCCACTCATGAACATTCACCGGTACAATCCGCGGGGGACACTACATTGGAACAGGCGTCCACTGCCATCAATGTCTGGACAATATATTACACACCAGAGAGCCACTTTCGACGTTCGGCAATACACGAGAATCTCGAAGCACGATTGCTAGTTGCAGCGCTTCGTTTGCTTGCTGTCTTGCACCCCTGTCAGGCTTCACGGATCCACCGACAAACGGATTCGACAACAACAATAAGGAAAATAGACAATACGAGAAAACTTCATCCTTGGCATTTCCAGCCTCTACACTTCGAGCTGTTTGCTCGAAAAGTCTTCCGTCATGCCAACTTCGAAACCAGCACCAATTTCACAACCACTACCGACTCCGAATCCAACACCCACATTGTTCGAAATGGCTATCCGAACCCTCCAACGCAACGTCGATGCCATTACAGACATCGCCGACATGCCGTACGAAGTCGCTGAAGGTTTTCTTAAATCTATTCACCAACCGCAACAACTTCGCGCGCTGGAAGTCAAGTGTCCGCAGATTGCCGACGCCGACGCCGATCTCTGGAAGAAGTTCATCGCTCGCGACATCGCCGATTACAAGAAGAAGTGGATTGAGCCGAAGAATCCACGCAGCTGGTGGAAAGTCTACCGCAAGCTCACGAAGGACCAGGAGCTCTTGCAATCCGCACAAGAAGATGCCCTCCGAAAGAGCCTTGTCAGCGCTTCTGTCTCGAAGACTGAACACTCTGCTACCTTTGTCCCATCTGTCGTGCCATTCGCTGGTACGATCACCGACGCTCGTGTCTGCGCTGATGCTCGCGCTCGTGCTCGCACCGCCAACAATGGAGGTCGCCCATGGCAGGCTTCAGCGAGCAAGAACGGTCTCAGCGCCATCGGTAACATCCGTCGCCAGACTGCAGAGGCCGCCAGAAATCGAGCGGTAGCGACGAGACAGCCCATGCGCGGGCCAGATTCGGCCAGCAAGCTCGCCGCCGGCAAGCAGCAAATCCGACATGTCCCTACTACCATGATGGAGGCCAACCACCGCATCCAGCCACGTAAGCTACTTCCTCACGAGCAAGCCATCATGGCCGACCATCAGCGATATTCCAAGGATGTCATCATCCGTGCTCCCGCTCGTGCTGGAGCTCGCAACGGCACAGCATCAACCGCGGCAATGGCTATCGCGGCAGCGGAACAAAAGAAGCGGGAAGGCAATGAAGCAAAGTTGCGAGCTCTGACCACCTCTGCTGCGCCCAAGGCGAAGGAAGCTCAACTCCAGAGAGAAGTGAAGTCAAGTCCCTCCAGAATGGCGCCACCTCCAGCAGCAGCCATCTCGCCAAACCAAAAAGCGACCTCGCCGCCCGTCGCCACGCCGTCGCAACAGGCTGGTGTGCTCAAGCGGAAGCGCCCAGCCAACGATAGTATCTTTGCGCCGAAGAAAGTGAAGAAGTGAGGCATGAAGTTGAAAGCTTGCACCCCTTCCGAGCTACCCTACTCCGCCTCTGTTACGACCGATCACGCCCTCCATCCACCGAGCATGCCAACAACGCCCATCCTCTCTCTCGAAGCGAATCGACTACCATTTTGCTTCACCATCAAGACGAGTCCTTGATCGCTGCCTCCGCTGCTGCCACCGCCTCGCGCGCTTTGGCTACGTCCTCTGGTGCGCTCTGGTCAGAGTTTGCCTACAGGTTAGGAGTCAACAAATCACGCTGTACAAAAAGATTGCATTGCTTGAGTATGCACGAGGAAACTCACAAGCTGAGATTCGAGTTTTGCTTTCGTGTCCTCGATTTTGGTTTTGAGCTGAGGGAACATGGCCTTGGTCTCTTCCAGTGCTTTGCGCTAGACGAAAGAGAGGGACGGTCAGCGGAAGACTTGGAAGATGGCAGAAAGAATAAGGGAAAGCAGCCAGCACTCAGGGAACTGGCTTGTGACAGCACCATCGAAACGATGAAATGAACATAGATGACCGCGCAGCGCAGGTCACGGACAAATAATCGTCCAACATGACCGCAAACACCAAACAAATGAATGATCATGACATACCTCCTGTCTCAACGTATATTCGGCATTCTCGTCTTCGCTTGTGCTCTGCTCAGCCTCGAGCTTGGCAATTGTCGCTTGCTGCTGCTCGAATTCCTTGTGGTATGAAGCTTTTTCCTTGACGAGGCGATTGAGCGCGGAGGTCGCAATCGAGAGCTGAGATGGTGCTGGCATCGTCACTGTAACGTCTTCTTGTTCGAGCGACAACGATGATGATTGAAGTCCGGGTGATGTTCTCGTCGAAAGTGTTTCGGCTGCCTTGCCGGTATTCCAGTTGGCGTCTAATGCGTGCACTTTAGCACTTTGAGATTGCCGCGCTTTGATTGGCTGCGGAGGCGAAAATCCAAAGTCGCGCTCGCGTCAATCAATTCGGTCGTGCCCCTCGTTTTCTGAACTCTTTCAACCACCGACACCAACATCACACACACTGCAATAATGTCGTCGCCAACGAGTCGACGCTCGACGCGGTCATCAGCGAACAACACCCCCAATGGTCGCAACCAACGGAACAGCGCTTCTCAGCGAGCCCCGCCATCCAGCGATCCTGCTGAAGCCGACGACGCGAACTCACAATTGCTGAGCGAAGCCAACGCCAGTGCAAACGGAACACCGCGTGGATCGCAGCGCTCACAACGAGCATCTGTGCGAGGCACACCGCGTGCATCGCAACAGACCGATAGCCAAAGCCAGCAGCCGCCAGCCAGCTCGCCGTTATTCTTCCAGTCCAGCCCTGCGGGAAGTCAGAGCCAGAGCCAGAGCCAGAATTTGGGTGTGCCGGCTAATGGCAGTGTCCATGGGAGCTCGCCTCTACGCCAGAGAAATGACGTCCAGATGGGCAGCAGTGAGGGTGGAAGAACGCCGAGGGCTGCACCAGGTGTTGGAGGTGAGCCACAACGTTCGGGAGGAGATAACTCTGCCACTTTACTGATATCACTTTCTAGACTCCTCCCCGGTCCACTACGCCTCGAGCTCCGATGCTGCAGATCCCGCCGCCAACCGCGAACGCCATGAAGGCACAAGTTCGACCGGCCTGTTTGTCCGTTCCGGTCGATCAGGTGCACCAGCTGGAAGCGCTAGAGACAGGAGACACGATGTACACTCAGATCTGCTCGAGGGCAGCGGACGACGGAGACAGCTATTCGTCGACGAGAACGGCGTGCCAGTCGCTGGAGACATCTCCGATGCCAACACATTCTCCAACCTGAACCCCAACACTTCGGATGCAGCTGAACTGGGAGGACGCTCGACAAGATATATCTGGGGAACCGACGTTTCTATTAATGATTCATTCGCCGCGACCAAGGACTTTTTGTTCAACTTCCAGAAAAAGTACCGCATGATTGCTGATGGAGAGATCTTGGAGGGCGAGACACTTACTCCTGGCGACCCAGGTCTTGAGAAAGAGAACTTAAGAATGCTGGAGACCATGCTTGCTCTGAACTCGAAGTGCTTCTACTTGGACTGCAGAAATATGAGGGCATACCCAGGGACGAGGAAGCTGTGGCATCAGCTTCAATCGTTCCCAAGTGAGATCATCCCAGTGCTGGATTCGGCTGTCAAAGATGCACTTCTCGAGATTGTGGAGAAGAGAATCAGCGACAAACGCTCCACACAATCGCAACAGGCTCAGCCAAACCGCGCTCGCGACTCTAGCTCCATGCCTCCTATGCCCAGCTCGGATGTGGACAACATGGACCAGCAACCTGCCGCGGCCGCACCTGCACCTGAGACTGACGACACGGAATTGCTGGCCGAGATCAACCAAAACACTTACCGTGTTCGACCATTCGGTCTCGAGAAGAGCACCAATCTGCGCGAACTCAACCCTGGCGACATGGACCAGCTCGTGTCCGTCAAGGGCCTTGTCATTCGCACCACGCCAATCATTCCAGACATGAAGGATGCCTTTTTCCGATGCTCCGTCTGCCATCATACCGTCAAGGTCGATATTGACCGCGGCAAGATCGCCGAGCCAACTCGCTGTCCGCGTGAGGTGTGCAGTGCCAGCAATAGCATGCAGATTGTGCACAACCGATCCGGCTTCACCGACAAACAGATCATCAAGCTGCAAGAGACACCAGACTCCGTGCCAGATGGTCAGACGCCACACTCCGTCAGCATTTGCGCATACGACGAGCTTGTCGATACTTGCAAAGCTGGTGATCGTGTTGAGATCACTGGTATTTTCAAGTGCACTCAAGTTCGTGTCAATCCACGCCAGCGATCCGTCAAGAACATCTTCAAGACATACGTCGACTGCGTTCACGTGCAGAAGGTGGATGCAAAGCGTATGGGTATCGATCCGACTACCATTGAAGAAGAGCTTGCTCAGCAGGCCGCTGGTGATCTCCAGGAGACTCGTAAGGTCAGCGAGGAGGAAGAGGCCAAGATCAGAGAGATCGCCGCCCGTCCGGACGTCTACGATCTGCTTTCAAGGTCGATGGCTCCGTCGATCTACGAAATGGAGGATGTTAAGAAGGGCATTCTTCTTCAGCTCTTCGGCGGCACCAACAAGAGCTTCGAGAAGGGTGGTTCACCAAAGTACCGTGGAGACATTAATGTCCTGCTATGTGGTGATCCCTCTACTTCGAAGTCCAAGATGCTGGAGTACATTCACAAGATCGCACCTCGGGGAGTGTACACTTCCGGCAAGGGATCTTCTGCTGTCGGTCTCACCGCGTATGTCACTCGCGATCCAGAGACACGCAGCTTGGTCCTCGAGTCTGGTGCTCTGGTGTTGAGTGACGGCGGTGTGTGCTGCATCGACGAGTTCGACAAGATGTCGGACTCTACGCGCTCCGTTCTGCACGAAGTCATGGAGCAACAGACTGTCTCCATTGCCAAAGCTGGCATCATCACGACTCTTAACGCTCGCACGTCGATCCTCGCCTCCGCCAACCCCATTGGAAGCAAGTACAACCCGAATTTGCCAGTCCCTCAGAATATCGATCTCCCACCTACCCTTCTCTCCAGATTCGATTTGGTCTACCTTGTTCTCGACCGCATCGACGAGTCCGCCGATCGCAAGCTTGCGAGACATTTGGTGGGCATGTACCTAGAAGACACGCCAGAGAATGCAAGCACTGCGGAAATACTCGTGAGTATTTCTTGCACCGACCAATCTTCGTTTATACTAACTTCCCCTCCCAGCCCATCGAATTCCTGACCTCCTACATCTCATATGCCCGCGCCAACATCCACCCCACCATCACCCAGCCCGCTGCCGATGCCCTCGTAAAAGCCTACGTCGCCATGCGCAAACTCGGCGAGGACATCCGCTCCTCGGAACGCCGCATCACTGCCACAACCCGTCAACTCGAAAGCATGATCCGTCTCTCCGAAGCCCACGCGAAAATGCGTCTGTCCCTCACGGTCGAGGAGTCGGATGTCAACGAAGCTGTTCGACTCATCCAGTCCGCGCTGCAGCAGGCTGCTACTGATGCAAGAACTGGTCTGATCGACATGGGTCTGCTGACGGAGGGATCGAGCGCGAGTGAGAGGAAGAGGAAGGCGGACTTGCAGATTGGTGTGTTGGGTGTGTTGGACGAGATGTTGAGAAGCGGTAATGGGAGTGTGAGGTATGGTGATGTGGTGAGGCAGTTGAGTGAGCAGAGTTCTGTGCCTGTTGAGGGGCAGGAGTTTGCGGAGGCGATTCGCGCGTTGGAGCAAGAGGGCAAGGTGCAGGTTGTGGGTGAGGGACCGAGGAGGAGTATTCGAAGGTTGACGGGCGTTGCCTGAGGGTTATGAATGATGATCCGGCGTTGATGGGCGGCGTTATTGGACGCGCTGCTGGGTTTGTCTGTATGAACCAGAACTGAACAGTGTGCTACCATGGGAGAAAATCAGCACTTCAAAGACCAGTTGATGCTCAATCATTCATTTATGCTTGCTATGCTCGTGATCTGACCGAACGACATCAGCCTCGCGCGGTGTTGGGTTATGTCTCCCACGTCCATGTACGCTCCTCCGTCCGCTCACGAAGAACCCTCACCCCTTCGTCAGCCATCATCTTCTAATGTGCTCACGCTTCCATCGCCAGAAGCGACAACGCCCATGACAACGCCGAGCTGTCTCTCCGCCATACTGCCTTGGTATCTTTTCTCATCCGCCTCGCCTCCACCCTCCCACCTCGCTCTTCTTGATCCATGTTCTTCTTTGCTCAAGCCACTCCACCTCTCAACGCAAGCACCAGATGCAACGTCGCGCCGCCTTCGAGTTGGTACTCCGCAGCTGTCTTCTCGTCGTTCCTGTATCAAAAGCGTCAGCTACGTCCTCACTGTCCCGCACTCACTGCAGTTGGATGTGCTTGATGGTGTGTGATCTTACATCTGCTTCCCACCATAAATCAACCGCTGCTGAACCGGTGGAATCCCTTCCTTCTCCTCGACGCGCTCCTTGATCTTTTGCACTTTGTAGTCGGGCTCGATGTCCAGCTCGATTTCTTTGCCGGTGAGGGTGCGGACTCTGATTCGTCGTGTGTTAGCTTGATAATGGGCTGAGGGATGAGGATGGGAAGGCGGACTTGATCTGCATGGTTGCGGTGTTGTCGATGGAGACTTCCGTGTGGTTGGTGTATTGCTGATGGGGTGAGGTGCTTCGTGGATGTGATGATGTTTGGTGGGGTCGGTAGGCGGGATCTTGAGGCAGCTGTGTCCGCGCTAGCAAATGCGCCTGTTGCTTGCGTTTGCTCGATTTCATTCACTTCCTTTGGTGTCACATGTGATTGCTGTCGAACTACCATCTCTCTTTGCTGGAAACTTCTCGAGCTTGTTCACACTGGACCAGAATGCGACCACCGTTGATGCATGGAATCGGTGGAAGGTAGCCTATGACTCAAGGCTACCTTCAATACCACGAGCGTGCGGATGGGCTCAGCATGCCAGACTTCGAATGGAACGAATTCGGATGGCTTCTCATTGAAAAATATCAGAGAAGCTTTCACACTGATGAAGATTTGTAGCTCGTTCTTGAGATTGGGCGTGATCAAACAATACGTGGCTGAGGACTGACAATTTTCGCACGCTGACGGGAATCGCGGTGGGCACAAGACTGAATACCAGGAGCATTTGACGTCTGGACAGTAGCATGCGATCGCGAGCTTGATTTGTTGATAACTCGACCTGCTCCTCAGAATGGTGTTTGACATCCCATTGCCCGTTCCTGCACTCCAATTTCCCTCCTCGACCATCTCGCCTCAAGCATTCAGACAAGAGCAGCATCCTCTCTACTCCGCCTGGACCCCACAGTGGCACTGCCCGTCGGATTTGCTGTGCAGATTTCTGCGTCAGCAAACAGTTGATTGATCAATCCGAAGCGGGCATAGAATACTCACCAAACGCCAGTCAGCCATTTGTTATCCTGGCAATGATCGAGACATGCGTTCTTGACGGCATAACGATCGCAATATTTCGACTATCATATGGGAGCGCGAGTTAGCAATGGGCGGCGCAAGGACTCGTTGAAGGGAACGATCATACGGCGATGACTCCCGAAGCCATCACGCCGATGACAGCGGCGATGAGAGTAGTGAGCTTCATTGTGTTTAGTCTTGAGCTGTGAGGTAGCGTCGATTGGCTTGAAGAGCAGGCGTGTCGTTCAAGTTCGGATTCGAGTTTGTTGATGCAAAAGAGAAGCCAGCTCGATGTTACGTGGCGATTGGGAGACTTGATAAATATAGCTTTTGACTCGGGCCCTTACGAGGTAAAAAGTCAACGATGACCCTGCACACGCCCTGGCTGTGCAAGCTCCGTCAGTTCCTCGAGCTTACATTGGCACGGAGCTGTCGGCATCACCCTTGAGGGACGAGCGGGACTTCTGGCTCTGAGGGCAGGACTTGTGTATTCAACGCCTTCGGGGAATGAAGATAATGCACGGGCACGGTCTCCCTGCCCAACTTCATCCAGCACAGCCGGCGACAAGGCCTCGGCTGGTACGGACCCGTTAAGCCAGCAGAGAAGAAGTGCAGCACCTCTTGCCGCTGTGCGAGGCAGTGTATCGAAGCAACCATTGTATGATGCGGCAAATCCTTGCAACGAGGCAGCCTGGCTCGGAATGGGCGTGCTTTAGATCATTTGATTCGGGTATCATTCTTTGTCTGGCTATTCGGATTGTACAAGACAATTGTCAGATGACGCCAGATGGTCCCTCGACTTCCTTCACACAAGTGACGAGCTTTGGACGGGTCATCCTCGGCGCTGGGAATACTCTTCGTGATGAGAATCCTTGGTCTGCGCCAGTTGGACTGTTGGAATCGTAAGTGGGAGTCGGAGCATATATTTCCTCAACCTCCTTTGCGTGGTCCCACGGCCGCGCTTCGCTCGCGTGCCTCCTTCTCCTGCAACTTTTTGCGTTCGCCTTCGAGGATCTTGCGCACGCGAATCAAAGTCTCTTGCTTGTCCTTGCTAGCCTTGCAATCCTCGGGGCGGTATGGAGGCACAACGATCACATGTTCGAGCACGATGATCTCCTGGTTGTGCCAGCGGACTGGAACGTTGCTGCGAAGTCATTGTCAGCGATCGATCTTGTGCCGAGAGTCGAGTGCTTGACAGTCTTACATTCGCCTAAAGGAGTCGAAGATGGCTTGCGCCTCCTTACTGACTCCTTTACCCCTAGACTCCTCTTCCTCACGCAGCTGGTTGACGCGAGTTTCCTCGCGCTTCTGCAGCTGTCTGATATCCACTGCTCCAATGACGGGCTGTGCAACGCCCTCCGCGCCTGCCAGGGAGATCACTTGAGAGCTCTGAATGCGAGAAAACGGGATGATGTGGTAATCGCCAGGCTGGGCGGCAGCATTGGACGCAGGGTTCGGTGGAGGAGCGCGCGTATTGATGGCGATCACATGCAACACTGGACAAGCGTTGAACAGAGTTCCCTCGTATGTCTGCGAGTGCGGTGCGGCGGTGGTGATTTTGATTCTATGAAGGATAGCGTCGTTAGAAATCGTGCGCTTTCACTGCCATCGCGTTTGCGTTGCCTTGGACGTAAGTCAAGTACACTCACCGGCATCCAATTGCCTTGCTCAGCACCTCCAGCGAGTCCAGCGACGAGGTAGCTGGGCTGCTGCCGCCTCCAATCTTTGGTGTCGCAATCTTGCCGGCAATGCTATTGCGCTTGGCCGCAGTGTCGGCCATTGTTCGAGAATTGCTTCAAACCAATCCAAGTACGTCGTTTGCACACACAGCCTCCTCCTGCTCTTTTGTGTAGCACAGCTCCAAGCACCGTTGTCTCAGAGCCAGCTTTCAACACATGCATGCGCCGGCGGCAATAGCTCCCCCGTGCAATTCGGTTCAATCGCTCAGACAGAGATGCAGGAGAAGGACGAGACAGCAAAGTCCGCCTGGGGATTGATGAAGCTCCGTGCGAAAGAGCGTGTGTCGGGCAAAGAGGACGCCGTGACCGGTCGCGGGTGGAATTCCAGGTTGGGATTCGCGAATGATGGAGAAGGGAGAGCTCCAGGTTCAGGGCATCGATTGAAGCGCTAGCGCCGATTACCTAATCGCGATGTATATGCCACCGGCAACGATTCTTCTTAAAGGATACCTTAAGCAGAGTGAATTCTTTTGGAGTCATTTTAGGCAGCCTTCGAAATTGTGTGACACAGCCACATTTCCACTTGCTCCAACAACGAAGCAAGCATTGGACGTAGGCGTCGGAATATTTGGAGAGTTGAGAGCCCGAAGCTTCATTGACTGGCTGTCGACCTTTTGATATATGGCCCTAGAATCTAAAGACGCCGCAATGCCTCCTCTTACAGAACCGATTGTCTTCTCGCCGACCAAGCACGCCCACCATGTTCCGGCCATATGCGACATCCACCGCGAATGTGTCAAAGTCGACCATACAGTAGCATCAATCATCGACGTGGACCACCCAACGAAGCTCAAAGACTTGTGGACCGGATTCAGCCGGGAGGTCGAGAAAGGCACGAGAGCTATCGTGATTCAATTCGCGCAGACTTCCGGGGGTATTGAGGAACTGGTCGGGGTGGTGACTCTCCTGATGCCGGCGTCGGAGACTGGGCCGCATAGATGCTGGGTGGAGAAGCTGTTGGTCAGTCCACGGTTCAGGAGGCAGGGTTTGGCAAGGCGATTGATGGGGAAACTGGAAATGATTGCGAGGGAAAAGGGAAGATGGTTGATGGTGAGTCGCGCTGAGACTCAGGAAGCTGCGTTGCGAGATTGATCGCCGTGCTGACACAACTTTACTCTGTAGCTGTTGGACACCGTGATTGGCAGCGGTGCTGAGCATTTCTACCCAAAGCTGGGCTACGTCGAGGCTGGAACGATCCCCAACTATGGTGTCAGTCCGGTCGGGGGCATGTTGGTTGATGAGATGTTTTTCTACAAGGACCTGAGAGCGGCACCTCGGTGATCTGGAATTGTTTGTACATGTCTTGCGACTCGGCCGTGGTCTGGTGACCGGTTTGCGTGGCTTTTTAGGATGAGAAGAGTGTTTCGTAGGGTGGGGCGGCCATGCCTCGTGCCGATCTCACTACTGCGTGGATGCCTTCGTCTTCTCAAATTCCACCCTGCCGTCTTGGCCGACATTTGCAAAACTCAAAGTCGTAGGTGACGGCTTTGACGCCGGCATTCCAGTGGATGCTCCTGCTTCAGCCGGCGAGGTGATTGCAAGTGCGCGAGGGGCCGAGCCGGCAGGACTGTCGGCGAACTCATTGACCTCCTCGGAAGTCATCACATCGCTGATAGCAGCTCCGCGGGACTGGACAAGGATTGTTGCCGGCCCGTGGAAATGCAGGAACAACTGTGAGATGTAAGCAGCGATCGAACATCATGTTCGAAACATCGGATACCCACTCGGTCTCCCCAAATAGTCCTCCGCGTCCATGTCCGAATTGTGAAGACGACATTCCTCATGACTGTCCACGCAGTGCTTTCCCGCATCGTTCTCCAGAATCTCGTGTCGGGAAGCCAGGTCAATGGGTTCGGTATTTGCATTCGGAAAGTCGATGACTTAAATCGATATGGCTGCGGAGCGTTCTGCATCATGCTGTACGCGATGACATTCGTTGGCCGAACGACATATTCCTCGCCTGTCTTGAGGGTGATTTGATGGATCAGGCCTTTACCCGACAGAGCAAGAAGCCCTCGTCCGGTCACTGCCGTGCTGCCCCAATGAGCGAGGCTCTTGAAGTCATGTCAGTCGTGGTCCGTACAGTCCTTGTCTCCTCCACATACCATCTTCATATTCCATCGAGGCTTCAGGCTCAATGTGTGTCCAGTCCACGCCAAAAGTGCATTGCGATGCGCCACCATCCAGTCTAATCGCCCGTCAAGATGTACTACCACGAGCGACGTGATTGAGGACTTTGTGGCTATGAGTGCGGTGTATGGTGTTGTGGAAGTTACGCGTTGGTAGAGGAACGGCACTCCTAGCAAGGCTCTTCGAAATGGTTCAAGAATCGACAGCGTAGAGACGGCCTGGTAAGGTCAGCCAGCGCAATTCCTCCGGGCTGCCCTGCTTCTCACATTTTCTGCTCGGCCACTGAACCCGACCAATGTTCCTTTCCGTGTGTAGAGTGCTTGCGAAGCTGAGATCGAGGCCGAGAGGAGGGAGAATGGGCTGCCGAGCACTTCGAATCGCGCATCTGACACAAGTTTTAGCGACCGTGTTGGATCTACGAGCTCTTCCTTCTTCCTCAGTACGCACCCGCCGTAGGACCTGAGGTCGCCGTCTTGGGTTCTAGACTTTGCTGCGGTTCTGAAGGTGTCGCGCTGATCTGGACGTATCGTCGCGATGTGAGGCCATTGAGTCTGCTGGTTGTCCGTGCCGAGCGACAGGACAAGCAAATATGTTCCAGCGCGCTCCGGCGCATTGCGAAGGATTGGTTCGGCCTGAGTAGTTGATGTCGGTAGTTCTAGAGGTGAGGTTGTTTTCGCGTCGAGCTTCTGCAGCTTCCAGAAGTGACGTGCATGGCTAAGGTAGCTCGATCACATCGATCTGAGGTCGGTCATCATCACTTCTGCTTAAAGCACGCGATCGCACCAAAACACCTTGCTGTCCATCGTTGTCCTCCTTTGCATGCCCCTTGCCAACAAACTGTTTATACCACTGACGATTCGGTTTGGCCCGGAATAGTGCGCAAAAGGCAAGAGCTTGGAGAAAAAGGACCTACGGCCCACAAGCTGCATGGCCTGAACAGTGCTACAGACATGTTAGCCAGCAGGGCTTGCCTGAGGGCAACTTTGAGTCCGGCAAAGGTTCAGCTACGGCCACAAAGACTGGGTGCACCGGTCTACCTACAAGCAGCATGGCATGCGAGACGAGTGTTTGCGAGTACGCCTCGGCATCGGAAAGACGATGCGAGGGCAAGGACCGCGGAAAAGGAGATACAGGCGAAGCAGCCAGCGGCGGAGAGCGTACAGCCGGAAGGTGTGCAGAAAGCGAAGCCTGCTGAGCCGACGGCGAAGAATGGATCGTTACTGTCAGAGCAAACAGTCTCAAACGCAGCTCAGAGGAAGATGGACTGGGCTATCATGAAGGACATGGTGCAGTATCTTTGGCCTAAGAACGACTTCAACACACGCTTCAGGGTCAGCTTGAGTCTAGGGCTGTTGATCGGTGCGAAGGTAGGCTCTCGATCCTCAATCTATCCTAGACCGCGGATCATTGATAGACATGTAGGTTCTCAATGTACAAGTACCTTTCTACTTCAAAGACATTGTCGACTCGATGAACATCGACTTTGCAGCTACGGGCGGCACAGCAATGACAGTAGCTGGCGCAGCTATATTTGCATGTATGAGTCTCGATTACCTCTGCTCCACCGTGGTGCTGACAATAGTGTAGATGGTGCCACGAGAATAGGAGCTACGCTCGCTCAAGAACTCCGGAATGCTCTATTCGCATCAGTCTCGCAGAAAGCTATTCGTCGGGTCGCCGGCAATGTCTTCAAGCACCTCCTCAAGCTCGATCTGAACTTCCACCTGTCTCGTCAGACGGGTGGACTGACGCGAGCCATCGATCGTGGTACGAAGGGAATAAGCTTCCTCTTGACATCGATGATCTTCCACATCATTCCGACCGCGCTTGAGATTGGACTGGTCTCCGGTGTCCTGACCTATCAATATGGGTGGAAGTTTGCCGCTCTAACAGTTGGAACCATGACGGCTTACTCCTGGTTCACGATCGCCACGACAGCCTGGCGCACAAAGTTCCGGAAGCAAGCCAACGCTGCTGATAACAAAGGTGCAACAGTTGCAGTGGACAGTCTGATCAACTACGAAGCCGTAAAGTACTTCAACAACGAAGCATACGAAGCGAAGCGATATGACGGTGCGCTGAAGAATTACGAGACTTCCAGCATCAAAGTTGCAACGTCGCTTGCTTACCTCAACATTGGTCAGAATCTCATCTTCTCGACTGCATTGACAGGAATGATGTACATGGCTGCGCAGGGCGTTGCGACAGGAAGCTTGACAGTCGGCGACCTCGTTATGGTCAATCAGCTCGTCTTCCAGCTCAGTGTGCCGCTGAACTTCCTTGGAAGCGTCTACCGCGAGCTGCGCCAGAGTTTGCTCGACATGGAGACCTTGTTCAATCTGCAGAAGGAAGATGTGGCCATCAAAGAGCGTAAGGATGCGAAGCAGCTGCTTCTCAACAAAGGCGGAGAGATCAAATTTGAGAACGTCACATTTGGCTACCGGACTGATCGTCCCATCGTCAAGAACTTGAACTTGACAATCCCAGCCGGCAAGAAGGTGGCCATTGTCGGGCCCAGCGGCTGTGGCAAGTCGACGATTCTCCGACTTCTCTTCCGCTTCTACGATGTTCAAGAAGGCCGCATCCTGGTTGATGGGCAAGACATTCGTGATGTCACATTGGAGAGCCTTCGCAAGGCGATTGGTGTGGTACCACAGGACACACCACTTTTCAACGACACCATCGAGCACAACATCCGCTACGGAAACATCAATGCCAGCTCTGAAGAAGTGACAGCAGCCGCCCAACGCGCCAGGATTCACGAAACCATACAGACCCTACCAGACGGCTACAAGACGATGGTCGGAGAGCGTGGAATGATGATCTCCGGAGGCGAGAAACAACGTCTTGCGATCAGCCGACTGATCCTCAAGGATCCACCACTGCTGTTCTTCGATGAAGCAACGAGTGCATTGGATACTTACACCGAACAGAGGTTGCTCGGTGAGATCAACTCGATTCTGAAAGACAAGCATAGAACTAGCGTCTTCATTGCGCATCGCTTGAGGACTATCTTGGATGCGGACATCATCATTGTGTTGAAGGATGGCAGTGTGGCCGAACAAGGAACACACGAGAAGCTAGTGGATAGTGGAGGCATCTATGGGGAGCTTTGGAGCGCACAAGAGATGGCGTTTGTGGAGGATCAAGATACGGTTGATGGCGAGAAGGAGAAGAAGCGGTAGAAACGATTCCTTGGCCACACAGTGAGATCTTCACTTCACTTGTCAGTGAAAATAACAATACAGAACAATCGACACAAGGGTCTGTCTCACTTTTCACTTTGGTCCATTGTAGAGTTTTTTGACACTGTCACTTGTGTTCCTTGTTATTGTGTTGAATCGGCCATTTCGACAATAGGTGAAAAGTGCATAAATGGACATATATCTCGCAAAGGATTCCTGTTCCATTTCTGTTTCTTTCCGATACCTTCCATACCAACATACGACTCGCCTTCCAACACTTCATCAGACACAAACACACATATCAATCTGCAGGCCAGACTCGTTCTTCTTCTCTCTTCCGCAGTACCACCACTCTGCCGCTCGAGACAACCACTACCCTTCAAGAAGCGCTCCTCTCCTCGAAGCATGGCGCCCAAAATCCACCAAAATCACTATGAGATTCTCTCCCTCCCTGAGACCTGCACGGCCGAAGAAGTGAACCGGCGGTACAAAGTCCTCTCGATGAGGCACCACCCAGACAAAGGGGGCGACGCCAATGTCATGGCGACAGTAAGCCTTCCCGTTTGGGACAGCGTTTTGCAGAATGACGCTGAATTTTCACCTCCCAGATCAACCACGCGAGAGATGTCCTCACGGACCTCACTGCGCGTGAGGAGTTTCACGACGCAACCTGCCGCCCACCACTGCGAGGCTTTCGACCACCTCCCCGCTCCTCCTTCGGCGACTCTCCGTTCGAACGAACGACCTTCGGCCCAGCACCACAGTCCGCACCACCAATCCCGAAGCGTGGGGCATATGCGCCCAAACCTCACGCGGACATCGAACGTGCGGAGCGACATCAGCGTGAGCCGACACCACCGCCGGAGGACCGGCCTCTCAAGAGAGCTGGAGCACGGAGAGCTCGCCCTGCGCCGCCGCCTAGTATGAGGGCTGAGGCGGGCGGGGCGGAGCCATGCGCACAGCCTGTCGTGGAGAAGGAGAGAGACGATTGGTGGGAGGACTTGGTGAAAGACTGGGATTTTGACCGCCAGTTGACGGAAGAGGAGAAGGCTCTCGCGGACCCGGAGATTCAGGAGATGTGGTCGAAATGGTTTTGAGTAGTTGGTTTCGGGAGGTTTACTTACGTTGAATGGATTCAAATGCGCTGTTTGTTGAGCTCACACTCCATCGTCTTTGTTCTCTTCGTCTGTACGTCCGCCTTCGATCTCACGCCAAGCATCCTTGAAGTCTTCGCCTCGCCATGCCCATGCCACGCAGTAGTGGCTCGCTAGTAGCTTCCACTCTTCCACTTCATCCAACCACTCCAGCTTATCAATCCTCTCGCGCTCAGATTTGCTGACCCATTCATCACTACTCCACAGCTGATGCACATCCCTCGCACCCTGGCCATCATCAAATCCAGCCAATCGCAAGCGTTGTCTTTGCGCCTCTAACGAGCAGTACCGTTTCAGCGTTCGTAGCTCAATGCCTCGCGAGCTCAAATTGGACACCATAGTCTTGCCAAAAGGGTCGAACGGCCGGATGGGTTCGTAGAGAACGATTGCACGACTACCATGGAGATTCATGGTGAAGTATTGCAGAACGCTCGTGGCTAGATCCGGCGGGAGGTAGCACAGACAGCATTCGCTGAGAATGAGCGTCGCGGTTTGTGCCTCTAGATCTGGGATGATGGGTGGAGACTTCTCGGTCAAGTTGCGAAGATCCAGCGCATGGAGGTGGTATGAGGAACTGTTGTCTCTTGCAACGGTCATCGAGAGGATGTCCGCAGAGCCGCGGATCGAGGTGCGCTTGGGAATGACGTTCGATTCGAAGTCGACTTCATGATAAACGACATTGTACTTTCCGGCACAGAGTCGAAAGAATCGTGTATCGGAGCCGGCACCTAGCGAGATGATCTGTTTGCGCTGTGCAGGGTTTGAGTCGAGGAAGCGTTGGACGAGCCTGTCGATTGCTTGAGTCCGGACATAGGTGCCACGATTGATGATGGGATATCGTTTGGGTATCTCCTGACCTTGCGGGAAGAATGTTCTTGCATACCGATCTTCCAGATAGCCAAGAGAAACGGCGCTCATTCGACTGCTCGTTGCATCGTTGTCGGTCTGCTGAATGATTTTGTCGCGTGCTTTTTCGACATCTTCGTCAGTCGGATCGTTTCCAGGTCCAGAGCGACCTCGTAATCGTGAGCCTCGCCGACCTGTGCGCAAGGTGTTGAGATTTGGTATTGATGCCATGTGATGTGGTTGTAGCGGAAACTTTGACCAAGTGAAGTCGATCGGCCGACGTCATGCTTTGAGCTTCCTGGATCTTCACATGCGGAACGGCAGGCGGGCGCCGGCAGGCAACCATTATCTTTAGAAGAACTACCTCGACTTTAATCTCCATGCCATCTTCATTGCACGCCTCAATCAAATCTCCATGACAGTCGCATAGCCCAGGACAACTTTCTCCGCCACCCTCGACTTCATCCGCCATGGCACGAGACCTTGCGACACGAACGGCGCCGATTCAGCGATTCGTCCGCTCGAACGTGACGACGGCATGGTTATATCCGATCAAAGGAATATGGTACTTTGCGACGCACCGCTATCTACATCCTCTCTTGCGAAGCCGACTGGTACCATTGACCTTGCTTTCGACTTGCATCTTGATCATCCTCTTCCTCACGGCGTATCTACCGATCGTGGCCTTTCTCGCTCTCTTCCATTACAAAGGCTCAGCATGGGTCAACGCGACCTTTTTCCTCCTCGCGGTCGGCGCGCTCATAATACAATTGCTCTTTGAAGCCCTGTTTGTGGACGATACACAGGTCGACATTTTCGATGCGGTCTTGGTGGGCGAGGGCTACGAACACTTGGTGAAGAGCAGACGTGAGGTGTCGGACAACATCGAAGAGAGCGATCCATACAAACGATTGGGGCCACGAGACTCGGGCGCCAAATTCGCACCCTTCTCCTTTCGCCAGATCGTGGAGCTGATCATACTCCTACCTCTCAACTTCGTTCCGTTCGCCGGCGTGCCTCTCTTTCTTCTACTCACAGGGTACCGGGCTGGACCACTTATGAACTGGCGGTACTTCCAACTTCGGCAATTTACGAAGAAACAGAGGAAGGCTTTCACGACCACGAAAAGAAAGAGATTTGAATACATGTGGTTTGGGACAGTACACATGATTTTACAGCTTATTCCAGTTCTGGCGATGCTGCTGCTTCTCACTACCGCAGCTGGTAGTGCGTTGCTGAGTGTGCGCATGGAGCAGGAAAGACAGAGCCTCGAACATGCAGAAGAGCCCATCAGTGAAGACGATCATCCGCCAGCGTATGCAGACGAGCCATGAGGGCAGAACAACAGAATACAAGCTACATGAGTTATGCGATTTGTGCAACAGATCGTCCATCTAGACAATGCGGCTGAGACCTTCGAACGCACCCCGAGAATCCTTGTGCATGCATGATGATGCTTCATGCATCTCGAAGCCACAGCGCTAAGCGAGGATTCGCATCCACATTGCCAGAACCCTGCGCCTCAATTCCTTCAAAAGACCGGTGAATCCACATTCAGGCTGCAATATGAATTCGCAGTCACCGTCCGTGCAGGAATTCTCGTTCTGCGTCTGGTTTGCATCAGTACATATGTGAAGCCCAGGATTTCGAGCATGGCGCAAGCGCAGGCTCCAGGTGGAGGAGGGCGTCTACCGAGCATCTCGGTCTCCAGAACGTCTAGCAAAGCGAGCACGAAGCAGAATGGAACATCAAATTCGAACGTCCGTTCCAAGGGGAGCGATCGACAGCAATTGCCACGAGTGGAAACGGAGCGACTCGCTCGTCATCATGCCCGCCACGACGCCTGGCTGCGCAATCACGACACCGAGGTGGAGTGGAAGATCAAATGGGATCGACATTCTTTCAAAGATGGACGAGTGCTGATCATTGACTACATCTCCAACGAGCATGCGCAAGACACCGACCGACGTCAAGTGTCTGTAGCAGCACAAGAGTTTCAGTCGATCGAAGGCCTGCGACAATTCTATGCAGACAGCACACGAGTCCATGGCGCTGCGCTTCGAGTGGTGCATGTTCAAAATGCACCTTGGGCAGTGGCATTCCTACTCGCCAAATTCAATATCGACCATCCCAGCGAAGTGGTCGGCATGCAAAGCTTCAGCAAGTGGGCACGTTATGAGAAACCACGCCAACGTAAAGGGAAGCCATTTCCAAGCGGACGATCTTGGCGGGGCCAGACTGATCCATGGCGGAACATATCTCGAACGGCATTCGGATTTGACTATCTCAAGGCGTTTCCCACAGAGCCGCCTCGCCGACGAAAAGACTCCTCTGAGCATACAGGTGCCTCTAGCAAGCCCACTCCAGCCAGATTGATGCATCTCAATGCGTACGATGATGCAAAATCTCCTCATGGGTACGACATCTCCATTCAGCGGGTGTCGGTCTATGTGCAGAGGGATCTGGGAGAAGCATCCCATGCATCGCCAGATGTTGCTGTGAAGAACCCATACGCAAAGCCTGACGCTGGGATCACGGGTCACGTCTCTGGAAAGAACGATGGGGTCGTTGATCTGGACACTCTTGACAATAGCAACACTGTCATCGTCTTCGAGATCTCCGCCTCGTCGAATCTCAACGATTGCCTTTCGCAACCACGCAATGATTATGAGAAGCGTTGGCGTCGTCTATCGTTCTATCTGCGGAAGGAGGACGTACTGAATGACTCCCGTCTTGCAGCGCAATGCACAGATCTGATACTACGCGATATATTCAATGGCCTAGGGGTCGTCTGGAACCACTACCTTGTCGTCGCGACTGATCACGTCTCTATTCTCGAGGACAAAATCTATGAGAATCCAGCCGATGAGTCCCGCGCACCAGAACTCTGGCTCAACCAAGCGAACTGGCTGAAAGCTGAGAAGGTGATGTGGATTCACTGCGATCTGATCAATGAGATGCAAGTGCATATGCGAGAGCTTGCTGCCAAGGATCACGATGACTTTGCTTTTGAGATTGACTGGCTAGCCAATACGCCCGGAGACTATGAGCGCATGGTACGGGCCCTATCGGACGATCTCATTGCGCCAACCAACAGTCTGAGCGATTTGCTGTACAAGTCGGTCAACATTCGAGATGCGAAGCAGTCTTTGCAGCTTGGACTGTCAATGTGGAGATTGAGCTGGATCACGTTCATTTTCCTGCCATTGACATTTATCGTTGGCTTCTTCGGAATGAATGTTTCTCTATTCGGCGAGGAGACTTTACCTGGGCTGGGTTGGTACTTTGTCGCAGCAGGTGTGCTGATGGTTCTTGGTAAGCACTCTCGCACGAGTCGTTCAAGAGTCCGCTCGACGCTGACACATTCGTGCAGTCATTTGTCTCTGGTACTTTGTCAAGCACAGCGCCCAACGTACTCATCAAGCTCAATCTGACCGCGGCAAATATGAGTCGCTTTACAGCCACCTCGAGGAGGAGTATCCCGGGCTTTGGACTAGGTCTGGCGCCGCACCGAACATCGAACCGATCAAACGATCACATCGCCTCAAGTGGCGTCTCATCAAGCGATGGTTCACACCAACAGAGACAGAAACTGCAGGTCTGCATCGCTACGCAGCGCTCACGCCAGACGAGCAAATCAGCGGCGACACCTCGATCAATACCTGGACAGCGATCAAACGAAAGCTGCTTATGCGATGGCTCGGGCAGATCAGCAACCATCTAGATATGCACAGCGGCGACGCAGATGACGGGCTCGACCTTGCGGAGATGGGCGCGAGCATGAATCCTAGCATTGCCACGACTGCTCAGAGCTCGTTGCACGCTGTTCATGAGCTGGTCAACACTTCCACGCCGATTTCCGTTGCAGAGGCGGAACCTAGTGCTGTTGCGTCGATAGGTGGATCGGGTCTCCGGCCACTTGTCAAGGGCGAGAGGCGGCAGAGTGAGGAGAGACCCGGCAGTCGTGGGAGCAGTGGCATCATGTTGGAAGAGAGGAATTTGAGTGATTCGGAGAGCGATGCTGGGGAGCATGCGAGAGCCGGTGCAGCCAGTGGACGAGAGAGTGCCACTTAGTCCACAATAGGCGATCTCGAGACATGATTAGTATACACAGCGGAGTGATGGAAACGTTGAATTCGAGGCAATGTGAACAGGAGGATGTCTTAGCATTGCAGTGGGACGAGAAATGCTTTCACAGTACTCGCTAACTGACTGTTCCGTTTTGTGGATGTCTTTGGACCTAGAGTCAGTAGTCAACATGGACTAGGTTCATTCAAAGACAGCTCTTCTTCAGTCCAACATCTTACGATATATCACAATAGCAACGTTCTGTCTGCTCAAATACACTTCAAGTACCTTGGCCCAGCTCACCGTCTTCGTGACCTTAAGTCTCGTCTCTCCAGCATTACTACATCAAAAAATGATGCTCACCAATCACCCACCCCACAGATCAAAGTCAGGACCGACGAACCGAAGACTTTCAAAGCCGCCACCGACCCGTGTGGGCAGCGTGCAGCAAAGAGCCCGAATGCCTCGTCTTCGACCTCTTCTACAATAAAGACCAGTCAGATTGAAGTTTGGACAAGGGACAAGGAGTGGATCGAGGAGGTACAGATGACCAATTCGGCTTACGCGAATATGTGGACCAAGTCACAACCGACGTGGGATGGGGAGCCGAAGATTGAGTACTATGAGAGGGCCGGCGAGGCGTGTATCTTTCGACAGGCGTGTATGGATGGTGGCGAGAAGATAGATCGAGTAGGACGTTGGCAGATGGAAGCGAGAATGTGAAGTGCCTCCATTCATGGCAGTGAATGATCCCGGAGCGAAACAGCAGAGTTCTATGAAAGGAGCCGAGCATATGAGGTCACTCGACAAAGGGTCGGATGTCGAACGAAACGTCGTGAATTTATGCAGGATGCAAGCCTCTCGTTCTCGAACCGGCTCTACAAGCCTAGCCACTCGACCCTCATTCCGTACGCCGTAAGAAAGACATGAACGCAAAGCACGTCTAGAAGACGAGCGCAGCACCCTTGGTCTTCTTGTCACCACTGCGTTGATGTTAGCCATGGTCCTTACATCTACCTCGCCTTCGATCCCAACATACCCCAGCTCGAAGTGCTTGCAGCGCTTGAGCGCGAGCTGTGCCTTGGTCTTGCACTGTGTGCATTCTAACCGGAGCACGACCTTCTTGGTTGTCTTGGCCTTCTTGTGGAACACGGGCTTGGTCTGACCACCGTAACCGGACTGCTTGCGATCGTAACGGCGCTTTCCCTGGGCGAAAAGAGAAGCCTGAAGGATGTGTAAGTTTCTGCATATGACTGCGAGAAGCTCCAGTATCAACATACCTTTCCTGCCTTGTATTGGGTGACCTTGTGCTGGGTGTGCTTCTTGCAGTCCTTGCCCTTGCAGTAGGTGCGACGAGTCTTTGGTACGTTCACCTGGTGGCCATTGTGATTAGCATTCCGCTTGCCATCATGTTGCCGCCTTGTGTATGTGCTGTATCGCCAGAGCCCATATGGAGATGTGTCCGCCGCGAGAAAGTCCTCCTCTTGTCCCACGAATCCAAACTCTCATCCTGCAATTCTGTGACGGCCAATCTCCTTCTCTTTTCGACATCCAGCGCTCGTCGTGTGCCATGCGTAGCCGGCGCTGCCCATATGTTCATCGCTCCTCATTGCATTTGCCTCCACTCCCGCGGTCCCACATCCCCCATCTCGCAAGGTCTGGCTCATCTCCGCAGGTACCACGGCGCATGGCAATATTTCATCGGAGGGAATAATCGTGCTTACCATCTTGGCTGATTTGCTCCGGTGTGAATTGGTGGTGGAAATGAGGTTGTCACTGCGATCTCAAGGTCGGACTTTCCGCACGGGATTTCAAGCTCAATAGTGTGGGCCTTGGCGCGGCGAAGTTGATGCCTTGATGCCTGAAATCCGTGGAAACGATGAATGCTCAAACCGCTTTCACGGCTGATGAACATCAGCATTGTTGACTTCCTCACTACGATATACACTCATCTTGACAACTTGTGGAAAACTTTTCATGCTCATACAATGATTGTCTCAAGCTCAATATGCGAGTTGATTGACATGGTCCTCTACCGTTGTACATTAATGCGCACCTTCTTCATGACTCGATTAAGTGTCTTCGATCAATCAGGCAGATCATGCCAGACTTGCAGCAGCTCCCAAAAGCGCCGAATTGGCCACCTATAGTGCCCGGTGTAGGTTCATTATACTCCACTTCTCGACCCAAGCCTTTGTCTCAGCATCGCTAGGTGCATCGACGGCGCCCTCTCCTCTTGCCTCCAGTGCCGTCACGGAGGAGTTCATAACTGTCAACGTGTATGGGATGATCGTCGGCGCGATCAATGCAGCCGCCGCTTAGACTGAAGACTGGGAATCTTCCAACGATGCCTCGCGCTATAGCGCTAAATTAACAAAGACGACCAGAAGGAGGTAGATGTTCGAGACGTACTCTGATATGCTAGAAATGCGAAGCAAGAAGAGCATATGATGGCAAGTAGAGGAGCCATAGCTTTGCCCAGCTTGTAACATTTCAGCCAGTAGATGATGTTCCTTGCAAGATCGGGAGGTATGGAAAGAGCGGATTGTACTCATCTATGGTCTGTAGTCTAATCTTAATTCCTCTAGGATCATTTCCGAAAATCCTCTAAAGGTTCTAAAGCTTGAAGACGTTTCTCTTCCCTCGCAAGAGTGAATCCAGTCATGCAAAGTAAATGGTACCATGCCGGATGCAAAGAAGGCGGGGTGATGTGGATGCAGAGGAGGAGGACAATCGTCCATCATTCCTTCTTCGGCTCGGAGCCCTTTACAAACTTGGTGTGGGTGCCCGATATGACTATCTTCCCTCTCTTGCCGTCCTCGACCTTGTAGATCGTGACCTTCGTGAAACCCAGACTGCCGCCGACGCGTTCTGCTATGCCCTCAATCTCGATCTCTTCGCCGACTTTTGCGCCAGACTGGTACGTGACATGAATGTCAATGGAGACACCGCTGCCGCTTCGAAGGTCGTGCGTCGAGATAGCCATGCCGCCTGCCCAGTCGACTATGGTTGCCGATACAGCTCCATGAAGGCTGTTTCCCGAGTTCATGTGATTTTGTGAAAGCGGGAGCCGGGCAGTGAAATGTCCTTTCGATGCATCGACAATCCTGACGCCAGTAAGAAGGAAAGCGTAGATCGGGCTGGTAGGCAGTTTGGTTTGCACAAGGTGCTCGATGTGAAGATGCTCGCGTGACTTGACGGCGTCGTCGGCCATTTTCGTCTGTGGCTAGGGGAGAGAAAGAGTCTGAGACAAGGAGTCAGTGGTCGTGTTTAGGTCGCACCATCAGCACACGCAGCGATCACACTTCTTGATCGCCGCTGAACTTGCGACAATAGCGCTGATGTGCGGTGGAATGGGTGGTCACGCACTTGGTGAAGAAATTTGGTCGACGAGATTTTGAAGCTTGGTGCGGAAGTCGCGCTCTGTCCTAATTCTACGTCACTTTGTTTTAGAGACAAGATCCAACATTGAGGTCCAACCCAAACACGCCGCATATGATTCACCCCAGTCGCTCTCTTGGTGTGCTATCTTCGTCGTTGAAATGTCCTTGTGATGGGTCATCTTCTTCTATTGTAACACCGAGCATCCTTGAACTCGAACAAGCACCCTGTCTCTGAATCGTCACAGCAAGCTTGACCTGACCTTGAAACTCGACAGCTGTTACGCTGGCACGACCTCCACGTCTGTCGTCTTGGACGCAGATCCTCAAACGAAGCATTCCTTGGGTATCTGCTGAAGCTGATCCGCTCAAACGAGGTCCAGTCTCGCTGAGCAAGAAGGAATGGCAGAACAAACCTGAGATGGCAGCCCAGGAGAGTGGTAAATCCTACCTGAGCAAGCTTTCACCATGGAGCAGGAGTCCTACAATACCAATCAGTAAAGGAAAGGATGGCGAGCCCGAGCCAGGACCTACACTGGTGCAGCAAGAAAAGGGTGCAGATCATATGGTCAACAACAGGAATAGGCTGAGTTTGAGGAGGAAGTACCCCAAAGACTGTCCGCCTCTGAGGCCGCAATGGTTCCATGCAGTGGATGTACCGAAGCGTAGGCCCAATCCTGCGGGCACAACGAATGAAGAGAAGCCAGCTGGAATACCCAAGAAATATTCGGCCTTCTCCAAAACCGACTCGAAGTCCATCGAAGTCGCGTTTCAAAAGCTGTTGGAGACAGAGGATGCAGAGGATAACTCGAAGCATGCGCTGCAAGGCGGCGACATGGGAGAAGTGCGTTCGGATGCGAAGCCGAACATCAGTCTGAAAGATGAGCACAAACCAGGAAAGATCAAGGTGCCTGTGAATGAGGATTATCTTTTTGATGTCGACGTGAGCAGACGAGAACTGGCACCAGCATATTGGCATGGACCTGTGTACGACGTGCGAAGAGGCACGTGGTTCTACCAGGACGGACAAGTACAAAGGCCATGCGACGAGAATCTTGCTGCTCAGCTAGAGGAAGGCTACTTGAAAGTAAAGGCCTGGAAATTGCCGTCCGCCCAAGCGTCGCAGTCCAAGTCCGCCGAGACGAAAGCTGGTACCAACACTGGCTCTGCCTCGCAGCCGCGTCCTCTTTCATGGACACCTGGGTCAGAGACGGAAACGAAAGCACCGTCAACTCCATCTCTTTCTGGCAAGCACTCACAGACGAATCTTCGCAAGCAGCCCGCCGAAGATGCGGGTGTATCTGTGCAACCTGGAGGTATCGAAAGCACATATCGGCTGTTTGGCGCCCACATGAACTCAGTGGTGACCTACCAGGATGGCGCCACGGCATGGCTGTTAACGGACGACTTTCTCTCGAGAATGAATTACTCTGTATACCAGCGCATAGGTGGCGGTGGACACTTTGCGGGCATGAAAATGACTCGCGGCTACGTGGACACAGCGAAGAAGCCGGTCACGAAAGAAGGCAAGGTGACCGAAGACAAGAATGCTGAAAAGAAAGATGACGACAAGCAGGGCAATGCGGAGGAAGAGGCACAAGAACGGCCTAGCATGTCCGAAACGAAGAGATCACAACTCCAACGTCAGATGTCAGCCTTGATGGAAGATGCCACAGGGAGCAGTCACGACCGTGCCAAGCAAGACGAAGAAGCGCGTAAGCGTGATGAGCGCGAGATGGAAGACGACTATCGCGAGGCAGAGAATGACGATCAGGGCCGTGAGATCGAGCATTTAATTCTTGTTACGCATGGCATCGGTCAGCGCTTGGGACTGAGACTCGAAAGTGTGAACTTTGTACATGATGTCAACACTCTTCGCAAGACCTTGAAGACCGTCTACGCCGACTCGCCGGATCTGAGAGCACTGAACGCCGAACTTGAGAATTCCGCCACTGTGAACAGTCGTGTTCAAGTACTGCCAATTTGCTGGCGGCATTTGCTCGACTTTCCGAAGCAGTCGTTGCGCCACAACCGCAAGGAACACGACATCGCTGACACTGACGCGGACGACGAAGACTACCCGAGTCTCGAGGATATCACAGTGGAGGGCGTGCCTGCAGTGCGCAATCTCATCACTGACCTGGCGCTTGATATCCTTCTCTATGATAGTCCGGCCTACAAGGACCACATCTCGGGCATTGTGCTAGATGAGCTCAACAGAATCCATCGCCTGTGAGTAACGATCATCAACCTGAACATCGCAATCGTGCTAATAGCCATAGGTTCATGCAGCGGAACCCGACCTTCGACGGCAAGATCAGCCTCATCGGTCATTCACTTGGATCGGCCATCCTGTTTGACATTCTCTGCCGGCAAGACTCACAGCTAAAGCCCAAGCGCAAAGGTGAAAAGGGGTACCAGCTGGACTTCCCGGTCGAAGACTTCTACGCGCTTGGTTCTCCAATCGGTCTCTTTCAGATGTTAGGAGGACGAACGATCGCGGCACGTCAAACGGACGAACACCGACACGTAAGTGTGGGCAGCGACCTCGGCGGTATGGACGATCCGATGCCTGGTCCCACATCGAGCAAGAAAGCAGTGAATCCCGACCCTGGCGATGTGCACGGCGAGAATCCCGTTTCGAGGCCAAAGTGCAGCTCGATCTTCAACATTTTCCATCCGACCGACCCAATCTCCTACCGCATCGAACCACTCATCTCCCCTGCTATGGCTGCACTTAAGCCGCAACCTTTGCCTTACACGAAGCGCGGCTTCTTCGGCGCTTCCGTCGGGCAAGGCTTCACGGGCATAGGAGCTCGCGTCGGCAAGAGTGTCAGCAGTATGTGGTCGAGCGTCGCGTCCAGCCTACTCACTCGCGGTCTCGGCTACGGCGAGGAGTCTACAAAAGGAGCTTTGAACGCTAAGAGTAGTGGTCCACTATCTATGGGACCGAGTCTGAACACATCGACTTCCTCGTCGAGCGCCGGTACCAACTTGGGCGCAGGAGTCGCACCTCCCACCGCGCCTTTGCCTCCAAGGGGCACGGAAATTGCGAAAATCAACGAGGACAAAATAGATCATGACAGGACCGCGACTTCGAATGCAGACGAAGGACGGCATCCTCGAACCCTGATTCAGAACGAACTGGAAACGCTGTCTGGAGACTTTGAGAAGCGCCGCAAGTCCGCACAAAGCGATGCAGAGATTCGCGATCTAGGTGGTGCGGTCAAGGGAACGGCGGAATGGGCGGATGCAGAAGAACGTGGCCGCAAACTCCGCAAGGAAGAAGCGAAAGTGCGAAGACTCAATCGTAAGTTCAACATTACCATTCGACTGTGCAACAGGGACATATCGCTGATCAGGACGCAGAAAATGGCCGCGTTGACTTCTCCATCCAGGAAGGTGCGTTTGACATCAACTTGATCGCAGCTATCGCAAGCCATCTGTCATATTGGGGAGACGAAGATGTCAGCCATTTCATTGTGTCGCAATTGCTCTCCCGTCATCGAGTGGTTCGCCCGAGGGCGGAGAGTGCTGGCAGAGGGAAGGCGTGAATGAAGAAGCTTGAGCAGGAACGTTATGGTTGTCAAGAGATCACAGCAGATCATAGAGGATAGATGATACAGAGAGATGAGAACTAATGACTTGCATTCTACGCGATGCAGCCTTTCATGTAGAACGATTGCATTAGCTGCACTATTGCAAAGAACAGTTCGCAGCTGCTATCGGCACTCGCTTGGTTGTGTGTGGTAGCCTCCGCACCTCAGCTCGCCATTGGTGGAGAGGAATAAGGAGACCTTTTGGCCGACCAGGCATCGAGATCTATGCAGTGTGCATCGCGCCGCCTCGCCGCAGTGGTAGCATTGAGCCCACACGACGTAGATGGCTGGGCCGAGGATGAGTGCGGTTGGACGCCCGTGGCTTGTGCCGGGAGGAACCTTGCATTGGCGCACAACGGGGGTAAGCTGCCATCCCATTGCCGCTCAAGCGGTGATTCCGATGAAAGGCCGAGGATCCTTGGTAGACGGCTGTCCTATGTTAGCGCTAAACTCTCACCTATTTTTGGTGGTGAACAAGCATCTTAATAGGCCGTGCATCCACCCTTGTAGTAGTAGATTTCCTTACCGTTCGAACCCTCAAAAATCGCTGTATACAGCTCCGAATGGTGTATACAGCTCCAAATCCAAGGTTATGGCTCCACCGGTTATAAAGGAAGAGGTTAGCAAGGGCTAGGACTGTTGTACATGCTTTTGAGCTAATTGTATACAAAGATTAGTAATAGCGAGCCTAACAACGATACCCTTAGCCTATTAACTAATAACAGTAACCTCGATCTACTACCTGTTATCGACACTCAATTTGTGGAAGATCCTTATCTATCCGACCGCTCTACTATTGTTAAGAACATCGCAACTACTACTGTATAGACGGACTCTTTACTATTAGTTAGTCCACTACCGCTGTATTTAACACCGCCGGCGCCGGTGCTACTAGAGCTTATAGCAGCTCTCGAAGGGGGTGTCGAGGGGGGTAGAGCGGAAGCTGCAGTTGATAGATCGATAGAAGGTTTGGTAGCTCGGATTGAGGGCATAGAGTCGGAGTTAAGAGCCCTACGTAAGGAGCTAAGAATAGTGTATTTAGTGTTGTTAGAGGTGCGCGAGAAGGTGCGTTAGAAGGTCGTAAATACGGTGTTAGTGCCATAGCATCTGCGAGGTTATTATCTTTAATGCAATGCTATGTAACTCTGCAATTAACACAGAGGGGGTAACGAGGGCTACAATCCTTGCAATACATAAACCCCTTCTTTACGTTGCGGTCGTTCTTCTTTAGTGCAGTAGAATACCACCTGCAGAGGTAGCATTAGTAGGCGTTCTAATTTAGATATAGAGCCATGTTATAAGGTTTGGTAAGGTTAAGACGTGTTAACTAAGCAATGCCGAGTGAGTCGCCCTTCTTGAAGTAATGCCCCCTTAAGTTGCGAGGCATGGCTATGCCCTTGTTGATAGTGTTGCCCTTCAAGAAGCGGCTATATTCATCGCGCTGTTCGCGCGGTTCTCCATTAATTAGTGCCATTCCCTGCTGTTGCCGGAGAACTGAGAGCTCTCGCACGCCTTCTCGAACGAGGCTGAGGGCGAGCGTGGTGCGGAAGTTTCGTTGTTTAGTGCGGCGTGATAAGGAATCTCTATAAAGAATGAAGGCGTTAATTACCGCGCCATCAAGAAGGAAGTAAAACAGAGGGTGCTATAGCTTGTTAGCCTTATGCTGTGCAGAGCAGTAGCTTCTTAATTAATCGTAGATATCTACGCCGCCTATAAACTCGTTGTAGTAACTAGCGACGAGCGGCATCTGATAAATATCGCGCGGTGCGGTCCAGTGTGGCCGGACGTGATTTCGAATGAAGTTGTTTACTGCTCTTAGTCGCCTTCTGCTCCGTGCCTCGCGTTGCTCGGGGTCGTAGCCGGTAGTAAGAAACTGGACGAGTTGGCGGTCTTGCCAGAGCACGGCGGCGACGTTATAGAGCGGTCTTATAAGGATAGTGTTGTATTCGAAGGTCGTCGTTTTGCGAGTGAGGTTAACTTCGTGCGGGACCCCCCGCTTATTAGTTATAAACTTCGCACCTTGCCATAGCCATTGTTTTAAGGTAGATCGCACGGTGCTAGTCGCGGCGATGTTGTAATAGCGCAGAACAGCGAATATAGCGATGTTGCTGAAGAGATTGTCTATGTATACGTGGTAGAATCGTCCGTTAGTAATAAATGGTCGTAAAGAAAACAGCAACAACACTACTACGGCTCTTGCTCGATCGTTTAGCTCAGCTGCTAAGTTAACGTCCGGATTAGGAAGGAGCGCGGCGGGACCGGCCGTCGCTGAACTTCTCGAATTAATGTCGTCGTTTTGATTCTTCTTCTCAATCTTCTTCCACTCAGCAACCGTCCGCTCACGCACACGCCGAACCTCGTCAAGCACCACCGCTAGCTACTACTCCTCGAATCCATGCTTCGGCGAGTAATAGGCGAATCCAACGAGGTAGCCGCGCTCACAAACCGCGAGGATGTAATACCCTATAGGGGTTAGCTTACTGCGCATGTTTACCACATAGAAGGAGCGGCCGGTGAAGCGGATAAGGACCTCGTCTATACTAACCTTACTGCCAGGCGTTACCTAATACACATACTTCCTTCGCTAGTTATTAGACAGCTATTAAATCCACTTCTATAGCTAGAGCCCAACACCGGCTGGCGTGTTAGCTAGATCCTCGAGGTGCAGAGCAGCCCGGATCTGATTAAAGCGCGCTTTAACTATACTACTGTTTTTAATAGTATTGTGGGTTAGCCAAGCCGGATTATAGTTGAAGTAGTCTTCCTTGTTAGCCATCTAAATCGCTAACATATAGATTACAATGCCGAGCTATATCTTCATCTTAGCAGCTGTTACCGGCTCCTAGGGCTTGCTACAGACCTTAATACTTCCGTCTGCTTCCTTCCACGCTTCCTTAGTAGCGGCATACAGATTAGTGTACTTAGCTATTCGCTTATAAACAGGCTAATCAAAGAACAGCTTGAAGTAAGCTAACGGCAGTCCCTTACGACCGACACCCTCTAGCGGCAGAGGCTGCACGATACGCTTATAGTGTGTTCCTTGCAGTAGAGTGTATTGCCAGCCCTCTCGACGATCGATATCCACCGGCTTACAAATGCTATTAGCAACACTACCTCCTTCGACACCATCCTCGATAACACGCCTCTTAATCCATAAACGATCCACCTCCTGCTCCTCATTATTAGGCAGCTTACTACCCTCCATATCTATCTCTTTAAAGGCGTTATTTGGATCACAATTAAGCTGCTCGTCGTCGAAGGGCTCTATTAGCAAAAGGTAGATGAATACACACACTAGAAGGTCAGGTGACCATGCAATTGTTGGTGCTAATTAATAAGCTGATAAGAGAAGGGCTCTAAGAGCGGTAATCGACGTTTTGGAGCCAAAAGAGGTGTATACAACAGCAGGAGAGGTAAGGGCAACACACGCAGGACGAGGTGGGCAGAGCCCTAACTCTACCATACTAATTTTGGTGTAGCGCTTGATTTAGTGCCCGTTTTATCCTGGCCCTTGTAGGTACCTGTCTCCACCGGACGAATTTGCAATGGGATGGACGCACATCAACGCGGAAACACACCTCACCGCATCTCGATATGCCTGAATATCATCGCCGAGCATGTCCTGTGCGATACGATAAGTATATGCGCGAATTCTCTTGCCGTTCACTCCTCTCTTCGTTCTTCTCGTCGACCATCGGGCGTCGCCGAACATGACGGGCAATCAAAGCACGCCCTAGGGCATGCGGTCACTGACTCGAGCAAGCTGATCGCCTCCCGCCAGACGGAAAGTGTGTGCAATGAGTGACGTATAACGAGTGTCCATCCTACACGCGACTCGCAGAGCTCTTGGGGAGTATCTTCCTTTCATTCTCGCGCCGACACACGACACAGCTGGAAGCAAGACCTGTGTGAGAACGTCCATGGATCGTGAAGATGGAGCAAAGCGCGCTGTCTCGCCGGCGTCAGAATGGCGCCGTACCAGCTAAACCACCACCGATGCGATTGCGTCGTGAGCGACACGCGCACCAGAACAGCGAAGAGCGACAGATCCAAGCTGCCTCCGCAGCCACTGCAAATGCATTCATACTGCAGGATGGCTTCGAGGCGAGTGGACATCGGCGTATCGATACAGTCCCGACGATCGGCAGTCAGAGCACGGAAGAGGGAGAACGTCAACGCAACTTTGCTGTGGTCAATGTTGGAGCAGGCGGAGTGTTGTACCTCAAACCCAGCCGCATGGCCACACCGAACGTGCTCCACGCCCCAGCAACGCCTCCTGCAACCTACGACATAGCCGACTCATACTATGCCCCAAGGCCAGCATATCGCGAGAGCAATGCATCGGGCACGTGGACTCCGCGTGCTGGAGGAAGTCTTGCCGTTACAGCCTTGCCTGAACCAGAGCTCACGCTCGAGACGGCGAAAGCGCACGATCGGCGAAGACACCGATCACAGTCTTGCTCTACCATTCATAACCCGAATGAAGTCTCCAAACTAGCACCCACTCGCGAAGAGCGTCTCAAACGGCGGAGGAGCTCTACAGATCTCGCAACAGGTGGTCTACTGGATATGAAAATTCCGCATTACCGACTTGGGACACCACGATTCAGCGATCTTGGAACTGCATACTTGCACAACTCGATATACACCGTCTCGACCGTTGACGGTGTGCCATCATCCATCATCTCTAAAGCAGACTACGACAGCATATTCCCTCTGCCACCTGGACGAGAGAGCATGGCTCCAGGAGGCTCCATATATCTTCATCCGCCTCAAACGTACACCGCCCGGGACACAGCCACGCATTCTCTGGTCACCTCAACCCGGCCGGCGACCGTTGATGGTACAATCACGCCGGCGCTCTTCGACAAGCTGGAAAGAAACCTGGGCGACCCTGCGGTTGTGCGCTTCCAAGCTTCGACCGGCAGAATCATAGCCGCGACCCCGGCACGACTGATTGCTCAGATCACGTCGCCACAATTCCTGGATTACGAGCTTCTCGCGGATTTCTTCCTGACCTTCCGCTGCTTCATGCCAGCTCGCGATGTCTTGGAATATCTCTTTGCTCGTATGCGATGGGCTTTCGGTGCCGGCAACGATGCTGGCCGAATCGCCAGAGTCAGGACCTTCGTTGCACTTCGGCATTGGATACTCAACTATTTCATGGATGACTTCAGGAAGGATGGTGGCTTTCGACGGAATTTCTGCGATCTGGTGAATGAGCTTACACGATCACTGCAAGAGACGGATGATCCCAGATCTGGAAACATCAATATCGTGGGCGAATTGAAAAAGTGCTGGAGACGGACCTGTGCCGTGTACTGGCCCATGTCGGACGCCAATGAGACTGATCCAGAAGCAGACATTGTTCCTGGAGGACTCCCGAATCCGGCTGGATCTGAGAACTCCCTTTTGAGCTTACCCTTGACGATCCGGCCAACGAATGAACGAGCTTCAATTTTCGAAATGACGCAGATCGAGCTTCCAGACCTCGAGGAGCGGACTCGCCAGGCGTGGGCATCCGAGAAGGAGCGCGAGAAGCAGTCCGAGAAGGAGCCTGCCCCCGATACAGGTCGCGATGGGGCCACTGCACAAGTGAAGGAAGTCAAGAACCGCGATACGATCATTACCAACCGAACTGCAAGCATACCTACATCGCCACTGAGCGTACAGAGTCTCGAGGTCTTGTCATGCTCAGTCCCGTTCTTGCGAAACATGCGACTGCGACCCACCGCGAGAGCCAGGGATAGGGACAAGCCAAGCACACCTCAATCGAAGATAGCCAAGGCCATAAGACCGACACATACGCACAAGCGAAGCGGGAGCTTTTCGGACGCTCTGCGCGATAAGCGCACACCTCTGTCTTCTCCCAAAGCAGACAACATTGAGCTTAAAGATCTGCCATCTTTCGCAATCACGGGTGGCCTCGTTCGAGGCATCCTGCTACAGCCTTCGCCGGCCAAGGTTGATAGCAACGTCCCGGTCACTCCGGGCCCAGAGGTCGTCGACAAACGATCATCAGGCTTGGAAGGCTACCTCGGAACGGAAAGGCATCATCACATTGGCGTCAAAAAGTTCGTGGGCGAAGTTCGCCGTGCTTTGAGCATCCGCAAAGGTGGGAGCTCCAGCCGGTCCCCGTCTCGCACTCTCCACTCAGCCGGCTCTTCGACATCACGAGGCGGATCTAGAGGCTCTGATCGTGCGCACAGAGAGGTCAAGCAGGAACCGGATTGGCAACAGCTCGGTGGACCGCCCCGTTTAGACCTTTTGGGGGCTAAGATCGAGAGCTCATACAAAGAGGCACGCGAAGAAGTACGCCTTTCAAAGCTACAGCCTATGCCGAAGCCAGAGGCAAAATCCGAAGATGAGCAGGATGAAGGGACGGCTGAGGATTCTCCAGCAGAGGCACCTGGGACACCTCGTCCAGGTACGGCGCAGAAACTTGACCAGGATAAAGATCGTGACACCGAGCAGTCGTATGATGCCAAGGACTTCGGCCGACTGAACAGTCATGTAACGACAGGCAGCCGATCGATCGTCATTGTAGACGCCACGGGCGCTCCAGAATTGCCGCCCATGAAGCCCGAGGCTCTTACTTCTCTGAGCTCAATGTCTACGAACATGGCACCGATACCTCTCTTCCAGGACCGCCGGAACTTTGGGGCAAGCGGAGAGTCGAGGAAACGTGACGAAACTCATCACAGTGATCAAGGCACCCGTTGGCAGTCGGCGGACTCGCGGATGCACTCTCTGCTCACCGGGACCGGAAGATGGAGCGCTATTGAGAATCTTGGACGCTCTTCGGATGACTCCCGCCCGCGTTCCTCCTCGGGTGTCCTTCCCAAGGGTGTATATGTTCCCCAGCTTCCGAATCAGATACGACGCGTACCAGCAGGCGGCGATCTAAAGACTGCCAACAATGTTCACGAATTGGAGTCTATGCCTCGCCCGCATTCCACGGGGACATTTTCTGCCACCACGCACTCCATCACTACGTCGCTAGCTTTGCTCGCCGAGACCGATGGTAGTCTCAACAAGATGCCATTGGTGGCCATCCAGCGGAAGAGCTCAGTATCGCTCCTCCATACCCACTCCTCGCAGCCAATTCTGAGAGATTCGTTCAAGTCGGAAATTGTGAGGCTGAAGAACATGCCCGATCGAGAATCCACCGGCGGTATAGAGGACACTTTACTCAAGCTTGAGGGCAAAATTCCTAGCCCGTCGTATACCAACTTCTCTGGTGGATCCACGTCGGATCTACGAGAGGAAGATCGCGGCCATACCCCCACTATCATGCGTGATATGAGCCGTCCGATTCTGCAACAGATGCCTAATGGTGAACTGAAAGAGGTTCGAATGCTGCCAGTCTTGAAGCAGTTACCAGACGGAAGGCTTGTGGAAGTCGACATATCTGAGGTGAACATGGAGTTCGGAAACCATGGTTTCAATGGCTCAAGCACAGGATTCACTGGCTCCAGTCAAGGATTTACTGATTCGACTCAGAATTTCAACAACTCAACGCCTGCTTTGGACACTTTCGCCAGCCCCATGACCGAGACTCAGGGCGCGAGCATCTTCCATCCGTCAGGCTCCATGGCTCCCTCTAGATACTCACGGGCTCTGATCCCTGTTCATCTCAGTCCGACGAGCGAGCACCGCCTCACCGCATCTTCAGTGTCATCCTCCAACTCTGCGTTGGCCGTGCCGGGGAGGAACAACGGACGATACTCTTCAAAGGGTTACTCGGGCACGTCGACGCCAGAGTCATTCGCGCGAGTGTCACAGCCCGCGAGCGCAGTCGATGGCGACATGTCAAATGGGCGGTACTCAAGCTATAGAGCAAGTAACTGGCGTGGACAAGGTGGAACCGAATCCTTCCTCTTGAGTGAGAACGATACTTTGAGCGACATCTCGACCGAGATCGCAGATCCAAGCGAATCAGGGGTGCGCAGCTTCTACTTCAACGAAACAAGCCATGAGGAGCCCTTGGAGGCGCCGCCACTCCATACTTTCGAAACGCCTCCGTCGACCGCTGGTGGCGGCGGATACGAGTCTCCAGACAGAAGACAGCTTCTCCCGAGAATCACTCCTCGCCAACCACAGCGACGAATCTTGAAGTCAAAGATCAGCCATCCAAAGCTCGAAGCGCAAGCCGCCAACCAACCATTCCCTCGCCGCGACGGCAACGAAAGTCGTCAAAGAGGCCGCACCTCACCCGAGTCCACCATCGAAGACACCTCATCTCACATGCCCTTCGTCCTTGCGTTCGAGTCCGAAGTCATCGCCGAACAACTCACCATCATCGAAAAGGATGCCCTCGACGAAGTCGATTGGAAAGATCTCATCAGTCTCAACTGGCAACAGAGCCCACCCACCTGCCGCAACTGGGTCGACTACCTCAACCGCGAGACCGCCAACGGCATTGACATCGTCATCGCGCGCTTCAACCTCGTCGTCAAATGGTGCGTCTCTGAAGTCGTGCTCACCGAACTCCCCTCCGAACGCGCCCGTGCCATTACCAAGTACATCCATATCGCCAGCCACTGCCACCGCTTGCACAACTACGCTTCTTTGTATCAAATCACCCTCGGCCTCCTCTCCTCCGACCTCGCCCGGCTCAAGAAAACCTGGTCCCTCGTCGCCCTGCGCGAGAAGCAAATGCTCGAACACCTCGAACAGCTCTGCCGGCCGTTACGAAACTTCCAATCCCTCCGCGCGGAAATGGAAACCGCCATGCCGGGGAATGGAATCATCCCCTTCATCGGCCTGTACACCCACGACTTGATGTTCAACGCGCTCAAGTCTGCGCGCATCAACTCTACCGCGCCGGAGAAGGAACCGCTCATTAATTTCGAGAGGTATCAGACCGCGGCGATGATTGTGAAGAATTTGTTGCGACTTACCGAGGCGAGTTCGAGGTATACTTTCTCGCCGGACACGGAGGCGTTGAGTCGATGTTTGTGGATTGCGGCGTTGTCGGACCAGGAGATTGCGCAGAGGAGTAGGGCGTTGGAGCAGTCGTGAGGACCTTCTTAAGAAGGCTTGGGACGGATTCGTCTTGTTCATGGAACTTGATGTGCGTGTTTGACTTTTCTGCGATACCCGACCACTCCTTGGATCATGCTCTTGTTGCCAGGGGCGTTTAAGATAAGCACTATATCTTACCGACGGTGCAAACCCGATCGAATGGCATATACCCAGAAATACAACTTTTACAAGTAACAGTCACTTCACCTGTGCAGCCACCTTACCTCCCAGATGATCCAGGACTTAAATCGTGCCGACGGAGAATGAGTCAGTCAGAAGTTGAGTGCATTCAAATATACATATTTAGGGTTTCAGCCAGAGCGCCCAGTCCTGCCTGGTCCGCGCTATGCTTCCGAGGAAGGGAGTTTTGTCATCCCATGTTCATCTCAGGTCATCGTATCCCTTGATCCGACATTGTCCTTTCCTCCTCGCCACATGCAACCTCCGAACTACTACTTCCGATTCCTGCCCTCCTCCTTCTCGCGATGTGTCTGTGTGACGTTCAAGCCCAGACCGTCGGTGTCCAGGTAGACCTTGTTTGTGCTCTTCTCGAGGATTGCGGCGATGTTGCGGGCGTTCTCGAATTCGCGGAGATCGACATAAGAGCGGGACTTCTTGATGGCGTCACCAATGAGCTCGGCTGAGCGGGCTTCACCCTGTGCGCGGACGACTGTTGCTTGCTTCTCCTGGCGGGCCTTGTCGACGACGAATGCTGCTCGCTGAGCTTCCTGCTGTGCGACTTGCTTGGCTTCGACTGCGGCGGTGAATTCGGGAGAGAAGGCGAGGTGCTGTGTGATCGGTCAGTATTGCGAGTGATCCGGGAACATGTCCTTTGCAACATACAGTAAGAGAGACGTCGTCCAGCATGATGTTAAACCTCGCTGCGCGTCTCACCAGGTTATCCCTAACCAACCTCGAGACATTCTCACGCTGTGTGATGAGTTGACTGGCGTTGAACTGTGCGACGACGCTCTTCAGCACCTCGTTCACGATGCTGGGAAGCACGCGCTCGTCGTAGTCGGTTCCAAGAGTTCGGTAGATCTGAGGGAGGGCGTCTATCCGTGGACGGGACAGGACACGGCAGGTGATATTAACCATCTGCAGATCCTTCGTACCGGTGAGGGAGGCGACGTTGCGCGGTTTCGCGCGCACGTCGTAGTCGACGGGTGTCTCGAACCAGGGGATCTTGATGTGTGTTCCTTCGCTGTAGATTTCCTTTCCGACACCTGATGCATTCCATCAACTTGTGCTCCTGCAAGTTGAACCAAATTGTCACATACCTCCAATTCTTGTGTACTTGATCGCTCTGTGACCACCCTCGACTGTCATTCATGTGTCAGCAAAGTCGGAGGCGACTCATTTGCCCGTGATTATCCATACCGTTGAAAAGCGCATTGTTGAAGAACCAGAATCCGCCACCAAGTAGTAGGAATCCGCCGATACCTGTGAGTGCTCCTCTTGGGCCAGGACCTCCAGCACCTCCACCGCCGAATCTATCCATCACTGTTCAGTCCACTGTATCCTCATAGCTTGTCTTGTGTTGCCGCTTCTTACCTCCCGCCTGCTTGCTGCGCGCGCTGCAGGTTCTTTTGCAGGTTCTCCCACATCTGCTTCGGATCGGCCGACATGGTGACTGCGTTCGCCTCGAGGGATTGAAAGGGAGGGATGGATGAGGTGGATGGAGTCGGTCGTGGTATTGTGGTGGTCGAGATGTTTCCTCGATGATCAGTCCAAGTGAAGCTGCGAAGGGCGGGCCGATCCCGTCGCTGCCAGCTGGGGTAACAGCTCCCGAATCTCTTTGATAGACAGGGGACCGATCACTCAGACCAGGACATACGAAGTATAATAGTCTTGGACACCTTTCACTCTTTCTTTCCCTCATGGAAGCATTCTCATTAGCAGCGCAGCATACTGGAGCTATCGCGCATAATCATAACATTACTTTTTCCCCGTCAACCGTCGACGCTCTCCGCGAGGTTCGAATCGCCATCTCTGTCGTTGTCGTCGGCTGGATCGCTACAACTGCATTGAAAGGCTGGCTGGCCAGGGCCAAGCAGTGATACACACGATCTTGGTCACTTGAAGAGCGCGCATTTGCTGGGGCCTGGAATCTGAAGCATTGCGCTGAAAGAAGCCGCGAGATCAATTGGCAAATCGACAAACCACAAACAACGTCGATCGAAGAGGTCGATCGATAGACATCTTGAACGTACATACTTGCACAGACATTTGTCGAACGAGGCGGCGTACCATACCCAAAATGACTCCACGACATTCCTTCAGGTCATTGTCAACGCTACTCCTTGCGACACTCGCTTCCGCTCAAGACACAATTGACGTCCTCTCCTTTGGCCACAAGAACCCTCTCGCTGTTGACGGTAAAAAGATTCCCGGCTACAAGAGTCAGGCCGTCAATCACGAGATCAGAGTCCTCTCCGATCGCATCACACTCACGCCTCCTTATCCTGGCAATGCGAAAGGTGCACTATGGTCAGATGCCAAAACCCACTCGTCAGACTGGACCGCAACCCTCGAATTCCGCGCATCAGGGCAAGAAGTTGGATCTGGAAATCTGCAGCTATGGTACACGAAAGATCCCACTCAAGTTGAGACACACAGCGTATACAATGTGGAGAAGTTCGACGGACTGGTATTGGTCGTAGACCAGTACGGAGGCACTGGTGGTAAGATTCGTGGGTTCCTGAACGACGGATCGCAGAATTATCGAGGCCAGTCAGCACTAGAGTCGCTAGCATTTGGACATTGCGATTATCACTACCGAAATCTGGGAAGGCCGAGCAAGTTGACAGTCAGCTCGAGCCAGTCCGGTCTCGATGTCAAGATCGACGACAAGACTTGTTTCTCGACAGCTACCGTCGCACTGCCCGAGGGCTACCACTTCGGAATTACCGCCTCTACGGGCGAGAGCAATCCCGACTCGATCGAGATATACAAGTTCCTGGTGAACTCCAAGCTCTCCCAGCACGAGCAAAAAATGAAGAATCCCCCCGCGCAGGCGGGAGATAAGAAACCTACACCTGGAACAACTCCTCGCAAGATGGACGCTTTTCCGGGTATCGTGGAGCTCATACCAGACCGTGAAGCAAAGGAATTCAAGTCTCAGACTGAGCAATTCTCGGACTTGCACGACCGATTGCAGGCCATGTCTCATCACATCGCCTACGTCTTCGGCGAGATCAAGACCCTCGCCGAGAGCTCGGAGACGCAACACAAGGAGTCGCTGGCCAAGAACACCGAGGTCCTCGATGCTGTCAAGAACATGAAAGGCCTGCCCCCTGACACGATTCGTCAGATCAGGGAGCTCTCTGAAAAGGTCGACAAGCTCGAAGCTTCTATGGCTCTCGTGTCGAAGTCTCTGGACGACGATCACTTCGGGAAGCTGTTCAAACAGATAGAGATGATGCACTTCGATGTGATGCCGGCTCAGATGAAGCATGGTGAGTTGTTCCGTCCGATCGATGGGAAGACAACGACTTTTGACTGACATGAAACCCTTCTCAGCTCTTCAGACCCATACCCCTAGCTTGGGGAAGTTGGCCTTGCTGCTCGTTGGAACTCAGGTCGTGCTCGCCGCTGCATACGTCGTGTACAAGCGGAGAAAGAACAGCACACCCAAGAAGTTCTTGTAGAGAGCAGGAAACGGTTTGGGATTCCGACTGTGAAGTGTACACTCTGTGCATTTTAGCGTGTTGTTTTGCTTGTTGATGCTGTACTCATTGGGTTTCTTGGCGACATTGTGTGACATAGCGCCGCGAGTTGGAATGGGATATCGGATTATTGAGAACTTCTCGTGCTGTGACTGTCTCATTGTGGTGTGCTGTCTGCCCCAACTGTGGGCTCTGATCAAGTCGCCCTCGTGTCGCCCAGCGGCGAACACGCAGAGCGCCGCGAACAAAACCCACATCATGTAAAGTCGGTCGTAGCGAGTCGGTATAGTATCAAGAGCGACAATATCCAACTTGACTCCGTAGCTACATCGCATCTTTAAAGTACAAAGCACTCGACGACGGCATGTCCGACATATGCTGCTCCAAGTCTGCTCCTCAGCCGCGATGAAGTCGTCTTCAGCATTCCTCTAGTCGTCTACCGCTGAAGGGATCCGTCGCCTCTACCGTTCATTCGCAGCGGTGCCAACGAAAATAGCACAATGAACAAACGCCCTCGTTTCGCGTTGAGCCGTTTGCAACGCACGCTGATCGTGTCGTGTGCTTATTGCCTAACACCGGCGATGGAAACGATAAAACTGCCAAACAGGGACGAATTGGAGCCGACGGTACTGCCGGTTTGAAGGATGTCAGTGTGAGACTGCTGGAGCAGGCGATGTGACTCGAGAGTGGTTCTAGACTCGAGGAGAATTTATCTTTAGCTGTCGGGTCGGTATTCATCGCCGGACGATGAGCTGAAGGCGTTCTTCGGAGTGCATACCGCTGGTTGATGCTAGACAAGCCAATGCCTTCCTCAGTTGCTCGACCACCGACTGCCGTGTCCGGTCGTGCACTGCTCAAGCTCCATCAGCTCTCATCCCTGCTTCCTCCGTCCTCCGCTCTCGCTTCGCAACTGACACGGACGCCTCCGATCACACAATCATCCCTGTCGCTCATGTCTTCACACCAGCATCAACCACGCTTCTTCGATTCCTTCTCGAGTCACCTGCCCTGCCCTACTCCACACTGCCTGGGAAGAAAACTTCCGGTCCCAAAGCCTGGAGGCTGGTACTAAGAGGCGGGGAGCAGAACCATCGCGTTCCGAGCCACGCCCCAGACCTCGCGGCTCGCGCGGTCCCCGCGGTCCTTTGCGGATGTCCGGAATCGCACTCCAAGGTCTGCGATCATGGTTTTTGCTGTCAACAACGCGTCGCACATACGCGGCGGTCAGCGAAAGGCCGCGCAACCATGGAGCCAGTCTTCACATTGGCGGGCGTGATCACAAAGTCCGAGACCTCGTGCTGAATCCCAATGACGCTCGCGGGTCGAACAACACCGCCAGCTGCGTCGGTTCCGATGCGCAGAGTCACGTTGTCGAAATGAGGCGCCATGGAGACACTTGGCATAGGGCAGCACTTTCAGTCGCGTCTCCACGCGTTCTTCCCGCGCGTGTGAGAGGGCACTTCTGCCGCTTCGTACTGCGCTTCACTCTGACATCAGACGGACGGGAACATCAGCAGACTTTCCAACGGTCGGGTATCGAGCTGATTGACGACGACGAAAACAAAAGCCGCGTGTCGGATCGTGGCAGGACCAACGTCAGGGGCGGTTATGTCAAGAATAACTCGCGAGCCGTTGGAAACTCTGGCTTCGGTTTGGGTATGAACAACGTCGGCGGCGGGCGGAATTGCGAAATGGCATGCTTCGGCAAGGCTGAGATCGAGATTCCGTGACTCTGTAGACTGTCGCGTTGACGGAGAGTCTGGAGCGAAACTCTGAGATGACACGGACTTTTACAAATTGCTGCTTTGAGAGCATGCTATTGTCTGATCGGGTAAGGCTGGGTCATGGTTGGTGAAGGCCATGAATCAGATGACATTATATGCGGGCTGCGTGGTAGATCATGCGGTATGCCGCTTTGAAGAGATCAGAGATCATGGGCTGATGATTACTGCTTGGTGCCTGCATTGGGTCGCGGCTCGAGCATGTCGGTCTGTGTGCAGATTGCGCAGAAGGCATCGCTGTCAATAGCAGCCACTACTGACCCCAAATTCATGGTGGTGTAGGGACTTTGATACTTCGTTTCGATAGATCCAGGCAATAGTGCAAAGCGGTTGGGCTACATCGTCACCTCGTGACTACTAACTCAGAACGGCCTGAGTCTCGGCTGGCGGTCGCTGCAAGGCACTGCAGTGAAACTCATCATCCAGCGGCGGCCTGCCTTGCGGTCGATGTTCAGCAAGGTCAAGAAGAACGGCCTGGGAATCTGCGGACGGTGCTGAAGGACGGTACATGCAGAGTAGCAGAAGTCACGCTGCCCTGTTTCACGACTCTCCGCAACCGCGAAACACAGGAATGTGTGCTCGTGCTCGACAAGGACCTGTCACGGCATTGGACAAGGTGGAGGAAACATCGAAGGGCCGTAGCTTGCCCTGTTTGGGTCACTGCTGTGCTGCTGTCTCGGGACCTCTCCATCGGGGCACGACTCACGAGGGAGGACAATGATGTCTCGCACGTGCGAGGGATACTTGTAGGGTCGTGGTAGGGCCGTCTTTTCATTCCTTGTGTTATATTTCATGGAATGTGTTTCACCGCTTTTAGAGGTGCGTTATCGTTATCGCTCTTTCCGATGGTGGGGTACTGGAGGTATCAGGGACATGGCTACTCGTCGATGGGAAGAGGATTGACGAGTGACATGTACGGCTATGAAGACTTCCAGATAAACTACCCGTGAAGACAAGATTGTGTTGTCCTGCCAAGTTAGCTGTGCGTGTCCTGCCAAGTTAGCTGTACATGCGCTGCCAAGCTATCTGTACGCCGTCCTGCTATGGTGCATGTACACGTAAGAGTACGCCTCGCAAGCTGTCCTGCTAAGGTATTGCGCACTTTGGTGAGGTGTGCAGGTAAGGATCTGTAATTCTTCCTTGATACTGTATGCCATTCGGGCGAGACCTTTTCCCCACCGACTGGCGAACATTAATTCTGTGGTTGAAAACGAACCCAGTGCCCATGTCTTGCATTAGACCACAGCGCCGCGTGATTTGACACTCCTGCATGAAGTTAGCTCGGAAGATTGAAGAACAAGGACGTCCTGCCCATCTCCACGAATATCTTGACTGACCATCCACGCCTTGCGACAATAGACGAAGTGACGTTTCATGGCGGTCCAGCAGCTGCCCTGTTCGTTTCTTGCTTCCGATCATCGAGCAAGGTCAACATGGTTCAACGAGCAGGGTCAGGGCTAGCGCGTGTAAATTATCCACTAGTCTCGGCTCCTTCTGGCTGTAGCGTGAAGTTTCAGCACATGAGACGCGTCTCTTTGACACGAAAAGATCGCGTAAGACGCGTCGATTGATTGACCTCGTGCAGGGTTGATGTGATGGGGTCTAGAGAGCTCCCATCACACCGCAAAGGAGGGGTTGGAAAGAGCTCATGTGGAGGCAGGTCGAGAGGAGGTGTGCACGCCCAAGGATGGTGCGTTGATGCCAGTGTGTATATGCATTGCATCAGGAGTGCATGGCTGCTACTGCGGTCTAAGAAGAGGTCCGGCGGTCGACCAACGTTGGAACCTGGTGGAGGTCCACCGTCGGGTGCAGGGTGTTGCAGCTGTACAGGGCTTCGTGAAGAACCACGTTGATCGAATCGTTGGGAAACTGGAACATCCTTGATACGGGTTTATGCTGGTCGGGCGCTGACCGCTGTAACGGTTCGTCCGCTGCTCTGCTGGCCGCTGACCGCTGGCCGCTGTGCTGGCTACCGTAGCTGCTCCCACCCGGCTTCACAGCAGAACGGCCGGGTAGGCGAATACTGGTTCCGCATGGTCATCACAGTGCCGTGTGCGTGCGTTCCTGCTGTGTTGTGCGGAGAGTGCGAGAGCTCGTCGCTGTGTGACAGTCACAGTGTTTGGCTCAATTAGCAGTTCACTCGCGAACCTGCCACGAACAGGGAACTCAGTCGATTGATCGGAATTGGATGTATCAAGAACCCCGTGACAGGTCAGGTATCGATATCTCGGGGGCGGCAGCTCGAGTACACTGTGACGTTTCCAGTCGCAGACGTCTCGATCGGAAGAATTGGAGTCGATGCGCAGGTGTAGCGGCTCGCCAGGATTAGTAAACTCTAAAAGAAGTGGAGCCATCTAAGTTCTGGCTGGCTGGCGCCGTTTCCTCTCTTTTGACCCGCCGCCTCAACTGGTCCGCACATCCGCTCCCCGACTTCCTTCCGAACCTCCACTTCCAGCGCAAACACACAACACTCCACTCCTGCGACCACAATCACACAGCGCATCCATTCCGACCACCCGACCTGCCTGTCCTCCCGATAAACCTCCTACGACATGCGGAGCCGACACGCATAGCCTGCCCTGTCACCCTCGCGGGCGCCTGTTTGCGACAGCCAAACGCTACAGCACCCGTCCACCACGCTCGTTCGTCCGGGTCACCGCCTTGCGCCAGCACATCTCGACTGCGCGCGCGCGCTCGACTACACTTCTCCGCTCGACGACGCGCTGTCGCTTTGTTGTCACCATGTCACCCATTCGCCGCCCTGCGCTCAACATCGCTCTGCCGAACACCATCGTCGCATACCCATACCACGACTCGAACATGCCCAAGACGCCAGAGGCGCTACACCGTGGAGAACAATCAGAGATAGAGCTTCCGCCGCCACCGCGTGCAGCGCCGTTCAAGGTCAAGCGCAAGCGTCCAAGCGCTATCTATCAGCCGGCCAGCATGCTGCTCGACAACGGCGCCATTCCGACCATTGAGATGTCCGAAGTCCCTACACAAAGGTCGAGCCCAACCTTTCCACCGGCGTCAGCGGACTATCTGTCGCCTGTGCATACGTCTGGTTCGTTCTCTCGCGCGCTTACACCACCAAAGACTCCGGAACCCAAACTGTACCAGAGTTTCAGCCAGATGGATAGCCCGGCCGATGAATGGGACATGATCAATCAGAACAGACCTGCGTTTCAACGAGCAGAGTCGATCTGCTCATCCTTCTCCGACTCCTCGATATCGTCCTGCGGTAGCTCTGCATTCTCTGCGCCAACGACTGGCTACGACAGCCCGCAATCAGAAGCCAACGACCCTTTCGTGGAAGACTTCTCCAAGCACGAGAGACGTCTGCAATCTCCAATGCGCCAGGACGCTGCGCCCAAGAACAAGCGAGTGAAGACTCGTCGAGATGTCAAATGGACGCATCAGATGGACGATCACCTCTGGATGACCTTCTCCGCTTATCTTTCCGACCCTACCTTGACTCCATTCAAGATGCTTCCGGGAAGCACACCTCCTATGGGTGTATGCGATCAGGTCGCTACAAAGGCCAAGCGCACTTGGCGTCACCGCAAGACTGGCCCACAGGCACCTGCCTCGATTGATGCGGTCCTGGATGTGGACACCCGCATGCACCAAGCAGGATCACCCGATACCATCCGTCCCACCGCGCTACAGGCGTCGCAAAACAGATGGCCAAGGGCCGCTGCCACACGTCGTAGACTCCGAGAACTTTGCACACGCCGCCCATCGATCTCGGCTCACTACCAACGCATGCTGCGCACAAGAAGTCCCTCGCCATTCGAGACATCGGATCCAGCCACCCAGCAATCAGGTCAAGCATCCTCACTGTCTGGCTCTGACATGGTTCTGTCGCTCGTGACATCGACTGCACCGTCAATGCAACCTGATGGTCCTCTAGCGCAATTAGCCAAGGACGACTCTACACCAGAGGCTGTCCCGACGTTGCGACAATCTCGTCCAGAAGGCTGGTTTGACCGCATCCCTCGTTCAAAGGCTCATCAGAAGAGTGCATCTCTGCAGTCCGAGCTCAGGATCACACTTGATCCTCCCGCTGATGTTGCTCCTACCTGTTCATTGGCATCGCCGTTCGACGTAGAGGCCTCATCTTCCCGCAGCCATCTGCTCCAGAGTATGGCGAACACGAAGTCTTTGGGGCGAACTGAGTTCAACGGCCGATCGCTCGACTCTCCAGTCGAATTCAGGACTGGTGCTCTCACCGACCGCAGATCTCGAAAGCGCCGCTTCCGTTCGGACGAGGAGAAGCCGCGCCGTGGAGCCTTGGAGGACGTTTTCGGACCTCCCGTTGGTACCATCACTGGACGAAGCCGCGGCTTTACGGTCGGTGCTACCCAAGCGAGCGACAACTTGGCCAATCTCTTCGCACCTCGACTTCCTCTCCCTGCTTTCGACATGGAGATGACCGAAGCACCCAGCTGTTCGGGCATTGACGAGACTCCTTTCGGCGCACGCTCGGCTCCTCGTCGACTCGCAGAACCGGTACCTCGCCTCGGATCGCCCTTCATGGAAACGCCACCACCTAGTCGTCAGCACAACACCTTCCCTCGAAGCACTCTGCTGCCGACGACAATGAACCACGAGCCTTTCCACCAGCGACTGGTAGAGCTTGTGGCCGAGCATCAGAGCACCAAAGGTCAGCAGCAGCAGCAGCGATAGAAATGGTGACGACTTACTTGTGATCTTCTGGAGTCTTGGGCATTGCATCAGCATAACGAACGGCGTACCGGCGCGACAACACACGACAGCCGGCGCAACATAACGATAACGACCCACATATTCATGACCACATCCGACATCCTTCCTTGATGGACGGAGTGGGAGCTACGGCGAACAACACAATGCATCTTCCTTTCTTGGCATGCATACATCCAACGGCGTGTTGGGATGTGTTGACTTCCTCCCGGGAGCTGGCATTTTCCAGTGCGGCCGGTGGACTTTTTCGCTTCTTTCTCTTTTGTAATTGTTTTCTTGTCGGTGTCGAGCGGGTTGGAGCTTGCCCGAAGTGGTGGCCGTGGACAGCAGTGGTGATGGCCATGAGGTCGACGACGACGACGACGACGATGAAAGTCATTTGGCCTGACGATCTCCTTCGGAACAACGAAAATGCCAGCGTTGGACCGACGTTCCCTTTCCGAATGATCGGCGACCTGCCAACACATATGGACTTTCCTCTTTTGCCTTTCGGATTTTGTATTTGGTTGTTTTTCCCTTTTTCGATTTTTGTGCATTTTTTGGTTGAAATCTTCTTGCATGCAGTCATGACACGAGATTGATGAATCTTCTCTCGATGGGTCGGCATTGGCAGAGCTCGGAAGAGAATGGAGGAAGCGAAGCATTGGTGGAGGCAGAGTTGGAGTTCGAGGCCGAGGAGGTGGAAAGTCGATGGACGGGATGCTGCTCTCCTTTTATTTTTCCTGGACAATGAATGACAAGAATCTTGAATACACACTCTTTCTGAGATCATGGGTACTTGCCTTTTCCAATGGTGATGTGAAGGTCCTTCGATACCTTCGATGGACTTGGCTGGTTTGAACGATGATTTTGACAATGGTACAAGAAGATGGAGAAGAAGTCGAAAGTGAACCGAAATTTTTGATTGAACACCCGTGCACCACCATCTCCTTGAATCGGCGACCCGTTGATCATGTCAGAGGGGCTTGCGGCCGATTAGTTCTGCCGGACCAGGCCATGGTATATAGTGTCTAGCTCGGGCCTCTGCACATCGGAACACAACCATGGATGCCGTTCGTGTTGCTTCGAGCAAGAACTGCTGTAACATGTTCTCGTCAATGACCTTTTCCCATACCTATGACTATCCGTAATCTCCTCTCTATTTCTGCAAACTCAGTGAGGATCATCCGCAAGACATATACGCATCCGACATAGCATGCAAGAAGAATCGTCTAGCGGGCGTGGGACCAGGTGGGCCCTCCTAGTCGTCCTGGACTCCCCCCCGTTGATCGGGAATGACGATCAAATTTATGACATCGATCATTCGATGGTGATGGACGGACACGAGTGATGAGCGAGATTATACCGAAAGAAATGCAAGGCTGCGAATGGGACATAATACGAGGCAAATGGTTGGGTAAAGCTTGGAAGGTGGGAGGGATAGGAAGGATAACTTCGAGCATTCATGGCAGAGGAACGAACAGCGTAGCGATCTTGCTCATTTGCCGTGTCTCATGCATCGTATACTTTTTGCCAGGCTATCTCCTTGTGCCTGCTTTCCACATATTGCCGAGATTTGCATGGGAAAAGTGGCTACTGTAATCGATAAGTGAAGTCTTCCGAACTCCTTTCATGCCTGAGGTTGAAGAAGGCCCTACCGACCTCACCTCGTTCCCGGTCCGAGATCTTGGGCATCCATCAACACAACACGACCTAACCTGGAACCAGTTCACACGCCATAATAAATCAATCCATCATGGACAGCCCAAAGGACCTCCTCGAGCTACCAAGCAGTCTTCGAGTCATCTCTCTCAACTGCTGGGGCCTCAAATTCCTCAGCAAACACCGCCACGCCCGGCTCGTCGAAATCGGCCATCAACTCGCCAACGCCTCTCCAGCACCCCAAATCGTCGGCCTCCAAGAATGCTGGACGCAAGAAGACTTTCTCGCCATACGCGAACTCACCCAACACATCCTCCCCTACGGCAAATTCTACTTCAGCGGGATCTTCGGTGGCGGACTGGCAATCTTATCGAAATGGCCGATCGAGGAAAGTTCCATGTATCGCTACCCACTCAACGGACGACCCGCGGCTTTCTTCCGAGGAGACTGGTATGTCGGCAAAGGCGTGGCGTGTGCGCGGATCCGGATCGGAAAGGGTGTCAAGGATGTCGTGGAGGTGTTTTGCACGCATTTACATGCTCCGTATGAGCGCGAGCCGAACGACTCGTATATTTGCCATCGAACCGCGCAGGCGTGGGAGATTGCGAAGTTGATGCGTCATGCTGTGGAGAGAGGGCATATGGTCATTGGACTGGGAGACTTCAATATGGTGCCGTTGAGTTTGGCGCATCGACTTATTGAAGCGCATGGTGCGGTTAAGGATGTCTGGAGGATTGTACATCCGGACTCGGCGGTGGGGAGCGCGGATAGTGAAGCTGAGATGGCGAGGGGGAAGGCGGTGCCGACGAGTCAGCAGTGTTTGGATGTTCATGGCACGACGTGCGATCATCGCATGAATACGTGGCGGTGGAGTAAACAGATGCGGAAGGATCTGGATCGAGGGAATGAAGCTGAGATTGACCCTAATGAGCTGGATCACAAAGCGAGACGGCTGGATTACATTTTCTTTGCGGACAACTCGGAGCATACTGGCCAACAATGGAAAGTGGAGAACGTCGAGGTGGGAATGACGATGCGACATCCTACATTGAGATGCTCCCTGAGCGATCACTTCTCGATCGAAACGACACTCACACGACACCCTGGCTCTACCCAATCAAAGAGCCCAGCTCGATCACACATCCAACCCCTTGACCACGAGACCTACCTCCTTATCCAAGCCATGATCTCCAAATACGACCTTCGCGAACGGACCCAACGCCGCTACAGACTCACTCACTTCGGCGCCGAGATCGTCATCACAATCGGCTGCTGGGTGGCAGTATGGTGGTCGCCACGCAACTACGTCTCCTTCCTGCTCATGCTTCTGAGTACGTTGGGTCTCAGCTGCGGTGTGCTGGACGGACTGATGGGCGGGCTATTTGTCGGAAGTGAGATTCGCGCGTTGAAGGAATTTGAGTACGAGATCGGGTATGCGGCGGAGCTGGCGAAGGAGGTGCACGGGAAGGGATATAGCGAAGAATCGGCGGACAGGGATCTGGTGACGGCTACGAAGCAGGCGCTGAGGAGTCGGGATGGGATGAGGCATGGTGGGTCATCGTAGTTGGACTTGGCAACATAATAGGACTATGTGGTATCAGTCACAAAAATCAGGGCACACAGCTGGCGCCCCGATCTTCGTCAATCAAGACTATCAACTATCAACCTCTTGCCAACCTAACAATCCCACTAACACTCAAAAAGGCACTCAACAACGCGATGTTCGCTCTCACCTTACTCATTCCAACCCACTTAACGATCAAACCCAACGTCTTCTCATCATCGCCATCCCGATCCTTCTTCGCATCCGCCCTTGCGTGCAACGCATCATTCGTCGGCAACATAACCAAGAGCGTATACGGCACAACCGCAATCGAAGCCGCCGCCGCCGCACCAAATAAACACTTCACCGTCCACTCGTTGGCCGAGTACGCAGCCAGTCCATGCGCGACGGTCGCGCTGACAGCGAGTGCAGGGCCCATTCGGTGGCCGCGGGAGTATACTTCTTGCCATTGGCGGTTGAGATGAGGAATCGTAGCTGCACCAGCTTTGTCGCATGATGTGGGGTTGAGAGCGGATTCAGAGTGGCCGATGAGCAGGACCGGCATGGTGATGTAATTGATCGCTGTATTCACGCAGAAGAAGGCGAAGTTGGCGAGAACGCCGGTGGTGCCGCAGACGAGTGTTACAGCGGCCGGGCTGAAGTCGTACATGTTGGTCGATGCCATGGTTAGAGGTTGGCTGGATATCGACTTTGAGCATGGATTGCGATGTACTGTTCGCGGAGCCTGGAATTGGCGCTTCAGAACGACTGGGCTCAGTGCATCGCATACCCGGGCAAGGAGCTTTTATGTTCGGCTTTGAGATCCTTCGCGGTGCCATCGGGTCAGCTCGGAATCCTTCGCTCTGGAGCGTGGTCAGGCCATAAATCCTTCCGTCCTTTAGCGCGTGCAGCTTCTAGGCGTCCTCCAGACCGAGATTGCTCAGCATTTTGGTAGGAAGCAGGTACATTGCTCCAGGACCTCCATCATCCTTATATCCTTCTCCGCTGAAACCGCTAACTACGCGATACTTCGTGCCAGTCATGAGCAAGGCTGATGAGGTGTATCCGAGCTGCCATTTGGAGATCGCTGTGGTCCAGGTCAACCTCAGGTGTACATCGCAAGCGCTCGAAAAGTGAACGAATAGATTCGTCCGGATACGAAAATGCTGCAAATGTCCGTTCCCCGTCGTGAGATTCATATCCATCCTCAGTGTTATCATCGCTTCAACTGAGCGAATCGCTTCTGTAACTCATCCACATCCGGAATCTTGCCGCCTGGCCCACTACCGTTCGCGGGCTTGCTCTTCGCAGCATCCACCATCTTCTTCGAAGGTTTCAGATCCGGCGGTCCAGGTAAGTTCACTTTCGGTCGTGGGTTCTCTGTGGTCGGCGAAGACGGCATTACTGATACCGGACTCTTCAATCCTAGACTCCGCGGTGGTGTTGCTTTGCTCAACTCGTCTGTACTTGAAGTCGCCTCCAACGTCGGTACCTTTTGTCCTCCTGAGGGATTCTCGTCATCATCGTCGCCTCCCTCCTCTCCAGCCTCATGCGCCGCAAGTTCCGCTGCTCTTTGCGCTTTGATGCCCGGAGGGTAGTCCACATTATAAGCGTCTGCTATTGTCGACAGATATGCCTCCACCAACTCCTGCGAGGGCGGCTCGACCCTCAACTTCTTCACCACTCTCTCCGGTACCTTTCCATCACTGTTCTCCACCGCTCGTAATGTGAAGTCCTTGCCATACTTCTCCGCCAACAGCGCCCTGACCTGACTCAACTCTTTCACTCCACTGATCTTCGGCGCCGAGTAAATGATACTCTGCACCGCCTCCTCCAAGCCAGGATCGCACTCTTTCGCTTCAAGCAGTCCCGCGCGTGCTGTGAGCAGTTCGCAGTATAGTTCGAGGATCTCGAGGAGCTCGCTGTTGAGGTCTGATCGGATGATGTTCTCAACGCGGATTTTGGCGCTTTCAATCTTGCCGACCTCTAGTAGTTGGGCCATTTCTCGTCTTTGAAGCTTTGCGACTGCGGCGTCTTTTTGTTGGACCATTCGTAGGCGGGCTATGCTCAGTTTAAGCTGGACTTTGATCCGGTTGATTAGGGGGGTGCTGGGCGCCATGATGAAGGTGAAGTACTGCGAGGTTTCAAGGGACGCGGCGAGGGGTTTATGTTGAGGTGAGATGTTGCGAGGATGCAATGGGTGCGCGGAAGGTGTCTACGAAGTGGGCTGGTGCTTTCCTGCCCCACCAGAGAGCAACACGTTGCGGCCTGAGGCAACATATAAGTGAAGAAGACTGAAGCGAGACAACATGGAAGATCGTCTCCATTTTTGAGCTCTTGAAGGGCAGCCGCGGGGAATCTAGAGCATACAGTAATGTACAATCGTCTGAAATCGACACCTGGCCTGCTCCTTGATCTGCAGGTGTGGCTGTCGATATGTCCCAGCAAACATCAAGAAATTCGCTTTTGAAATCGCAACATTCGCGCTCAATGCTTTTCCACCTTTCGCCACGACCGACTCAATCCTCCAAGTTCCAGTCGTACTGTTTGAACATCTCCTTGAAGAGATCAGCGTCCGCCGCCTCCTCCGCCTCCGTCTGTGCGCAGTCCTTCCAATGTGTCCGACTCTCTAGCTGCAGCAGCTTGCCCAGCACCCTCCTACCGAATTGGAGATCGAAACGAAAGCTCTGATCGAGTGGAAGCACAATCTCCTTCTCGGACGTCTCGGTCCAGATCATCGCCTTGAAGTAGTCGCCCTCCAATGCCTCCTTGGCTTCCGCTTCCGTCTTCGCGAATTTGGGGTACTTCAGGTTCTCGGCTTCGACGTCGAATGCCGCCTCGATCAGGTTTCTCTTCACCATGTCTGCGGGGATTGGAAGAAATTGCCAGTGTAGATGGACGCCGCTGTTCCTGCTGATCTCCCATGTGATAGCTCCCAGCTTGGCTTCACCATCATCGCCCTGAGTAGACTTCGTAGCAATCATGGTATGAAGAGCCTCACGGTACCGCTTCATTTCTGCAATAGTGTTCTTCCTCGCATCGTCTGCCTCAGTGATAGCCTGCAAAGTCGGTGCGTGCTGCAGCGGAATGATGAGCATGTGGCACGGAATCCCTAGATCTGGGAAGTTGCTTCGCATCGTGAGTGGCCCCTTTGCGACCGTCATGTACACATCGTCGCCAATTGATCCAATCATGTGAGTTTGCGCGTCGGCTCTCGAAAGGCAAAAGTAGCATTCCTGAGGCGGCGCCTGGCGCCTGTTCCGTTTACCGTTGGGACGGTAGTAATCACCATTACCACCCCCTTGACCGCTGCCATTCGCGAACCTGAACCCATTATAGCTCTCTTCCTGTGATTCCAGCTTTCGTTTTCGTGTGGCCATGAACGGAGACGCAGTACATCCAGCGGGAAGTTCTTGTGGTGGGGCCGCGGCCGGCTCGAGGGAGAAGGCATAGATCCACTTTTGCTTCGACGTGTTGCCGAACGGCGCGAGGCTGAGGAATCTGGTGACTGGCCGTGGGGCATCACCAACATGAAAGAACGGCTCGCGCTCGAAGAAGGCATCTGATGTGGAGAAGTGGTATCGTGGTTTGAGGGTAGAACACAGCTCTGCTATACTGCGAACGCCAAGTGGTGGCTGCGCTGGGTATGTTGTCGATGACCTGGACCCATCAGCGATCTCTGCCGGCCAGTCGGTCGTCACGAGGATGTCGGCATCCTTGAAGTCCTTGAGAGCCTTGATGTCGTTCTCGGTGTACCTCGGTTCGAAGATATCGAAGGATTCACCAGAGTTGCCCGCGTCCGCTCCACCTACGGCAGCGATTCGGAAGCCTTCCGAAGTCTTCACCGAGAATTTGCGGCCGAGAATGCTGAGATTTGGACACAGCTCGCCATGATTGGTCTTGAGTTTTTCCTGTACGCGATCTGGGAGGAGGCGCTTTCCCAGCGCGAAGTATGTTGGGAACGGGACCTCGATCGTATCTTTGAGCAGCCTGCTGAGCTCCTCGTTGTCATCGTCCGTGGCAATGTCTGCGTCTGCTAGAAGTTCCCCAGCAATGATTGCAAAGGCAAAGTTTTGCTTGGAGTGCAGCTTGCTGAGCTTATCGAAGAGTTCCGAGAAGCGACCATTGACATCTCCAATGATGACGCTGAAAATAATGTTAGCAGGTGTTGGATGAGCCTCTCGAGGTCGACCATTTACATTTTGGAAGCCATGACGGCGAAGATGCCCGAAGGCTACGGAGATTGATCCTGAGTTACTCGCTCTCTGTCGTCGCTGATGTTCTGGTCGATTCAGTGACTTCGAGGTGAGCGTAGTAGAGATTCGTGGTCGAGGTTGGACTGGGAGAGATTAATTGATGGTGGTGGAAGAACCAGGCCGAGCGGAAGAATTTGATAGTAGTAGACCTCGACTTCGAGTGAATGAGAGCTCATATGCGCTCCTCCAATGTGCCCTTGGAGCAGGTGATTACATCAGCTGTCATGTGAAAGATGCATCAAAGAGTTTCACTCACTTCAATTCGAGGAAAAGTCCTGGTTCTGCGGCTCGCGCTAGTGTATTTAAGCTTCCGGCCCGCCTTTAGCCGACCTGCACCCCGCCGATCTGCTTCGAGGTTTCGACTTTGCGATGAACTTTTTTGAAGCTTCAAACTCGTCCCACGCCACACCAACAACATGTAGCCAGCATGTCGTCCACGGTGAGAGTAAAGGCTGCAAAGCCGAATCGTGTCGTCAAACCGAAGAAGAACACGAAACGATCGACGCCATCCTCCCGAAATTTCCGCTTCCAGTCCTTCACCGAACGAATCACGAATCTCAAAATCGATCCCATCCGGAGGAAGAAGCATGTTGATGGACAAGAGACGGCGACGGAGAATACACATACGCACTTTGGCAATTCGTTAGCAGAATGGAGAGATACCAACCTTTCGCAGACCTTCACGGACTTTGCGAAAGAAGCATCGCCATTATGCGACAACCTGCCCATGGTCTTGTACAATGAGGGAAAGATTATGGACTTGTTGGCCATTTACCTCGAGAAGGGAGATACGCTTGCCATGGAGCCATTGCTGAACCTTCTATCCCAATTCGCGCATGACCTGGACACTCGATTCGAGAACCACTTCCAACGTGCGGTGGCTACGGTCGCCGCAGTCGCTGCGAAGCACCCAGATTTTGCTGTAATCGAATGGAGCTTTACTTGCCTTGCGTGGCTATTCAAGTACCTTTCTCGATTACTGACACCGGACTTGCGTCCTCTGTACGACCTTCTGGCCCCATACTTGGGCAAAGACAACCAGAAGCCTTTCATCGTTCGCTTCACCGCAGAAGCGCTGAGCTTCTTGGTTCGTAAAGCTGCTGCGGTGTACGAGAGGGACCAGGAGCCTTTGGATTTGGTCATGGCGCATATGTTGAAGGACTGTAGAGCGGCGAATGGCAGTCCTTCGGCGGATCTGCTTCAACAGGGTACGATGACCTTGCTCACGGAAGCCGTGAAAGGTGTCCAGCACGGGATCCATACCAGTGGCGTCCCGGTCATGAAGAGCCTGCTTAAGTACGCAGAACAAGAGTTGGACAGCGAGGACTTGGTCATGGACAATGTTGTATCTGGGGTGCTAACCAGTCTGATACATCATTGTATGTCTGGATCTTTTCAAACGATACTGGATGTTGTGCTCGCGCATATCGAAAGCAAAGCCACACAATCTTCCAAAGTGGAGGAAATCCGATTCCGCAGCAGACTCTTGTTCACCGCAATTTCTGTGCGGAAAGGGTCTCGAATATCCGACTGGAAAGCCATCATGGTCTGCGTGGAGACCTTGATCAAACTGTGTGAGACCACGCCGGAATTGGAGAACTCCGCAGCCTCCGCAGTGCTGGCGTTGCTCGGTGTGACTCTCCAAACAGCGACTGTCGATGCCATTCTCGCGCGTCGACATATTCTTGATACACTGCGAACGTCCCGATGGGCACCGTATTTCCTACAATTCTGCGACATGACTTCAAGGCTCGGTGATGAAAGATTTGACAGTTTCGTGTTGCCACAACTGCAGAAATTTGTGCAAGAGGATAGCACGGGCAGCCGCTCCGAGCTGTTTGTACTTTTACCTCGACTGGCCAAAGGCAAAACGAATCTGCGGCTGAAGTGCCCTGCGAAAGTCATCCAAGGAATTGTCGAGGATGTGTCAAATTCTGTCCATTCTGACGGAACACCTGTCACAGAGGCCGCTCTGGCTCAAGCAAACACGGCGCTGTCCGCGCTACCTTTCTTGGTCATCAGCAAAGACATCGCGAGGAAGCTGGAGAGCATGCTACTTCAATTGGTCCTCAAGGGTGTGGAGGCCGACAATCCGGCACGAGACTTCGCCCTCGGTCCAGCCTTTCAATACTTTCTCGAGCTGAACGAAGAGATTGGCGATGCGGAAGGTCTATGGGTCCCTCTTTGTCAGGCGACTCCAGAATTTGTTGCGCTGCCAAAGTTCTGGTCGAACATGAACCGCTTCATCGGCAAGAGCCAGTCGATGCTCCTGCAAGGGCCACATATGGACACTCTTGAAGACTCTTTGATCTCGTGTCTATCTTCATCCTCGCATTCGATCAGACAGGATGCGTTGGATATCCTGCAGAAGATCTACCAACGGCGTGGTACCACGGAACCGGAGGCTCTTGCGGCAGCAATCACAATTGAATCAACACCGGCGTCCCTTGACACAAGTCGTTCCATTTCGATGAACGTACGACGACTGGCATCGGAGTACGCCAAGATGACAGAGGACGATCTCATGGCGAGAGCAGTGCCGGCGTATTGCTTCGGGCTGTTGCACATCAATCTCTCCCAAGCTTGGGACGACGCTAGCGAAGCGTTAGCGGGAATCTGCCGGAGCAAAAAGGGCGAAGATGCTGTCATGGCTGCGACACAATCATGGATTGATGGCCAGAGCAAGTCTGACGGCGACGAAACGCAGCAGTCCGCAATCGTTGACGTCAACACCGATGGGTTCAAAGTCTTCTCAGACTTCGAGTGTCCGAATCTCGCAAAGCTGTCCGCCATCTGGAAGCAGGTGTTTGAGGAGCCCTCTAGCGGTCTACCCACTCCTTCGAAGCAGCTGTCGATCGATTCCAGACGTGTCCCGCTCATATCACCCAATGCGAGGAGCCAGGCGTTGAGAGTCTTGCACAAGATTCCTCATATTGCCGAGAAACGCTCTCGTATGCTAGTGCCGGTTTTGTTAAAATGGGCTGGCACGAATGTCGACGGCGAGACTGATGAGCAGCCGACCACCGACCGGTGGGCCCGCAAGGACCAAAAAGCAATGCTGGCAATATTCGCTCAATTTGTGAATCCTTCGGTGCTGTTCAGGTCAAGCGAAGTGCACGATGCTCTGCTAGAGTTGTGCGCCAATGGAGATGTTGAGATCCAACAGTCGGCCCTGAAAGCGATCCTCTCGTGGAAAGAGCCATCGGTCGTTCGATACAAGGAGCACCTAAACAATCTCCTGGACGAGGTCCGCTTCCGCGAAGAGCTCTCAGTGTTCTTGAGGGACGGCTCAAGCGAAGACGAAGAAGAAGCTATCCGCCAGGAAGATCATGCTCATCTCATGCCGGTGCTACTCAGACTGCTTTACGGCAGAGCTGTTGCCGGAGGCAAAGAAGGACAAGCTGGTAGGAGAAAGGCAATCTTTGTTGCCTTGTCTCGCTTTGGTGGAGACACTCTGGAGCAGTTCCTCGACATCGCACTGGGATCCGCCATTGATATGAGCAAGGTCGACCTCGCGAGTTCCACCAAGCTGACTGCGCCTCTCAGACAGCAGCTGGGTATGATGTACATGATGAACGACATGCTACAGGTACTCGGCGCAGAACTCGAGCCTTTTGTCCCGAAGCTCATCACCGGTATCTTGATATGTACCGTGAGTGCCTCGAACGCTATCCAGCAGAGCATCGCAGACGATACTGGAGCAGACATGGCTCTTGAGCGTTCGATCAGACAGACCGGAATACAATGCTTGGTGAAGATTTTCTCTACCATGGCAGACTTCGATCCGACGCGATACGGCGAGCTTATCGTGGAGAAGCTGGTCACCCCACGTTTAGACACATTTGCGAATGAGAATGCGCAGTCAATTTCGGGCACCCTTCGCTTGGTCTCCGCATGGTCGAAGCAGGATTCGACGGCAGCATTGTTGACGGGAAGAGGGAGTGTCATACTCGAGCGGGTAGCAGAGCTATTACACGGACAACACACCAAAGACGAAGTACGTCTGTTCGTCTTGCAAGAGATTCTGGACAGCCTGGTTGATGAGACCATTGCCGAATCTGTCCTCCAACCAACCGTGTCAAATTTTGTGAAAGCGATTGGCCTTGTCATTGAACAGCAGCCTTCCAAGGACGTGCTCGATGCATGCGTCAAGTCGTTCTCCAAGCTTGCGGAGCTGATCACGTCCAAGGACGAAGCAATCGATGTCACCAGAATTTGTACCGACTTGTTGAAGAAGCCTGGTAATTCTGTATCACCTTGGATCAAGACCGGCCTCCTGCAGACGATCCTGCCTCTGATCAGTCGTTTCGATATCTCTGCCAAAGACAGCCTTTACGATGCACTCTGCGCCTTGTTCTCGCGCCTGCGCAGCGCCGACGGTCGAATTCTGCTTGCCAAAGTACTGGCGACGTTGGTCCGTGACGATTCCGCCCTATCTGACTCTGCCAATATTTGCGACGACATGAATGCCATGGGCACCAGGCTCGACGAGCCAGACCATGACCGTCGCGAGCGAGCTTTTGCACGGATATATGAAAGCTTCAAGGACTTCACGCTTGAACAGTGGCTGCCGATCGTGCACAACTGTCTGTACTATATCAGAGATGGGGAGGATCGTGTCAACAGAACGAGCTCATCGCATGCGTTGCAGTTGTTCATCGACGCAGCTGCAGAAGTGTCAGACAACGCTGCCTGGCTGGCATTCATGGAGAGTGCGGTCCTTTCTGGCATTGAACGCGGCATGGGCGATCCGTCGGAACTGGTTAGAGCAGAATATCTGCTTGTACTAGGTCATCTTGTGGAGAAGCTCACAACGTGGCAAAAGGTCAGTGGCATGCAGGGACTTCTTGTGGGTGGAGATGAAGAGGCTTCCATATTCGGCAATGTGCTGCACATCCAGCAGCATCGCAGACTGCGAGCTCTGCGTCGACTCTCAGAGGAAGCGTCGGGTCTAGGGTCGACCAATGCATCGCGAATCTTCTTCCCACTTCTGGAGCACTTCGTTTTCGACCAGATTGAGGGAGATGCGGGCAGGACATTGGCAGATCAGTCAGTTCAGACTATTGGGGCTCTCTCCAAGGCTTTGAACAAGAACGCATATCGAGCGACGTTTCAGAGGTACACAGGTTACCTGAAGACCAGGACCGACTCGGAGAAGACAATCTTGCGACTACTCGGAGCGATGGTAGATGGCGTTGAGAGATCACCACCTTCACCAGCGAATAGCAAGGCCATCATTGGAGAGCAGCTACCTCCACTCCTGGAATATCTGCACAAGAAAGACGAGTCCACGGTCGACCGACGTATGCCCGTCGCGGTGACGATTGTGAAGCTGATGCTCGGTTTGACCGACGAAGAATTTGCGGCTCGTCTGCCTGCTGTATTGACCGATGTCTCGCATGTTCTCAGAAGCAAGAGTCAAGAGGCTAGAGACCAGACACGGAAAGCGTTGACCTCGATCTCCTCATTGGTTGGATCCTCGTATTTTGGGTTCATCTTGAAAGAGCTCCGGAGTGCCTTGCAGCGAGGACCCCAGTTGCATGTGCTTTCGTACACAGTGCACTCTCTTTTGGTCGATGGCAGCTTCGAGCCGGGTGATCTCGATGAGTGCCTTCCCGCATTGATGAGGGTAATCATGGATGACATATTCGGCGAGACTGGTCAAGAGAAAGATGCGGAAGAATACAAGAGCGGTATGAAGGAAGTTAAGAGCAGCAAGAGCTTTGATACTATGGAGTTGCTTGCTCGTGCTACCCCAGTGAACAAACTCGGCGAGCTGGTGCGACCCATCCGTCAGTTCTTGTCCGAGAAGCTCGACATGAAGATGGTGAAGAAGATCGATGAGTTGCTTACCAGATTGCGGAAGGGTCTCGACCAGAATCCAGCGTCTGAGACGCGAGACATGTTGAGCTTCTGCTGGCAAATGGTGGATCAAGTAAGAGCAGAAGAAGCTGCAATAGCTCTCCCAGCACCTCAAGTCGACGAGCGCAGAAAGAGATTCCTAGTGCAGCCAGAGGAGCCAAAGAAGTCAAAGACGAGAGGAGCGACTGCATCTTATCTGTTCAAGCTGACCAGCTTCTCCCTGAACCTGCTGCGCAAGGTTCTCCGACGACACGAGGACCTCCAAACGCCGCAGAATTTGAAAGGTTTCCTTCCCATGGCTGGCGATGCTTTAGTTTTGGGTCAGGAAGAAGTCAAGGTCGCATCTCTTCGTCTTCTCTCGACGATCATGCGAGTCCAGATCCCCGAGCTGGAGGAGAACGCGCCAGTCTACGTCAAGGAGGCTGTCAATCTGATCAAAGGATCATCTGCCACCACGACGGACTCGTCCAAAGCGTCTTTAGAGCTGATTACCTCTGTGCTTCGAGAGAAGCGATCTGTCGTGGTCAAGGAAAAGGACATGGCGCTGCTCTTGAAGCGCTTGAAGACCGACATTGACGAGCCAGACAGGCAAGGTGTCGTCTACAAGTTCCTTCGTGCTGTACTGGGTCGCAAGATTGTCATCACCGAAGTGTACGAGGTTCTCGATGAGGTCGGCAAAGCCATGGTCATCAACCCAGACAGGTCGATCCGAGAAAGTGCCAGAAGTGCATACTTGCAATTCGTCATGGAGTACCCACAAGGCAAAGATCGCTGGCAGAAGCACACTGCTTTCCTGGTCGGAAACCTGGCGTACGATCACGCAGCTGGACGGCAAAGCGTGATGGAGTTCCTCCATCAGATGCTCAGCAAAGTCGGCGAGGACGTCCTCGCTGAGGTCAGCCCGAAGATCTTCAACCGTCTGCAACCGCTTTCGATCGGTGACGCTGATGCGGCGTGTCGAGATATGGCCAAGTTACTCATCGGCAAGCTATTCGAGCGAGCATCCGAGAAGACTCTAGCAGCATTCCTGTCCAACATGGATGTCTGGCTTTGGGAGAACAAACCGACCGCAGTCAAGGCCGCCGCGCTTCAAGACTGGAGTATCCTGCTGAGGACAAGGAAACTCAGCCAGAAGCAAGTCGAGGGAGTCTGCGACAAGCTGGAAGAAATCGTCTCCGCCTCTGCCGAGGACGACGAAATCGCCGAGCCACTCCTCGTAACCCACGCGCTCAATGCCTTCTCCGTCATCGTCGAGCACACCCCTGCAGTCGGTCTCGGTCGCACCTCAGAAGACATGTGGCAAGCCCTACAGCAACTCCCCTCCTCCGCCGACCCTTCGATCCAAGAATCCGTCGCCACCCTCCTCGGCACATTCTTCACCGATGTCGCAAGCACCAGCTCCAAGACCTCCGACGGTCTTGCCGGCCTCCCACTCCGCGGATCCGGTGGTCTGGAAGTCGGCGCGGAAGACATGCGTCGCCTCTGCGGCACTAACCTCCGCGCTCTCCGCGCCATCACCCTGCACACGCCCGAAGGTCTCGCGTCTCAAATCGCCCGCAACATTGTTTTCCTCGGACGGTGCTTCGCCGCGAACGAGATGCCATGGAATGACAAGAGTGCCGAGTCTGCCGAATCCTCCGAGGACGAAGAGCCAACTCTCACAACCCCTGCGCCCGACAAATCTGCTCTATCTTACCTCCTGCGCCGCCTCTCCACCCTCCTCCGCGCCGACAAATTCTCTCTCGCCGCCCGCTCCACTTCTCTATCAACCATCTCCTCCCTCCTCCACCAACTCTCCTCCCCCTCCATTCTACCTTCCCTTCCCTCCCTTCTCCGTCCACTCTACGCTCTCACCGATCCCTCGGTACCGCATCCGCCTGGGGACCTGTACAAGTCTCTCACCGACAAAGCCCACGAGGTACTAGAGGTCATACAGAAGAAAGTCGGAAGTGAAGTGTATGTTTCTGCGCTCGGGGTGGCGAGGAATGAAGCCAAGGAGAGGAGGGATGAGAGGAGGAAGAAGAGGAGGATCGAGGCTGTTGCGCAGCCGGAACGGTGGGCGAAGGAGAAGAAGAGGCGATATGAGGTCAAGAGGGAGAGGGGGAAGAGGAAGGGCGAGGAGGAGAGGGGGAAGAGGAGAGGGTGGTAGGTGTTGAGATCTTGGGGTAGTGATGGAGTTGTGTATGGCATAGTATGGTGTAGAAAAGCATGGCGTGGCATTTGGCAGACGCGATTCGGCGTTCGAGATAGATGAATGAAGCATTTTGCATCGCACATGGTCCTCGACGTCAATGGTCCTGACGACAAGGAAACAATAACTCCTGCTTCCGCTCAGACTGCACCGTCCAGGCCGACTGAGCGACACCTATGCGGTGCAGAATGCGCTTAAGGTTGGGCAGTGAGGCATCGAAAAGCGTCCTGTAAAATGGCAACATGGACCGATCGAAAATACGTCCCTGTGATCGCCCTCATTCAGCTAGACAAAGTGCACTTAGGTAGCTTGAAGTGTGCAGTTTGCGTGGAAGCACGGAGGTATTGGCTGGCACACAGATTGTCCTGTATATAGTAGTACAACCAGATCTACAACCCTTCCTCCACAGCCTGTCCTTTCACAATTTTCCCTACGCTCGCTTCTGCTTCCCAATGCTCACATCCAAATTCCCGACCACCCAGCTCGCCACGAAAAGCACCAACACGCCCGCGAAAATCGTCAGCGGTTTCCGGAATCGCGCTGCGAATGGGTAGTCGTAAGTGACGATGAGGTCGCGATCACGCAGCTCGTCGACCACATTCACAGCCGTCACAGTCAACGTCGTACGTCCGACGGTGTCCATGAAAGTCTTGGTCAGGGAGATGGTGTCGGAGACGATGGGGACTGTCGTTTCGAAGTGGACATTCCTGTTCAAGATCAGTCAGCAGGGGTCAATTTTGCGTGTCGGTATAGTTGAAAACGTACGTCGCGCCTTCAGGCAGAATCACACGGGTGACGACTTTTTCGTACTCCATTCCCTCGCCCTGCTTTGGACCCTCGAAGAATGGGACTTTCAACACGAAGTTGTCCGAACCGGATTTCGTCTTGCGAAGGAAGTTCTCCAACTCGCCGTTCCAGCCCACGCGGAAATTGTAGTTCCAACCTCCGTAAATGGGGTATCTCGGCTTCAAGCTCAAGTCGGCTTCCCTCAGATTCGTCCTGAAGCGAGAAGTCGACACATTGCCGATGTCGTCGATGAAGTACGCATCCGCACTGCCGACGATGAGAGGGAACTTCATCTCCTTCAACGCGCTGCTGGGAGGGTTGTAGTAGCTCGACTGCTGGAACAACACGCGGGAGAAGTGGTTCTTCAGCGTCGCCGCGCGGTTCGTGAGCCAGTGGCGCTCCTCGGTCGCGATGTTGCCGCCCCAGTGGGAGACTTCGATGTCGCGTTCCAGGAGCTTGCCGTGTGTGAGTGGCTTGGTGAACTCGTACCGAACGCTGACTTCTTGGACAGCTCCGGCTTCCAAGTTGGTGTATGGGCCGTATGTGTATGTGGGACCTTGCTTTTGGGGATCCTCCTTGCCTTCGGCGTTGAGGGAGGCGGGCAGCTTGACGGCATCGGGCACATCGGTTGTGGGGAGCTTCAGCTTTGTCTTTTGCTGTTTGGTTGTGTATGCCGACGGTGCGTAGGCGGAGAATGTGTGTTGGACGTATTGCTTGTCGTTTTGCTGGATTTGTGCAGGCAGAGGCTCGAGGGCGGAGAGGACGACGTAGGTGATGGAGATGGTCAATTGCTCGTTCGGAGGAAGAGGTGTAGGGAGGGTGATTTTGTAGTATTCGGTGGTGCTGCAGGTGTCATATGTCAGCATATCTCGAGCTCATCTTCCCGCCTCCTGCAATCACGCCCACCTGAAGGGATCAATGCCAACGACATCTGTGCGAAAGCCCGTCCTATCCGGCTGCTTCTTGTCCTTGACCTCCAATCCACCAATTCTCCCAATCAATCCTTGCTCAAAGGGAATGAAGTATTCCGACTGCGCCTTTTGATCAATGTTCTCAATGACCACGTTGACCGTCTCTCGAGGATAGCTCTTTTCCAGGTTGATGTTGCGGACCAGGTTGACGTTGCGGAAGTGCTTCGGTGGTATGAAGGCGCTTTTGAGGACATTGCGAGATTCTCCTGTGTTGTTGAGGTCTGCGGCAACAATAGCTGTAAAGCCCAGCAGGGCCCATTGTAATAACCTCATCGTGGTGGCATTGATGAGAAGTCAATGAAGTCAAGGGAAGCCCAATGCGCATGGAGCCCTCCAGTCCAGCTGTCGTCTCCCTTGAATATCTTGCGGCCTGAGATCCTCAGGCATCCAGGCATCAAGAGCGGATATCGGCGTTCAAAATCACAAGCGGAGAACGAATCGAGCGAGGAGATTGTCCGGCATACACTGCACAGTAGCAAGAATATAGTAGGTCCCGTCTGCTTGACTACATGTTGATCGGTCAATTAACCTGCTCGTTCATTGCCTCACGACCAGCAAGGACAAGGTAGCTTGATTCAGCACAATCTAACAACGCTTTCAACAGCCTGAGGCGACCCCTGGACATCCGTCTGCCTCTGGAGGCAATACATACATCATGGCGGCACTTTCATGGCTGTGCCGTACTGGCCGGACGATGACTGCTCGCGGACATGTCTTCAACAGCACCTTCATCACAAGGAGAACAATCGCGTCCAACTCGAGATTCTTCCAAGTCTCCGAAGAGATACGACAAGCCATCTCCGAGAAGAAGCCCGTCGTCGCCCTTGAAACAACAATCTACACCCACGGCTACCCCTATCCGACAAACATCAAACTCGCAGCACGTCTCGAAGAATTGGTCCGGCAACATGGAGGCGTCCCAGCAACAATCGGAATCCTAGACGGCGTTGCCCGAGTCGGTCTGGCAGCGGATGAACTGACCCGCTTAGCGTCATCTCCAGGCTGTCCAAACGTCCTCAAGATCTCGAGAAGGGATCTATGCTTCGCTCTTGGTCTCAAGGATGCCAAAGGAAACCCTTTCAACGGCGGCACGACTATCGCCGGCACGAGTGTCCTCGCCCACATGGCTGGCATCAAAATCTTCGCCACAGGCGGTCTGGGCGGCGTGCATCGCGGCGCGGAGCAGACGATGGACGTGTCTGCCGACTTGACCGAGCTTGGGCGGACGCCCATCACGGTGATATCCGCAGGCTGTAAGTCGTTCCTCGACATTGCCAAGACGCTGGAGGTGCTGGAGACGCAAGGCGTGGCTGTCGCAACATTCGCAGATGGACGGAGTGGAAGTGTGGACTTCCCGGCGTTCTACTCGAGAGACAGTGGAGTGCCAAGTCCCGTTACGCTACAAAATGAAATGGATGCCGCGAGGGTGATTTATGCACAGCATGCGCTGGGTTTGCAGTCGGGAATGCATTTCGCTAACCCGATTCCGGAGGAGCATGAGATTCCGTTCGCGAAGATGGAAGTTGCCATTGCGGAAGCATTACAAGCCGCGAAAGCTGCGGGGCAAATAGGAGCGAGGGCGACGCCGTTCATTCTGGACAAGATCAAGAGAATTACGGGGAGCAAGAGTGTGGAGGCTAATACCGCGCTCGTCGAAGCTAACATCATCAGAGGGACGAAAGTGGCTGTGGCGCTACAGCAGCTGGAGCGGGATGGCATGGGAGACCAGTGAGTGAGGCTGCTTCGCTTTCTCGATACATGTAGATGCTTATGGTAGATAGTGCACTCAATGAAACGCAATCTACCGTCACCGGCCCTGCCGCCAGCAACTACAGCCCTCAAGGAGTTCCGATCAGCTACGCCAGCGCGGGCCAATTCTCCTCCTCGCCAACTACGCCGTCTCATCGAATCTCCTCAGCGACTCTCACCTCGCCCGAACAACGAGCGGACATCTTCGTAGCCGGCTCCCTAGCCGTCGACCTCGCCTGCGACTTCACGCCAAGAAGTTCCAGCTCTCACACTCCCGCCTTACAAACATCCAACCCAGCCCGCATCGCCCAATCCCTCGGCGGAGTCGGTCACAACGTCGCCTACGCCGCGCATCTCATGGGGTCCAACGTTCGACTCTGCTCCGCAGTCGGCTCCGACTTGACCGGCAAAGCAGCGCTCGAGGCCCTTACCACCGCCGGGCTATCCACCGCAGGTATCGCCACGTTTTCTGCGGACAGTGGAGCACGAACAGCACAATACATCGCCATCAACGACGCGCACAAAGACCTCGTCGTTGCAATGGCAGACATGTCCATCCTCGAAATTCCCTCAACCACCTCCTCCATCATTAAAACCACATTCGACCACTTCTGGCTTCCTCAACTCCAAACATCTCGCGCCACCCACGTCGTCCTGGACGGAAACTGGCCAGCAGAATACCTCACCCTCTGGCTCCGCGCCGCTCGCACCTTCAACGCACAAGTCCTCTTCGAACCCGTCTCAACCACCAAGTCCACCATCCCATTCCAACTTACCGGCGAGGACACGCTAAGCACATTCCCGACCCCGTCAATCCACCTCTCCACTCCGAACATCCACGAACTCACTTCCATGCACGCCGTCGCGCGTTCAGCGGGTCTGATGGACAGGGAAGACTGGTGGTCCGTCATCGACGCGCTGGGGATACCATCTACCGGCGCACGCACCGCGTTTGCGATGGCGACCTCTTCCGCTCTCGTCGATCAAGGCGTTCCGCAACAAGCTGTGCAACTCCTCCCTTTCATACCCACTCTTCTCACCAAACTTGGGGCGGAAGGGGTGCTGCTTACTCAACTCCTATCCGCCAACGATCCACGGCTAACTTCGCCCGAGGCGAGGCCGTACATCGTCTCTCGCTGTCGTAACGGGACGGAAGATAGCCTGGGAGTAGGAGGTGTGTACATGCGTCTCTTCCCGCCAGCGGAGAGGGTCCCCGCGGAGGAAGTGGTGAGCGTGAATAGTGTGGGAGACACGTTTGCGGGAGTGCTTGTTGCCGGGTTGGCGAAGGCGAAGAGAGAGGGACGGGAGGCGAGAGTGGAAGATCTGGTGGGAGTGGCGCAGAGGGCGGCGGTCGTCACGTTGAGGAGTGAAGGCGGGGTTGGAAAAGATGTGAGCAAGATGAGGGCAGAGTTGTAAACATATGTGGAAGAAGACTGTGGAGACCTTGTCCGATTGACCTGTTGCCAAAAGGGAGGGAAGGAATACCTCCGTGATTCCGCTCAAATTGCACCGCATGTGTCTGACTCTGTGGGCTTGGACTGTGCAATCTGCGCCAGAGAACGGAAATACAGTTCGAGGAAGGTGTGTGTCTTCGGGAGGAATGAAAGCAACGACAAAACTTTCTTCCTTCGAGCTCACACGATACCGACCGAGCCACTGGAGTGCGAGTTGAGTGGTGCGGTTTGAGCTCTGGGTCCTCCTGGCTTTCCCTCCAACACCTCATTTCTGACCCTCCACCCTCCCAAACCGCCAATTTCTCTCCATCGCAACCCGATCCTCCTAGCGACATCCTTATCGACTTCCCTCCACACCACTCAACTGTTTAACAATCTGTGCGGCATCCGGGCGGGTAACCGGAACCGTCAAGCTTTTTTGAGTTAGTAATATGTTCCGCGGACGAGGAGTGTTGGGAGAGAAATCGTACTTGGCGAGCTATGCAGCACCGTTGATTGGTTGTTCGTTGCGCCAAGGCGAGTGGGAGGAGGCCGGCGATGAAGACGATGGTGGCGGCGATGGTGAAGCGCATTTTGGGAATGTTGATTGAGGTGTTGATTGAGGTGTTGTTTCTTGCTTGCAGGTGTTGTTGATTGAAGATTTTGGTGCTTTTTTCACGTTGCTCGCAAAGTTGTGACGGGATCCTCTCCGGGTTGAGATGATGGAGAAAGAACAGACAGAAAGATGAGCAAGATGAGGAAGAAGGGGACTATATATGTGCCATCGAGCACGAGGTGCGGTGGATTTCTCGGCACATCGACGACAGTCTGATGACTTGAAGGACCGCCAAGCACGATTGCTTGTCGACTATACGGCCTGGATACTGCATACAGGAATGGCGCCGACGGTCGACATAGTCTCTCGGCGGTGGCGCGGGCGGTCGACATAGCTGGAGCACATCTTGGCAATTGTTTGAGAACTCGCACCGGCGCGGAAAGGCCGGTGACATGCCCATATGGGGCACTGCACTGCCTCGTGCTTCTGGCCCCTGTGTTGTAGCGCTCCAGCACATCGCAGTGTCGACCGTATCCAGGCCAATGATCAAAGCCTGTTCGCCAGGAAGTGAGCAAAGTAAGGCCTGGGAAACGCGCAGGATGTCGCCCAAGCATGAATCAATCTTTTGCTCATCAAGACTCCAGTCTCGTCGTGTTGGAAGACCCCGCGGACACAATAATGTACCGTGGATGAGCCCTCCGGTCATTCCGCGGAATAACCCACGACCCCGAACTGAAGCCGTCGATAAAGTCGTATTCGTCAGAGACACCAAGAGTCCAAGACATGATGCTAGTTGCCGGACATGCCGCGATCTTTCTGTTTATCAAGAAGTGGCTAACGATGATCGATTGGAGACGGAATCTCAGATCTGTCCCGAGCATCGAGTGAGGCAGTGCTACTGCTAGAACTCGACAAGCCTGTCCTTGCCCTTGTCTTTGAGAAACCGATGGCTACTCCGATGCGTTCGCACGCTGTAGATCCCGATGCCCTTCCACTGCAACCCCTTCTTGGCCCTTCCACCTTGCCTTTCCCTCTCTCTCTCTCTCTCTTCTCTCTCCATCGCAACCCGACCCTCCTAACGACATCCTCCTCCACCTTCCCTCCACACTACTCAATTGTTCAACATGCTCGTGTACATCCAAGCGGGTAATCTCGACCATCGTTCTGTTCTTAGTCAGTAATGTGTTTGGCGGACGAGGATATGCTGGGAGGAGAAATTCGTACTCCTTTGTATCGGCAGCACACGGGGGACACGGCCGCGGGCGCAGCCAAGGCAAGTGGGAGGAGGTGGCTGGCGACGCAAACGATGATGGCGGTGACGGGGAAGCGCATTTTGTTGGTTGTTGATTTGAGGTGTTGATCAAGAGTGGTGTTGTTCTGTTGCTTCTTTGCAGGTTGTTGCAAGTGAAGACGTCGTTGCTTGGAGATGGATTGAGGTCTCGTTGCGCGGAACCTTGCGAAGAGATCTTCTCGTGGTGGAGATGATGAAGAAAGAAAGACGAGTTGGGACGAGGAAGAGGAAGAGTATTTATGCCCCTCGGGCATGAGCGTTTCGCTTGCTTGTCGACTGGCCGGCGAGTGAGCAAATTGAACGCCCGGGAACGCCCAGGGCATCGTCGAGGGCATGCAACGGTATGTACAACACCCGGGTCAAAAGCAAGAAGGTAATGCATAGCCCCATATGGGCATATCACCGGCCTTTCCGCGCCAATGCGAGTTCTCAAACGAGTGCCGGTAACGTGCTCAAGCAGCGTAGATGGACTTTGTCGACCCGTCCGCGCCATATTCCTGTACGCAGGGAACAGGTTGCACCATGATGGCTGAGTCTTCCGGTCATTCCGCGGAATCACCACGACCCCGAAGCTGTCGACAAATTCGCATTTGCAGGGACACTGGAAAGCTATATATGATCCTATTTGCCGGACATGCCGCACTCGTTCTGTTCCATCAAGGAGCGGCTGACGTCCGACGACGATCCATCGGAGACGAAGCCTCATGGTCAGAGATCCCTGGCATTGATAAGGCAGGCAGTGCTAGAACTCGACAAGCATCGATCGAGGCAGTGCTAGAACTCGACAAGCCGGTTCTTGCAAGTCAATGCCGAAGAGCGCCACATGAGCTCCGCACCGGGAGCAAAGAGCACACATGCCTCTGTCTGAACCATCGGGAGATTGTCGGACGTTGGCAGATTTGAGCTACCCATGATGCCAGCCTGACTACGCGCGGCTACAAGCTACTTCATATCCATCCCTTGAGCTGGATACCGACCCATTCCGAGCCAACGTGAACTTGAGAATGTCAAGCAAAGCAGTGACTTTGCTTGACATGTCTTTGCTTGACATTCTCAAGGTCTCTTGGGAAGCCAGCGCTGGTAGCTACCGGATGCATGAGACACGTTGTAGGGCCTTCGATGTAGTACGATCGGTCTCCCGACGATGTCGCTGGAGTCTTGCGAGTCTCGATGCCACCGGCCGCAAGATTTGCCTCCTCCATAAAGAGGCTGTGACATTGCTTCTCCTCAACCTGTTCTGGGTATCCTGAGGCCCGTCTTCTCCTGCTTTGCCTACAGGACGTTGTCCTTCGAAGAGATGGCCGGATCACCATGGCTTCGCTCTTATGGCAATAGCGCACCACGCACCACACGTTCCCACTCGAGAGGCGGCAGGATCGCTGCAATCGGCTTTGCTGAAGCATTCACCGGAATCGTCGGAGTCCTCGTGAGTGGTCAATTCCAAACATGCGATGGCCGATTTTCAGTCGTGCGAAAGCCAAGTCAGGCTAGACGGCATCAATACGTGGCAAATGGGAAGGTATTCTTGAAGAGAGGAAGAATTTCGTGATTTGTCAGGAGGCTGAAATACAATCAAAGATCCCCAAGACATCAACACAGTGCCATCTCCCGAGATCATTTGAGCGCCGTCTTTCCACCTCCTTGCTCCTCCTCGATCCACTCCAAACGCCTTCTTGACCCTTCACACCCTGCTGCCCCACCTCTCTTTCCCAACTCTCCTCCATCGCAGCCCCGCCCTCCCAGCGTACTCATCCACACATTGTGCATCCGGCTGGCTGGGGGTGACCGCTTGCCTGTTTTCAGTCAGTGGGGTGTTGGCGAACGAATAGTGTCGGGAGAGCACTCTTACGTCGAAATATGTGCAGCAGTTACCACAGAGGAGCGTGACGTCAGTGTATCTGAAGTGCTTTCGAAATTGGAAACTCGTCTTGATGGTTGAGAAGGGAAACCCCGGTCAGCTCGATGCCGTCTTTACAAGTGGTGTACAGCTGGCAAATGTTCAGAGAACTCGACCAAAATCGACTCGTAGACTGAACGCACCGTCTGCTTGTCCAGCATCGTATCCGGTGCCGTCCATTAATTTGCTGGCGTACTTATAGACCCAGTCAGATTTCTGACGGCATCTGTCGGAAGGCCTGGAGAATGAGGTACCTAGCCCTACCGTGATGCGTGCTGAGGTTTGAGATTCAGTGTCCACGACCAGACATCGAAAAAGTCGCAGTATACTCTCCCGTCATTCATCGTCCACAAGGGATCATCCTTACTCTTCGGCGCACCCGGGATGCTTTCGCAATCGACATTCTCCTCCTGGACAAGGGCTCCATGCATTTCGATGCCGAATTTGCCGGTCGTGAGCGGAGAGCAGCGAGAAGTCGCAGACACTGCCACACCAGACTAGAGAAGGGGCGCACTTTGTCACACATCCTCGACGAGGGATTATCCTCACTCTTCGGCGGACCCGGAATGCTCTCGCAATCGACAATCTCCTCCTGGACAAGGGCTCCATGCATTTCGATGCCGAATTTGCCGGTCGTGAGCGGAGAGCAGCGAGAAGTCGCCGACACTGCCACACCAGACTAGAGAAGGAGCGCACTTTGTCACACATCCTCGACGAGGGATTATCCTCACTCTTCGGCGTACCCGGAATGCTTTCGCAATCGACGATCTCCTCCTGATGAGAGCTCTGAATTTCGATGGCAACTTTGGCAGTCATGTCATGCTGCGCCGCCCAGCAACGTTCAGAAGGTCACATTTGCAAATGCATCCGCGTGTGGCCTGGAGTCATCTCGTCAGCGGACGTCTCTCCGAATAGGCCATGGACGGTGCCAAGGAGTTCTGAGTTCGAGTCACGTCCGGCGGCATCAATGCTCGAGAGGGATCTGTACAAGAAGAAGAAGAAAGTTTCGTGAATTCATCAGCAGGGTATCATGCTATCGGAAAATCAAACCATGAACGCCGTTCATCCCAGATTCTTCCCACCTCATTAGCCGACACCACGATGCGCCTCGCTCACCACATTCGTTCACTCCCGAAATCCTCTCTCCCTTTCCCTCCTCCTCCGTTTCGCCAACTGCGGCGTCCAAACTCCCAGAAACAAATCCTCACACTCATCCTCATCCTGACTGTCAAACTCCACCGTTTCTTCCAGCACGTCCCGCCTCACCGCAACCTCCCCTCCCAACCCCTCCTCTCCAACCCCATCCCACCCATCGCGCCTACACACCCTTCCCGTTTCCAAGATGAATTTCCCAACCTTATACCTCTGACTCTCCTCCTCCGCACTCACGTACTTCCACCCCAACACCGACCCACAAAGCGCACAGCTGATGTCGCCGACGGTGTGTGCTCCTGTGACTAGTTGTCGCGGAACGGGCCGGTGGACGTAAGTGTTTGGCAGGTTTGGGAGGGCATCATTGCGAGCCTTGGTGGTGAGGAGGTTGGAGGGGTTGATGGATGAGTGAGGCAGACTCGGAGCGGAGACGAGGTAGGCGCGGCCGTGGCGGCCAGTGAAACCTTTGGAGATGATTTGTGTGGTGGGCGCCAGGTCGGAGAGGCAGCGGGCGCAGTGGAGATGGGAGGTGGGAGAAGAGTTGAGGTAGGAGTCTTGAGAGGTGGGGTTGGAGGATGTGCTGTTTGCTGAAGCTGTGGAGTCGGTGCTGGATTTGCGGCGTCGGAAGGGGTTGGATGGGACGAGGTAAGTCGGGAAGAGGCTTGGTGGTGAGGGGAGTGAGGGAAATGGCATGATAGTAGTGAGCAGGTTGATTGCTTGGAGGAGCGGTAAGGCCGGTGTTTGTTGAATGCGGTGCTACCAGCTCATGTTTCGGTGATGTGATGGCTCACAGGTGAGATGCAGTAGCAGATGCGATTGTTTTGCCTTGGACAGGAAGAATGTGAGAGCAGAAGAGACGCGAGGTTGAGATAAGGTGAGTGATATGAAACGATAGAGAGAAGCAAGTACCTTATGACTCGTTGCAGACGGGCGCGCGTGACGCTGATCACATCTCGATCAGATGAGCTGGCGGTCAGCTGCACCTTCTCTTATCGTCAGCAGCTTAGGAAAGGTACCTTCCTTAGGCCGTACCTGTCCTTGAATATGTACCAGGTTACCTCAAGGTACCGCATAGCAAGAGCTCCATCGAGAGCTGCATGCCGGTGCGGGGCTCTTGGCTGTAGGTAGCTCCCATTGCGACTTTGCGAGATCTGTAGAGCGGACACTTCTGCGGCTGAGAAGCTTCGTCTTTCCTGTGTAGAGCACAGATCTTGGCGTTGATGGCCCGTCGACTCCCATAGATCGTCAATGCATATGTCGGCTCGTCGATCGTCCAGCAGGCAGGTCCTGTCATCCAGCGGGTCTGGCGTGGCCTTGCCGTGATTCAAGGCGCGGACCGAGGCTTTGGAAGGTAGGGCATCTTCACAGAATTGTCGTCGAAGCTATCGCCCGTCTGTTGTCGTGCGCGAGCTGTATCTTTCATTTGATTGATGAGTGTGGGTGGAAGACAGAAATTGCCGGGAAGCAACCTGAAAGCAGAAGTCACAAGGCATCTCGGGCTCAAGTCCGGTGCCGAAGTCGAGCCGGATGCACTTCGTATGGAACCACTCTTCACCTGGCCCCGTGTGGTGTTCTCTCTCGCGACATTTTCAAGAAAACGATACGCGATACGACTTCGTTTCCTGACGACGTATACTTGAATTGATTTTTCCATCAATATACGGACAATGCAATGTCAGCCTCAAGCTTGGCATACGAAGCTCTGGTCTGGGGACGCTCGTTGCTATTTGGAGCTTGACTATTCGTTATTTGGAGCTATTCCCCACGAAATAAGCCTGTGCACGGACAAGCGAGCCGAAGTTGCGGACTTCGCGAGGTGACGAGCGGACGCAACGAGGGAAGTAAGTACTAAGGAGCCCGAGCTTGCGAGGACAGCGACGGGCGTACGATACCCGAGCGCGTAAGGCATAGGCTTATTAGAAAGGTTAGCAAAACTATTCTGGCCGCCGGAGGCTCCAATGCGAAGGTGTTAGAGAAAGCTCCAAATAGCGAATTGCTAGTAAATCGAATAGCTCCAAATAGCATCGAGCCTGGGGACTCGAGAGAAGATCTTCCAAGGAACGCCAGTGGCTGAACTCTACCGCTCCCTCGACACGATAATGGATGTGTAGATGGACCACATGTCGGAAGCATGGACGTGGTGCCTGCGATATTCATGAACCTTTCGGAATAGCCTAAGTCCGGAGGCGTGGAGCCCTTCACGGTCCTGTCTGGCGGTCGTAAAACTCGGGACAGCACACGAGGAGACGAGGCAAGCATTGATATTCAAGAGAGGTGGAGCGCAAACATCCGTGTGCTTGGGGGTAGTCAGGAGACTCTCGGCACCAGGACTATGCCGCATAAATCCCGCTTCGCGGCCGTCATGAATCCATGATGGCAATTCCATTTGGCATGCTGTGGAGAAGCTCCGAATGTGAGGGGAGGTGGAGCCTCTGAGTTGCGTTTTCCGGGGACTCGTCTGAATTGTCTCACTAGCCCTCGTCTTAGCCAAAGCTTCCCACACCGCGGTCCTCCGCCCATTGCCATGAGCAAGATTCTTTCGAGAAGCACGATACTGATCGCTATGCAGATTGCGAAGGCTACGCGGACATGCAGCAATATCTGGGCCGAGTTGGCACGGCTCACAGTCTCGAACAGCCACGAGAAGTGGAACAGGGGTTGTACTGTATCGTTCACTGATCACTGATCGTCGTCTAACTGGATCCACTCCTACACGCCGTTGACGGCACGGCCAACAGACGATGAAATCAAGAACGCGCTACGAAGCTTGGGCAACACAATTCGGCCCCACTCGGGTCGAAGACAGAGCCTCCCATCCGTGCTTGGTAGACGATGTCGACTCCAGGAACGACAATCCCTCGGCTCTGTGAAACCCACTCGCCACAGCAACACTAGAGACTGCTCCATATATTCTCCCCATCCTCCCCAGAGTCTCCCCAGTATTCCCCATCCGTGCTTGCATCGAAAGGTCTCCCCCAGATTTTATATTTCAACGACAACCCACGATATCGCCAAGATGACAGACCACAAAGACATCAATGGCGTGGACCAACTCTCCCGCATCCAAACGGCACAGAGCGTCAACATCTCGATGGAGATGTTCGAGAAGCTGTACCTCAATCCCGAGAATCGAGTCCGAGGACATTTGCGATCAACATTCGCCAATCCTACGCCTTTGTGAGTGACTTTTACGATATCATCGACCGTTTGACCAGCGTGTGGACTGACGCAATATCTCAGGCCTTTGCTCGGATTCTTGATCGCTTCGACGCCTCTGGCATGTGCATTGATGGGATGGCGAGGAGCGGGAGGTGGTGGGGCGGCGACAGTTGGTATCAAGGACCACCCGAGAATGCTCCAAGTCTGTGACTGACTGAGTCCAGGAACCTACTACTTCTTTGGCGGTATGCTCCAGATCATCGGTGCCCTGCTCGAATGGGTCATCGGCAACACATTCATCTACATCGTCTTCGGATCGTTCGGTGCCTTCTGGCTGGCATTCGGAGCGACGTTGACCCCATACTTCAACGCTGAGGGGGCATTCACCTCCGGCGCAACGACGACAGCCGAAATGGAAGCCGGCGTGCAGAGTTTCCAGGCTAGCTTGGGTGAGTATTACGAAAAGCTGCCATTCCACATATCTGACTGATGATAACTGCCAGGCTTCTTCCTCCTCTTCATGGGAGTTTTGGTCTTCATGTACCTCATCTGCTCCCTGCGCACCAACGCCGTGTTCTTCATGATTTTCCTCTGTCTCGACATGTCGCTCTTTCTGCTGACAGCAGCCTACTGGAAGGGAGCAGAGGGTGACACCGCGGCATTTGAAAGGCTGGAAGTGGTACGTCTACTGTCCTCCAACACTTGGTGCGAACGTAGGACTAACTTTACCTTTTTTTTTTCAGGCCGCCGGAGCATTCGTCTTCGCGTTCTGCATGTTTGGCTGGTACCTTTTCTTCGCGCAGTTGTTGAGAGCGGTGGATTTCCCGCTTGATTTGCCCGTGGGAGACTTGAGTGGGCTGATCAAGGCGAGGAAGGCGAAGCCTGATATTGAGAAGAATGTGGAGCCGAAGTCGGACTGAGTGTATGGCGCTGGTTCTGATGCTTCCAGGTTGGAAGTAGGAGAATTAAACATTGAACCTTGTGGAAGCAGTTTCGCTGAGCTCGTACGACGTCCAACCTGGGTCTTCTGCCATGATCGTCTCGAAATGATGTTCGCCGTATCTATATGCTTGGAGCACACTCGTGAAGAGCAGACAAGGAGGCAGGAGTGAAGTGGATAAGAGCCAAATCATGTGCAATCCCGATGAATAGTCTGAACGACGACTGTACCGAACAAACGATAGGGCATATCATTGTACTTGCGTTACTTGCGATCTGATCAGTTGCACCTCATTCCACACATTCGTTTGTGTACCTCATTGTCATGTCCTCGGTCGTTCTTATCGCGAAACGCTTGGCGTTTCGATTTGGCGGGGCTGGAACAGTCATTGGCATTGGTGACTCTTTTTATTTTGAGAGCTCACTGACATTTGACTCGAGCGTCTCCTTCGACAACAAACAGTCAACACACCACCCAAAATGGCGGACGCAGACAAGAAGACAATCTACATCGACGAGGAAGTCGGACAAGACACACAAGAAGTCGACGGCAGCGAAGCGAAGCCTTTCAAGACTGTCCAATATGCCTACCTCCAACATACCGACCAAGCACAATATCAGGTGAAGAAGAAGGAGGGCGACGAACCAGAAGCGACATGGAAGCCCGCGGCGAAAGCTGCGCTCAAGAAAGCCGCCAACTACGCAGACGCACAGAAGAAGAAGGCCGGCAAGGAGAAAGAGCTGGCGATTCGACAGCAAAAGGAGGATGAGGAGCGTCAGAAGGTGTTTGACGATGCGAAGAAGATTGTGCTGAAGGAGGACACGTCTCTGCCAAAGTCGGTCAAGATCAACCTCGGCGAGACAAGACCGGAGAAGGTCAAGTTGGGCAGCGGGGAGCGCTCAAAGGAGGTCGACTACACCAGCGAGAACCGTGGCACTCGTGTTCGAGTGATGGGTCGCGTGCATCGTTTCCGGCAGCAGAAGGAAGTGCTGTTCGTCACCCTCCGCGATGGCCACGGGTTCCTGCAATGTGTGCTCACGGGCCAGCTCGTCAAGACGTACGATGCTCTAACCCTCACCCGAGAGTCAAGTATGTTGATCGTGGGAGAGATGTGGGAAGTACCACCAGGTGCTCACGCCCCCGACAACCGCGAGCTGCACGCCGACTACTTCGAGGTTATCGGCAAAGCTCCTGGAGGCGACGATGCGATCACCAACGTCGTCCAAGCCAAAGGCGACCCTCAACACCTCCTCGACCAACGCCATCTCGTCCTCCGCGGAGAGACAGCGTCAGGAGTCATGTTCGTCCGCGACGCCGTCGAGCACGCTTTCAACTTGAAGTTCCATGAACTCGGCTATGTCAAAGTCTCCCCACCCGCTCTCGTCCAAACCCAAGTCGAAGGCGGCAGCACCCTCTTCGGCTTCGACTATTACGGCGAGAACGCCTACCTCACACAATCCTCCCAACTGTATCTCGAAACCGCCATCCCCTTCGCCGGCAACGTCTACTGCATCGAAAAGTCCTTCCGCGCCGAGAAGTCCCTCACCCGCCGCCACTTGTCCGAGTACACCCACGTCGAAGCCGAACTCGACTTCATCACCTTCGACGATCTCCTCGATCATTTGGAGGAGATGATGTGCGGCGTGCTGGAAATCGTCATGGGCAACCCCCGCATCGCCGCTCTGATCAAGGAACTCAACCCGGAATTCGAAATGCCTCAACGCCCGTTCATGCGCATGAAGTATTCCGACGCGATCGACTGGCTGCGCGAACACGACATCAAGAACGAGAATGATCAACCGCATCAATTCGGCGACGACATCGCCGAAGCTGCTGAGCGGCGAATGACCGACATCATCAACAAGCCCATTTTCCTGACCCACTTCCCAGTCGAGATCAAAGCGTTCTACATGCAAAAGGACAAGGAAGACCCTCGCGTGACGGAGAGTGTCGACTGCCTCATGCCCGGTGTTGTGAGTCCACTCGAACCCCTTTCACATCCACCACCACTTGCTAACGTAATACATAGGGCGAAATCGTCGGCGGCTCCATGCGCATGGACTCCTACGACGAACTCATGGCGGCCTACAAGCGCGAGGAAATGGACGCGGGACCATACTACTGGTACACAGACCAGCGCCGCTACGGCACGAGTCCGCACGGCGGTTACGGGCTGGGTCTGGAGCGGTTTTTGGCGTGGTTGTGTAAGCAGCATACCGTGCGGGATACGTGTTTCTATCCGAGGTATATGGGCAGGTGTAAGCCTTGATTGGAGATTGAATCTGAGATTGAGGAATGGACTTGAGGGGGGATCGAAGAGTGGCTATGTGTGTTGCGGAAGCTCTGGCGGAGGACGACTAGCTATCGGCGTCTGTCCAGCTTCACGGGCGAGGAAGACCGACGTAGGCGACAAAGCTCGACGAAGACCATCATGTCGAAGCGGCAAGGCTGTCTCGGCCGTATACATACACGCAAGCACGCAAGCTCAAACTCCACTGCATCGGCCCTTTCGTGACTTACAAGGTGTAATTCTGGCTCCCAAAACGCTGCTGGCCAAAGTGCCAATGGGAAGCATGGTACAGTATACAACACTGAAGGCTAACAGTACACCGGCTATAAACAACGGACGCAAAATGCAATTGTCTTCGATGTCTCATCCCACAGCACAGGAGCTCTTTCCCCGAGGAGAGTGAGCCTGTCTCTATTCACCATACCAGCCTCAACCACTCTCCACCACCAATCTAGTAGTGAATCGCCTTTCCATAAGTCGCCATAGCCGCCTCCTTGAACGCCTCCGCAAGCGTCGGATGCGCATGGCTCGTACGTCCCACATCCTCCGTCGACGCTCCATACTCCAACGCCAGTGTTCCCTCCGCAATCATCTCTCCGGCATTCGGTCCAACAATATGAATGCCCAGAATGCGATCCGTCTCCGCGTCCGCCAAAAATTTGACCATACCATCGGAGTCCTGGTTCGTCTTTGCGCGCGAGTTGGCGCTGAAGGGGAACGTGCCGGACTTGTATTTCACCCCGGCTTCTTTCAATTCGGCTTCGTTTTGGCCAACCCAGGCGACTTCGGGGTGGGTGTACATGACGCTGGGGATGGCGCCGTAGTTGACGTGGCCGTAGCCCTTAGTGATGAACTCGATGGCTGCGACGGATTCTTCTTCGGCTTTGTGGGCGAGCATGGGGCCGAAGGTGCAGTCGCCGATGACTCGGATGTGGGGCAGTTTGGTGCGGTATTCCGAGTCGATTACGAGGCGGCCGCGGTTGTCGGTCTCGAGGCCGATGGTTTCCAGGCCGAGACCTTCGGTGTATGGGCGACGGCCGATGGCGACGAGGACAACGTCTGCTTCGAGCTGGAATATATGTCAGTATGCAAGTTGCGGGCAAACGATATCTCAACACAACTCACTGTCTCGTTCTTGCCTCCCTTGGCAGCCTCCACCTCAAGCTTGATCTGCTCTCCGCTGGCGTCACCGGTGTTGACCTTGGTGTTGAGCTTGAACTTCAAGCCCTGCTTTCCGAGCGTCTTTTGAATGTTCTTGCTGATCTCCGTGTCCATGCCCGGTCCACCAATCTGGCCCAAGAACTCCACTACTGTCACCTCTGAACCCAGTCTGCTCCATACACTGGCCATTTCCAGACCAATGATTCCACCACCGATGACCACCATCTTCTTTGGCACCTCCGTGAGCGCAATAGCTCCCGTAGAGGTGATCACCCTCTTCTCATCGATTTTGAGGCCAGGGAATGGTGTGGCTTCCGAACCAGTCGCAATGATGATGTTCTTTCCTCGCACGCTGGTCTCGCCGCCGTCGACCAAGTTGACCGCCACAGTGTGCTCGTCCGCGAATTTGCCCGTTCCCTTAATGTATTCCACGTTGTTCTTCTTGAACAGAAACTCGATACCCTTTGTCAGACCGCTGACAGATGTCTCCTTCGCCTTCATCATTCCCGCGAGGTTGAGCTTCACCTCGCCAACTTCGATACCGCGGCCCTTTGTGTCGTGGAGGATCTGGTGGTAGAGGTGCGAGTTGTTGAGGAGGGACTTTGAGGGAATGCAGCCGACGTTGAGACATGTGCCACCGAGAGATCCACGCTTTTCTATGCAGGCGACCTGGAGGAGGATCGATGTCAGTATGGATGCTCATCGCCGCATGGCATCGGAGCAGAAGAATATACCTTCAGGCCTTCCTGGCCAGCTTTGATGGCCGCCACATATCCAGCAACACCACCGCCAATGATGACCAAGTCCTTCTCCTCTGCTTTGGTTAGCTTCTGTGTTCGCAAGTCCGTCGCTGATTCTTCTCTTGCATACCAGTCTCAGTTGCGTATCCTCGTCGTGAGCATATTCGGTCCTGAAGAAGAGATGTGCTAAGGCGTGGCGTAGTTCGGAAAGTGTTCGTGGTCTGCGATCGGAGGGCGTTGCGCATAGGCGCACCGGACACCATGTTCTTCAGCATGACCGCGAGATACGATCACGAGAATATGGAGGATGGAGAAAGTGCTGACGGCGTGGAAGAGCTGTGAAGGTGTTTTGTTGGGCTTTCATCGGAAACATTACTTCTGGCAAGCTCAAGCAAAGCGCAGTGAGTAAGCCGTCTATTGCCATTGCCGAAGAAGCGCCGGTCCCGGATGTTAGAAAGAAGCACATCACCTTTCTCTCTCCTGTACCTCCGTGATCCCGCTCGAACTGCACCGCACGACTTGGCCCTCAGTGGCTTGGTGTGTATAATTTGAGCAGGAGAATGGAGGGAACCATGTGCAAATGTTCGCCGGCAAGATAGACGCGCGACCACCGTTGGCTTCAAGAGGCTCCGAGCTCCATACTGACCCGATGTCTATTCCGCCAACGTGGAGCGAGGAGCTGCAACAACGCTCTTCATGATCATGATCACCGCCGGCGTGCATACGATGTTTCTTTCATGATCCTCGGAACTGACTGTTCGACTGCACGGTCACGCTCTGGGCTGCGTGGAGAGAGTCTCAGCCTGATGGCAGTCCGCATCGTGGCGTGGCCTTGTGCTGCAGGATGAATCTTAATTCATTTCCTGTGCTCTATAGCCAGTCAGATGGGTCTATAAGGTTGTACGCCCTCCCGTGCCACTGCGCGCTGCGCGTTGCTCCAGATCGCACCAAATACTGGACTTGGACCATGGACGTTTGTCCGGCGCCGCACGAGAAGCTATTGAACTCCGACTTTCGCGAGAAGGAGCCGCAGAAATGGATATCGTGGCAATTTGCGGTCATGCTGGGCGCTGTGACAGCGTTCGTAATCTTTGCCGCCAACGCAGGCGTGCTTGTCTGGACGCGCAAGAACTTTCAGAACGTCGCTGGCATTACGACCATCTTCCAAGGCATGTTTGCAGGAGCATACCGCTGGAAATCGACATGAGCTACTCGACTGACACCTGGCTCAGGAGACTGTGATGTCTCGAATAACACAGCCACCATCTTCCACCTTGCCGTGAACATTCTGAGCACGCTTCTTCTCAGCGCCAGCAACGTATGTGCGCAGTTACTCTCCGCTCCAACACGGAAGGATATCGCCAAAGCCCATGTGAAAGGGCGATGGTTTGATATCGGGGTGCCCAGCGTCCGTAATCTATACCGCATCCCATTGTGGCGAACACTGGGCTGGATTATCCTCTTTGCCAGCTCTATCCCGCTTCATCTAATGTAAGCCAAGCCGTGGTACTACTCTTCGTGGGCTGGAGGATCAAATGTAACTCGGGAGCTAAACACTTCTAGGTACAACTTAGTCGTTTTTACCACATTCTCCGCAAGGAGCTACCAGACCGCATACGTCACCTCCAATTTCAGCACGACGACAGATCGGTGGAACGCGACGATACCTGGGCGCACTCAGCGTCAATTGGATACACTCGTAGATCTGCAGCACAACTTTGACCAACTCCGCAATCTGACAGTCAGAGAGTGCGTCTCTGCATACACAGGGTCCACCAACGCCGCCAACTGGGGAAACCTGCTGATCATTGCATCGAATGTCGGCAATTTACCTCCTGTCCTCGCCATGAAGGGATTCGAAAGCACAGATGGGCCTGGTTGGGCTCGCGACATCCGCTGCGGAGTGGGCCAAAACCTGACCGTGCAAAAGAACACCACTGGTTGCGTGATCCTCAACGACGGGAAAGACAAGATCATGGGCATTGGTTTCTTCGCCCATATCGACTACTGCCTAGCCGAGTCGCTGGAACCCAAGTGTACAGTCCGTATAAGCATGATGGTATTGGCGATTGTCACGCTGTGCAATCTGCTGAAAGTCATAGTCATGCTCATTACTGTGACGAGCGGATTTGCACCTCTAGCCAATATTGGAGATGCCATCTCATCGTTCCTGGACGAGCCTGATATCACGATGGAAGCCCACGGACCATTGACCATATTCGATGTGCGGAATCGGGAATGGCAAGATCGCGTTGCAGCTGGTCAGAAACCTCCCCAATTCGATCGACGCGTACACTTCTGGTCACATGCCGTGTCGATGGGTCGGATTTCGCGTTGGATGTTATTCATTTTGCTGTGAGTCAAGTGTCCGCCAGTCTGTACTTCCCACGAACTAACGCATATCCAGTTCCGTAACCTTGTGGATAGGAGGGTTGCTCGTCTGCGGAATTGCTGCATGGGGTGGAGGTATTCAAGCGAAATCTCTCGGCAACCCTACAAATGCCTACACAGCCGACACGCTGATCCGCACCACGCACCACGCTCGACGCTTCGATCTTCTCCAATATCCTCCTTGTGAACACGCCACAAGTGCTGATCAGCTTCGTGTACCTCTTTTACAACAACGTCGTGACCGGAATGCTTCTCGCACGAGAATACGGGAACTATGCCAGTACCCGCAAACCCTTTCGTAATACCCGACCTGTCGGCCAGCAGAGGACTACGTACTGCCTGCAAATGCCATATCGATACCTCCTGCCACCGTCGGCCAGCAGAGGAGTACGTACTGGCTGCAGATGCCATATCGATACCTCCTGCCACTGATGGCGGGTATGGCGCTTCTACACTGGCTGGTGTCGAGGAGCATATTTCTCGTGCAGATCGAGACGTACGACGCGTCCGGGTCCAGCAAAGATACGCTCGTGGACACAATCAACGCCTGCGGTTACTCCGTCATATTCGCGATTTCGGCTTTGGTCTTGGGTTTCGCTCTTATTGTCTCACTCGGCTGTCTATCCTACAGGAAGCTTGACCCGGGAATTCCCGTCGCCGGACCTTGTTCATTGGCGATCAGCGCCGCGTGCGCGAATGTTACGGAGGTATATGCTGCGAGAGGACCTGTGCAGTACGGCGTGCTTATGAATCGGAAGCCCGATGCTGACGGCAGGCAGTACTTGGGATTCTCAGGACAAGATGTAGAGCCGCTAGAATGGCGGAAGGAATACTTGTGATTCTTGACAATCTTCAAATCGTCAATCTGTTGTTTCCGATCCATCCATTCCAAATGACACCGTTCTCTCGTGCAACGTCCTCGGCTGAACGTTCGTGTGCGTCTCTCAGACTGCGAATATCGACCTTGCCGCTCTGTTCCTCGCGCATGAGACCTAGAGATGCGGCTTCTTGGAAGACCAACGCTGGGAACTCCATTTCCGAGTATTCGCTGGCAAGTAGGAGTAACAGCCAGGCCACCTCTCGATGGCCACTCGCTGCCGCAGCGTGAAGACCAGACTGCATGTCTCCGATCGGGTCCTGAGGTCTTGTCAGTATGGAAGTCAACAAGTCCACAAAGCTCTCCAGCGCAATTACCTGGTAACGAAGGATGTCTTCAACAGGCTTGCTAGGTCCCGCAGCCTCCGGAATCAGGTCCTCCTCATCCTCCTCGGCGCTTTCATCACAGCTTTTCAGCAAATCTGCAATAGCATGAAAATCTCCCTCCCTGCAGAACTCCAGAAAAGCTCTGCACTTTCGATCCTCAGGGTACGCTCTCAGATAGGATTCCTCCTGCAATAGCGGGAAGATATCGATTTGCTGTTGCAAACCACCCTCGTTGTTCAAATCGACTAAGATTTGCGGATTTGAGTTTGCACTTGATGAAGATGCTGCAGCTGGGCTTGTGGTGATGTCTCGCGTGCACACTGGACATTTGGAGACTTCGTATGCTTCGATCAGGCATTCCCAGTGGAGGTGGTCGCCGCAGGAGAGTGTGACATCGTCGGGCACGGTGTGGGGTGTGTCGTCGGTCATGCTGGTGTCTTCTGCGGAGTCTTCATCGTCGTAGCGCTCGACTTCGACTTCGAGAGGTTTGGAGCATTTGGCGCACGCGGATGCCATGGTGATGATCGAGTTGAGTGTCGAGGAATGTGGTCGTTGTTTGTGGTTGTTGAAAAATAGTCAAGATCGTTGTCTTATCGATAGAACCGATGCTTGGCGTCAGATTCGCTCCTTCCAAACTCGCTTCTCCTCTCTCTCTGTCACCATGATGCATCAACTGCATGCTCGGTCGCACAGCCATCGAGCAGGACATCGGAAGTTCGTTTGACATCGGCATCTGGAGAGAACGCGTAAAGCTTCATTTGCACCTCTGACTCGACGTGAAGTCAATCAGCCCTGCCCTTTCGACACTCCAACCTCAGCTGTGGAACTTCTCCTTCTCAACGGCCATGCGACGGCCTCATCACCATGGGTCCGAACGCGCCGATATGCGAAGCGCTGAGTGAGCTCTGTTATTCAAAACCAAATATCAAAGACTTCACTCTGGACGAACATGACCTTGAAAATACATGCCCGTTGGACATCGGTCGCCACAATACCAATCCTCAGCAGCCCTTGGGCGCCTTGGAGAAGCTACCACTCGAACTTTTGAGCAACGCTCTCGTCCAGCTCGACATTTTGACTCTCATGGGCTTCCGACGTGTCAATCAGCGAGCAATGCAAGTGATCGACTCCATTCCGCAGTTCCGGACGATTACTTGTCACGATCTGTCAGCTCTGCGCGGCATTATCAGCATTCAAGCGGGTGGCTACATCACATGCCAGGAGCTCTACGATGCAATGAGCGCCTCTCTATGCGTGGAGTGCAACGACTTTGCAGGCTTCATTTATCTGCTAGACTGTACCCGAGTCTGCTTCAATTGCTTCACCGAGAAGGATCGATACCTGCCACTCACCCCTGCCGAGGCATCTCGTAGCTTTGGCATCGACCGCGTCAGCCTGATAAGTACCTCACGCCAAATGACCAGTGTGCCTGGGTGCTACTCGTCACACGAGAAACAATGCAATACTCGCCTGCTTCTGGTCGACGAAGCGTCTGCACGGATGGCTGGAGGAGCGCTGCATGGATCGGCTTCGGCAATGGAAGACTTTGTTGCTCGATCTGCATCTGAGAAGCTGAGCAAGTATCAAGAAAGGTTCTCCGACCGAGCGGATGGGCAGCATGGGCCACGCGCACGGCGACCTGCGAGACTCGGGTCATTGGCAAATCCTCGTTTGGCATTCGCAAAGCGTTTCATGGCAGTTGTGCGCGCACCTTCAGCCAGCTCGCCGGAAGCTCTTCCAGATTGGGGATTTCACTGTTTGGGATGCAGGAAGCATTACCACACCCTGCAAATGCATTGGAGGAGAAAATTCAATGTGAGCACGTTTGATGATCATATCCTAGAGTGTGGATCTGTCGTCGACGGTAAGCACGTGGCCCTCACAGCCAGGCCGTCGAGCCGATGATATTGAGCACGAAAGATAACCCAAATACGGTATGTCCACAGCTTCTCTCGAAACTTTCTTCTTCAGCTGAGCCATCCGCATGTCATATTCTTGCATCTGCGCATGTCATATCTCGTGCCTTGCTCCTGCGCGATGCGTCTTCAGCTAGCTCCACCATGATGCATTACATGCGTGCTTGTGTCGCCAGGGTTCGTCAATCAAACGGCTTCGTTTGCAATGAGGCGGGCGATCGGTGGTCCCGCTCAAAATGCACTGCACGACTTGCACCTCATTGGCTTGGAGTGTGCATTTTGAGCAGAAGAACGGGCACAGCCGTGCTGCGTTTGTGTCTTCCGTGAAAATTTCGAATTTGAAATTCGCGGAGCCTTCAACTTCCTCCTTCATCTTCATCGAAACGCGCAGACAAGGCGGCATCAGCATGGTGTCCTACGAAGTGCGCCACATCGAGGGTAAGGGTCAAGGCCTGGTGGCAACTCAGAAGATACCTCGAGGGTCTGTCATATTGACCGACACACCAATTCTCTCCGTCGAATGTTCGAATTGGGACGACCGGAAAACAGCGCAACGAGCCATCGAAGCGGCGCTGAATCGCATCAGCAAGCCAGATCAAGCGATCTACCTCTCACTCTACGAAGGTAGACCAGAACACCCAGAGAGCAGCGCTGCGCGAATCTTCCACACCAACTCGTTTGAGTCCGCGGACGGTAGCAAGTTCGTGCTGCCTTTGATATCACGACTCAATCACTCCTGTGTGCCCAACGCCGTGGCGGTTGACCGGGATGTGCACGCTCAAAAGGACATTCTTTCGGGAGAAGAGATACAAATTTGTTACAAAGAGACCTGGGATGAAGTTTTGACCGCCTCGCAGAGGAACTTCTTATACAAGCACCGCTATGGCTTCGAGTGCAGATGCAAAGCATGCCTTCCTTCGGCATATGGGAGGCTGAGTGATTGCAGGAGGCTCCTGATCGGGGCATTGCGCTTCGGTCTAGAAGGTCAGCAGCCTGTGGACTTTCGCCTGCTGTCCCAACTGGTCGCCGGCAAACCCAATGCAGATTCCCTCCTTCGTGACGCTGACTGGCCACCGAAGGTGCCGTGTGTGACGCTGGTAAGACTCCAAGGCATGCGTCCCCCCCATGAACATGCAAAAGCTGATACTGCTCCCTTATTTCACCAGCCACATAGTCCCTCTCAACAGATCGAATACACATTCCTTCTCGCAAAGCTCCGCGAAGCAGAAGGCCTCAACTGCATGCGAGTTGCTCGAACATTCTTTGAAGCTGCTTCATTGCTGCTGGAGCTCCAGCGTCATTACGGAGAGCGGGGCATGGTTCGTCACACCATTGTGCTCTTCGTGGAGTCCTTCCGCTGCCACGAGGCTTGGATGAAGAAAGCTATCCATCACGCGGCCTGTGCTGGCGGTCCGACTGGTCAAGCCGCGACTAGTTACCGAATTATCTTGCAGGACATGCAATTGGGCTCCGTCTTGATGTGCTCGAAGCAGATGGTCAGTCAACATTCGCCTACCATCCCACCATCACAACAATTCCGAGAGCTGACCTTGACGATGTCGATAGATCAAGAAGGATACTTCAAACGGCGACCAGAAAAAGAAATGCTATGTCGTAGCGGTGGATGCGCAGAAGAAGAAGCCGCCAAAGTATCTCACGCTTTCAGAGGGGGAGAAACTCTTCGGAAGGAACTGAGGTTCAGATTGCAGACCGCAATCATCAAGATGTAAGGCAGCGCGAAGGATGGTGTGGGCGACGGTTGTAGCCAGTGGGCCACGAGATCGAATGTTCCAAGCTCTTGGCAGGGGACGTTGTCGATTGGTGCGTTGTATCGAGCCATGGTCACAACCGTGAGTTCGAAAATAGCTGTACTCCCTGCGCAAGAACTGCCTTCCGCAAGAACTGCCTTCCGCAAAACTTTACTTGGGCTCAGCGTTCGTCTTGTCCCACAACTTTTCAACTGATTTACCTGCACTTTCCACTGTCCCCACGCCTCGAGAAACATCATACCTACTACGCGAACAAGCGATCAAGGCCGACCATCAACTTGCGCTTCATGCGCGAGCTAAGCACACGCACGCCCTCGATAAACCTCGTGCACTTACCAACTCGAGTGAAGACGAACAACGACGTCCACGATGGCCGCCACGAACAAGGACTTCAAGATGCTTCAGGTTGAAGTCGATGAAGGAGAAGAGGACAGCTACTTCCGATTCCAATGCGGGAAACAAGTCAGATATGTGACAATCGCGGCTGGGGTCTACACGGCAGACGTGATGGTGTTCGCGCCTGATCTCTTCACTGTCCTACCTGCGTTTCCGCCTGGAGACTGGAATTATGGATACATTGGCAAAGATCCGAAGACCGGGACACCGTGTTTCATCGAGACTTCCCGAAGACAGCTTCCGGGTGTCGAGGATGTCTGGCACCCGACCGACGTGGACCATCTGGACGTCGTGTACGGAGAAAGGCTGCGCAACGGGGTCTACCGGGTGACCACTGCGATGTTCGCCGAAATCATCGTGGCGAAATTTGCGGTATTTGAACATGAGATTGGCTATTCCAACAGCGAATGCGCCGCGTACCAGTGGATCGAAGGACAGAACATCGGCCCGAAGTTTCTCGGCAATCTCGTCGAGGACGGGCGAGTCATAGGGTTCCTCATGGGAGACATCACAGACGCAAAACACGCCGACATCGACGACTTGTCATTATGCCAGGAAGCGCTGCGGCGTCTGCACCAGCTCGGCATCCTTCACGGGGATACGAACAAGCACAACTTCCTGATCAAGGACGGGCGGGCGGTTCTGATCGACTTTGATACTGCGCGGAAGTGTGACGACCAGGAGGAGTTTGCGAAAGAGCTCAATGGCCTGGACGAGCAGCTGAACGATACTTCGGGACGCGGAGGGATGATTATTGAAGAGCCTGTTGCAGTGGATACAGCGACATGCGCCGCCAGCGCTGCCTCGAGGTGAAGTCCGTGGACGGGAAGGAGCTTCCCAGCGGCTCAGGGCGATTGTGCCATCGTGCAGCAGAAGATGCAATGCCGAGCATCTACGATCGTACCTGTCCAGATGAACCCATATGACAGCCGAAGGACTAGCCGCGTTATGTATGGCACAATTTGGCAGTCGGATGGCAGATGAAGTTGGAAGCTCTCCTCCATTGCGTCATTACTACGTCGGAGGGGAAACGGACGTGGGGAAGGCGCGATTGAGGCAGCATATGATGATGCTGCAACTTCTCTGTAAACAAAACGTGCCATTGTCTCCGTTCCATCAACTACCACACAAACCATTTGAACTACTTTTCGGTGAGTACCATACCACTGCCAACTCCACGGCACCACAACACACAACAACAGCATGTCCTTCCACATCACCACCAGACGCCTTTTCGCTGCTGCCCCGCGTTCATTACCGATCCGCCAAACCGCTCTCTTCTCCTCACAAGCATCATCTCTCACTTCGAGACTGACATCGCCTCGTAGAGCACTTCAACCAAACACCAAACAATCACACCACATCGCCAAAATGTCTTTCTCCAACGCCGACACCGGTGGCAAGACCGCCGACCCATACGTCGCGAAGAACTCCCAGGACCCCTCATTGAAGGAGAAGGCCGAGGACTTCACCACCTTTGCCGAGAAGACCAAGTTCTGCCTCCTCACCACCAAGAACAAGGACAATCTGCTCGTCAGCCGCGCCATGGCCATTGCCGGAAAGGTAAGAGATACCCGTGTGGAGCCACAAAAGCATGCATGTAGAGGACAAGGAGGAACACAGCACTGACACAACATACGACAGGAGGGCAACGGTGTCGACCTCATCTTCCACACCAACACCGAGTCCGGCAAGACGGATGACCTCCAGAACTCGCCTGAGGTGAACGTCGGCTTCATTGACTCCTCCGGCCAGTGGGCTTCAGTCTCCGGCGCCGCCAAGGTCGAGACCGACCGCTCCCGCGTGCGCGAGTACTACTCCCAGAGCCTGAAGGCGTGGTTGGGAGATCTTGGCGACGGCAAGCACGACGGTGGTCCAGAGGATCCTCGCATTGGCTTGATCCGCGTCAAGGCCCACACCATCACCTACGCCATCTCCAGCAAGAACATCGTGACCAGCACCATCGAGGTTGCAAAGGGCGCTCTCACCGGCCAGACGGCGCAGGTCAACAAGCTGAGGCACTTGGATGAGTCCGAGCTCCAGCAGTGTAAGTTGTGATCGGGTGGTGAGTGGTCTTGGTAGCGTTCGTACTGATCACTACGTGTAGGGCGATCATCGTAGAGGCCTGAGTCCACAGGCTACGAATAAAAGACCACAGGATCAGATATGGCTAGATGAATAGTGATGAAGCTCGAAAGCACAGTTAGCGGCTAGATCAGTCAATCCAGAGCGATGTTGTATATCATGACTCACAGACGACCAGCGTGGAGAAGAAGTGCAGCGGTATCACCAGAAGACGATGTTGTTTTCTGAAAAGAACGTCGGCGCCCAGCCATCAACCGCGATGCCGTTTCGACCAAAATAAGTCTTGCATTCGATCCTTCCTGTATGTTCGAGCGAATCAGTATCTGAACAAATTGACTTCAAGGACTGCAAAGCCTCAGAACTTGAACTTCGACCCTATTCGTCTCCGACTTCCGCCTGAGCACTGATGCAACAGACAGATTCCGAGCACAGCTCTGGTGGCTTTCATATGGCCTGGCTTAGCCTCAGTGTCCTCCCAAGTTTGTTTAATTATGGTACCGCCGGCTCACTGGAAGCGAAGAAAGTATGGCAAGCTAAACTGTCAGAACCTGCTTATAACAGGCCTTCTCCATCCTCTCGAGGTCCAGAATGAATTACAATTTCCACCAACTTATCAGAAGTCATGGCATTCATCTACTACGACGAGTGCGAACCACGCAACCCTCTTCTGAGTGTTCGTCAGTTCGATAAACCAAGCGACCGCAAGGAACGACTACGCCGCTTCCTCTCGTTCTGTCTCGCAATCGACTACAACCTCACCGAGGAGACTCCAGACAAGCTCTCAAAGGAAGATCTTTTCATCTTCGTGGACTTGGCACGGCGATGTTTTCTCTTTGGCCTTACGCCTGGCACTCCGGCTCGAGGTCCACAAATTACGGGAAACGCATTCGCATACCCATATCTCAAACCCAGAGATTTCAACGTGGCCGACACCGTGGTGCAACAAGAGCTCCTGGACCCAGCTGTGGCGCTTGGGATACCGTGCTCGGTGGTCGTTGTGATGCTACGGTCATTCGTCGGATCCTTTAGCTTGCTGCAACCGGGATATAGAGCGCAAATCTCCTGGCTCTCAGTCACCACAGGAACGGACAACCTCGCTGCTCGATTCTTCATGGAGAGGAATGTGCTGTTTGACGCTTTGCTTCCGCCTTCGCCCCACTTGTCAGGCTTCCGAGGCCTTCTTGGGTGTCGGATGAATGGAGTGCATGGAGACTTCTTCGAAGCGATTCGAGGCCCGAACGACTACGATACGACAGCCCTTGGGGACAACAAGCTCGCAAACGAAGCAAGGTCGCCGAAGCCACCGACAGCCCCCGAGAACGATCGGCAAGAGGAAGGGTGCCTCGAGGTGTGTTGGGTTTGCAAGCGTGCGTTGCTGATGGTGAAGTGCATCTCTCCTTCAGAAGATGATTCATGGGTGGTTCGATTGTTGAGATACTGGGTGAAGCCTCGAGAGGACCGCCTGTGCGGAAGATGGGTGTGATCTCTGAGCAAGTGGAACCGGATGTTGTTTCCTGAACGAACGTCGGCGCTCAGCCACTGACCGCGAAGCCGTCTGGACCAGGATCCTTGGTATCGATGAGTCGTGCGTGATTGGCACAGTTATGCATGCATCCTACAAGAATAGCCGCATATCTTGCGGACTTGTGCTTTTGCTGGACGAATCCTCACATATCGGACACATTTTATTTCTTCCCTACTATGTCCTCACTAAAAAATGCCACCTTGGTATGGAGCCTGGATGATCGACGTCTTAGCCAGCCTCTTCCTCGTGCAAAGCTCTTCGCCTGTGATTCGTTGATAATTTGAGTTCGGGACGCTTTTGCGAGCTCCGAGAACTGGATCGCTAGGTACCGTGCACATCACAGTTGGGAGCATCCCGTCTGGTTTTCTTTCACAGTTGAAGACTCTCACCCAAATATCCTCCTCTGAGCGGTTCCTGTGACACGGTGTCGGTGTGACGGTCCTGCATCTTCTCCCGCATCACCTTGGCACTCGCCATTGACCACAGCTCTCGCCCGCCATGAGGTTCGTTGCACGCCGTCCCACTATTGCTGCGTGCCCCGCCGCCTTCACGAGACCGTCGCTAACATATTCTCCTCACTCAACAGGTTCGGCCAGCAGCTCCGCAGCTCTCTCATCAAGGACTGGTACTACTACTACATCGACTACGAGGTCCTTAAGAAGTCCCTCCGCACCGACTTCGAGCACACGCCGCTCGTGCGCACCAATTCCGGGCAGAAGCGCAAACCATGGTCGGAGGAAGATGAGCAGCGATTCGTCAACCAGCTCGAGCAGGAGTTGGACAAGGTCTTCACGTTCCAAAAAGTCAAGAGCCAGGAGATTATCCGTCGGATCAAGTCGAGCGAGCGGGAAGTGAATGAGGTTATTACTCGGGCGGAAGCTGCGCAGCAGAATAACGAGCAGGCGCAGGCGAATGCTCCCACGGAAGATGAGTTTCTGTTGCTCGAGGAGGATTTGTCGGACATCATTGCGGACGTGCATGACTTGGCCAAGTTCACGCAGTTGAACTATACCGGGTTTCAGAAGATCATCAAGAAGCACGACAAGCAGACGCATTGGCATTTGAAGCCTGTCTTCGCGGCACGATTGAACGCTCGACCGTTCTTCAAAGACGACTACGATGGCACGGTGGTCGATCTCTCCAAGCTGTACGACCAGGTCCGAACACGAGGAAACCCAACAAAGGGTGATTCAGCCGCCGGCGAGAAGCAGCAGAATTTCGTCCGTCAGACGACGAAGTACTGGGTGCATCCTGACAACATCACCGAGCTGAAGCTCATCATTCTCAAGCACTTGCCGGTTCTGGTGTTCAATCCGAGCAAGGAGTTTGAGAGGAAGGACTCTGCCATTTCTTCGATCTACTACGACAACCCGGAGACATGGGAGCTATACGAGGGACGATTGAAGAAGACGGAAGGTGCGGAGGCCATCCGTCTGAGATGGTATGGTGGCATGGATGTGGACACAATCTTCATTGAGCGCAAGACGCATCGAGAGGACTGGACGGGTGAGAAGTCGGTCAAGGCTCGTTTCTCCACGAAAGAGAAGAACGTCAATGCGTACCTGCGTGGAGACATGACGACTGAGCAGATCTTCGAGAAGTCGCGGAGAGATGGAAAGAAGAGCGAGAAGGAGATCAACGATTTGGAAGCATTGGCGAAGGAGATTCAGTTCCGGGTGATTGACCGCAAGTTGGTGCCGGTTTGTCGCTCGTTTTACAACCGCACGGCGTTCCAGCTTCCCGGAGATGCTCGTGTACGTGTATCACTCGATACTGAATTGGCCATGACAAGAGAGGACAATCTCGATGGTCGCAAGCGAAGTGGAAAGAACTGGCGTCGGATGGACATTGGCATCGACCACCCCTTCAGCCAATTGCCCCCAGAAGACGTCGAACTATTCCCATACGGCGTGCTGGAAGTCAAGCTTCAAACGGCCGCCGGACAAGAACCTCCGGAGTGGATTCGCGAGCTGACGTCCTCCCATCTTGTGGAAGCTGTTCCCAAATTCTCCAAGTTCATCCACGGCTGTGCATCTCTCTTCCCATCCCGCATCGACCTCCTCCCCTTCTGGTTCCCACAGATGGACGTCGACATCCGCAAACCCGTTAGCCACAAATTCGGCATCGAACGACCCGGCCAAAGCACAGATGCGAGCACAAGTAACGATCTCGACGATGACACGGAAGACGAACTTGACATTGAAGATGAGGAAGGACTCGAAGACGACGAGAACGTCCGCCGTCTACGGGCAGCCCGCGATGCTCTCGAACAACACGAACTCGACCGAAACCTCAGCAATTCCAACGGCGATCCGAACATCATGGACGAGGAGGAACGCATGTCTCATAAGCCTCTCGACACCACGGAAGAAGACTACCCGCTCTATGACTCCGATGACGAGGAAGAAGCTCTCGCCGAAGCGAAGAAAGCCGGCGGATGGACTTACCGCTTACGACTGGCAAAGTCGTATGCGAACTTGACTGCCGATAAGCTGTTCTATGTACTTGGCGCTATCACACCTTTCCCGAAGCCAACGCAAATACCCGATCGTGAGGGAAAGATGGGGATCCCTGCTGGTCGTGGGATCTCAGAAAAGAGGTTCAAGGCGCCGAAGGGGAAGAAGATCCACGTTCCTGTACGAGTCGAGCCGAAGGTGTCCTTCGCTGCCGAGAGGACGTTCCTTGCATGGGTGAGTCCAGTCCATCCGTGAAATCATGATACATACTAACCCTTTCTCACAGCTCGAATTCTCCATTATCCTCGGCTCGATCGCCGCCACGCTCCTCAACTTCGGCGACCGCATTAGCATGGCCGCCGCCGTGGCTTTTACCGTCGTCTCCGTCATCGCTCTCATGTACAGTATGGGCATCTTCCTCTGGCGCGTGGATAGGATCAAGCAGAGGAAAGCGGTCAATTATCACGATAAATGGGGTCCGTCGTTTTTGTGTCTGGGATTGGTGGCTTGTGTGGGTGTTGCTGTTGGATTCAGGTTGAAGAGTGGAGGTGATGGTGGGTTGAGGGATAAGTGGTAGGGAGGGCATGGACGAGGGAGAAAGGGACGTGTATACCTCCGCGGCCGTCGTTGAAGACGCACAGCGTAGCTTGCCCCTGAGTGGCTTGGACTGTGCAGTTCGAGATGGAGCTCGAATAGATGGGTTGTTCTATAGGCGGGCATATTGTACAGTAGTGTTGACAGAGATGACAGGACGGGTCACGAGGTCAAGGCACGTTATAGGTGTATAGTAATACACAAACAACTTCTTCTCAGCCTAGACTGCGGAGACTTGCTGTCTACCACGGAACCAGAGAGATCGAAAGCCGAGATTCGCTTCAGCTCTCTTGATGCCTCCGAGGAGAAGGTGCTATATCGCATGAGCACGAAGTCGACAATCGCGGTCAACATGCGAGAAGCATTACCTCTACGCCATTGCAAGTCCAGTTTTTCGTTGACTGATTACGCAGGACAATCAAAATTCTTTGGACTATCATTGTAAGTTAGATCTTATTGCCGTGCTTGTCATTCGCATCTCCAATCACCCTTTCTCTCTCGTGACTCTTCGAGACTATGCCCTGATTGTGCTCGGCAGCTATCTGTTGCATGAGTGCTTTGTGGACAGTCGGAGAGACATGAGATGACTTTCCGGTTTGCGAGGCCGTACCCTCATCGAAGTCGATTCCTTCACGTACTTACTGACTCGCTCGCTCATAATCATTGCTCGCAAGCATTGCATCGCAATATCTCGCTGCTCAGCCGTAGCTGGCTGGGAGCTCCCTCCCGCATAAAAGAAACGCCAGCCTTAACACCATCGCTTCCCAAAGTAAATGCACTTTTAACTCCCTGAAATACCACAGCTGGCTCACGAATTCATCTTTGGCTTGGACTTGGCGTCCTTCTTTGCTTTTGCCTCTGCCTTCTTCTGCTTCTTTGCCGCCTCGACCTTCTCCTCATTCTTGCGCTTGAGGCTGGCTTTCTGCTCATCCGTCTTCTCCTGCACCTTGAAGAAGCCTTCCAGACGAGACTGCTGCCCGGACTTGAGATTCTTCTGCAGCCGAGACGCGCCGCTGCGGACTCGGTCCTCGGAGAAGCCCTTCTCCTCGACCAAGAACTTGACCAGTCCGTCGACATCAGGCGCCTCCCACTTGAACTCGCACTCTGGCTCATCAGCTTGGCGGACGTCCGGCTCGAGGAACAGCTGGCGTGCGTCTTGGTATGGCCAGTCTTCTGGGAGTGTGTACTTGCCCGACTTCTCAATGTATACGACCACGTTCTCCAACGTCTTGTGCTCCTTGATCAGCGCCAGTGCACTCTTCGGACCGATGCCTTTGACGGGATCGAGGTAGTCGCAGCCAAGAAGAATACAGAAGTCGATGAATTGCGTCTGATCCATCTCCAGTCCCTCCAGCACACGATCGAGGTGGATCTCTTGCACTGGCTCCTTGCGCTGTTCGGCGAATGTGAGTTTTCGCACGAGAACAGGTGAGGCGAATGTGAGGGTGTCCATATCTTCTGACGCAGCAGCGAAGACTTTTCCTCCTCGAGCCAGTACCGCACACTGTGCCTCTGCTTCGGTAGGTGCGATGATGTATGGAATACCCATGAGCTTCAGCAAGCGCTGAGCCTCTGCATTGTGCTCCCGAGTGACCCTCACTGTCCGCCTACTGAACTTCTCCACGTCCTCTGCTGTTCCCGTCTCTTTGGCCTCCTCGTGCGACTCTTGTGCCTCTGACTTGCGCTGGAATCGTTTGGCGAGCTCTCCGGACTTGAGCTTTGGTGGGGCGCCGTCGAAGACGTAGACGGGCTTGATGCCATTGTCGACGATGCGTAGTGTGCGGTAGAACATGCCCATCAAATGTGAGGTCGTTTCGCCGGTGTCTGACATGAGCTGCTCGCCGCCGCTGCGTACGGCGACGAGGAACGAGTAGAGGGACATGGAGGCATCGATGGCGACTTTGCGGCCGAACTGTGTCTTGATCTCTCCCTCCTTCACTGCATCGGGGCAGTTTTCCTTGATGATCGGGTACAGGCCTGTGATGATGGTGAGTGTGGTGCAGTCTGGGTGAATGAGGATGAACATACCTTTGATACCCATTGTGGCGGTGATTAGTGTGTTGTGTGCTGTGAGAGGGAGGATTGTGTTGTGTTGGAGAGAAGATTGATTGAGCTACGAAGAGAGAAACAGCTGCGACGATCTGGTGGTGGAAGGCACTCTCAGGTAGACGCGAGTATGACGCGCCTGGAGGCCGACGTGTAGGCTGAGTGGTTGCATGAGGTCATGTTCAATGGAGTATCTTAGAGGCTCTTCCAACAAACCTGAAAGGCTGACGGTCTACCTCGTGTGCTCGACGGCGTGCACGCTTTCTCCCAATGTTCTGCTTGATCACGTAGTTCTACCGTAGCGAGTTGAGACGTCCTCCTCTCCTTCTCGAGGAGCGAAAGCCCTGCTTACATAATCAGAGTATTCTCCAGAAGACAACACCTCATTCCTGGTGAGATTCGCACTATCTCTTCGCTTCAACAGATCACATCCGCGATGGAGCTCTGTCCTTGCTCGATGTGTCTTCACCAGGAGAAACTTCTATTTACCTCTGCCGCGCTCGAGCTCAATACCGCTGCAAAATGCTGGTGTTGTCACGGCCCACGTCGACTCCGAACCTGTGGATCGAAGCATCGACCGGAGTACCGACCGTGGACGGACATGTACCTTTATCAGTGGGCTCGAGCAAAACCTTTTTACGCTTCCAAAGCTACTATGGTTCTACACCGGACTAGTCTCCGACACGACTGGAGGAAGCTGAAAAAGAACGACACTTCTCTGCGAAAGCAAGGTAGCCGTTCGGCCACTGCTCCACGTCTATCCGTCAGCCTGAGTACCCGAGGCACAGCATACATGGACGCAAAGTCAAGGTCACTGGCGACCCATCATCCAGGAGCCGTGTACCAGCTAGCCTCGCCATGATCTGAATATGACAGCGAAGAGAGTCGGTTCTGCCACTTCAAGAATGTCAGCCCGCATTCATATGGCGTCGCTGACTGCATGCTGAGCTCGCGCCATGCTCTCTCCTCCAATCGACTTCAACGAGAGCCGAAATCATGAACGGCTTCTCCAGCTTCTCGACCGCCTTCACATGAATCGGCTAGCAAAGGCGCCTTCATGTCTACGTCAGTCCTCGACAATACTGTCGTTGATTGAGATGCCTTCGGTGCCTACAGAAATGAAGGCAAACAGAGCATATCTCAAGTCAAGCCATACGATTCGTGAGGTTGTACTTCTTCCTGTAGGTTTACTTACTTGACCAGTTAAAACGAATACTATCCGCACGCCATCTCTCGTCTCATTCGCTACCTTGCGAGTGCACATGTCACTTCGTGACCGAGCATTCCTCTTACGAGCACAACCGGCGTCCGGCTAGGAACTACTCACCATCAAACGAGTTCCCTCTGATTCAACAGGCCGAGAAGACCAGATACTCATAATAAGGAAGCAGCCGCGGCGTCCGTCCGGTTTCACATCGCTCATTGCTCCTACTCTCAGCCCTCACAGCAGTACACGACTGTTCATTTTATTGCAAAATGTTCGTACTCCAACCTCGCGCCTGGCCCGTGGCTCTTGCTCTTGCTATTCACGCACACGGTTTGTCGGAGCTACAACCACCTCCCGTTGCCGTCAACCAACCCGACGGCTTGGCTGCTCATGACCCAGTAATCACCGCAGCGCCTGTCCGAAGGCAGGACAACACCAACATCATCAACGCACAGATATGCGGATACACGGGCGGTGCCCCGGATCAGCCATACACTTGCTACGCGAGCTCGACATGCAAGAGCACCAGTCTCTGGTTCGGCTGCGTCGCCGGCGAAGACTTCCCGACAACTCCGACGACATGTTCGATCAGCGCCGTCGGTAATGCAGTCGGGTCCGTCCCACTACTCACACCGGACATGCTCTACTGGTATCCTCTATCTTTCAGCGCACTGCAACTCTGAGCGCCACTAACCCGCGTCTCATCAGCGACGACTACTGCGCAACGATATACTCCGGCTTCTACAAGCAGGTGTATTGCGTGTCAACGTTTCAAGCCTCCGTGGTCCTCCTCGCTGTCACGACTACAGACGGTGTGGGCCCGCTGCCACCCTCCATCGGTGATAGTGGGGCGGCGAGCTCAGATGCCCTCAATAGCCTCGCACTACAGATCCTATCGATTGCGTCTCTCGATGGCTCCGCCTCCACCTCCACCTCCGCGGCCTACTCTACAATGAACATGCAGAGTTCCATTGCATCGTCGTCGGCGGGCGTGGTACCGCTGCCCGCCGCACCCGCAACTATTACCCAAATTATCGTCCAGCAGCCTCCACCCGAGTCAACAGCGGATATGGCTCCAGCATCTCCCCCAGCCGGCACCCAGATGATCTCCAGTCAGCCTTCGTCGGCTATCGCTCAACCACCTGAGACCTCCGCCGCGCCTTCGCCGGTTGACTCGCGGGCTTCCGGAGTGGACATCATATGGCTCAGCGGATTCCCAGGTTGCTTCCTCGCGATTTTGATGGTAGTCCTCGCGATGTGAGCTGGGGATGATCGGAAAAGCGAGATGGTGCGGAAAATGATGGTTGATGCTAATCGATTCGACAGGAATCATGGTCGATTCGGCGACTAAGCTTGTGTGAGGGAGTCCATGCACACGAAGGACTTGAGGTGCAGGGAGGGACTTGAGGTGCAGGGAGTGGAAATTCTTTCAAGTCTGAGGGAGTCTGGTTCGGGAAAACGTTCCCGACAGGTAACAGTCGTATATTGAGAAATAAGATCAAGAATGTACATCTCCATCAAACCAAATTCCCAGCCCATATATCGCACAAATGGTCTTCCTCCTCAAATTTCGTAATGCATGTGCTCGCACCCAGAGAGGGTCTGAATTCTTCAAAATGCTCAATCCACCTCCAGCAAGCTCAAGCCCTCGATCCCTCCTTCAGAAAGTAAAAACCGATGTCCTGTTCCTTGCAATGCTCAGTGTACCTCCCTCCCTCCATCGTCGAATCCATGCGTAAGTATGTAATAATGTACAGCAATGCAGAAGAATAAGTAGCATGTACATGGGAAGTTTTCCGAAATGTTAGGTCTTTTCCCTTTTGTGTGCTGGAGTCCTCGCTGCTCTTTCTCCTCCTCTTCCCTCCATATCTCTCGTCGTTCCTTGGGAATCGTCCACACGGCATTATTGTTCCAAATCGTCCGGTTCGTTGATTGGGTGCTTCGTTTGCGTCGACACACGTCATTGACCGAGCAGGTCGATCGATGCCTCCCTCCGCTCGAGGCTTGTGTTCACACCAAGCCTCTGGCATCAAGTCACCAAGAAATCCCACCCCTTCGTCCCCAAGACATCCTCCCAATCCCAACTGCCTTCCTCGTCACCTCGGTCCATCCTCGCCCAAACCTCCCGAATCACCTCCCTCGCATAGCGAATATTCCCCAACTGACTCCACTTCTCCAACCGCTCCAAAGCCTTCTCAATCTCCCTCCTCTGTCCCTCCTCCCACGCCGCACAACCCAGCAAGAACAACGGCATGAGGAGGATACTCTGCATCTCCTCAGGCAAGTCTCTCAAGTACGACAGTCCCTGATCGACCGCTTCGGTGAACACAGGCGATGGAATGGAGGGTTGAAACGTGCGGTAGAGGTATATCCAGGTGCATTGGCGGTAGAGCAGCGAAGCGGCGTATCGGGGATTGTCGGGAGTGTGCGGACATATCCAATGGCGCAGCGCGGTGTCGATGGCGAATGCTTCCTGCGAGACGTCAAAGTTGTGCCAGTGCCGGCCTTGGATGCCACGCAGGGCGCGGATGGTGTCGCGGAGGGAGCGGATTCGGGCGAGGAGGTCGAAGAGACCGTCCAGCACGCCGAGGAGGTTCCCGCTGGAGGAGGAGGAGTCGGATGAAGAGGTTTCGTGAAAGGAGCGCATGAGGGTGAGGGAGCGGGCGTCGAGAGGGTTTGTTAGGGAGGTGATGGAGGAGGAGAAGTCATGGTAGAGGAGGAATTCGAGGATGAAGGTGCGGAAGGTCGGGTCGGAGAAGGTGTAGGAGGTTTCGGTGAGCATGCGTTTCATGGCGTCGAGGTGGGTCTGAGAAAGGTTGTTGTTAGTTAAGTCGTGGTTAGACAATGAATTGACGTACGCGATATGATCCGGTGAGATCTCCCGCGCAGACTGTCTGAAGACACAGTACCAGAGCCTGCGCGATAGACGAGTCTCCATAGAATTGCATGGCTTCGGATGATTCTTGTCCCTCGGCAGCGGTGGCTTTACCAATATCCTCAAACAGTGAGTTGAACGCTTGACTTCCATGATGCTCTTGACAAGTCTCCCATGCTTGATTCGTCTCCTTGCTGGTCGCAGTCAGGCTGCTCCCCGAGAGGAATAGCACACTGTGCAGCAGACCCTTATGTTGCAACGCACGTTCGAAGATGATCGTGCGAAATGGATTGTAATTGTCCGTTAATGACAGGCAATTGCTCAGGCGTTCGGTGAAATATGTCAGAAAGTAGCTCGACACATTGCTGCCATCCATTCCTTTGACGAGCGGAGGTAGGTTGGGTGACTCCGTCATGGGAGCTTTCACTCGGCCACCACGCCATAATTGCTTCGGTTCATAGCCACTACAAACGTAATTGTTCTTCTCGCAATTCGTGCAGAATGGCTTCGTTTCGTCGCACTTCTTCTTCCGTCTGCGACAGGTGCCACAGCCTGTTTTTGATCTGGCATGGGATGCTTTTTGAGGTCCAATGAATGGTTCCTTCCTCGGTCTGCCACGTTTCTTTGGCGCTGTGAGGGCCGTGGATGGTTCGATGTCTTTCAGGTCGTCTGGAGAGTTCAAGTCCAGTTCCTCGATTTTAGGTGCGGTGAGAATGTCCGTGCATGGAGTATTCGCGGTGTTGTACCCATCAACATCCGTCTGGTTATCGGTGTCCGGAGTGGACTGATCGGGCGATGAGCTTGCATTTGACGAAGAGTACGCCATCCGCAAAAGGAGACTTGATCGACAACGTGGCGAGGGCGATGTAGATGCTTGATACGTAGTGCCGCAAGGAGAAGGTCGCGTCATTACTTCCATGGCTTGGTATGGATTGTTGGAAAAGACAAGCCCAGGTCCAGTCTCGATTATCAAAAGTGTCTACCGGGCTGGACGTGGGGCAAGCGGTATGCAAGGTCGTGGTCTAGAGTCAGGAGGTTGCGCAATCCGTGTACTTGACTCAAAGGCGGGAGTGAGCGGAGCGGAGCGGAGCGGTTCGTGGCAGTCAAGAGACCGCACCAGATGAAAAGATTGGAGACAGTCGGTGCCGGTATAATCAAGACACACAAATGTTCGCAAACAGTAACGCAGTCCAAGGTCCAGGACCACGTCGGCCTCATTGGGAAGATGTATGCGGACCAAGGTTCGGGCGAAAGACACTTCCGGGCATCACCATGAACCCATATGACGAAAGCATGGACGAGAACCGGGTCGAGGCGTGTGATGTCCGGCCAGCATTCAATAGGTACTCGTACTAGTGAAGATCAGGCGAGTAGTCAGATCTACTAGTGTAAGAAAGAGGCGGTGGTAGCGGCGCAGGTCGGAGAACTGAGGTCCAAAGCGAATAGAAAGCGAGGCTAGCACGCGGTGAGGGAATGCGAGCTTAGGAGGACGTTGATGCGAAGGCAAATGATACCGAGACTCGCGGTGCAAGATGCAGTTTGCTGGACTGCGTTGAAGATCCTCGTCTCGTGCCCGCTACTCGATTGGCTCGGCCAGATGCTGGTGTCGGCAGTTTCCTTCTCGGGCGAGATTCGAGATGCTCGATGAGGTGCAGCTGAAGTTGCAGATGGCTGTCGTTTCGGCGGGCATACGAATCCAGATGCTCACATCATCTGTACAGAGGTCGCTTCAGAATGCAGAGGGCGTGATGTGATTGGCGAGCAGGGTCCACTACGGGGCGCATGAGAGGCCTGGTCTGGGCTGCAGGGCATCGCGAGCATGGACCAGGGTGTGGATGTGAGGACACTCGCAAGCAGAACGCCGCATCGATCGTTCGATATGCATCGCGTCAAGCTGGCGAACAGATCACTGCCGACCGTGTCTTGCACGCACATTGGTTCGGTCATCGTCGGCACAGTCGAGCTGGCCCCAGAAACGTGATGTCGAAGTTGCGGTGAGACAGCGAACTCTATCCGATGTCAATGAGGTACTTCTGCCACACCCGTCGCAGAAAAGGCAGACGCCGCGTGCTGCACCCATCCATCCGGCCAAAAGCGCGTTCATTTGGCCTTGTCAGCCAGCCGCGCTCCTGCGGCGAGCCTCGGGTGGTCGCTGCGGTATAGACGCGCAAGTCCGACCAATTTTCGGATAGTCGACAAGGTACTCGGATACCTGCGTATCGCAATTCATGATCATGCAAGTCCATACATTCCATCACACTCGTCTCAGCAGGACCACGCACCCCTGTCTGTGGTTGTTGCGGCTCTTGCCAGGAATGGACCAATCGAGTCGATGAGAAACGGGAGCCGTTGTCAGCAAACGACGACAAGACTCCAAAGAGGATGCGACCCCATGCTTCGGCTGTCAACACACGCCGAGCCGCCGAGCGCAGTTGACCGGCGACGACGATCGGGAGCGGCAGGCTGGCAGCATAATCGGCGCTTATTTGCCGTTTCCAGATCACATAGATGTCGGTAGGATGGAGTGATACGAGATGGCCTCGGCTTGATGAGTCGGTGATGATGGACGTGCTTGATGAAAGTGTGAGAATTGAAGAAATTGTAGTTCTACCTTGTGATTTGAGTTTTTGGCAGTCGGAGATCAAGTCCAATGCTGCCCTCTTTCTCCAGCTTCTTCAGGTTGTTTCGCTCCCACGCTCAAGTGGATCTCCTGCACTTGGACATGACTCGTACATATAACACCTTGCGCGCGACTGCGCACTCATATCGAGGAAATAACGACATGCCGCCGGGATGATGAATCTGCGGAAGAGTGTGAACAGACCTCGCCAGCTGGTCAGCATTTCCCGCAGCTGTACGATCTCTTGCAGAAGTAACCACATCTCTGCCGTCCTGCAGGCTGCAGCAGATACCAATGTGGCGCGGACTTGCATGTCAGACTTATTGTCTGCCGATCCAATAGGTGTCGTGTCAACGCGTCTGAGGAGTCCGAGCCTGAGCTGTCCAGATGACCGGTACGAAGATCGGCTCGCCCATCTCGTGGGCCCGAGGAGAATACGAACAGGGCAGGAGTGCAGCTCGCTGTGTCACCGACATGTTGACGCACGTTTCAAACCCGGTTCTGGAGAGCTTGGAGGATCTCCAAGGCTGCAGTGTCACTATTGGAGGATCAGCGCTCCACACCTGCGCATACACCTCCAATGGCGACCATTCGATCAAAGCATGCGTCTTCCGCAAGGTCAATGTTCATGGATCACAGGACATTCGTATGGCGAGATGTCCATAGCACGGCACGTGGAGCTGAGACGAATGACTGATGTGACGAGACGGGCCAGTTCGCATGCAGGAAGGGATGCAATACGAAGCCTCAGCCAAGTCCGGGCCAGCACGTTCCTTCTCGAGGCTTGAGGAGACGGGTCCGTCGATCGCTTCTGCGGCCCCATCCCACCTCTGGAATTCCTTGCAGGATCTCTCGCACTCGTTCTACCCCGATCGGACAGATATGCAATACCATGTCTTGTGGAGTACCATCAATGGTTGTACATGTCTCCGTCTTTGCGCAATAGACATGTGGAGAACATGCAGTGTTTTGATGTGATCAATCACGAAGAGACTGCTATATATTGCTTCCGTTACACATGCTATTGTCACTTGAAGACAAAAGGAACTGCCGGCATCGGGTACCACCTGGACGTCAGCTATGCAAGGAGGATACCTGCTCCAAAGTCGAGGTAGGAGGTACGTACGATCAAGTATGATGTTTCGAATGTTCTACTTGCCACTCACGACATACTTCCACCCACCATGCCAACATGTCAAAGGCCGAGCCGATCCGAAGCAATCGGTCACACGGCACTCTCTAAGTTTCGCATGGTCGTGAACCTCTGCTCGAACGCGGAACGACTGACTATGGCGAGATAGTGGCCAGACCACACTCCCCGTCAGACGAACGGCTCCACCACGATCTCGAGACCTGCCTCAGACTAGTCTCCGTGACGAGCGACACTCGCTCGATTTGATGCGATCATCTCAGGCTGCCCAGCTGGAAATAGCTCCGCCTTATCCATCGACATCAGACTTCAATCGACACAGATCTGGGTACACATACATGCAAAGCGGGTAGTGACGGCAAAGAAGCAATCTAGAATGCATCTACCGAGGATCCAGGTCGACCACATGGGTACCGACGTTGCTCTCTATGTCAATTTGTCAATTGCCTCATACTTCGTCAACGACGCATACAGCTGGAACCCAAAGCTCACCGCTCCCAATGTCCTGCGCCGATTACAAGTTCTCGAGATTGTGCTTATTCCCAATCGGAACAGCACATACGTTCCGGATACCCGCATCGAACACGATGTCGCCAGCTCACATAGTATTCAGAGCACCCCAGCGGCGGCTACCCACTACAGCTCAATCTCAAGAACGCCAACCACGCAACTCGATCACCAACCACCACGAGCCAGCTACAGAATTCAAAAGCAACAAACACCGACCACCTCACAACCCGACATCTCGATAAAGTACCAGATAACACCACCACCCTCCTCCATCATCGACCAACCAAAGCCACCAACGACGAACCGTCCCAAAACCACCGACCAAGTCATACCGACACATCCTCGCCAAACCATACATTAGTCCCGCTCTAGCGCCGTGCGTGTGGCGGTCAAAGTGAATCCAATCCTGCACTCCACCGGAGGGGATTCCAAACTCAAATTTTGGCGTTCGTAATCAAGCTGTGGGAGCTACCTTCACCGCATTCGACCGGACTTGACTGGACGCCACTTTGGGGCCGGTTTGGAATTGAGCTCCGGTGAGCGGTGATGATGGTTCTGTTTAAGTCACTTCGGTGAACCGCTGTTGACTGACCGCTGGTTTGTAGATCTGATGGATTGGCGGTTTGCAGTTGAAACAAGAATTGGTTTTGTGGTACCTTCCTATTCTGGCAGTTACGGCATTCCTGTCGGCTTTCTCATGCTCAATGGATCACGTGTCGGAAGGGGCCCAGAGTTGTTAGTGATAGCCGGAATTGGAATCGCAGAACATCTGCATTTTATTGATACAGATTGTAGGCACACTGGCAACTCCTTCAGTCATGCCTGTCTTCGATTCAGAACAACCAAGTCCCGCCACCAAACAAGCGCAACAGATTCCCGCCTCAATCATGATATCGATGCTATGCCTTCCGCCTTACAAACCTCCATCATCTCTGACCACATTCCCGTTCACAACTTGCTGTCAACACAGCATACCTTGCCGTCTGCTCCGATTTGGGCCTCTGCATTCGCAGCTCCCTGGCGGTGATTCTCGTTCAGCAGCACGCTCTGGTTAAATTGCTGGCTGCTGGGCGGGACGTCGATCGCCGGGTTCCTCGAGAAGAAGTTGACCGGCTTGAAGGCGACTTTGATGACTTCGCATGGCCTAAAGAAACATATGAGCAAATGAACAGACAACAAGGGTAGAGGGTCTGAGCCGTTCGATCGGAACTTACATCACGGGAAAGTCCTCGATTCGTGGGATCTATTGCAGAAATCTCAAGTCAGTTGCTGTTTGTCTTCGCGGTGTGATAAGAGGGAGAAACTCACGTGGTTGATGCCGAACTGCACATACAGCACCAAATCGTCGTCCACGATATTCTCCTTCCGGTCCGCCCAGCTACGCACGCCCTCGCCGCCGCGGCTTTGGTTGGTGTACTTGCCTCCAGCGTACAGCTCGCCGTCACGGTGCTTGACAGCGTAGATCGACTTGTCGGCGAATTCGGCACGCTTGTAGTTGAAACTGTCGTTGTCGGACAAGATCTTCTGGAACGGTGGTGCATGGATCTTGTATGCCACCGGCTTACCGTTGATGGGGTTCCGCACGCCGACGTTCTGGATCTTGAAAGTGCGGTTGGCGGCGTAGTCGATTTCGTAGCCGCCGGAAGTCTCGACGATGGTCTCGTTGGTGGTGTAGCCTGTGCCGTGGGGGTTGAGATCGCTCCGTGGCAAGGCGTGCGCTTCGTCGTAGACGAGGCGGTTCTGGTGGCCGTCGATGGCTGGGTCCACGCGGAGGGAGAAGATGTGCTGGTGGTGAGTGGCGAGCACGCCTGGGTGGACGACTGTTCCCCATGGCACTTCGATGCCCTCGTCGATCGGCTGTGTGGACAGAATTCCTGTGGCTCTCACCTCGTAGGCGAACTCGCCTGCTTGATTGAAGTGATAAGCCATGATGTATTCGTAGTTCGCCACAGTAATGATGGATTGTACGACGAGCTCGCGGTTCCGCACAACGGCTGCCCGCCCGGTGCGGTAGTTGGTGTGCTTCCAGCCGATGCCTCCATCCTGCTCGTGAACACAGATGACGTTTGGCATGTCGTAAGGGTTGCCCTTGTCATCCGCAAGGACGGATGAGATGTAGTGAATCGATCCAAGACAGTCGCATCCAAGCTTGAGATCGTTGGCCATGATACCAGCTCCCACGTCGCCTAGATCAAAAGCGGCCTTCTTATGGAATGGATGGCGTGGGTCGGCGTATGGGATGTTCATGTCGGAGAGCGACACGCGGTGGAACAAGCTGCGGCCGTCGTAGCGCACGTTGTAGAGCACCATGCCCTCACGTTGATTGAAACCAACCGTAAAACGCCACTTTTGCCATTGGATGATCTGAGACGTGCCCTGCTCGGTGACGGTAAAGCTTGCACCCTCCGGCTGCACGACCTGAAGGGGCTTGAGGTCCGTACGAAGTTTCTGGTACTCCGAGAGGTACTCATTCGCAGGCTTCGAGGTCCATGGCTTCAACTCGCCGACGGTAGCATCCTTGCCAGTAGGCAGGTAGTCGATGCGGATCACCTTGAGGTCCTGGCTGATGACCGGACTGATGGGTAGAGGCATGGCGTAGTGGTTCGAGTCGAGTTCGGATGAATTTGCTGGATCGCGGAGGTAGAGGAAAGTCTGCCACATCCTCTCATCGTCGTTCACGCCATCAGCTCCTGGGAAGAAGTCAGTGTGATTCACGGAAGAGGCCTGGCGTTGAGCGTACCGTAAATCCAAGGGTCAACCACAACCACGGCGCCCTCGGGCAGTTTCAGCTTTGCGAGGGCGGCTTGAACACCAGGATCTGATAGAGCGACTTGCTCAACAGCCATGAGCTCTGACCCATCTGCCGAGCCATGGACGTTGGGACCGAGTCGGACGTTGTAGTCGATGCTCTGTGTAGAGAGATTGACGACTGCCTCGTGGAGTTTGTCCTGGAATACAATTAGCAGGTGCAACTCTTCTGGACTTCGCCTATCAGACTCACGGTATTTCGCAAGTAGTATGCCGCAAAGACCTTTCGCGGGAGTTGTGGCAAAGCTTGGCCGTTGAACTCGGCTTCGAGATATGGTACCAAGTCAACCTTGGGCGGTTCTTCGAGGGTAAGTGACTTGAAGTGGATGTCGGTCTCTTTGGGCCAAAGAGCCCTCACGAGGGATGCGGCTTGCTGGATCTCTTGTGCATTGATCGGCGCCAGCGGGTGGGTGTCGGAGTGCTTTGCCGGTCGTGTTGGCAGCGATGTGGTGGCAGCTTCGGTAGCCATGTCGAAAGAAGAGCACTTGTATGAATGTTCGTATGAGAGGGTACGGTCGACTGTGGTTTATGTTGTAGGAAAGAGAGAAAGACCAAGTGGTGAAGGAAGATGAAGAAGTTAAGGGACAGAGTAGAAATAAAAGTGGAGTCAATCGATAAGCATACCGAACGTTGAAGAGCAATCCACAAACCCGTTTGCCCGCCGATCTCTACCGGAAGATTCGTCTACAAACCACGTGTAAGGACTGTCAGCCATCGGCCACGCATCTGCCACGCTGTCCGCTGCCTGAACCGGAGATTTGTTGCGATGATACGAACAATCTGGATCGCAACCGGTGGAAGTACGCGGGGCGGATGGCAATCCACCAGGGTTTGCCCCTCATGATCTACGTTAGCGGCAAGTGAAGTCCATTAAGCCACTGCCCGAATTGGCAGGTCCATGCGAATAGCGTGTCAGAGATGCTGGCAACGCACGTGAGAGGACATCGGACATATTCCGCGACAAGGGGACTGAAAAACGATAGCAGTCAGCGGAATGATGGACAATGGCCACGCCAATCCAAAAGAGTTCACACGATACGAAAAGCGTCCTCCTGAGCAGACCATCCATGCCCGTACAACGCCAATCGCACCAATACTCCAAGTCGTAGCAACATCGCAAGCGGCATCGATCAAGCCCCGGTCTCCACGACCTTACAGCCTTCATTGACAAGCTTCGTGATATCCTCGTTCTTATGCGGCAGCAGGTTGAGCGCGAATGCGACATCATTCCACTGCCTCTCAGTCTCCGCTCGCTGAAGACGCGGCGCAAGTTTGCCGGCCAGCTGTTTGGCATGCTTGTCCTGTTGAGAATCTCATTAGCATCATAATCCCCAGATGGCTCAGCGCCTGCACATACCTTTTCGATAAAGCTCGCCAAGAACTTGATGACCTTCTTGAATCGCTCCTCGTCCAGATCCTCATCCGCCGAAAGCAGACTGAACATGTCCACGAAGTTGTTGTACACCGCATTGTCCTTGCCCGCAAGTTCCGCGAAGAACATGCGACTCATCTCGCGGATTCTCTCGTCGGCATCCTCCACACACTTCGCCATGTCACCCAGCTGGCCCTTGACCTTGACCTGTCCAGCCAAGATGAGGAATGTCAACGTCATGAGACACGTCCGCTTGACTTGAAGGCTGTGATCAGACAGTCGGCGGTAGAGGAAGTCGGTGTTCTCGTCGATGAGATGGTTGAAGCAGACTGCCATATCTCCGAGCGCGACGACGAGGTTGCTGCGAGTGATAGATGAAGGCGAGCGTTCGAGCATGGTAATGAAGAGGTCGAGGTTTGTTTCACAGTACTCGCTGCTGACGCACATGAGCTTGGCCATGCAGAGCGCTGCTTGTGCTTGCAGCTCTGCGTTGGGATATGATGTGTTGTTGCTGCAGATCTCCTGGACCAGGGGGCCAAAGTGTGTGAGGAGAGATTGTTGGCCATACAGCAGTTCACGCTCGCGCACATGCTGGATAGCATCTGTGAAGTCGTCTTCTGTGGTTCCGGCGATGAGATCTAGCTCATCTTGCTCTTCTTCCTCCTTCTTGTCGGCAGCCTTCTTTCCAGCAGAAGTTCTGGGTCCAGATCCCTTGGCTGGCGTGGGATTTGTCTTCTCCTTGTCGGCTTTCCTCCGCTTGAAGTCTTGCTCGCACAGCTCGAGATGAACTATTTGCTTGAGAGCAACATGGCCCACCGCGAAGAGAAGCTGCGATAGCGCAAGAGCGGAGTCGGTGCTGTCCTCTGGTGCGGATTCTTCCGGTTGTGATTCTGCGTCAGCCTCGGCCGGCGCATTTTCTGGCATATCGCTCATCTCGACATCGCCATCGACGTCGATCTGACTGGCATCCGGATCCTCCTGCACCTTCGGCTGGGAAGCCGGAGACTTGCGTGCGAAGACTGCTTTAGTTTTTCGCCGGATCACGTCTGAGCACAAGACATCGGGATGCTTCGACAGCGAGTAGATGGCGCCGATGGCCTGCTCTGCCAACCCGTACCAGTCCTTGCTGTCCGTCTCGATCTCTAGTAGACTAGCGAGTCGAATCAAGACGGCATGGTCGTTTGGCAGTCGTGTATTCGGTTTGCTCTCAGCACCCTTGGCATGCTTGTTGTTTGTCATTCGCATCAGGGCGACGCAAGTATATCGAGCAAGTACGAGATCCCTCTTGCCGATCGCTCCAAGTCCGATCCGCAAGCAGGTTTCCATCTCCTTGACAACAATATCAGTATCCGCAACGGCCAGCATGCCGAGCACAATGATGGCTCCTCGGCGTTGAGATCTTGAGATCTCCCGCTTCTGGACACCATACACCTGCCACAGCTTCTGGATGACAAGCTCGTTGATTGCCTTTTCCTTCATCATGGTCGCAAGCAATTGTTCCAGACTCGTCAGTTCGGCTGGTGTTGAGCCGAATGTCAAGCTGATCATGTTCCGAGCGACGTAGTTGGCGGCTTCATTCGGGCTGAAGTTGCCAGGTGCGGCGAAGAAAAGTCCCTTGTAGCATTCGATGAGATGAGTCTGGACGCCCTTGCCCTCATCGCTGTTGCCCTTGGTCCAAATTAGACGCAGCATACGCCGGATTCCAGACTTCGCAGTCTCCAAATGGTAGGCGTCAGCAGTCACGAAGAAGTCCATGGCCTCGATGACTTCAGTCTTGTTCTTGGAAGAGAGGAGCTGCGTGACATGGGGTGACGCCTCGTGCAGAGTCTCGATGAACCTCAGAGCCTCCACATAGTACCGTCGGGTGAGCTGAAGTTTGTTCATGGCTTCCGCCGTCGCTGCTTGTTCTTGCGCCTTTTGCATCGCGGCCGTCAGTTCAGCCTCAGTCTGTGGCGGTTGTTGAGCACCTTCGACTTGCGTTGCCTCGTCCAACAGACTCTCGTCGACTGTCTGCTCGTTCTCCACTCGCTCGCCCAAGCCAGGAGTGCCGGCCGGTGGCTTGAGGTTGCTTAGCTCATTCTCACAAGCTTCCAAACGCTCATTCCACTCACGATAGCTCAACTGGCCACCATGGAGAACCGCAAAAGGATGTGTACCGATGAGCTTTCCAAGCAGCTTTATGGCATTTCGTCGTACATTGGATGACTTGTCCTCCAAACTCTGCGTGGCAAGCTCAGCTGCTCGTTGCCTTCGCTTCGGATATTTTGTGTCCAGATCGCAGAGTTTGATGTAAACCTGAATGGCTCGGCTGCGAGAATATGGGCTCGTATCCAGAAATCGCTCCTCCAGCACATCGAAAAATGCGTTGATCTGGCCCTTGTGCTCTTCCCTTCGCTCTCCCTCCTCGACTTTGGAAAGCATGGCAATGAGGTTGCCACATACTTCAATGATCGCACAACGAAGGGTGTAGTTCTCGCTCTCAAGAAGTTTGGCCAAGTAGGTCACCTGACGCTGCACCACTCGCGGAGCAAGCTCTGATAGCCGTGCCACAAAAGTAGAGACAGATTTCGGCCCTTTCGTGTCGTTCTCGCTGAACTCCTTGTTGGACAACTCTTTCATCACCTCCTCGGCGAGTTGCGGATAGTCGTATTGCTCGGCCAGAATGTTCAAAAACTCGGCCATGGGCTCAGCCAAATGCTCAAAGTATGTGAGGTTTTGGATGATGCTAGTCTGGGCACCGTAAGCGTGTCCATGATGCTTGATCGCTACGCAAAGCACTTTGAAAGCATGCATGCGGATGGTCATGCTCTTCATCCTCGTTTCGCTTTCGAGGATTAGATATGTCGGCCGAGTGAAGAGTCCGATGAAGGTGTCCCGTTCGCTTGTCGTCACGAAGATCTTGGAGAGCTTCAACTTCATCACCTTCGCCATCGTGTCCATCGCATGCTGCAGCTGTGCCGACGGCTCCCAGTTGCCATCTTTTTGAGCTGCCTTCCCCTTTGCACTTTTCCCGCCCTTACCCCGAGCAGGCGCAGAGGGCTTCTCGGCCGACTTCGCTTCAACCGCAGCGATACACCATTGCATCAAGAATGCAAAGATCTCCAGAATTTGCTTATGCGACCCAGTCTCCGTCTCGCCGTCCTGCTCTTCATGATGCACAATCTCCGCCTCGGCTCCGAGTCCACTGATGATCAATTCGAAAAGTTTGCCAAGCGATTGCGATGGGATATACGACGTCTGCCTAGAAAGAGTGAGAAGTTCACAGTTAGATGGGCGATCCTCTACGCGCACGTTGAACTGTTGGTGTAAAGAAATGGTAGGTGCGCACTTGAGCAGAAATTGTATAGAGTCAAGGTGACTCGATTGCAGTATGGCCTCTGGATTCTCTCCGATGGCCTCCACCACTCCGTTGAGCACACTGTTGATCAGTCCTGGAGAGAAGGCATCGGGATCGTTTTCGCATTCGACGAGGGCTTGGTCGGCATCGGGTGTCGCGATCGCCTGAGGGTCGTCCAGGTAGGCAGTGAGGGCCTCACTGATGTTGAACTCGCTCATGACTGCGACGGCGTATGCGCGACACTGCGCGGTCAACAAGTTGGTGGATGTTCGGTCGTCGTCGCAAATGTCGCGTTTGGGATTCGGCCGTTGTCTTGTTTGTCTGTGTCAATACTGCTAACCAATCTCGGACTAGCTCCCTCGGTCGCGTCTTCCAGTCGCGGACCTGCCCCGCGCGGTTTGGCCTTGCGAAAACAGCCCAAAACATCTTCCCTGTCACACAGCAACTCACAACATTGACATCCGCATGTGACTCTCTGCACGAACAAAAGTGAGTTTTCCTCGGCAATCATGGCGCTATCCACGAGGCGCTCACACGAGGCTGTGGTGGTGCACGAAGACGATGGCATGAGGTACCGCGAGAGCAACAGCACGGAGGACGACACCGAAGAAATGGAGGAGAGCCGAGGACCATTGGATGAAAGTGGTGGTACCATGTCTGACGACGAGGAGGAGGAAGAAGACATCGACGACTCCGTGCTACACGACATGGACCACTTCGAGCAGACCTTCAAGAATATCAGCCAACGTTATCGACTGATCAACCGCATTGGCGAAGGCACCTTCTCAACGGTCTACAAAGCCGAAGACTTACTATACGAGCACTATCAAAACGACTGGGACATGGACGCCGAAAAGGAAAATGCCAACACCAACTCATACAAGTCCTCGAATGGCAGATCACACAAGCCACGATATGTGGCGATCAAGAAGATCTATGTCACCTCATCACCGATCCGCATCATGAACGAATTGGAACTCCTACACGACCTGCGAGACTCACCCAACGTCTGCCCACTCATCACGGCCTTCCGTCATCAAGACCAAGTCATCGCCATCTTGCCATTCTTCCAGCACAAGGACTTCAGAGAGTACTACCGCGAGTTCACAGTCTCCGACATGCGCTTCTATTTCCACAGCTTGTTCACTGCGATGCAGTCTGTCCACGAAGCCGAGATCTTGCATCGCGACATCAAGCCGACGAACTTCTTGTACTCGCCGTCACAGCAGAGGGGAGTGCTTGTCGACTTTGGATTAGCCGAGCGTGAAGGCACAGACTGGGCTCAATGCACATGCTGCTTGGACGCTTCTGAGCGAAATCGGAAGATCAGTTCCTCGGTATATGCCTCATCGAAAGCGGCGGCGGAGGCTGCGGGCCAACCCATGCCGAGACCAAGTTACCCGAAGGACGACACTCGCTCCTCTCGCCGCGCCAACAGAGCTGGTACGCGTGGTTTCCGCGCACCAGAGGTGCTTCTGAAGTGCACCGCTCAATCCTGCGCGATCGACATTTGGAGTTGTGGCATCATCCTGCTCACATTCCTCTCCAAGCGCTTTCCGTTCTTCCAGTCCACCGACGACATCGACGCTTTCCTCGAGCTTTGCACCATCTTCGGCCGTAACAAGATGAAGGACACTGCCCTTTTGCATGGTCAAGTGCTCCAGACCAACATTCCGAACATGAGCACCAGCGGTCACAGCCTCGAAAAGATCATCCTCTGGTGCAACAACCGCCACCGGGGTGACGACAAGTCGGCGTTGACTGAGGATGAGCAAGAAGCGGTGGACTTCATGAAGCGCTGCCTTGAGCTCGACCCGTCGAAGAGAATCACGGCTCAGCAAGCGCTCGAGCACCCGTGGTTGGCCGGCGATTCTTTGCTCGGCAGTGATGATTAATGAGAGGGGTTTTAGCATTGCGGGTTTCGACACAGCTGTTACCTGTTAGCATTGGGTCCTGGATTCGCAGCATTATTCGGAGTCTCGGAGGGAAGGCATTTTGACGGAATTATACCCCATCATGTTCATTTATTATTTGTCAGAGAGTTAGAGTCGATAGGAATCGGTTCCACCTTTACCTATTCGGACATTGCGTTGTTGCTCAGCAGATCACCGTTTCTGTGATCCTGACAGCTGAAGAGCTGGCCAGAATCTCCGCTTTGGTGTCAAATTCAGCCGAGGCATAGCAGCTGTCGAACAACACCGACCGGACGACACGTTCGATACCTTGCCGTAAACGCGTGTTGATCAAATCAGTTTTGATCCGAGCAGCCATCGCAAATGCTAGCATGCCTTCCGGTAGAGTCGAACCTCGACCCATCAAGCGAATCCTCGTAGCGAATCGGTAAGTATCCCAAACAGCCACCACAAACAACCTCACCTTGAACCTTCACATTGCTAACCACATTCCCAGAGGCGAGATCGCAGCCCGCATCCTCTCCTCAGCCAGAGAACTCAACCTGGAGACCTTTGCCGTCTACACCGAAAACGACGTCAGCCACACTTACAATGCCGCCCACGCTATCCAGCTATCATCCCCGGCGGCATACATGTCCGTCGACGAGCTCGTTCAGATCGTGAAGAAACATCACATCGATGCTGTACATCCTGGATATGGATTCCTGTCGGAGTCATCTCTACTGGCGTCCCGAATGGCGGAGATTGACGTTATGGTCGTTGGTCCGGGAGCTGAGAATTTGGGTCGTACGGGCGATAAACTCCAAGCGAGATTATTGGCGGAGGAGTGTGCTGTACCTGTCTTGCCGGCTTTCACAACACCGACCGGGAAGGTGGAGGAAGTGCAGGCGTTTGCTGAGAAGAATGGCCTGCCTGTAATGGTCAAAGCGGTGGATGGAGGTGGCGGGAGAGGAATTCGACTAATTCGGAAGATGGAGGACTTGAAGAGTCTGGTCACGAGAGCGATTGAAGAGAGTCCATCACGGCAGGTCTTCGCGGAGAAAGCCGCGGTGGATGGGTTTAGACATGTGGAGGTGCAGATTCTGGGTGATGGGAAGGGAAATGTGATGCATTTGTGGGAGAGGGAGTGTAGTATTCAGAGGAGATATCAGAAGGTGGTTGAGTTGGCGCCGAGTATGGCAAAGGATCGGAGCATTGTGGCGCCTGTGATTGCGGCTGCTGTGAGAATCGCGAAGAAGGTGAGCAGTTTTACACGATTTGTGATATTGCCATGTTCTGACCATGACAGGTCAACTACGCTTCTCTTGGGACATTCGAATTCCTCTTGAATCCCGACACCAAGGAGTTCTTCTTTCTGGAAATCAACCCACGATTACAAGTCGAGCATACCATCACAGAATCGATCTGCTCGACCGACATTGTCAAGGCTCAACTCCGCCTAGCTCAAGGCGCCACATTTGAGGAGGCCGGGCTACATGGTCTGTCCCAAGATCCTCTCACGCCGCCACAACAGCACTCCATCCAGCTGCGCGTGACTGCAGAAGACCCAGAGAAGAACTACTCCTTATGCATCGGCAAGATTCAGTCCTTCAACTTTCCATCAGGAGTCGGCACGAGAGTCGACACGGCATTGGTGCCCGGTGCGCCTGCTGTCGTGACCTCGGACTTCGACAGCGTCATTGCAAAAATCATCATCACTGCTCGCACCTGGCCAGATGTCTTTAGCAAAGCCCGCAGAGCTCTGGAAGACACTCGTGTCACAGGCATCCAGACAAATCTAGCCGTCCTGCGAGCCATCGTTACACATCCGGACTTCGAAGCTGGTGCTTGTGATACGCAATGGCTTGAAGCCAAGCACGAGGATCTTTTGCAACGAGGTCGATCGCTGCAGACGAGAAAAGATCCCCTCCACGGTCTGGGACAGCAAATTTATAGCGGGGCAGCAGCCGCAGCAGCAGGTGGTGGCGGTGGTACGATGTTCCGGAAAGACGATGCATGGACGATTGACCTTCGGCCTCAAGGGACTCCTGCGTCTAAGCAAGACAAGGATCAACAGCCATACCATTTGCAGCTCACCAAAGTCCTGCGTAACGATTTCCCAGAAGACTTCGCTGCGGACATCCTGTACACAGCACCCGGGTCCAAACCAGTTCCGTTCACAATGGACGTCAAGACGACTTCAGCTTCGGGAGCCGCCATGGGCTCTCAGCACAGGAAAGGATCCAAGTCTGATCCTACTCATGTCATTATGCCGTTGTCCGGAAAACTGGTGGAGGTGCTGGTCGATCCTGGCGATATCGTCAAGAAAGATGATCCGATCTGTGTGATCAAGCAGATGAAGATGGAGGTCGAAGTTCGATCGCATAAAGCTGGACTGGTCACGTATGTGACAGAAGCCGAGGATGATGAGGATGTCGCCGAGGGAATGCTTGCTGCCATTGTCGAGGACGAGAAAGCTCAGGCTAAGCTGTAGAGCATCATGCCAGTCAGAATTGCACCATTCTTACGACCGCTGATCGACTCGCAGCGATTGACAACTGCGATATCCTGTGTTCTGGTGAGACTGAGAAGCATAAACTTGCATAAGACGGCTAATCCTGGTCTTTCCTTTGGCAGTGAATCTGAACAAATGGCCCATTATGGGAGTAGCGTGAGGTTTCGTCCCTCCTCCTCTCGCAGCGATCGTAATTGCGTTCTCGCGTCCTCTGGCGACAGTTGAAGCATGAATTCACGAATATCTTCCGTCAGTGCCTCCATTTCGTCGCTCGCGTCTCCAGTACTTGCGATGGCATCATCGACATTCTGCCAGAGCTTGGCTGTACGTGGAAATGCGTCTGGCCAGAACGAAGAAAGCCGAGCGCAATAGAGCAAGTACAATTTATCAGGAATCTCCCGATGGACGTTGTTTCGCAAGCGGTCCAATAGGAAATCCTCGCCGTCAAAGCCAGAGGTCGTCAATTTCGAGCCCACGGCTAGTATCTCGTTCCATATCGTGTTCACCGGACGATTGACATACTCGATGGACAGGCCTGCTGGGAACATGGGGGATAAGAGTCCATATCTAGCCATGCCGACACAGACTAGTCGGAAGCTGTGCTCGCCTTCTGGAATCCTGTTCAAATGCATCGCTTTCTTGATGTACCTGAAGTCCGATGGATGTCGACTGTAGTCTATCACCACAGACCGCATCTGGGGCAGACCCGCCAGCTTTGAGATGAAGCCAGTACCAGACGGCTGGCACACCTCGCAGCATCCTTCCAGAAATATACCATTTCCGCCAGATAGCGATGAACACTTGATGGAGGTGCTGAAGTTGTTGATTAACAGATGGCGAATCTTGTCGGCTCGCATTGGCGTGGATAGCTCGCCACTTATGTGGCGGCAGAAATCGTTGCGAGTCAGGAGGATCGTGTTACGATCATACAGTATCGGCAGTGCTTCTCGGTATATCAATCGACTGCAACGTAGAATCCCTGTGTTCTTGGATCCGGCAACAACCTGGCGGAGCTTCAATGGTGCCTCGAACGACAAGACAAACTCGTAGACCCGAAGCCTAAGCTCAGCTGGCAAGCGGGAGGTGAAGTAGCATTCTGTCATGACTGTGAAGTGAACAATGAACCGCTCGAGGACCCAGAGATAAGGAGTAGTTGTAGCCGATTCGCCTTTCGAAAGCCATGAAAAAGATCAACGAGGCGTCCGAGCGACACTGGATGCCATCGTTAATGCTTCGGCTGCAGGCGATCCCTGCAGGCTATCGTCCAGCCGGCTGATGCTGGTCAGTTGATGTAATTCAAGAGGTGAAGTCAGTGGAAGTTCGAGGCACCGCCCACAGCAACGACAACCATCCCGGAGCTAGGCCCGCTACCCCACATGCTTCCACCAGACCTACGGGGGTCGACCGTCCCAAATAACTTATGCTTCAAAACAATTGTTTGTACGTGTGGCAAGTGTCAGTCTCCAGCTCGGAACGGTTCATTAGGAGCTTCATGAGTCCTGGTCCGATAGCCCAAGCCAACCTCGAACGGAATAAGGCCACCGGCTTCGCAACCCTGGACTGCGAGTAAACACCGCCCTGCCGCGCATCTTGCGCCATGGCCTTTCTCTTTGGCCGCACACGACAGCGGTCTGCTCAGGACATTGTGAGGTCGACGAAGGACTTGCTATTGAGATTACCCAAGGAAGATGGACAGGCGGCCAAGGTGTGGCTAAACGCCCAGTCATGCACGATTACTCTGCATTCGCTGACACCTGCAGACCGAAGAGGAGCTCGCTCGAAATTTGGCCCAGATGAAAGTCACCCTGCAAGGCACCACCGAAGTCGAGATCACACCTGATCAAGTCTACCAACTCGTCGGCGCTATTCTCAACGAAAGCCTTCTACCCGTCCTCGTCGACAGCATCGCCCGCCTCCCCTTCGAAGCCCGCAAGGATACACAAACGATCATCTCGAACGTCTTCCGGTTTAGAAATCCGGGCAGCAACTCGAGTGAACCCGATGCCTTGCGAGAAGTGCTACGACGACAACCCGAAATTGTCGTCGCACTATGTAACGGATATGACAAGAGGGAGAGCGCTTCGGCGTGCGGTGGCATACTGAAAGAGGCGCTGAAACACGACGCCGTGACCGCAGTGATACTCTACGACGAGCCCAGCTCAGACGGCAAACGCATCGACATCTACAACGACGTGGACATCAGCAAACCCTCGTCTGGCAACGGCGTGTTCTGGAAATTCTTCACCTGGATCGACAAGTCCAGTTTCGAAGTTAGCGCGGATGCGTTCGATTGCTTTCGGCTCATCTTGACCAAGCACAAGGGTCTCGTGTCGCAGTACATCAGCACCAACTTCGACTTGTTCTTCCAGAGGTACAACGATATCTTGATCAAGTCGGAGAGTTATGTCACAAAACGGCAGTCGATCAAGTTGCTGGGCGAGGTACTGCTCGACCGCCAGTTCTACGAGTGCATGTGTCGATACGTCGAATCGGGGGACAATTTGAAGCTCATAATGTGGCAATTGAAGGACGATCGGCGGATGGTGCAGTACGAGGCGTTTCACGTCTTCAAGGTAGGAGTCCAAACGACCGACGCTTTGACGAATTGCCAAGTGCTGACTGAGTGCCGGTAGATCTTCGCCGCCAACCCCAACAAATCGGTCGAGGTGCAAAAGTTCTTGATCATGAACAAGCAGCGACTATTGAAATTCCTACCAAAGTTCCTGGAGGACCGCACGGATGACGACCAATTCAACGACGAGAAAGCCTGGCTGGTCAAGGCGATTGGCAATCTACCAGATTCGACCAGCGCCATTCGCGCACCAGACGGCGGTGCGGGTGTGCAGCCTTCAAATGCGGCACAAGTACGATCATAATGTGTTTACGCGAAATGAGTGAGTGTCATGGGAACGGAGTTGGCTTTATGAAATTCAGGAACTGGGAATGGCTTTGGTGCTTCTGCGTTGATGTGCTCGGACGAAGACATAGAAGTGAAACGGGCGTCACGGTCACATTCGTGCTTTGATCATGAATTGAATGCAATTGGTATGATGCTGCGGTCCTATCCACGTTACAGTATTGCAGATGATTTGCCTCCATGCTTCGCGATCATCCTCTTGCTCCGTAATATGCCAGCGATAGGTCAATTAACAACTCTGCATTAACGCCCGTTTCCAGGTGCCAGGTCAAGCCCGCCCAGCTTTGCGACATCTCTTCGAGAAGTCCTTCGGAGCCAACTTCGGCGTGCCGGACAGAGCGTGCGAGAGTCGGCGAGTCGTTGGCGAAGGGAGCGGTTTGGCGTCATGCTTCGCGGCAGGAGGAGTGACTTGAGACGCAGGAATCTCGTCCATGTTGACGTCAGCGTCATCGCTCTTGGGCTCTTGTTTCGCGAACGGGACGACGTTCTCTTCAGACTCTCCATCTCCCTCTCCTTCGCCTTCCTCTTCATCGTCATCTTCATCGTCATCCTCATCTTCATCCTCATCTTCCACCTCGCTCGAGCTCTTGTGGGTCTTCTCCTCAACGTCAGAGTCGAGAATGCGTTTGAAGTCGCCTTCGGGGTCCTCATCGTCTTCATCCACTTCGGTATCTGCATCAGGTGGAACGGGTGCATCGGGTGCAGCAGGTTCAACGGAGGGTCTCCACTCTCGTATGGGCGGGCTCAGCGGTGGCACGTCATCGCCAGAGCTGTCAGGATCTCTATTGACATCTCCCTCTTCCGGTCTGCGCATCAGGTACTCATCGTCCGAAGAATCCTCCACGAGCTCCTTTGATAAGATCTTGGACTTTGCCTGGCCACCCTTCGTCTTCGCCCGCTTCGCGAGGTCTTTTCGATACTTCCACTTGCGTTCCTTCTTCATGTTGATAATCTCATACACATCTTTTCCGATGTAGTCCGTCATGTACGTCCGAGCCATGGCGTGAAGTCGGCCTTTGTACTGCTTCTCGATCCATCTCGCGAGCACTTTTGCCTGTGCTGGTGGGGTTTCCGCCTGATCCAGCCGACGCTTGAATTTCTTCGAGTCGATCTTCCAGTCCTTCAAAGCAGTCTCGAGCGCCACACGACGGATGGCTTTTGATCGAGCAGTCAAGTTGAACCGGCTTGCAGGATTCTTCATCGCGGTCACGGAATAGACCACATTTATCTGGTTGTGGTACTCCTTGTCGACGTCCTCGAAGGATTCGTGGATCTCGGTGAACACGTCGTAGAAATCTCCGATCTCGAACTTCTCAACAGCCTTCACTCCTGCTGCGTACTTCTTTGAGAATTCCTTCTTTTCGTCTGCTTGACGGGCTTTGGCCTGCTCGCGTCTCTTCTTCATCTTCTCGAATTTCTCGCGACAGGTTTTGGTGCTGCGAGCCAGGCCGAGCTTTTCTGACACGACTTTCCAGCTGATCATGGACTCAAGATATTCGCGGTCATTGGCACGATCTGGACTGGTCTTCTTGATGGTCGAGATGCACTCTTTGACTGCCAGCATAAGCTTCTGCTCCTCATCCTTTGACCACGGTCCCGTCTCTCTCTTATCACCGTATTGAAGATGCAATGTCCAGCGGTCTTTGCAGTCGCCAGGATGACGATCGACCAGGTCACTCAACTTTGTCCATTCTCCTGGATAGTTTGCGTAGGCGTTACGCAATGCTTCATCTTGCTCCGCCGTCCACGGACCACGCTCATTCATGTGATACTTGCGCTGGCAGAATTTGCGAATCGATGCCTTGGGGCGTGACGGCAGGGCAGCCTCAAGCTCCACTCGGAAGGCTCCAACATTGCGCCAGTCCTTGACCTTCAGTCTCAGCTCAGCATCGCTCAGATGCTCTCTTCGTAGTACTTCGTTGAAGACTCGGTCTGCGATGGCTTTCTCGGCTGCGGTGAATGGGCCTGCGGAGGTACTTGGTCGCTCAGACCATTTCATTTGCGCTGCAATATCGTGGTTCGCAAGCTTCGTGCTTTCGCTCGGAGTCGAATGGCGTTTCGTGTTTCTCGTCGACTCGCGATCAGCTTGCTCAACATCCGAGGCCGCAGGTGGTGCAAATTCCTCCTCATCATCTGCCCGGTGTTGTGACTTCCGAACCCGTTTCCGTGATGGTTCCGGCTCTTCTCCGCTTGCATTCACTGCACTTGAGCGAGCACGTTTGCGTTTCGGCTTCTTCTCCTTCTTGTCCGCTTGCTCGCTGACGGTTTCTCCCAATGACATCGCCTCCGGGGCATCTGTTTGAGTCGAGGCCGGGTCATCAGAAGCGATCGCATTGGGAGACTCGTGATCGGATTCAGGTGGCGTCGGAATCTCTGCGCCTGCGTTCTGAGGCACTGACTCTTCTTCAGGCTGCTCTCCTTCTGCACCCATCTCCGCGTCTGTTTCTGTGTCCGGCTCTGCGTCCGGCTCTTCTGGCTGCGCATCCGGCTCTTCTGACTGCGCATCCAGCTCTCCTGACTGTGCATCCGGCTCTTCTGACTGCGCGTCCAGCTTTTCTGACTGTGCGTCCGGCTTTTTTGGTTCTACGGCTGGCTCCGCAGACTCAACATCCGGCTCTGCTGCCTTTGCGTCCGGTTCGTCTCGCTCTGCCTCTGACTCTGCTGCCTGCTCCACTGCCGCATTCGTGGTCCCGCGGGCAAGTGCATTGCTTGCTGGTCTATGTCCCTCATCTTGTCCTTGGCTTCTCTTCCTCTTACGTTTCTTCTCCTTTGGTGCGTTGGTCTCGAGGACAGGCAATGTTGCCTCTGTCTGCTTCTTGGCCTTTGTCCCACGCTTCTTGCTCTTGACAAAAGAATTCTCCTTCGTCTCCGCGGTTTCGTTATAGTCACCTTGGTCTTCCTGAGCCATTTCTGTCGCTGTGCCGGAATGCGAGGCTCTCTCCTGCTTGCGAGCAATCTTCGCGGTGTCCCTGTCCCACTTTGCCATAGCTGCAGTGATCTTTTCAGTTCTCGCTTGGCTACGCTCGGCTATGCGCGTTTGTCCGGGAGTAAGAGATGAGGATTGACTGCTGCTTTTGGATTTCTTGTTCAATCGTCGCAGCTGACCCTCTGCAAGCTCGAGCCGCTCTGCCAATGCCTGACGTATTCTCGCCCTGCTCTCAAGGTCCTTGTCCTTTGTTATCTTGTCGCCAGGCTGTGCATTGATGAGCTGTTCGATGAAGGAATCCTGCGCGCGATCTATTTCCGCCTGGCTTCGCTCACGTTCGGCCGCTGCTTCCATTTCCGAGTCGTTCTGGTGGGGTTTCGTGTCGATCGCTACGGATTGCGCCGGTAGCTGCGATGCAGCAGGCTGCTGCATCTGCGAAGACTCGTTGCCCATATTCTCACCTGTACAAGACCCCAGAGCACATGCTCAACCATGGGTCCTCATCGCTCCAATGCGAGTCTTCGTTTGTCGAGGAAGATAATCGTGTCAGATTCACAATAAAAGTGTAGATAAAGCTTCATCTTACCTTAGTTCTAGCGTCGGGATCTGCGGTCTTTTGCCGAGAAAGCTTGTTTTCTGCCCACGTCACCTGGGGCGGCGCCTCTCGTCTTCTCCTCGTCGTGTCTCGTCCAATTTCACACACCAACATCACCAGCAACACGATGGCCTACAGCGACCACGACCACGACCACGACCACGACCACGGCTCGGGGCCGGGACCCGGCGAAACATACGAAGAACATGCCCTTCACTCGAAATATCAACCGCAAAAACACTGGGGACTGGGTTGGCGCGCGGAATCCACGCTCTTTTACTGTTTCGTTATCCCCTCCTGGTGCTTCGAAATAGCATCTGCCGTCCTCGGATCCTTTGAAAACACCGAAGCACATCCATTCATTGCAACATGCACCATTTGGCTGGTTCTTTGGGCGACGGCGTGGCTGCAGACAGCGGTGCTGATGGTTCAGCGCGCCAGCTGGGTGCGTGATGAGGCGAACTTGGAGGACCGCAAGCAATATCTGTATCTGTCTGTGCGACTACAGCGTTTGATGATGGTGTGTACTTGATCCACGTTGCATTCGCAATCCCTTGTTCTCAGCTAACAATCTCACTGGTCACCTGGATTATCGCACTTCCGGTCTTCATACAGGCCTACGTACGACGCGACCATTTCGACGACCTTCCATACTGGCTCATTTTCTTGCTCTTCTTCATCTTCAACATCGTTGGATGCGTGATGAATGCCTACAACAACATCACTTGGGAACTGGATCGCCTGCTGTACGAGGAAGGCGAGCCGCCTATGAAACATACTCGGCTGGCGATTGTCGGGATCAGTTCATGAGAGTGTGGTGCAGGACGGCGGCGAATTTTGGACTTTAGCGACAGGATGCATCAGGAACCACAGCTTTTGGCATACAGCGACAGGACGCATCATGCACAGTTTGGTGAGCAGCAACTTACATTCTTTATCCTTTTCAGACATCGCCTTCATACATGGTGGTCAATTGTTGACCCTTCACTGTCCGTCTCATGCCGAAAGTTCAAGCAAGCAAAAAGAGATTCCGAAGCGGAGAATTGAACTCCGATCTTACAGGCACTGGATCGAAGTGACCGTGAGAGCCGTAAATGCTAACCGTTACACCACTTCGGAGAAATTTTGCTCTTAATCGGGTGATTGGGTGACGACGAGAGCGGCTTGCCGTTAATTGAAGGTGATTCTTGGGTCCACGTCACACGAATCAGAGCTGGGATGGTCTTGAAGGACGAACTGGCCACTTTTACACCAAGGCTCATGAGCGGAGAATCAGCGTAGCATGCTTCAAGGGTTGGTGAGTCACATGAGCCGTTCCATCTCTTACGGTGTGGAGCATTGTCATATTGATCTATCGAATTATCAGTCCCCGGCAGGCCGGCCTGCAAAACTGCCCGCGCTGCTCAATCAGACGTCCTATCGCTGCCGTGCGAACAACGAGTTCGGATCCAGAAGACAATGGAGAGAGATATCTTTCATTTTTGCTTATGACGACCTCCACGATGTGTTTGCAGGATGCCAGCGACGACTTTCACTTATTGCTTTCTGTCGAAGCTCTGCTCGGCCAGCCATCTACCTAAGCATCCCCGCTCTCGTGCTCGCGGCACTTCAACATTCACAATCAGCTCATCTGCACCGAGATATCCGCGACTTCCAGATCGATCGGCGCTGTGATGATGCCGAACCTATCCACGTATGGATCGCCGTTCCCGGAGAACCCGATGATTTTCTCATTGGCGCCTGGCTCAAGCACGACGACGCGGTATCCGCTGCGATATCGATAGCCGTCGCGGTACTCGCCATCGTCACCGTCGTCTTCGTCGTACTCGTCCTGATATACTTCGCCAAGCGCTCCCCATTGCGTGCCACCGTCCAAGGTCATTCGAATACCGCGCAGGTCCCCATGTGTGTAGCTGAGCTCGACCTTGACGATCCGCGAGTCTGCGGCCAAGGAACCCTTTTCCGAGAGGTGACCGCCCCGCGAGTGGCTGCCGTGGGTCGAACCATCGGCATAGTGCACCACAATACCGTCGAACCAACCACCGACGCGCAAATCAATCGCCACTGCACGAACAAGGTCGCCGATAGAGCTGCGTTTATGGAGAAGCATGGTCCATGAGGTGTCGCGATTGTGATCCTCGCATTCTTCTCCATCTGCTCGCTCGATTACCGGGAACGACTGCAGTCGGAGTCGTTGTTCGCTTCCGGAGAAGCTCATGAACGGGATAGGTTGGAGAAGACTCCAGCCGTTGTTCACCACTCTCAACTTCCCCACCATGTCCATGGCCACAATCTTGAGTGGGCGAGTACGGTCGTATTCTACGAGACTCGCATACATGAAGGTCTCACAGCTGCCTCCGTGGCGTATATCACGACGCTGTTGTTGCTTTCCACCGTCAAAGAAGACAGAAGCAAGCCCTGCAGTGGAAAAGATGGAAATCGTGACTTGGCCCTCTTCTCGTTCTTCCTCTGGTCCTGAAACCCTCATCTCGATCCTCGCCGACCTCGATTCCCTTCGGACAGGCAACCCGTCGTGCGGCAGGCGGAAGTGAGGATCAAGTTTCAGCCGCAACATGTTGCGGAGACTCCCATCATACGGCCCAGCGGATTGTACTAGATTCCAGTCGCCATCGCTCTCGGTACTCGGACCAGCGACTATAAAGTTTGCGGCCCATGTCTTGACTTCTGCGTTGCAGCAGGAGGCGTCATTGTGCACACCAGCTCCAAATGCAGAATATACCTGCCTCAAGAAGTTGGCTTGCCCGAGGGAGCAGTGATCAGACATGGTATGTCTAGCCCCGCAGTGGAAATCCTCAGGGACTGTAGTGTCGGTCAGGCAAAAAGAAACCTCCTCCATATATCTTGGCCAGGAATACGCAGAATGGCTATCAAAACTTCCGAGCGAGATTCCGTCCGCAGCATGATTACTTTCGCCACAATGGCCGTCGTGCTGTTCTCGGTCGTCTGAATAGGGTGTGTCGAGAACAAGCCCGGCGACAACCGGTCTGGACTTCGAATGGAAAACGCCGCCATGAACCTTCAAGGCACGTCGGAACTCCCCGTGTACACCGTCCATGTCGTGATAACTGGTGTTCTCCAGAGTTTTCAACTCTTCCACCGTTTTCTCGCATTTCACGATGTGCACCTTTGCCGACGAACCCATGATCTGTTCACCCCTGGCACCCTTCATCACTCCAAACAGACTCGTGAGATCGCTTTGCCATTCTTCCTCCAGTCGGAATGCTCGCCGACCTAATCCTGCCTTGCGCATGCGCTCCGCAGTCAGAGCTTGCCACATGTATGCCGACATTCTCAGCTTCGCGATTGCGGCGTCCAGACTGTTGTGCGCGCTTGAGAAAGCTCCATACTTCTCAGACGGGCAATTGATGACAAGCGGGGAGTCTCTGGCGACGAGGATGGCGAGATGAAGTGGAGGTAACTGCAGGTAGGGATGGTGTGTCAGATTGAGGCTGATGGTCTCAAAACCATGTGCAATTTTAATGTTGTTCATGCCGCAATGAAGGAGGACCAGAGCTTTCCATTTGCGTTCCGCAGCTAGCCAAGCTTGGGTCGCGGAAGTGTTGCGCAGCGGGTCGACGTTTGTGACGGTGACATGATCGCTTGCGCTAGATGTGTCGAGTGCGCAAGTGCCGCTCAGGAGGAGACAGGTCTGGTGGATGACCTCGCCGTCGTCGACGTTGGTGACTCCGAGAACCATGTCGAGGACTGTGCGCCAGTCGTGTGATATGTTAGTTGTTCATGAGAAGTCGTCGATGAGAGCCTGTAAGAGTTTTTGTTTGCTCCAAGCTGCGCTGAGTCGTGAATTTGTACCAACTCCGATTCACACATGCCTTATTTGCTGCCTTAGCGTGGACGCTAGTAGCTTGGGGCTTGTGATTCTGGTGGAGTAGTATTCAGAGTAAAAGACAGCACCATGAATGAGATCATTTAGCTCAGCTCGAGGTCCCAATGTCCCGGAATGAGTGGCAATTTACCGTGATAAATCCCGACAGATGTGCATCGGACGCTGTCATAGACTGTAGGAACTTCATTAAGGTATCCTGCTCTCGTCCCAAAGCTATTCCACTTGGCTCTCCTCATTCTCGGCATAGCAATAATACACATCGTTGTGCTCAAAGACCACTGCTAGTCGCTCTTTCTTGGCGCGGCAAGGCTCGCATTCGCCCTCCATCGACGAGTCCTGCCCATTCATTTCTCGTCTTTGTCCTCCTCCTCGATCGTAAGCTCGTTCGCTTCTCCGCGTTTCGCGCAGTTCGGGCAGGTTCCATTCTGATCGTCTGCCTTCTTCGTCTTGTGCCATTTCACGCGAGGCCAGAAGTGCTTAATAACACTAGCACTGATGAGCGCCGAGACGATCGCAAGAGGAACTATGTTGCAATCAGTCAGGTGAGGAAACATCAAGGCTCACTCCCAGGGCGCCGACGTACTGAATGCCGTCGAAAGAAGAACCCATCCCCACCATTGCATCGGCTGAGGTTTGTTCCAGGACTGTAGGTACGTGTCCCATTCATACGGAGTGCCGTAGCGAGGGTCGCAGTACATTGTCATTTCCGGTAGGTTCGACATTCTGAATAGTTGACTGTATGATGTGTGCTTCAGATGATGTATGCTGCAGTGTGTTATGGTAGCGCTGGACCGTTGCGTTGTCTGATCGTGTATTGGTAAGTGCCAATAAAGTAGAAGATCGTGGCGTTGGGTGAAGTCGCATATTCTTGCCGAGCGACGGCATGCTATAGTGGCAACCGTGTCAGGGACAACGGCGTGTGAGACAGCTGCGAAGTAAAGGATACCCTTGCCTGACTTCTGTAATGCACCTGCCGGAGTGAGAGCGAGGCAGCAAGGGAAGACGAATCTTGACATAATATTCGTCAGAACATACACACTTCGGATACCGACTGCTTCGGTGTCGGAGACGAGATGGTAGAAGGGCCTCGGAGCAGACGTGACGATCGTTGAGTGGTATCAGGCAACGGAATGTTCACAAGGATACATTCTTCGTATTAGGCGAATTGTTCAAGCCCAATCTCTCCGCCGTTCCCTCTGACTGCGAGGCAAGAGCATTGACCTTGTCGACTTCGAACCCAGCAATCGCCTTGTACGCCAGCCCGATGTCCTCGAGTTCCTTCTGAGGAATGATGTCGTTAACATGTTTAAAGCCTTCAGGGGCTCTTTCATGTGCTATCTGCAGCACATGGTCGGGTCCGTTCCCTCTGTTCGCCATGACAATTTTGGCTGTAACTGGTAGCCTCTCGTCTTGGTAAGCTTGCAATGCGGCAGGAATACTCGCGATCTCTCCCGATTGCCATTTCAGGAGACATTGCGTTAGGCACGCGGCATCCAGGATGGCTTGCGATGCACCATTGCTGCCGATCGGGTACATGGGATGGGCAGAGTCACCCAGAAGCGTCAGGCCCCCAAAACTCCACCGCGGAGCTGGATCCCTATCACACATCGGATACTCAAACACCTTTTCGGTCTCAGCGATGAGCTGCGGAATGTCGAGAAAGCCGAAGGTCCACTTCTCGAACTGGCCTGCAAATCTCTCTTTCGGAACGTCGTTCAGCCAGTCCGTTTTCTCGGGAGGAGTGGTATCCGGATCATCGTCATCTCGAACTCTCAGCTCGGCTATCCAGTTGACAAGAGACTTCGAGCCAGCGTCCTCCCCGTAGTTGCGAATCGGATACGCAATGAACTTCTGGTTGGCATGGCCAGTCCATACCATGCTGGCTGAAGTCAAATACGGTTTCCGTTCAACACAGCCTCGCCACAGCATGCGTCCGGAGAAATTGGGAGGTCCTTCTTTGGGATACAGGATCCGGCGAACTGTCGAATTGATGCCGTCGGCGGCCACACATAAGCGGACGACAACCTCCGGAATAGCGGCGTTCTCGCCGGAACGTTTCTGAACGAAGCTGAGCTTCACCTGCCCGTTCTCTTGATGTTCAAAACTGTCTATGGAATGATTGAGATGGACTTTATCATCTCCAAGTCGTTCTTTCACAGCATCAAGAAGCATGAGTTGTAGCTCTCCTCGGTGGATGGAGAACTGCGGCACTTTGTACCCTGCAAATTTGCCCCTGGGTTCGCTGATGATTGGGTTGCCATGTCTGTCGTAGTAGTTGAGTTCCTACTCGTCATCAGTCGAGCTCTCCGCATACTTCGGTAAGACAGTGCCAGTACGGGCAGCTACAGAAGCCGTACCTGGGTCTCGACGCCGATAGCCTCCAACCTGGGCAGCAGACCGAGATTTCTCAAGACAAGGACCGCATGCGGTTGAACATTGATGCCGACTCCAAGAGAGACCAGTTGTCCAGCGGCTTCGAAGATGTCGATGGCAGTGAATCCATGTGCGTGGAGATGAAGAGCAGTGACCAGACCACCCACTCCGGCTCCGACAATCGCGATTCTTGGCTCGGTCGCTGCGGCTTTGGAGATCATGTTGCAGTGATGAATTTGCTCTCGTTCTGTAGACCGCTCTCTTCTTCAAAACTCCGCGGAACCACGAAATACAGACCTACCTTGTCGACGCTAAAACGGCTTCGGCAGTTGACCGTGGCATTTTGGCCAGGTCCAGACGGTCCATGCGAGATGGCGACGAATTCGGACATTGGAATGGCGCCGCCATTTTCGCATGAAAATCGAAAGGAGCCTCGTTGCGATGTTCGGCAAGACGTGAAGTGAAGTGGTCGTGCAGTCGTGATCGCAAGGTTTCCAGAGCAGCCCCACTAAAACCAGCAGCTCTCCTGCATCGTCACCTCTGCAGCACCATCGCGTCTTCCAGTCGGAAACAATGTCGGTGCGCTGTGGGCGCATTTTCGCCTACAATGCCCACCGCTGCTCCCATGGGCATCAAGTCTCCGCATCGCACGCCGTCAAATAAGAAGACCACGGCGGCCACAACGCCGAACATCTCCAATGTTGTTCTCGGAAATCTGCACATCAAGCCATGGTATCCGTCCTTCTATCCGGAAGATCTGGTCGGTGGCAGGAGACCGGAGTGGCTCTATGTGTGCCAATGGTGTTTCAAGTACACGTCGGAGATCATGAAGTTTAGTGCACATTGTGTAGGTTGTTTCCTACATTCCCGCCGGAGGGCAGCTTGAGCTGATCGAATGCAAGAAAGTCTGCCCTTTGAAGTCTTCTCCTCCGCCTGGAGAGGTGATCTATGAGCACGACGAGTATGTCATTCACCGCGTTGACGGAGAGGAAAGCACGGTAAGTCGCTCCATTCAGTGTTACTGTTGCTCGGCTTCGCTGACAGCACCAACTAGCTCTACTCTCAAAACCTCTCCCTCTTCGCCAAACTCTTTCTCGAGACGAAGTCGGTCTTCTTCGATGCCAGCACCTTCCTCTACTACACCCTCGTCCTTCGAACTCCCTCCCATCCATACGGACAAGTCGCCGGATTCTTCAGCAAAGAGAAGATGAGCTGGGACAACAACAATCTCGCATGTATCCTCGTCTTCCCGCCGTGGCAGAAGCGTGGACTAGGCCAGATTCTCATTGGAGCTTCATACGTTCTTGGTCGACGAGAAGGACGATTTGGCGGACCAGAAAGACCGTTGAGCGAGCTGGGACGGAAGGGATACGTCGCGTACTGGTGTGCAGAAGTGGCGAGATGGGTGCTGGCGCAGAAGCAAAAGAAGACGGTATCAGTCAAGGATATCAGTGATGGAACTTGGATCATAAGCGAGGATGTCGTGGTTGCTTTGAAAGAGATGGACGTCCTCGAGAAGAAGACGACAAAGGCTGGAAACGTGGTGATCTGCAAGGCCAAGGTGAGAGAGTGGGTGGAGAAGAATCGTGTGAAGCTAGAGCCTGTTGTCGACGTCGATGCCTTCATCATGGAAGACGAGGAGAGTGAGATGAGTGAGATGAGCGAGTGATTGCATTGAAACGGCGCTGGCCTCTGGTGGGATGAACCAGTGTCTTTGATACCCAAATTTGCAGTACAATGGAGGGCAGAATTCGATCGATTGATTTATGTACGTCGACCAGTGAATATCGAGCTGTACAGAATACAGCGCATCGAAGTCTTTGTCAAGTAGATATCGAATATTGTGAACTTGTGATCGGACAGGTGAATGTCCATCACGGTAAATCCTCGGACCACCGCACCAATCAGACCGTGCGCTCAATCGATGACATTGTGAAGAAGGGCAAAGCAACGCCCCGATTCACTCTTGCGCGAAACATCTTACACCACCACAATGGCCTCCAAATTTGCGCCCTGGGCGCTTCGCAGCAGCGTGAGGGCACTCCGAAGCACCGTGAAGCCTCAACGACGAACATTCCAGGTCTCTAGCGTCTCGCGCAGCACCAGTCTCAATGTGGTACGCATCGCAATGTCCACCCATGCCACCACCGGCACCCTTCTAATGCACCAGACAGCACCGCGACACACCCGAGAACAACCCTTCGATTCCCTTCAAGTTCAACCCGCAAAATGAGAAGCTCATCGAGGAGGTCCTCAGTCGATACCCTAGCCAATACAAGAAGGCCGCCGTGATGCCGCTTCTCGATCTCGGTCAGCGCCAGCACGGGTTCACCAGCATCAGCGTCATGAACGAGGTGGCTCGGATATTGGAGATGCCTCCCATGCGTGTCTACGAGGTGGCCACATTCTACACCATGTACAACCGGAACCCTGTTGGACGATTCCACATTCAGTGCTGCACCACAGTACGTTGAAGAGTAGATCGGAAGAGCGATGAGTGAAGATGCTGACTGCGTGCAGACACCATGTCAGCTTAACGGTAGCGACGGTGTCATGAAGGCAATCGAGGACCATCTCGGCATCCACCACGGCGAGACCACGCCCGACAACATCTTCACATTCACCGAGGTCGAATGCCTGGGAGCATGCGCAAACGCTCCGATGGTGCAGATTAATGACGACTACTACGAGGATCTCACACCCGAGACGACAAAGGCGCTCCTCACAGCACTCAAGGAAGCAGCTGAAAAGACTGGCGCTAGCGGATGGGCGCCGGGTCTGCAGGGCGACAGCGGCAAAGATCAAGTGTCGGGGGAGAGCACAGGCCAGAAGCTCAAGCTGGGTGGCCCTGGATACACTGCACAGGGCGTCAAGATTCCAGCACCTGGACCACTCAGCAGTCGGACATCGTGTGAGAACTCGGCAGGCCAGACTAACCTGCTCAGCGAGCTTCCCACGCCCGAGCAAACATTGCGAAAGGACGGCGCACTATAGTAGTGTACGTACAGAGTGTAAGAATAACTTTGCAATCCACCCGACGTGCATATCGGAAACACTACTGTTGTCAGCACGCGCACGCCGCACACGCGAGGCCAGGATACTTGAAGGGACATGGGTCGTGGACTTGATTCTGGACCGCACCACGTGACGGAAGAAGTCCAATGAATTTCTTCTTCCAAGGAGCAATCGATCGGAAGCGGGTGGTCTGTGACATGGCGACGGCCGTGACTCCAACGGGAGGGCTGACCTGCAGAAGCTCGCGTGAAACGACCCATGTGCGGCGGCAAACTGGTGCATCCCGCAAGCCACAAAAGCGTAGAAGCTGACTTGAAACGCAAAGCAGTCCGACTAGTGTCCGCCCTTCAATCACACGGCTGGCGTTACGCCTATACAAATGCTCAGTGCATGCCGATACTCAGAGATGGGCATCATTCTTTCCAAAGCTTCGGAAGCACTGTTCTTTCGATAGGCTCTTTGCCTGCCATTGTTGTTCGTCGACTTCGCCCGGTCAGGATCGACACTCGTTCTTTACTCTTGGCAGACTCCTAGATCCAATCGATCATCGCAGACGATCGACTCCTTATACGTTCTTTACATCACCGAGCATTCGAAATGCAGTGCATTGCCTTCCTTTCTGCGGTCTTGACGGCCTTGTCTGTCGGCGTCTCCGGCCTGGCGCTCCCTGTCAATGAGGGCTATGGTAGGTTGCAACCATGTTCAAAGCAAGATTGGTCGATCGCTAATATTTCTCTTTAACCGCAGCTGAGCCATGCGAGTACACCGCAATCAAGCAGAACCAATCCTCCATTCTCGGCTACCAACTGGCTGGTATCGCGGATTCTCCCAGAGACAACGATCAGACTTGCAACGAACTCAAGAACAGTGCAACCGCTAGAACATTTGCCGACAGTGGATTGGACTTGCCCAACATTCAAAGTAGGTATTGAGCAAGCGGCAGTCGATCGAGCCGGGCGAAAGATTCCAATAGCTAACATCGATTTGCATCAACCAGAACCAGTCTGCTCCGCATCTTCTTCCAACACAGACGCAGTAGCAGCTCTTCCTTACATCGTCAACGCCAACACCAAAGTCTTCACCTCACAAATCACCTCGGCCATTCCGGCCTCCAACCAAGAAGGTTTTGCGTACCTCTGTGACAACATCCGCTTCAAGCAGCTTTCCGCCTTCTACCTCGACGACAACACAATCGTTGGCGCAGCCTGTGATCGCGGTGGGCCTGAAGCGGCCATCAGCCCTCAGCCTTTCGTGTCGCTTGCTCCGCCGCCCGCCGATCAAGTGCTTAAAAACTACAACGTGGCTGCCAGCCGGCAGTTCGCTTGGAATTGGTGCGCGAAAGCCAAAGACACGAACGAGTTGCAATCCTACTGCTCGATGGCCGGGCAGGCAGAATTCAAGCAGAAGCTCAACAGCTTACAACTCGACCCAGAGACAGTCCGCGGAATCGCCTGTAGCCAGCAACAGGTTCCAAACGCGCAGACGTTGGCGACGAAGGTCAAGAACGCACAGTCCGACCAATTTGCGACTGTGGTCCGGAACATGAGCAATGCTCCGAACTGGAGATCGAAAATTTGTGGATATCTGAGCTGCGCAGAGATGGACAAGGTGGGACTGGACGGCGATCGTGTCTGGAACAAGGTCTGTCAGTGAATCAGGGATGACTTATGGGACGATTTCCCCTCTCGATGAGGTTGCCCGGCGCCTGTGCGCAACGTCGATCTGGTTGCTTTTACTTCAGCACGACTTTCTACTTCTTCTACACACTGTGTTTATATACGCACTTGCATTTGGCTTGTTCTCAGCACGGCCTGAACAAAAAGACTGAAGCGACACAGACGCTTCAATTGGACTTCATTCTCTTTTTCATCCTCTCTAAGCTGAACTCCATCGGAAACATGCAGGTTACCGACTCGCGTTTGGAGCATGTCCCGAATCCAGTCTATGGGATCTGGCCCCTTATTCGTGCCACCAACCACGATCTCGAACTTTCACTTGTGAAACTTCAAGCCATCCCGGTCGCCAGGTCATGTCAAATGACACCATGCCGGACCCCACGAGCGTTTTCGATCTGTGCGATCCTTGTTCACGTCTCAACCCGGCACAAGTTTTGAAGACGTTGATGCAAACTCATCACGGCAGTCGCTCTTAATCTCAGCAGGGAGTCTTGATGACTTTCCTGTGATGTTGATATTCCGTGGTAGGTTTCGAGGCCTGTGAGCTGATGCAGGCAGCGTTTCGTTTGGGGTTGTCTACAGCCTATAGGCGATGAACACGGCACATGAATCGTGGCGGACTTCATATCCCGCTGCAAAGCCTTGGCGGCATAGCGAGCTCCATAGCCGTGTAGGTATCGTAGGAGGGCACGACATAGGGGCGTACGGGTAGCTTGGCAAGATGCTTAAGTCAGAATGCTGCTAAGGTAGCAGGACGGTGCCATTGGCGTGTAGATGAGCGAGCAGGTAGTGTGAACAATGAGCCAAGTGGTTATTCAGGTGAGCGGTAAGCGTGCGGGTTCTTCCAGTAGGACGGTCAAGTGGTGGTACTGGTAAGCATGCAGGCCATGCTAGATAGGCGTACATGCAAGCGTACAGGTAGTGTAGAAGGACAGACCGAGTTACCGTGCAAGGAAGCGTGGGGACAGCGCAAGGGAACGGCTGAGTGGCCGTCCAGAGAGGCATGCAACTACCTTACCTTAGCAGGACGGCCATGTAGCCGTACAGATAAGATGCTGAGTTGACGTGCAATCAAGCGTGTGGGTAACGTAGAAGGACAGCAAATGTGGCCGGCCAGATAGGCGCGCAGGTAATGTGGTAGATTGGCCAAATGCTTGTCATCTCCCAGGAATCCGCTCTTCTCAAGTAAACTTAAACCCACCCGCCCTCTTTGAGAACAACCCATTCGGATCCCTCTCCCTCTGAATCTGCTTCAGCCGGTCATACGTCGCAGCTCCATACGACCTCAACGGATCCTGATTATACATCGCATCGTTCATAAAAATCGGGTTATACGGGATCGTGTTCAAATCCCCACTCTTGTAATTCGTCGGCTTGACACCAGCATACTTGCTCTTCGCATACTGCTGCGCCGGCTCCGTCGCTGCGGTGAGATACGCGGCAGCCTTCTTATCCGTGAGAGCTGACAGCCACGACACGTCATATTCCATAATGACTTTATCGCCGTGATCAGGGTTGAAGCCGAGGAGGTTCACGCCGTTGGGATTGTTGACCGAGTTGGCTTGGAGTTGGTGTGGGATTGGTTGGAAGGCCATGCTGAAGATGAAATTGTCGATGGTTTCGAGTTGAGCTTTTTTGCCGGCGGCGAAGTAGCTGTCGAAGGCTTGGGTGTATAGGTCGATGCCTTGTGAGCCTGGCAGATTGGGGAGGGTGCCGGTGCGGATCAGGTAGCGTTGGCCGGGCAGGGAAAACTGGCTGTTGGAGTCGAGGAGTTGACCGTATGTTTGGCGTGGCTTTGTGCCGTCCACAAGAGCGGGTATGGAGTTGAACTCGTTCAGGATCTCTCCTGGGCCGTCGGGAGCGTTGTAGAAGAAGCTGCGCAGGCGTGTCAGCACAGCGGCAGATCCGGCGTTAAAACCGACTTACAAAACAACAAAGATGTCGAGCAGAGAGTCGAGAGTCGAAGTGTAGGTCACAATGACCGCTGCCTTTGTGTCGTAGTAGTTGCCGACGAGATTGTGGGTCGCATTGATCACCTTCTCTTTTTGTGACTGTAGAGTGTTAGGTCAAAGGAGCCAAAGCATCAAAGTTTGCGTTACTCACCATGGAGAAGATCTTGTATCCACCCCAGACCAAGCCGATCGGGTACGTCGCCATTCTGAACTCGGTCACAATACCGAATTGACCACCACCACCTTTCATCGCATACCAAAGATCAGAGTTCTCAGTCTTACTCGCCTCGACGATCTCACCGGCAGCGGTGACAACCTGATAGCTCTCGACGTTGTCCGCGGTCATTCCCTGCTTGTACTTAGTCCCATTTGATCGACAACGCTGCAGTAGGTCACCTTACACGTTCAGCACTGAGAAAGCTGAGGCCTCCTCCCATGGTCAAGCCCGGCACACCAACGACACCAAGACGTCCCGACACGACTGCCCGACTGGATATGTCGAGAACCTTGGCCACATCGGTCCATCGACAGCCAGCGCCGACGTGAGCAATGTTTCTGCGGTCGAGAGTAGTGTATTTCATGTTAGCCTCCAACGAGATGAGGATGCCATCTTGGACGCTCGAGAATTGGACGTTCGGATTGTGTCCAGCTGGATGTTGGTATCAGTATTGATGTTCGACAACTGCACGTTCCGACGACCATGGTCGTTCAATATCACATACCGCCTTTGACAGTCCAAGGAACGCTCGTATAGTTGTTCAAAACCTTGACCGCAAACGAAACCTCCTGCGCGGAACCCGGAAAGAAGATGCAAGCAGGCTTGATGTCGGCGTTGGCCTGAGACCAGTACTCTTGCCTGGCCTGAAAGTAGTCCGAAGAGAGCGTGAGGTTCAACTCAAGCGCGCTGTTTGCGACTTGTTTGGGGTATTCTTTTGAAAGAGCCCGGCATGCTGCTGCTGCCTCTGTTGTTGGTGCAGCGTAGATTTGTCCGATGGAAAGAACGAAAGCCGCTGTTGAAGCCAGCGAAGAGCGTGAAGGGAGCATCATGGTAGGGGCAGTCTTTTGCTCGCCGAAAGAATAACGGAGAAGCGAGGCTCACCTTTATGAAACTCTGTGATTCTTTGTTGAATCTCCGAGCGCTCGACGACCATACTTAGGGCTTCAAGAGATCGTCGCGACCAAAAGACCAGTAGAAGGCCCGGAGCTGGTATAGCACTTCCCTACTAGTCTGAAGAGGATCCACCGCGAGCGGTCGCTTGGCTGAATCCTTAGTGAACGATTGGCGAGTTCGTTGCTCGTGCGCCGAATAGCGTAGACGAGAGCCGGGGTAGTCGATAGAAGTCGTACGTTCTTTGCGATGTGATTAATGTCCCAAGCAAAGTCGTATGATGAGTCTCCAACGGCCGAAGAAATCGCAAGCGAAACATGAAACGTCGGACCCAAAATATGCTCAACATTACCGGGCGCCATGCTGCAACAGTACAGAGCAATGATCGAGCACACCTCATATCGTTCTCAAATCCTTTCTACTGCTGCATGACCCTCAAGTTCTCGGAGACCTTGAATGGTGCCTCCGTCTTCGACTTGATCTCATCGACCGTGACACCCTCGGCGTGCTCGATCAGTGTCAATCCGCTCGTAAAGTCGACTTCAAACACAGCCTGCAAAAGCGTCAGCATGGACCCAACCCCAAGAGCACAAGCCAGCGCAACAATCTCTGAGATGCGGACTCACCAGCTCGGTAATAATCAGCGAAACACACGCCTTGCCCGTCAACGGGAACTGGCACTGATTCAGGATCTTCGCTCCGCCCTTCTTGTCGGTATGCTCCATCGTCACCACGACTTTTGTCTTATCGGGATTCGAAACCAAATCCATCGCACCTCCGAAGCCCTTGATCTTCCCGGGCAGCGCCCAGTTGGCCAAGTCTCCTTTCGCGCTGACTTGCATGGCACCTAGAATTGTGAGGTCAATGCGTCCAGCGCGGATCATGCCAAATGACTCTTCGGATCCGAAGACAGCGGCGCCAGGGCGGAGAGTGACGGTCTCTTTGCCAGCGTTGATCAAATCAGGATCCTCCCTGCCCTTGGCTGGATAAGGTCCAAGACCGAGAATGCCGTTCTCAGATTGGAGTTGTACCTCCACGGACTCGTCCACGAAACTGGGAGCAAGCATAGGCATGCCGATCCCGAGGTTGGCGTATTGACCATTCTTGAACTCCTTCGCCGCTCTCCGCACGATACGCTCACGTTTGCTAGCCGTGTCTCCTGATCCAAGCGCGCCGGCCTTTTGCTCTTCTGGGCTCTTTGCGTTGACGATCTTCTCGATGTTCTTCTCCGTCGTGCTTTGGACGACCTTCGATACATAGATTCCGGGAACGTGCACAGCCGCCGGATCGATCTCACCCGGCTCGACGATGTGCTCTGCCTCAACAATGGTGTTCTTCGCGTTCCTGGCCATTGCTCCGTTGAAGTTGTGCGCTGCGAATCGGAACATGACATTGCCCAGTCGATCCGCCTTCCATGCTTTAACAAATGCGTAGTCGCCCTTGATCGACTCCTCCATGACATAGCTCTTGCCATCAAACACCTTGACATCCTTCGGCGTCGAGTACTGCGCCACAGAACCATCACTATTGTGCTTAAGAGGAAGCTCGCCGGTCTGCACAACCGTTCCAAATGCCGCCGGTGTGTAGAACGCAGGTATACCCTTTCCACCCGCCGCGCATCTTTCAGCCAGCGTTCCTTGCGGCGACAGCTCGAGCTCAATCGATCCATTGAGGTACATCTTCTCGAACACCTTGTTTTCTCCCACATAGCTCGCAATCATCTTCTTGATCTGCTTCGACTCCAGCAGTTTTCCAAGTCCTGAGCCCGGTACACCGGCATTGTTGGAGACTGCTGTGAGGCCCGTGATGTCTGATCTGCTTTCCACGGCATTGATGAGGGTATCTGGGACACCGCAGAGTCCGAATCCACCGCAGAGGAGTGTAGAATTGCTTTTCATGTCCTTGATCGCTTCGGACGCGGAAGGAACGACTTTATTGATCTCATATCGGCGGCTCGAGGATGCGAATGTTCGTGCGAGGTATCGCGACTGGGTAGCATGTTAGTCATTGGCGACAGTCATGGTATTGCTGGATCGTGCCTTGGGTGATGTTCTGCTCAGGTTGCTTGCTGTCCGCAGGAACAATGTGGTGGAGGAAACCATGATGTTGTCAGTGCTTCAAGAAGGATGTATGGAGAACAGAGAGCAAGCCGCGACTGGACAAGGGAAATCGCATACAAGTCCTACAAAGAGTCACGTCGGCGGGCAGCGCGTAAGGTGGTTCGGCAGTAGCTCATGGGAAGTCAGATCTGAGCCCAGATGCTTGACCCGAAAGTACCCAGATCGCGAGCCATCCTCCCCCCGGCCCACGCTGGCGCATGCTGGGAAGGACAGACGATCTGGCCGTGAGATCCGGAAACATCGCGCGCATCAATGCTCGCTTCACGCTATCTGGTAGACGTGTATGGCATTGGCAGGAGGTGTTGGCTTGGTCGAGCTTCAATTCGCGAAGAGGGCGGAGACGTTCCGCTGGCTTCGGATCCGACAGACTTCGAGCTTCCGGATAAATACTGGTCCGTTATACAGTCCGATCCCGAAATCATGTGACTATGATCATGTGATCCTGGCAACAGCAGAACTAAAGGTACCTAAGCTTCCATCTTTCGTGCCGGAGGTCCTTTCCGGTACGCAATCAGATACCCAATCGATTCAGGGTTTCAGGAGCGTCACTGTTGTGCCATTGAATCGACTTTCAGTCGATCGGGTCTGCGATAGAGGGCTGGGCAAAGGTAAGTGTATAGGTAAGACCACACTTCCGCGCCACGCTGTATACGTCTGGGTGGACGATCGACAGTACGTATTTGACTTCAGTAGGCCCGCCCACGTTGACCATGCATCATCCTGTATCAATAAGCATGATAGAAACACCGACAGCAAAACGAAGCAGCGCAATCTTGCGTCGACAGCATGCGGAAAGCCAGTGTCGCGGCCAACAAGCTGCCAGCTGCTGAGCAGATTCACAGCATTGTCCTAACTTTTGCCCTGCTACAAAGTCGGCAGCGAATGAGCACAGAGGCGTCATTTTCAGCTCGTGTCAGTGATGGAGCCAATTTTCGACAGTTCGATCTCTGCCTCGAGCTCTTCGAGCACGGAGATATAGCCGCGATTCTGCAGCTCATTCGCAGGGAGTTGTCGCTACCACCAACGCCCGGCCAAATACCCAACCCGCCCGATGGAGACATGAGTGATCGCCTCAAGATTACTGCCAAATCCGGACACTGGGACGTTGAAGCCGAGTTCTCCGGGAGCCACGCCAGCACTTTCGACCAGACGTTCAATAACATCTATTCGCAGCTATGCCACTCAGCACAGACTAAAATATCGCAGATTGAGACCATTTGCGAAGACGATGTTCGGTGGCTTCTCCAGTATGCCTTACACGCCATTCCAGAACCAACTAGCACGGACGCAGTCACAATGTTTCGACATTCAGTGGAGCTATGGCCTCACAAAACGGCGATTGAAGCTTGGGATGGCTGGTTGACTTACTTGGAGCTCGAACAAGAGTCTACCAGACTTGCAGAATCTCTTGTTTCGGAAGGCGTCCGGCCACTTACTGTGGTTCCCATCGTCTTGGAGTTCTCGAAGTGGGCGTTGGTGTCGATACTGGCGGTATGGAAGACCGGCGCGGCCTACGTCTTCTTGGACCCGAGTCACCCCATCAATCGCCTGCAGACACTCACAAAACGAGTGAAAGCCTCTTTTGTTTTGAGCCAGGACAGCTTCCGCGCCCAAATACGCGATATTGGGACGCGGGTGCTGATCATCGACGAAATCGTACATCGGAGTTCATCGCAGGAGACCAGTTTCGCAGAGCTGCCGACTGCAATCGACATAGGTTCCCCTGCGTATGTGATCTTCACATCGGGGAGCACAGGAGAACCCAAGGCGGTCGTTCACACCCACTATGCCTTTTGTTCTGGCGCCCTACATCAAGCAGAGCTTCTCGGATTTTCTGATCAGACCCGAACCCTTCAGAACGCGCCGCTCATTTTCGCAGGAGCTGTGCCGGAACTGCTCTTCACTATTCTGCAAGGAGGCTGTCTATGCATTTCCAAGCAGGAAGAGCGAGTTAAAGACTTATCCGGCTGCGTACGCCATCATCACAGCAACATGCTTATAATATCTTCGTCTTCGGCGGCTATCCAGGACCCAAAGGACTTCAAACCCCGGCAAACGTTACTCATGGGTGCCGAGCCCTTACCTGCGCACACTGCACGGAAATGGGCAGCTCTCCACAACAACTGCAACGGCTATGGGTCTACAGAGACAAACACAGTTGCCACTTGCTGTCCTTTCAGCACTTCTGTGGCGAGTCAGTCTGTTGGACCAGGCGCGGCGCATCAATACTGGATAGTCGATGCTTTGAACTATGACCGTCTGGTGCCGCCTGGCTCTCTGGGAGAGGTCGTGGTGGAAGCGTACGCTTTGGCTTCCGAGTATTTAAACAACGAAGAAGCAACCGCAAAATCGTTTCCGCCCGCTCCCCTGTGGTACCCAGGTCTGGAACTGAAAAGACCGAGCGCCACCAGATTCTTCCGATCAGGAGACTTGGGTAGAATAGCCACCGACGGCACCCTTGAAGTCCATGGCCGGACTGATCCACTTCAAATCAAACTCAGGGGCCAGAGGATTGAGCTTGGTGAGATTGAGGCTATCACTATAGATGCACTCGGCCGACCGACGCCTCTTGTCGCAGAGCTCATCCTTCCCCAAAGCCAAGATCGACCATCGATTGCCGTCTTTGTCGCCGCATCCGCTTCCATCGACAACCTTCCTGCGATCCTGCTTTCAGAGAATCTCGAGCTGTCGAGTTGTCAGGAGAAGCAGCTAGACCATCTGCGGGAGAAACTTGCACCGGCGTGGACCAATGCTCTTCCAGACTTCATGCGTCCTGCGTATCTGGTACCGCTCACTCGATTGCCACGGACTGCCACCGGTAAGCTTGATCGGCAACAACTTCGAAAATGGTGTTCAAAGTATACAGCCATTGAGCTCGCCGTCTTCTCCACCACCAAGTCTGATAGAAGGGTTAGAGCATTGACCAGCGACACTGAGCTGAAGCTTGGAGAGGCCATCAGTACAATACTCAGAGTACCGAGACAAAGGATCCATGGAAACTCTGTCTTTACTGTTCTAGGTGGAGATTCGTTAGCTGCGATTCAACTTAGCCAGGAGCTACGCAAACATGGCTTGGCTGCTTCTCCCGCCGACGTGGTCCGCTCCGAGAACTTGGCTACGCTTGCAGAGGCTCTCGACTTGACTCCACCCGTCAATGAGCCGATTGTATCAATTCAAGGTGCTGAGCGTGTGATCGAGGATCGAAATTTGAATGCTGAAATTGTTTTAAGATACTTGAAGCTCACGGCCGACCAGGTGGAAACGATCCTGCCAACCACTGATTCTCAAAGCCGAGCGATAGAGCTTGGGATAGGGCCGGAGAAGTGCTTCGTCTATCACTTTGCGCTCAGGTTCCAAGGCGACATCGAGATGTCTAGACTCGTGTCCAGCCTGCAGTCACTCGTGGACCGTCACGACATTCTTCGCACACTCTTCACCCGGCACGAAGGCCGCATCTTGCAGGTCATTTTGAACGAGCTTCAATGCCCACTAGACTCGAGGGCCATTGAAGCGGGAGATTTGATTGACGAAACAGTGCGTCAAATTTCCACGAGCGATTTCCAGCTCGATCAGGTGCCGACGAAATTCTGGCTCCTCTCGGTCGACGGCCTCCCAAAAGCTGTAGTGTTGCGGTTGTCGCACGCTCAGTTCGACGGAATTTCGCTCCCTTTGCTATGGAACAGTCTATCTTATATCTACGCCGGACAAACACTTCCTACGGCACCTCAGTACTCTACATACGCTCGAGCTGTTCTCCTGCCGGACATGACACCTTCTATCGAGTACTTCAAAGATCTCCTCCACGACTGCCCTTTCACCGACCTGGCGAAACGCCTGAGTGCCGTGCACAAACCTCAAAATCGCCAATTGAGCCGTCAGATCACCTTGAACCCAGCCGCTGGTTTTACCCCGGCGCAGCTCTTCCAAGCGGCATGGGGCTACGTCTCCGCAAAGTATTTGCACATGAGGGCCGTATCATTCGATCAAATCGTGTCTGGTCGGCAAATCAGGCCGATCGAAGATTATGACTATGACACATCGCAGCTCTTGGGACCATGTCTCAATGATGTCCCTGTCGTAGTCCGGTTCCCGGAACAGCAGACTGTACGTCAAATGCTGGCTCAGATCCGGGATCAGCATACCGCGACCGCCAGACACGAGACTCTCGGATTCAAGACGATTCTAGGAGAGTGTAAGCCAGCTCATTGGCCGCAGGATGCGCGCATGACCAGCAGCGTCCAATACCGCGGATTCGAAGATCGAACATCATTTCCACTCGGACCTGCTGAGTGCAAGGTCGAGATGATGGAAAGGAACATGGACCTGGAGGATTTGACTGTCTTCGTCAAGCCACTTCGAGACGTCGATGGTGGACCTAAGTTCGACGTGGGTTTCCTGTTCTCAGACGAAGTCGTCGAGGAGACGCAGGCTAACTCTTGGTTTGACGAGCTGATTGGGGCTGTGATTGCTTTCTCCGCGGACGACGCTATGGATGAGGTGGTAGAGTCGCTCTTGGGTCAGATCTAGGACGAGGGAGTCGTGAACGGCTGTCTAGGCGTGTCGCCGATTCGACCCTCACGACTATCTAAGGCGTCTTGTCAAAAGCAGAAGTATGAACCCCATCGCCTGATCTCATGCTCAGTGTACGCTGTACTCGTCACGCTGCTTCGTGGACAAATTCCGCACAATTGACCTTAGACGAGTTCTGTCCGTCTTGCCCGAGATCGTCAAGGGGCGGTGACGAATTGGAATCCAAAGGTGAGGCACCATGTACGGAGGAAGGTCGCCCTTTCGAACGAGATCCCGCGAGAGATGCTCCATCGCACACCTGGACACGCCGGCTCGACTCCAGGACAATACTAGCTCTTGCGGCTGCGTTTCCGCTGTGTCCCTTGTGCACAAAAATCCCACCACGGTCTGACTTTGTGCGTCGAAGTCAGAGAAGCAGGCAGGAACTCCAGGTGGCCGACCTCGTTCCAGATGGAAGTTGATTTCGCCCAGCTCTATCCGCTCGCCGTGGTAGTTCATCTGGCTGTCCAGGCGGCCCAAGAAGGTGATACTACCATCGGCTTCTTTCTGGGCAAGATCGCCTGTTTTATACAACGTGCCACGAGAAGCGACATCCATCCAATCGGCTCTTTCGACGAAACTCCTTAGGGTGTCTTCGGGCTGGTTGATATATCCTCTTGCGAGGGCTCTACTCTCGACTACGAGCTCTCCTGCTGCCGCCTCCGCCATTAGCTTATTTACGTTTGCTGGGTCAACTATCCACAGACGACAAGTATCGCCAATCGCTTGTCCGACATCTCGTGGTGCATGAGTTGCGGTGATGGCCGTGGTAATGGATTGCAGGATCGTCGCTTCCGTGCACCCCCATAGCTGATAAAAGGTCCTCGAGGCAGTGCTCGCCCACTGTTCCACGGCATGCCGTCCCAGAGATTCGCCCATCACGCTCAGCACTTCGACAGTCGGCACATCACCAGGGTCCATCGTTTCCAGCATCGTCGGCGACATGGTAACATGTGTGATTCCGAATGCGGTCAATTGCGACCCGACTTCTCCGGGCAAAGGAAGCATCATGTCCTTCTTCTTGGAGATGCATAGCGTCGCTCCAGTACCAAGGCACATCCCAATCTCCATCAAAGCCACATCGAAGATATACGGATGGAACTGAGCCACTCGAGATGAAGACGTGACGTGCAGCTGATTCGCCAACGCCTGGCATACGGTGACAATTCCTTGGTGCGTCTGGATTATGCCCTTAGGTGTTCCAGTTGACCCCGAAGTAAACGCAACAAATGCTTTGTCTTTGGGATCAGGTTCTGTATCCAGAGGCTTTACCTTTTTGTCGAGGCCTGAAGTGATCTCGAGGGCAGATATATCGACCACAAAGAAGCCAGAGTTGATCATATCCTCAGCATAGCTACTTTCTTCAACAAGGACCCTTTTTACACCTGCCTGCCGGAGCATAGTCGCTCTCCGAGCAGAAGGATGAAGTGGATCGACCGGTACAACAGCCGCCCCAAGCCTCATGTTCGCCAGAATGCTGACTACGGCCCACGGCGAGAGGTGAAAACATATGCCAACGTTGTCCCCTGGGCGGACACCTTGATCTCCGAGTATCTCGGCAGTACCAGAGACGGTTCTCTCCAATTGTGAATAGGTCCATTTGCACATGTAACTTTCTATGGCCAGAGCATTGGGTGCTATCGACGCTCGACGTCTGAGTAAGCCTGGGAGAGTCTCCGATAACAATTCCAAGCCGGTACCATCTTCGTGGCAAGTCAACGGAGCATTTCGATGCCCGTCCGACGCTGCGCAGACAGAGCTGGGGATGTGCTGCCTCATGTGAGCTCTTGTCGGAGTCGCAAAGCCAGAATGAAGAGTTTGAGAGTCGATTTGAAGCATTTCCATACATTCAGCTCGACAGAAGTCAGCTATTACAGCTCTCTTTCCCTCGGCCTCTCGAAAGGCAATTTCTAGTGTAAACATCGGTCCCCGGTAGGCAATTGCACTCTGACGTGGCCATTGACGATCAGTCGATCACCAAAGCACAAGCGCCGAGTCTATACGTCTCGGACTACGTAACAACGGCGAGACCTCGAAGGCTTTATTCGTACACAACCTTCGAAGCCTGCAAAGCTCCGCCCTTTTGGCCGGTACATGCAGGAGACCAAATGCTGAGCAACAGTGGGCAGGAGTTCCCTGGGAAACCCTTGATTTGGTTCTGTGTCATTACCACAAGTTCGCTCATGCTATTGGCATACATTCGCCTCGTCAGGTCCCCTCTAAGGTCCATCCCAGGGCCTCGCATTGCAGCGCTAACAGGCGCGTGGAGGAATGTGAAATACTTTCAGGGCAGATGGATGCAAGACATCATCGCCCTGCACAAACGATATGGACCAGTGGTCAGGATATCTCCTTCTGAAGTCAGCATCACCGATCAAGCGGTCGTCCGCAGAGTTTACGGATTCAATACAAGATACCAAAAGGTAAGATCTGCAAGGTGGTTTCAAGAGGAGGTGTACTGATATCGACAAGACTTCGTGGTATGATACGTGGAGGTATGCTGGTAAGGAGTTGACTTGACATCCTCTCAACCTAACCACGTTGACACACACCCTTTCTCTGGATAGGAAGCACCGAAAGCGTCTTTGCGACCCGTAACCATCAAGACCATCAGTTTCTCAGGAAACGGGTGTTCAAGACCTACTCCATGAGCTCAATACTCTCCATGGAGCACCTGATCGATGAAGTCGTCGATTTGAGTCTTCGGCAGCTTCATTGCCATGTCATGGACAACAGACCGGTTCGGCTCGACCGTTGGACCATGTTCTTTGCGTACGAGGTGGTCAGCAACCTTGCTCTCGGCCATCTCAAAGGTTTCCTTGAGCGGGGAGAAGATGTGAATAACATCATCGATTCCAATCACACGGGCTTCTGGCTAAACGCCAACGTTGGCTACCTCCCGGGCCAGAGCAGATGGTTTTCCAATTACTACTTCCTCTGGGTCATGACCAAGCTCGGCTCCAATTTCAGCGCCATCAGCGACTGGATAGATGGCGCGGTAGCGAATGGCAGACGTGGCCATAGCAGTATATCGCGAGGGCCAGATTTGCTGCAGCATTTTCTCAACATGTCCGATGGGGGCGGAAAACCCGTTTCGGACGAGGAGGTTGCGTCGGAGATTGGAAATGTCCTGGGAGCTGGAGCGGACACCACCGGGATTCTGATCATGGCTACCATCAAGTACTTGATCGAGAACCAGAGTGATTACTGCCGTCTACAGCGGGAAGTCGATGCTGAACATAGACGACTTCAACTTAGTGCAGGACAGGAGATCCGGTACACGGACTTGGCGAAGTTACCCTTCCTTTTCGCTGTTGTCCAGGAAAGTCTTCGACTTCATGTGAGTTCGAAAAGAACTTCCAGACCCACGACCGCGTGGATAGGACAGGTGCCTAACGTTTTGGCAGCCTTCAATCGTATACCAGCTGCCTAGAGAGTCTCTCAAGTCCGGGACCACGATCAGAGATCAACTCATCCCCCCTGGCGTCAGTATCAGTGTCAGTGCCGCAGCTGTCAATCGGTCCGTTGACGTCTTCGGCTCCGATGCAGATGCATGGACGCCGCAAAGGTGGATGGAGCAAAATGCTGGAGGTGGTGGCGATTCGAGTTTCACTTTAGAATCAAGCTTGATGACTGTAAGTCTCCAGCGAATGGCTTCCATCGACAGACTTGAATGCTGACTGGGAAAGTTCGGGAGAGGCTCTCGAGGATGTATTGGCAAGAACCTAGCGCTTGTCGAGGCTTACAAGTATACTGCATCGTTTGTACGGAACTTCGACGCAAGCTTCATTGACCCCAAGAAGAACGGAACAGTTATCAGCTATTGGTTTGCAAAGATCGAAGGCGTTGACGTCGCACTGACCAGTCGACTGGCGTAATTTTCCTTAGCAAGGAACAATATCTCCCATGGCTCGCCAAAAGTCGCACCGCGTGCCTCTTCCTCCTTCCCATGTATAGGCGTTCACTAAGCGGAAGTCGTTATAAGTGCCTGAGCCGGAGCAGACCTCCAGCTCCGGGAAGAATGGATTCTGAGTCTTGCCCATTCCACATGTGGTGTTGATATCAAGCTGGTAGGGCTCCGCGATGCTGTAAGGCGGCCACGAGCCGGCCGGATGAACCGGTCCCGCATTTGGGTTGCGATTCGTGTAGTCTGCTCCCGAGATCGACGGGTTCGAATTGACAATGAAGTTTCCCAAGATCTTCTGGAAGGCCAGGCGAAGGCTGGGGCGGTATGGTGGCGCATCCAGCGGGCTGAAATAAGCGCTGGCATCCGCAGCGTGTACAGCGGGTGGGACAGAGAATTGATATTTAAATGTCTCGCCTCCGTTTGGCGAGTAAGCCTCGGCCATCCAGTAGGTTGGGCAAATCTTCGGATCCATTAGTCTCGCGGTACATCAATAAGTGTGTTCCCATACTCACGAAAACCGCTTCCGCGTGGATATTGTTTGCACGCTGCTGTTGGCCAGTTGCCAGTGCGCTTTGATTGATGGCAGTTGGCCCGCTATCACCGTTCGTAGCAAAGAGTTGTGCATGCGGGTCGACGGATGCATTGCTGCTAGGGTAATAGTGCAGGACTTTGGCAATGTCGTTCTCCGAGAACATTGGAAACGAAAGGTGAAGATAGTCGAGGAGGTCGGACTCGGTCTCAATGTTCTGCGGCGTATAGTCATGGCCCTCTTCTGCGTTATTACCTACTAGCAGATTCCTGCCATTCATCTGCCCGACCAAAATCGATCAGCGAGTACTGGAATCATAGTAAGATGCTCGCTCGTACCTGTTTACGTCCTAGATGTCGAGTCGGTGTATCTTGTACGAAAGCGCCGTCAGTGACGGGTGCAAAAGCCCACTCTCCGGGCACGCCAGACTGAGAAATTGTTGCGCTTGCATTGATGACCGCCTGCATAGACTGGCCAATCAGACATTCGAAGATCGGAGCGGCCGTTCCCACAGGCTGTCTGCTATCACAACCGAGCTGAGCGGCGAATGCGAAGTATGCCTGTGTGGGGACCCAGTCGTTGTAGCGATATTGCGCCGGCAGGTACGGTGACGCCGCGAATAAGTTGCCAAACAGCTGGTCTCCGAGAGAGCCTCCATATGCCATGCCGTGGAGCATGGCCGAGCCACCGCCCGCACTAAGACCTCCTATTGTAATTCTGTCCGGATCTCCTCCGAAGAGGTGTATGTATTGCTTTAGCCACACAAGGGCTAGTTGCTGGTCCAGTAGGCCAGCATTGACGACTCCTTTTCGGTGAACCTCATCAGATGAAAGGAAGCCAAAGGCGCCGAGCTATGGATACTTAACGTCAGGCTGAGCATAACACAACGAACGCCATTAGACTCACTCGATATGCAATCGAAACGGCGATGAAGGCGTTTTCGTTCGTGTTGATCAGATACGACATATCAGCTGGCTCGCTGTCTGCCTCGCCATACCCGCCACCTTCGGGGACGGTGTCAGATCTCGGTATTCCAGAAGGGGCCGAACTTTGGACTGACCATGTATCCAGAGGAAGACGGGCAGAGCACCAGCTGTGGCGCTGGTCGGTGCCCACACGTTTAAGAATAGACAGTCTTCTGAGGCTCCCGTTTGATTAGTGACTTGAAACTCTGCCATTCTTCTGTTGCTCTGAGGGCACTGTTGTGCATATTCGAGTGCTGGGAGGGTTTCCGTCCGATTGACCCTCGGCGGCTGAGGAGCCTGCCATCTCAAACGTCCTGTTGGAGGTTCGGCATAGCGAATGCTGCTAAGGGATCAGCAAGGAACGTGGTTTTGCATGTAATCAGTCGTAGACACAGCACCCTTTGAACGCTGTGATGTTTACACTTGAATTGTGAGATCCTTGATAGACTGCATAGCCCAGGTCGACCACAGCGTTCGAGGCGTTCGAGTACAGGAAGGCATCTTGGCCGGCCACGCGGCGGATCGCTTCGGAGTATACCGCTGGACGGAACATTGCTGGCGTGGCACCGGACACGACGGGCAAGAAAAAGAAGCTGAGGAGTAGCATTGTGCCGGTATTTGCCATATCCCACAGTGTTGGAACCGTGCCAACAAGCCCCCTGCTCCCGGGCTTCGCGTCAGGTCAAGAGCGGTTCGCTAGTGATGATCGAAGGACACGATGTCGACGAACGTCATTGTCCGGCTGTAGTGATCGTCGAGGCTTCTTACGCTGTTAGCGTGCATCACGCGAAAGTGCAAATAATCAATGCGGTTAGTAACAAGAATCGTAGCAGAGTTGAAGTGACTTGGTCTTTGGACTGGAAGTACCTTATGGTCCGATATGTGGATATGTGGATGTCTGCCTATCTGTCTAGAAGGAAGGAAGAAGAAGGAACGTCCAGTATGCAGGCGACGAGGGGGGGATGACTAAGCACTCGTGCCTCAGGCACCAACAAACCAAGTCTCAATACCATGTGGTGTTAATTTTGCTACACAAGGTAGGTACGATTTCTCCAAGGGAATGTGACAGAGCATCGTGGGAGCCACATGGATAAAGGTTCTTTGCTTCCATCCGTTCCGGTCGTAAGTAGTCATGCCCACCCTTATTCGTGTGCTCATCATCGAACAAAATTTTCCACCGCCACCCTCACCACCACCTCATTCACTACATGTTCAGCGTATACGCCACATCGTCCACCAAAAGCGCACTCAACGCCGCCACCACCGACCCGTCAGGGAGTCCATTGTCGTACACCACAATCTCTACCCTCTCGACCCCGGCCAATTGCTCTCCGGTAAACTTTGCCTGCGTCATCTTCATCGTCGGGGAATTCATCACTCCAAACGATTCCGGTACCTCGTATCGCGGCGTAGCGTCCCCAGGTAGGTAAGCGATGAACGCGACCTGGCAGGGCGCGGGTATGCCCACCACGGCGCCGGGCACCGCCACCACAGTGTTGGCAACGCATCCGAAGTACAGCGATGTCATCGAGAAGGTCTTGTAAGGCGGCAAGGGGGTGAGCACTGCGGCGCCAAAGAGACCCTGCGCTCCACTGCCTAAACCATAGCCAGCGAAGTGGCTGCCCGAGTGGGGAATGACGCCGGTCACGATGGGCCCCTGGCCGCCGGCGAATACGAAGCCTGACCAGGAGAGGCCATTGTAGTTGCCGACAGGGTTGACTTCAGGCAAGAGGACGGAAAGAGGGTTGGTGGATACGGGTGCGTCCTCGAAGGTGACGAGTTTGGTGGTGTGGGCCGCTGGTGAGGTTGGGCTGCCGGCGGCGAGGCGGAGGAGGAGAGAGAGGAGGCCAAGGGCGGTGACTGCAGAGTACATCTTGACTGTGGTAGAGGGTGATGTCAAACTGTAACAACAGTGTTCATCAAGCTGGATATCTGACTTGTGACTCTGCTTGTTGACTGGTGGTCGGATGCTTCAGAAAGGCTACTTGATGAGAGAGTGTGATGAAGGAGAGCGTCAATATATACGCTCCAACAACGCGCTCTCCAAAGCAGTTCGCCATCGGATGCTGCCAACACCGACATCTCGAAAGGGAATACGCACCATCTTGTCCTCCATCAATCTCTTGAAAGCGGCACCATACCAGACGTCGCGGAGCACTAGGCCACAGCATCTCAGCCAAATCCGGGTGGCAACGACCTTTCTTACTATCGAAAACATGTCGTACCTCTCCGCGGACCAAGTGTGTTGGCAGATGGCTTCGATCGTAGCGCCAGCTTGAACAAAGACCGATCCACATCGTCTTATGCGTAACGAAGGGATGGCGTTGTCCATCTTTGTTTCTGGCTGGTGATGACCGAGTATGATGGGGATCTCGCAGCTTGTGTAGCTTTTAATGCCTTGCACATGGCGTTGGATGGCGTGCAGTCCGGAGGAACGAAGGAGATCCACAAGCTCTGCACTTCGAGGTGCTCGGACTCTTACGTTACCCCGAGCGCGGAGACACAGATCTTGCAATGGTGCTTAGATCCCAGCCGCCACCTTTTTCATCGAGTTGTCGTCGCAGGAGAAAGGCGGCTGGCATGCATGTGAGCGGCGGCCAGCATCTCCTGTGGAGCTCGCGCTCGAAGAGCACACATGGTGATGGACAGACCGTGGAGATCTACCTCCATCGTGGAAAGCGCCGACCTTCTCTGAACGAAAAGGATCTCCGGACCAAGCTCTGAGGTACTCAGCAGACGAGGCGGAGCCCGTGAGTCTTCCATGCTGGCTCAGAACGGAGCGCGCGAGCTCTTGCGGCGGCTCACAACAATTGCAGCTTTGCGATGGCGATGATCGACAAGGCTGGATGTACATGGCTGTGGGACTGATTCGGTGTTCGAGTCCGTGGCCGCGTTCATTCATGCCACTCATCCCGTGTCTCGGTCAATGGGGTCGCAGCTGCTTCCAAAGGCAGTAAATATTCGATAACGCAGTACATGCGCCGCGAATGAGGCGACGGACTGGAGGAAGATGCAGCACAGGAGGCGGAGAGGTACATGCCTTTATCGGATTTACGATGTGGAGACAACGGCACACCTGCTTACTAAGCTCCAATCTCCGCCCTCCCGTCCCTCCAGCTGGCTCTCGGTGACCATTCGGTGGTTGGGTGGACGGCGGCGACGTTCATAAAGGTTGAAGCATTTTCGAAAGACAGAAGATAGAATGACAAGCAGAGACCGCGTACGATGTCTCAGGCTATACACTAATTCAGTATACAGCAAGTCGAGCTGCTTAAGGTAAAAATGAAGAGCATGATCTTTGACTCTCCGTAAAGTAACATGTTTCCGTATAGAAGTACAGGGGAATCATACTAGGTCTTCGTCTGAACGAACCGAAATTAGACTCCTATCCTAGGAGCCTCCCACTCGCCCAATTGCTCCATCAGAAAAGAGCGCCAATGGACAATGCCACCAGACCGTCTATGCCGCTGTAGTCCACAGTTCGCGCCGTCGCCATTCTCTTGCATCCATAACGATGATGGTGGTAGTAGTGGTACACACAGAAAGTCGCTTCTCAATCCCGCTCAAACTCCAAAATAAAAATGCGATTCGGCGCACAGAGTGCATGCAAAGCAACCTCCCGCACTCTCGCCTTTTCCACTCAGCGCGCGGCCCCAATAGTTGACTTCTCCCTCTTCAATCGCATCAACTCATGCGGCTTGCTCGGATCCTTCGGGTCCATAAAACTCATCAACACCTGACTCAACTCCTTGAAGTCCACCGGTTTCGTCATGTAACTATTGAACCCCGCGTCGACACACTTTTGGTACACATCGCCCAATACATTCGCCGACAGCGCGATGATTGGGAGGTGAGGGTGCTTATTCTTCCTCTCCCACTTGCGGATCTCCTTGCACGTTTGGTATCCGTCTTTGTTCGGCATGTGTAAGTCGCACAGGATAATGGAGTACGTTCCATGAGGTTTGGCAAAAACTTTGTCTGTGCACTGCACGCCGTCGAGGGCGGTATCGGCTTTGATGGAGACTTTGGCGAGGAATTTGAGGATGACCATTTGGTTGACTTTGTTGTCTTCAACGAGAAGGACGCGTTTGTCCTGGTTGCCCAGCCGGGCGGAGAGTTCTTCAAAAACTTGCTTTTGATTGACGGCGACTTGTTGCGCGCTGTCTTGGTTGCGGTCGAGGGATTGCTCGCGTTCCTGTTGTGGGTCGAAGATGAGGCCGAAGCGGGACGGCTTCAGAGGCTTGAAGATAAAGCGAAGGCGTCTGTTGGCGACGAGGGCCTCGTAGTCGTAGTTCGGTGCTTGCTCCATGATCTTGCGACGTTGCGCGAGGTCCGTGATGAGCACGATGGCCGTGGATGATGTCTTCGGTGCGAATACTTCATTCATCAAGGCGATGATCTCATCGATCTCTTGGAGAACAACCACAATATGGGTGAAGATGACCGGATCCTCGCCTCCAAGCATAGCGCGGCACTCTTCAAAACTTTCACGCGCAGTGATCTGGTGCGGAATGTTGCCTGGTAGTGTCATGTCGATGTGGCGCACTGTAGCCTCCCTACTGTACTTTAGCGGGGCGATGACCAGTATGGAGAACATTGGAGGCACCAAAGCAGCTCCAGGGAGAGACAGCATATTCTTCGCGTTCTTATCGGAAGCATCCGGAGTACTCTCGTTTGATCCCTCCGAGCGGAACGAGTGGCCTTCTTTTGGCAACGACAGATTCATGGCCGTGTTGGCAGCGCCCACGTCCGCGGCTATCGAGGAGACGGACGATGCTTCCGAGCGTAGACTTGCAGTCCGCGCAGCAGATCGTACAGACGGATCCGAACTGGCCGATGACACAGAGGGAGATTCTTTCCCCGGCGACTGCAAGTAGATCGGTGGAGATTGAGTGACCTCGGGGGCGAACTTGGCCCACTGTTTGGCAATAGGTAACTCTGGAATTGACGGCACTTTCGTCATCTGTGGCATCGTGGAAGATATGAAAGCGCCCGGAGATGCATCGATTGACGTTACCCTCGTAATACCAGGTGTGGGTGGAGGCGGCGCGTCGATCTTCGATGGTAATGTCGTCTTGATTGCGATGGTGAATGTTGATCCTTTTCCGGGCACACCTCTGGCGCTCATGTCACCGCCATGGAGCTGGGCCAGTTGCTTAGAGATTACCAGGCCTGGGACAGATCAGTCAAATGGATAATAACCTTCAGACGCGTTCAATACTCACCAAGTCCTGTTCCACCATGCTGCCGAGTGCTGCTGCCGTCAATTTGGCTGAAACGCTTGAAAAGATATTCCGCCTCCTGATCAGTAAAGCCACGCCCAGTATCAACGATCTCGAAATTGATGAATGCTTCATTCTCCTCCAGGTCATCCGTGCCAGTCTGGAGACAGCATCTGATGAACACCTCGCCAGTCTGAGTGAACTTTATCGCGTTGCCAACAATATTGAGCAAAATCTGACGAATGCGGAATCGATCGCCTTTGATTTGTGGTGGCACATCCTCTTCGACCACGTAGTTGAGTTCCAAGCCTTTGTCGATGGCCATTGCAGACGTCAGGTCATTGACCTCTTCGATCAGGGCTCGAACATAAAGCCAGTCCATACTCAGCTGAATCATGCCAGCCTCTGCTTTGGACAAGTCCAGAATGTCGTTGATCAATCCACGCAGGCCTTCTGTGCTAGCTCTGATGATATTGACATGTTCCATTTGCTCTGCAGTTAGACTGCTGTCGATGAGGAAGTTCACCATACCAGTGATGCCGTTCAGAGGAGTACGTATCTCATGCGACATGTTGCTCAAGAATCTGGACTTCTCATCCATGTTCTCCTTCAGGTCACGCTCGAGCGTTTTGTGGTCGTTGATATCGGTGCATGTCCCGTACCACGTCTCTTCTTCGTTTGGCAGGACAGTGGGCTCGGCGCGGAGGACCCGGACCAAATGCCATCTGTAGTCATTGTCCCTCGACTTTAGCCGGACCTCGGTGGAATACGACGGCCTTCCATCTGCATCTCGAGTGACCTTCAAGATTCCAACGCTGGCCAGCTCGGACAATTGTCGCTGCGGCATGTGTCCAACTGGCGATGACGTGAAGTCAGACCGTGAACCGCCACCCTTCTCGGTCTCCGACGAGTCGTCCGACGTGGTCGACATTGAGACTGTGCGCTTCGGCTCGGATGGTACACTGGTAGGTACGTTGTTCGGCGTGTTGGAGTCGCCATCAAACAATGGCAATCTACACTTAGCGAGATCGTCTGGATGTACGTAGTCCATGAACCCAACGCCAAGAGCTTGTGCTTCTGTTTGTCCGGAATAATGCAACCACTGAGTATTGCAAAAAGTGATGCCTTTGACACGATTGACAGCAAAGACAATCTGCGGACTTGAGTTGGCCAGTGTGCGATATTTGGCCTCCGAAGCCGCAGTCTCTTGTTGTCGAGCCGAGTTGATCTCAGCAATCTGTTGCTCGTGAAAGTCCATCATGGTACCGATCCAGTGTACGACTTTCTGTCGCTTGTCTTTGAGCGGAGCCGCCCTGACATAGAACCAACGGTAGCTGCCATCAAATCTCTGCAGGCGCACTTTTTGCTGCAATTGCTGATTCGTCCTCAGAGATCGGTGCCACGCAGGGAGGAACTCGTTCCGGTCGTCGGGATGTATCGCTTGCCATGGGTCTTGTAGAACCTGTCGCGGCTCCTGGCCTCGGTAGATTAGGAACTTGGAGTTGACCCAGCTGAGGGAGCCAGTCTCTGGCTGCGCGGTGAAAATTTGCACGGGAACAGAATCGATAATCGTTCGTAGAAGTCGTTCAGAGGGTGGTGGCATGTCCTCGGGGTACGAGCCTTTGCGTACATGAGTACCTGCACCTGGTTTACGAGCGTCAAGCTGTTCGGTCGCTGGCAAAGGACCAAAAGAATGCTGGAAGTCTGCACCGTACGAGTGGAGAAGTGAGTGCTGCTTCGCTTGGTTCATGTCTGGCATATGCGACATTGTTGGGCGCATACTAGGACGCTGCTGCGAAGGAGCTTCGGTCGATGATGGAGCGTCGCGGTCCCGCGGATTGTGAACAGGCGTTGACTTCTCCTTGTCCGAAGCTGAGTATTGCCTCGACTTGCGTTCGCCACTGCGAGGAGTCTTCGATGCGTCATCCTCGACACCATGCCCGCTTGCCCTGCCTTCCCTGCTTGAGCTCTTCTTCGCTGACTTGGCAGGGGTATTCGTAATGCTAGCATTGCTTGCGGACCGATTGCCAGATCGCTTCTTGGAGTCAAAGTAGTTGTCGACCATTTCCGAACCAGTGAGCGCAGGCGTACCTGCTGCGGAGCGACCTGCTGTCCATCCATGAGCGGCCGGATCCCACCCTGGAGTACCAACGATCGAGCCGGCAGGGCTGATGCGCGACCGACCTGAGTACTCGGAGGGGCTCGTCATAGGCTCGGATATTGAAGAATCAGGATCTTCGAGGTCGGCATGGGCAAGTTCGTTGAGCGACGTGATTGGTTCGATCGTCATCGGAGAACTGGTGGCATTGTGCCCACTCTTCGTCCTTCTGTGTCGAATGCTGACTGTGCGATTTATGTTCGCGGATAATTGTTGTGCTATGGCGAAGGAGGTGGCCAGATGAGGCCCTAGCAGCTTGAGCGTGTGGGTGAGATTGTGCGGATAGGGTACTGTGGCGGTCAGAATCGAGAGGATCGCAATTGGAGCTTTTCTTTCCACATCGACCGTGTTGCTACGCTGCATCTCGTGTGGCTGGCCTTTAGATCGAGCGGCCACCTTTAATGACTGCATTGGCTGCGAGAGTGTGGGATGGATCAATGGAATGTGAATGATGGTGCTTGCATGGTCCACTCCGATGGCCTCGACTTGGGCGAACTGCGCATAATCCTTGGGACTAACGGCAGGATTGAACGAGTCCTCCAACTGATGATCATCTTGCGCGAAGAATGGATTGGTCTCCTCGTCCGCTTGAATGGCTGGTGATGGCGCAGGAGACTGTGCCCAAGGTGATGTGGGGTGCTGTTCGTACTCCTCGTAATCTCGTGAAGGTCTTGGATCGTTATCGACGGCGAAAACGCTACGATAGTTGCCGAACGCCTTGTCAGGGTTCTTTGGGAGCGGTGAAGGCGCGGACTTGGATATGTTGGCGTCAGGAGCATCTGAGACATAGTCTCTTGTGATTGCGACAACCCTTCCACGCTCCAACACACGATTGACTCCGATCGACTCGATCAGTGGTCTGGTCTCTGTATCCAGAGGGCGCAGAGCGTTGAACACTTCGGCATATGGCGCTTCCTCTGAATTCCCACCTACACTGCTGAATTGTTCGTCCAAGGAAGACTGTCGGATGCTTTGCGTCGACGACAATCGAGAGGGAGCCATCCTGGAGTGGAAACCTGATATTGGCAATGGGCCAGCGTGTGTCGCGGTCCGAGATATTCCCTGTGGCCTGACGGGTTTCTTCGTGGTCGTGTCAGTAATCTGACCTAACATGTCCCGAGCTTCTCGGCCAGGACCTGCGTACGAGTGCCGCTGATCCAGACGAGGCCTGAGTCTTTCTGGGTGGAGCTTCTGGGGCCGTACATCCGCCGGAGCATCACTAGAAGGCTCCCGTATGACAAATTCTGGTCGCTGTAGGAGACCTGGTGTATTCGGCCGCGTGCGTTCTGTCCGTCCTGCAGCGCACTCTTCCGCCCCGCGCATGCTAAACGTCGACTTCTGACCCCAGGGCACATTTTCAATGTCTGTGGGATCGACGGGAAGGACAAGAGATGCTCTGTCGGCCTCAAAATGATCATGAAGGATATTCGTAACAGTGGTCCACCACTGCTCCATACCAGGCTCCGAGTTAAGCTGCAGTACCAGGTCATAAAGGTTCGGCGTCGGATAGCGAGGATCTTCGAGCCCGCCAAATTCAGTGCCACCAGGAGGCAAGAACATTGCATTACCCGCTGGAGTGGAATCACCCGACAGCACGCCAAAGCTCATCTTCCTCGGAGTCTCGCTCTCATTCCTCGGTTGATTTGAGACGGTGGGCGACAGTGTCGTAAATGGTTGATGAAAGGTAGACGACCATGTCCTCGGAGTTCCAGGAACATAAGGGAACGGATAGGACGGCGTGCGAAGTGGCTGTCCTGCCGGAGTGGGAGGCATGCTGCCCTTCACCGTCTTCGAGGAACCCGTGGACTCGGTAGATACTGTCGACAATGTGCGCACATTTTCCGCTGGTCGTTCGAGGACCGTGTTCAATGAAGGGTTGACCGACGCTTGATCCTCCTCCGAGATGGGCGAGACACGCTTGCCCTCCAGTCTGACGTTGGCTGCGCCGTAACTCCTGCGCGCGCGGTTCTGTGCATACATCTTGGCATTCAAAGCCTCCCTGATATCGGCCACATTGCCCCGGGATGAGAGACCACCATCAGCTGTGCGCGGCGCAGTCCTACTGTCCGATCTTCCTGGCTTCTTCTTCCCCTCTGACGCAGCATCGCTCATCTCGGCACTGCTATCGGTGCTCTCGGGGGTGTCTGAATTGTCGGTGTCCAGCGTCTGCTCCGGGATGCGTTCTGCAGGAGAACGTGCGAGGGTCGGGCGGGCGGCGGTGTGTTTGGGAATCGAGGATAGACCTCTAGCAGCTGGCGGCTGATCTTCATCGTCCTGGTCATCGGGGTTGCCGTCGTTCTTGCGCGTGTCTCGGGGCGCTGAAGACGACTTCATCGCGGTAGCACGCCGGTGGCAGTGCAGCGCCCTCCGTAGTGTGTCCGAGCATGTAATTTAACCACAGGAAGAGAACGTAGAAGTAGGCAACTCATAGGAGGAGAGATTCGACGGGGATTTGCAGCAGGTAGGCAGGTTGACGTAGAGTTTCGATGCTCTGAGTGGAAAGCGCTACGCTCATGCTCCGAGACGTCATCGCCTGCCATAAGGCTGAATCCTTCACCCCGTGCGACACAGCCAACAGAAGAGCATGTAGCCGGGGAGGCCTTGCTTACACTCGCCATATGCCGCCGTCAAATGCTCGCACCATCTATCAGCAGCGCTGCCGGACGATGTTCGCTGGGATTGTTCATGTGTGGTGGCCTTACTTGACGAGAAGTCAGAGAACACAGGCAAAGGTTGGGAAGGTAGAGGCTGGGAGGAACACTGATGGTATACTGATGGTGTACTGGCGGACAGCGTGGAATAGTCAGGTGGCCTCCATATACCATGCGAACGAACAACGGCCATTCACTCTCACCTCATGGTTGCATTGATCTGGTAGAGCAACAGGCAATCCTATCCATCAGCGGTCTTCCAAGCAAGATCAAATTTCATTAGGCACTCCCTATGCTATGCTCTAGACAGATCGTCGCGGCGAGTCACTGAGATTTCTTCACAGTTCGACAACCTCTTCCCTGAAGCGTGGAGCCCGGCGGGAGGCAGTGACGGAGTTCGCTTAGTCAGACTGTCGAAGCGTCGCAGCCTGTGTTGTGATTAGGCTCAAGCTAAGTGGAAGAAGACCTCTGATTGGCAGGTATATATTGTTATGCAGAGAGAATCTTAAGTGTAAGATTCTTACTTTAGCTATCTGTGTGTAGGAATGCCTTAGCACTAGTTACGTGCACTTCACTAATAGTTAGTCTAATAATCTACAACACTCCCCTATTAGCAGCTGCATTATTACGAGCTGTCTATTACCTAAATATAGCAGGTATTTACCTACTACGTAGCTAATGCTCGGCTTTAGCTTGTTAAAAAGCATCTTCTTCTAACTTTTTTATTCCTCTACTTTACAATCTACACCTCTTATCTATTTAGCTAATTTATTAGCTAATCTATTATCTATCCCTTACAGCTATTAACAATATAATCTACATTACTAGCTATAGCTTCTAGAAGAAGAGCAGCTTTCTCTGTCCCTAGGAAAACCTTCTAGTAAGTTATCGATAAAGCAAGAGCTATTAGTAGTAGAGATCTCCTATAGATCTACAAAGATAGTTCTATAGCATATTAGACTATATATTAATTTATTAGAGGAGAGATAAATAGACACTACAATAGAGTAAATATTAGGGCTTAGGGTCCCTTCTCTTTTGTAGCTTGCTTTAATAGGTTTATAGCTAAGCTTAATAAGGATCTCCTTACTACAGACCTTATTAACATAGTAATAGAGGAGCTGTACAACCTAAGGGAGTAGGCCTTCCTAGTAGAAAACTACCCTAGTCTAACAACTCCTAATCCTTAGGGATTTGTGTTATGCTATAACTAGACTCCTCTTAGCTAAATGTTAAGCTCTAACAAGGCAGAGATAAAGCAGTAGTTAGTAGCACAGCATCCTATATATGTTCTCCTTAAAATCCCTTCTTCCCTAATAGAAACTAACATTCTCCTAGGCTTTAAGTTAAGATTCTAGGGGAATTAGCTTAGTCTTTTTAGTAGTAGTCTAGGGGGGCAGGCTACAGGTTCTAGGATATGCTCTAATACTTCTGGGTTTTTATAGAAAAGTTTTCCTTTAGCTAGGTGTTTTTCTTATAGTTTCTTAGATACTTTTGTAGAGGTGTATAGTTGCCTCCTTTCCTTTGTACAGATAAGAATAAAATAAGTGTTCTAAGTGTTGTGCTTCTTAGTTTTGTAACAAATAAAATAATGTGATTCTAGGGAGGGAATCCTTCTTAGGTAGAAATGCAGGTATTAAGGCATAAATTTAAGAGCAATTTCCCTCTTCTCATCTATAGCTGGTTGGTCAAGTGGTATGATTTCTGTCCACAGCAGTGCACGGAAGGTTACGGGTTCAATCCCTGTATCGGCCTCTCATTTCGTGCGACCATGTCAGGATGTGTTCCTCTCATGCTCGCACGAGATGCTCTTTTTGGTAGATGCCTACATTAGAGGATAGTGTTTAGGGATTTTAGTTTTGTTAGACAGTCTGCAAGCTGCATGTCTGTCCTTACAAACTCTACCTTAATACTCCCCTTGTTATGTTGCTCTCTGCAGTAATAGTTCCTAAGAGAGACATGTCTTGATCTTTTGGAGTTAGCATAGTTTTCCACAAGGCTAATAGCTAATTAATTGTCTACTTTAATAAGGATAGTAGAAATGCTTTTGGCCTAGGTAAAGGGCTAGAGCTTATTAATAAGATTCCTTACCTAATTCACTTCTCTTGTTGCCTTAGTAAGAGAGAGGTACTCTACCTTAGTACTAGACAGCACTACTTCTTTCTGCAGTTAAGATCTCTAGACAACTAGGCCTCCTACAATTTTAAAGAGCATTCCTAAGGTAGACCTAGATGTGCTAGGATTACTAGCAAAGTTAGAGTCTAAGAATGCTTTAATCTAAATTTGCTCCTTAGTTTTCCTATATATAAGGCACTTGTTAATTGTGCCTACAACATATCTCTAGATGTGTTTAGCTGCCTAAACATACAAAGGTCCTAGGTTCTAAAGGAACCTTGCATAGTAGTTAACAGCAAAACTAATATCTAGTCTAGTATAGTTTAACAGATGTTGCAGTTCCCTAATAATCTTGTTAAAGAGATTATAGTCCTCCTTTGTTCCCTTATCCTAGAGGGGTTTAAGGAGGGTGTTAAGGGGGTACTTAACACTCTTTGCATTGCTAAGACTATGTCCTTAGAGTTTGTCTCTAGAATAGTGTTCCTAAGAGACAGACATAGAGCCATCTTTCCCTTCCTTTAGGTAAAGTCTAAGAAAGACATTAGTATTAACAACCTTAATTGTATACTTCTGCTCTAATCCCTTAATTAGCTTGTTAATCTTATAGTCTAACTATCTAAAAATCTGGAAGTTATCTACATAAAGGAGAACAAGGATGCCTTTCCCTTAAAAGAGGCAAGCATCGCTAACAGTTCTTATTAGACTAAGCTTTTAGAGAGTGTCTATAGCATCGTAGTGCTAGAGAGCAGCTGCCTACTTAAGCCTATATAGTCCTTTCTTAATATGTATAATGTACTTGTAGGCATCTTTCTTAAAGAGATAAGCTCCCTCTAGTAGCTTAATAAAGATCTGCTTATCTAGGTTTGGATTTAGGAATGTAGTCTTAACATTAACTTGTCTCCTCTTCTAGCCAAAGTTAACTAAGAGGGACAGAAGTATTCTCCCTATTGCAGCTCTTAGGGTAGGAGCAAAGGTATTAATATAGTTAAGTCCCTTCCTTTATGTAAATCCCCTAGCTGTCTATCTAGCCTTGTACTTCTCTATAGTTCTATCTAGGAGCACCTTAATCTTAAAGACCTATTTCCCTGTAAGAGGGACTCTCCCCTTAGGGAGGGTGCTAATAAGTTTCTATTTAAGGCATCCTGTAGACTTAAGTAACTTAGCTTCCTTAATAATAGCTTTCTCCTATTCCTTGTAGTTAGATCTAGAGAGAGCTTCCTTAACTGTCTTAGGATTAGACAGATTAGGATTTGTTACTTTAAGTCCTATCTTCTAGATCTTGCTGTAGTCTTTTCTTACAACTAATCTTCTACTTCTTAAGAGTCTAAATATACCTAAGCTTTTAGGACTTACTTTATTGCCTAATTTCTTAGGTCTCTTAGGGCTTCTCCCTACTTTCCTCTTTCCTATAACATAAATGTCTAGGAAGGGAGTTATAGTATAATCTTAGAGGTCTTCCCTTTTAGGGCAATCCTCTGCTAATGCTTAATGTTGTAGCTGTGTTAATAAGGCATTAGCCTGCTCCTGGAATCCCTTAGGACTTCCTTAGAATCCCTTAGGACTTCCTGTTTCCTTAGAAACATGCTCCCCCTAAGCTAGCTAGGAGGCTTCTTTATACTTAGTAGCCTCTGGCTAATTAGGCTTAGACTGCTTGTGTTAGTTATCCTAGGACTATATGTCCTAACCTAATGTTTGCTCCCCCTAAGATGTTAAAAGGGAGGCTTAGTTTCTCTCTCTCTACATAGTATTAAACATGTTCTCTACTTCTTAAAGATAAGAAGTAGTAAGAGGTTAGGCATCTTGCCCTTAGGCATCCTAGCCCTAATCTTAATCCTTAGTGTGGATAGCATAGACTTCCTGTTCTATAGTAATAGGTTGCATTAGTTGTAGGAAACTCTCCCCCTAGAAGTCTAGGGCAGCAGGTATTATGCTGTATACCTTATCCTTATTATGTGTTACATAAGGAGAGGTTACAATCTTGTGCTGAAACCTAGCAAGGGTAGATAGTTTAAACTTCTAAACTATATAGTTAGTTAAAGTGTTCTCCTAGAATCCCAGATTCTAGTATTTCTCTGCTCTAGGATAGAACTTCTATAAATTAGGTCTCCCCTAATTATACAGATATACTCTGTATCTAAATCTCCTAACCTTTGTTAGATTAATATATAGAGTTCTAGCATTAAGATCTTAATTAAATTCCTAAAGAGGAATCTTGTTAGTTAACAGGCATACTAGCCTATTAGTAAGGAAGATTGCATATATAACTACAAAACTCTAGAGAGGGAGAGGTAGGCTAGAGTTAATTATTATTGCTCTTGCCTTGTTAAGGATAACCTTGTTAGATAATTCTGCAATTCCATTCTGCTTAGGAGTATAGGGAGCTAAGAAATCCTATCTTAGTCCCTTATTCTCTACAAATGTAATTAGATTATTATTGTTAAACTCTCCTCCTCTATCTAAGAACTAGATCTTAACTATCTTTTTGTACTAGTTAAATGTCTTAGTAGTCTATTTCTTAATAATTTGTGCAGCTTGTAATTTAAGCTTGCAGAAGATAGCCTATCTCCTTCTTAACTTTGCATTAGTAATTATAAGGATGTACTTGCATCTAAAGATGTCTAGTAGAAAGATTAGTCCTACAATGTTAATATAGACCTTATCTAATAAGGATTAAGGTGTTAGTCTTAGAGTTCTTAACACTACTCTCTATAACCTTGCAAGCTTGTATAGCTTACAGTACTTAAGTGTAGATATATTAATCTACTTAAGTCCTTAGACTTAAGCCTTTATTGCACTAAGAATCTTGTTCCCTATATAGCCTAGTCTCTAGTGCTATCTTGTTGTGTTAGCCTTAGGCATAGCAAAGGCTAGATAGGATATGTTCCTGTTAGTTGTAGAAGCAACTTTAGTACTCCCCTTAGGGAGAGAGACAGTTACATTCTAGAGGATTAGAACATTATAAGTAGACTAAACCTTGCCTATCTTCTTGTTATTCCTTAGAATGCATAAAGATAGCCTGTCTAGGTAGACCTTGCACTTTAGCTAGAGAGTCTCTGCTAAGATAAGGTTGTAATTAGAGTTAGGAGAGTACAACACATCTTGCAAGGTAATGTTTGACTTATTCCCCTTGTACTTTATTATAATCCTTACACTTCCTAAGTATATAACTGTGCTTTGTCTAATAGCTTAAGAGAACCTAATTAGGGTTTCTAGGGGTTTAAGGTCTAAGAACTAGGACTTATTGTTAAAGAAGTAGTATAATGTACTAGAATCCTAGACAATAGTGTTACTCCTTTGTATTCTAGCGGCAGCAATTGCTGCTCCTACAAATAAGCTGTCTAAATTAGAGCCTAAGCCTACATTAGAAGAGGAGATAGGCTTAATTGCTGCAGCATCCTTTCCTCCCTTCTTGTTATGTCTCTTGCTCTTGTCTTAGGACTTCTTCTTATCCTTGTTAGATCCTCCTTTTCCTCTATATACCTAGGACTTTAGGGCCTTGTTAGGGTGCTTCTTAAAGCAATCTACATTTGTGTAGATATAATAGGTACACTTAGTACACTAATTATTATCTACTACAGCACTTCTAAATCCTCCTGCTGTCCTCTATGTCTGTAGAGGAGGTTCCTTAATTAATAAGGTAATTAGCTCTTTAAGAGTTGTGCTCTTAATGTAATAGGATTGTCTCTAGCTTCTTAGGTATTTTAGATAGTAGAGGCCCTAGATAAAGAACAGCCTAATCTGCTTATTACTAAAGGTAAGCTTTAAGACTAGAATGCCCTTAGACCTAGAGTATTGTTCTATTACAGAGATGTACTTGTAATACTACTTCTAGAAGTCCTTACAGTACTTCTAAGTGTTTGTTCCTTAGATCTTAATGTTGCTAATTCTAAGAATCCTTAGGCTGTTATAAATGTTTATAGTTACAATAGGCCTGTAGGTAGCTGCAACAGTATTATATAGTTCCTTAGCTGTCTTCTCTGTATCCCTAAAGTTAGGCCTTAGAGATTAGTTAATCCTTTTGCTAACAATCCCGTATGCAATTAGGTTATGCTTATGCTAGACTTAGAGAGGAGTTAGTCTTAGTCTACTAGTTAGAATAGGTTCTGTTACTAGAGTGTCCCCTCCTTCTTTTTAGGAAGGAGTTAGAGCCTAGGAGGATAAAGCAGTACTCTCCTTAGTTAGTAAAGAGGGATATCTAACTTTAATTCCTAGCTTTAGTTAGGCAGGGCACTAGGGAATGTTATAAAAGACATAGCCTAACACCTCCTTGTCTATAAGGGCTGCTTTAAGCATCCTTAACTAGTCTGAGAAGTTGCTTCCCTTTCTTAGGACTTTATTCTCCTTCGCAGTCTTAAACTTATTAGCCTACATTGCGGCTATTATTGTAACTAGCTCTTTCTCGGCTCGCTAGTTAACTGTCTAAACAGTGTACAGTAAGGTTCTAGTAGCTGCGCTTAGAACAGACAATTCTTCCTTAAGTATGTAGTAGTTACGCCGGGCTTATAACCTATTGTAATTAGGCTTAAGCTAAGTAGAAGAAGACCTCTAATTAGCAGGTATATATTATCATGCAGAGAGAATCTCAAGTGTAAGATTCTCACTTTAGCTATCTGTGTGTAGGAATGCCTTGGCACTAGTCACGTGCACTTCACTAATGGTCAGTCTGATGATCCACAACAGCCTGGACCTCGCTTCTGACCATTAACATCAGAATTGGCTCTTGTGTCTTCGATCCGAAGCGAGCAATGGTCGCGAAGACGAAAATCCGTAGCGACTGAGATCAGACATTGAGCGCAGAGGATGCTAATGCACAGCCCTGCCTCGACCTCTTCTCGCCCACGATGGCCGAACGCGACAAGACCATGACCCTAATAAACTGGCCAAACCATTCTTGTCCAAGTCCAGATCAGCATATTAGAATCCACTTCTCGCCAGTCATATCGCCGGTGGACGATAGCGGATACCCTTCCCGCCACGAGCTCTACCACCTCGCTTTCCTGCTACGGCAAAAGCTCGTACCGGATTTGGTTCCCCTCATCTTCCGTGCAGCTGGACTCTTTTCTAGAAGTACCATTACCAAATGCCAAACCAGACGCATCGGGCCTGCGCATTCGTGCGTGTACCTGGTGACCCCACAAATCTACTCGACTGTACGGGTTCAGAGTCCGGTCGTGAAAGTCCGCTTCACAATCATCGCGAATGATTGGGGTCTGGATCGCAGTATTGGACAAAGCGGATTCTCGGCGGGGGTGATTCGTGGTGGTCTAAGTCCTCTCAGAGAGGAGTGGGATGAAGTGAAGAGGTTCGCTGAGCATGCATTGGTTCATGAGCGGCTGGTGGTAGTGAATACGCCGGGTTCGGATGATCTTGAGAAGCATGTTGTTGAGTGGAAGACGGATTCGGAAGACGCAGAGGAAGCGGCATGGGTGCGGGCCTTGGCCGTTGGCGATCGCATTGCTGTGAAGGCGTGGGCAAGGTGGGCGAGTTTCGAGAACCTGGTGTCGTCGGTGGAGATATCGGTGTATACTGCAGCTATAGTCAGATAGTCAGGGCAAACGGCTTGACAGAATAGCAGGACATCTTCGAGATCAGGACCAGTGAGCCAGCAGCACAAAGACCACTCTAAGCAGGATACTTGCAAGACACGTTCTCGTGTCAGTGTACCAGAACAGAAATGTAGATCATGCGGATCGCAACATAGCTACTCGAGCATTCTCATTCATTCAACAGTCGTCGAAATTGAATAGCTGGTGTGCCCATCGCATCTCGTAAACGCCGTGACAAATCAAACCAGGCTGCCATTGACGCCACTACCACCGCCGAACTTGGTGGAAGCCATACCCTTCATACGCCGCCATACGCCCAAACTCTCATCCTTGGTAAGGCTGCTTGAGCCCGAGCTCTTCCTTTCCGTCTTGGTATCATGCTGCTCATATTTCAAAACCTGCGCGAAATCTTTTGCCATGGGGACTGTAGCCTCCGGGATGGACTGAGTGGAAATACCGCTCATACCGGAGTCCTTGCGCTTGGTGCTGGTGGAGTTGTTGGACGGCCTTCGGTTGCCAGTCGCGAGCCAATCCTCCACTTCCACCACAGCGCTGTCGGTATCACCTGCTACATTCCCCGCGTACCCCTACGAGATGCCGTGTTGGCGCTTGAGCGCTTCTAGGTTCTCCGTGCGCTGTGCCATATCTTGCTGACTCTTGGCCATTTTGTCGATTTGGTGGTACAGCACCACGAGGTAGCGGTTCTGGAAGTTGAAGCCGTTCAATTTGTCGCAGGCGGATTTTGCATCGAGCACATCCTCGTAGACGACGAACGCGGTGCCTTTGGTGTTGGTTGCGATGCCTTGGCGAATCTGGCTGGTAGGGTGTTAGTTCGTGGCAGACACGATGGCGCAGTGGTGGAGGGAGTGCATACCGAATGGGACCAAACTTTCCAAACAGGTCAAAGAGCTCCTCGGTGGAGACGTTGTAGGAGAGGTTCTTGACGAAGAGCGCTCTGTTCGAGTTTGATCAGCATTGGCGGATCGCATGTCGCTTTGAGACGGGATGCGCAGACTTACCGATTTACCTCCGGGGCTACTTTTGAACTGCGGCTCATAGCTAGGCGAAGGCTGCTGGTGCGTCGTGCGTGTGGTTGCTGGGAGAGCGTGTAGGTCGATGTGGATGGAGGACAAAGACGTGGAGCACGTGCGAAGGTGGTCAAGTGGTCTCGGATAAGGCGATCTTTGGAGGAATGAATTCGTGATGAAAGATACGCCGTATTCTATGGAATGAGTGAAACTGGAAGCAAGCGGCTGCGGCTCCAGACTTCCAGCAGCTCAGGCTCGACAAGGACGAGGTGAAGTGAACGAGAATGGAATACTGCCAACACTAAACCACTCTGTTCGAGCGCATATGGAACTGCCAATATTTCAATCGTTGGACTTCCCAGACCAATGATCGATCAATCGAATCCACGTATACCGTGAACCACCGCTGCCCTGCAGCCTCAGTCCACTTCGTCCATTCCGCGGTGTAGGCGGGGGTGCTACAACAACTGCTCTGCCCTCCTCGACAACTCTACCACCACCGCACAACACCTTCACTGCTCAGTAAAGTAACGATCGAGTCGAGATTAGTCTGGAAACACCCCGTGAAAGAAGACGGGACAGCGCCGAGCGCAGCAGGTCGCGCCCTCACCAACACGCATTCCAGCGGACGATAACACCACCGAGCTGCCCGCCGCACCATTCGAGATGCCCGTCTTGAATCCCACATTCAAGCGAGACGACCGGGCCATACCTGGTCGCTCTCCGTCCCCTCCGCGCAGGTATTATGAGCCATTGTCGCCGAGAAAGCCTGCGCCAATCGAGCCTGTGTTCAACTACCCGGCGGTGAACAACGACATCAACTACCATGTGAGGCCGGAGCATGCGTATGGTGCGTCACAACACTCCCAGCGACCAACCAGTAACTACACAAATGGATACAATGGAGCGACTCCGAAGAGCAGGAATCGTTCGTCGACCATTGAGCAACTGGCAGAAGCAGCGCTTAGCACGAGCTCAACGTACATTGTGCCAGCGAGCAGAGGACATGCATACGCACATCCAGCACACTCGGAGCCGCCTCATAAGAGGAGTCGGTCAGAGATGCTGCCGTCACCTCTGATTACGCAATATGCTTCACGGCCAGCGACGAGCTATGAGCAAGGGCACAACTGGAGCAGAGGCATACCACAGCAGCAGCCATACCCGCAGGACGCACATCACGACAGTCGCGTGGAGGAAGCGGCGCTGTTGCTGAACTTCCGCACGGGAGGCTGGCAGCCGACCCAGCATCAGCCGCCTCCACCGACATATCCGATCTACGGAGCCCAAGCATTGCCTCGACCACATGCGAATAGCTTCCCTCAGGATACGCACCAACCACGTCCATTGGAGCTCGCTGCTCAGGCAGATCTTCTCCCTCCCTTCAATCCGCAGCAAGGCAGCCTCCCACGCCCCACATTACCGTCTCCGCAGCAGACAATTGATGACTCCGGCTTGAGTCCCAAAGATGAGACGCAAGAGTTGGAGCAGCCAATTGCTGGTGCCTCCACACAGTACAAGCATGACATCGAGATGCTCGATGCTCCTCAAGTACCTCAACAAACGCAGACACCGCCAGAGGATTTACAATCGCCCGCGGCTAGTACGGATGTGACTATGAGTGAGGCGACAGAACCTGCTCCCAAAGCGAAGCGAGGATGGCCAAAGGGCAAGCCGAGAAATCCAGGCGGTCGAAAGACCGTCGCGGAGAAGGCTGTCACGAAGCGAGCAGCTACACGAAAGAAGACGCCGGATGCAGGCAAAGCCAACAAAATTGCTTCAAAGTATGCCGTGGACGAGCCTTCAATCGCGAGGGTGCTCAATGCGAATCGGCGGAAAAGCATGAGTACCGCGCCGATGCTCGGCGACGATGACAAGCGTCCCGCAGAGCGCCGCGCGAGCTCCGTCCCACGAGACACGCCCATGATCATCCGATCGACATCCTCTGTGAAAGCGTCGCGAAAGCCAGCAAAGCCAGTTGCAGAGATAATATGCGCAGGCTGTGCAGTCTCGCGCGAAAGCGCTCATACCAACGGAGAATTGGACGAATGGATTTCTTGCAATGGCTGTAAGAACTGGTTCCACGTTGACTGCGCTGGCTTTAAGAAGGCCCTCGAAGTTCGCGATGTGGACAAATACTTCTGCGCCACATGTGAGCCAACTCATGGGAAGACCACATATGTGAGGAAGAGCACACGCGCTCATGCATCCGTCGACTACGCTGAGTTGCAGCGAGGTGTACTGAAGACAAGCGAGGAGAGTGTCGAGCATCACTACATTCAGCCTATCAAGGACGGCACTTTCCAATTCGACCCGGAAACCTTCCCACGCATGCGACCCGAGCTGATTACTCGGGACTTTTTCGAGAGGAGCGGCACATTCACGGAGCCGATCTGCATTCCTGCTGCTTGGAACCCGAGACCTTGGCTTAACAACCCTCGATCGACGAAGAGCGCAGGCAACGCCCCACCGAGTAAAGACGACTCCACCGTGGTTGACGATATGATGCCAGAAGACTACGAGTATGAAGCTGTACCAGACGATGGACAAGACAAGCTTGGTATGATCATGCCGGAGGAACTCACGGTACGGCAGGTGTGCAACCTCGTCGGCGCAGATACACCCCTCGACGTGATTGATGTCAAGACGCAAAATTCAGGTTCGAAATGGACTCTCGGCAGATGGGCCGATTACTACGAAGAGGGTGGCGACGACAAGCCGATTCGGAATGTGATCTCTCTGGAAGTGTCGCAAACCAAGCTTGGACGGCTACTTCGTCGGCCAAAGGTCGTTCGAGACATTGACTTGCAAGACGAGGTCTGGCCTCAAAAGGAGATCGATGCCGGGAAGTGGCCCAAAGTTCAATACTACTGCTTGATGTCGGTCGCAGACAGCTATACCGACTTTCACATCGACTTTGGCGGCAGCAGCGTATACTACCACATCTTGAAGGGCAAGAAGACATTCTTCTTCATTCCACCCAAGACGAAGCATCTCAAAGCTTACGAGGAATGGAACGACAGCCCGCAGCAGAACTACACTTTCTTACCGAGCATCACCAAAGAGTGCTATCGGGTCGATCTGAGCGAAGGCGATACCATGCTCATTCCATCCGGCTGGATCCACGCTGTCTGGACGCCGGAGACAAGTCTGGTTATTGGCGGAAACTTCCTCACGCGCATGTCATTCAAGAATCAGTTCAAGGTGGCGGAGATTGAAAAGGCCAACGAGACGCCTATGAAATTCCGCTATCCGTTCTTCCAGCGCCTCATGTGGTATACGGCGATCCGATACATGGATGATGATCCGATGCCAGCAGAGGTGTCCAAACTGTTCCACGACGGCAAGCAATTCGAGCGAGAGCTACCGACTTGGGCAGACTTTGACGGCGATATTGCGGCGAACGATCCTCGACCTGGAGCAAAGAACACGCGCTACTACGGACAGAATGAGCTGGACGGCCTTCCTGACCTCGTCAACTTCATCTTCCGCACGGTGATGATGGTCATGGGACGGGTTGAGGGCATCACCGCAGATCGCCAGAAGCGTGTCAACGCCAGTATCCCCAAGGGCCACGGCCACGGCGAGCCGCTGGAGCTTGCCAGAACGTTTGCCTTGTGGGTCGCGTGGAAGCGTGGTAACGAGGATCCTCCGACCTGGGCACATCCTGACGGCGTACTTCCCAACAGCAAAGAAGAGGGACCTCCCAAAAAGCTCTCAGCGCGCGCATTGAAAGAAATGGAGCGTAAAGAAGCCATTGCCGCGTGGAGAGTCGCGCCGGATCGACAGTCGGCTCGTGTGAGGAAGAGTGTGGAAAAGCCTGCAGCCACAGAGCGTCAAGCCACGCCAAGTGGGGCTACTTTCTCTTCCACCAATGGCGCGCCCGCCACGGCCGATCACCAAAGCGCATCCAATTCGAGTCCAAGTCAAAGTCATCATCATCAATTCACTGCACCACCACCACCGCCTCCTCGCGCCCAACGCACGCCTGCACCGTCCCATCCGATGACGACCATGTCGCCTCCCGCGCCGGCCGTGGGAATGCCGATGAATGCGATGATGAACGGCCTCCCGGGCGCGTATCTCAGCACCCCGAAAACTTCTGTGCTCGGTCCCAAAAGGGTCGCATGCGACACTTGCCGAAAGCGGCGAATTCGATGCAAACACAAGGACATGGTCATGCAGACTTCTCCTGATGGAAGCACGTCGTTGCAATACATGTCGCCGGAAGCGCAGCAGCAATTCGGCATCCATCACATCTCACCTGAGCTGCACGATAATATTACCGTCACGCCGCAGCGACCCAATTATGCTGTTGTGAGTGGGGATCAAAATGATGTTCTGATGGCAGAGCAAGATGGGAATCTAATGTCTAACGATGACCTTCAGGCGATGCCGGGAACGAATGCGTACATCAACGCGAACATTCCGATGGCGATGAACGGCGTGCCGATGTTTGGAGAGTTCTCCAAACGTGGACGGAGCAAGGCTTGCTTCGAGTGTCGCAAGTCAAAGGTAATGACATGTCCATGCGCAATGTCTTGCGATGCATACTAACACAATGCAGCGTCGGTGTGTGCACGACGAGCAGGGCAACGTCGACCCGACCAAGGCCATGGAAAGCCCTGTGCCGAGAGCGTCGGCGAGTGCGAAGAAGCGGCCTGCCAATGGAGACGCGAGTACGCCGGCGCAGCCAAAGAAGAAGAGGGTATCGACGACGCCGGGTGTTGGCACGACACCGGATCCGAATTTCCAAACCATGCACATGACTGGCAGCGCGCCTCAGCAGCACCAGCATGTTATGAATGGAGATTTCAAGCCTGCAATGCAGCAAGATCAAAGTTCAGCACCGACAGAATACTCACAGCATCCTCTACCGAACTCCGATCAGCATGCGCCAGCACTGGATCCTAGTCTCTTTGCCTATGCGGAAGTCGATCAGAACGGAGGCTATACCGACAACAACTACAATTACGCCGCACCTCAAAGACCGCAAATGTACCAATATGAGTCGTTGGAGCAGATTGCCAGCCAGGTGCTTGACATGAATGGCGATCAGAATGGCGCTGAGGAGAGCGCAGGGATCGAGCAATTGTCGAATGGTCAATCGGGACTCGATGAGAAGTTTGATGCAACCAATCCGGACGGAAGTGTGGACTCTGGCATTTCTCTGCCTGGATCTGACTCGGGCCATAAGGATGATGCTTCGACGCATGAGACCGCGGAGGATCGGCAATCTTCAAATGGCGACCATGCCGCGACGGTCGACACAGGAGCAGAGACATCATCTTCCCAGCTGAACGGCACAGGAGCTCACCTCTCTGTGGAGAGAGCCGACTCAGATCCTTCCTTCGACTCTCAAGACACAAGTTTGCCCACACTGCCCCTCTACCATCCTCCGGCTCCCGTGTCGCAGTCACCGGAACTGTCCCGCCGTCAGCCTATCCTACCGAATGGCTCACCGAATGGCGAATCCACGAAGAGGAAGCGGGGATCGATGTCTCAAACCTCTGGTGCTGGCAAGGGGATCCAGAGGATAAGGACAGAGAGCTTAAATGCAGAGACTGAGGATGAGATGAAGGATCGAGAATTGGCTCTTGCTTTGCAGCAGGAGGGACTGGGATTGAGGAGACGGTGATGAACGAGTATTGCATCAGCATTTTCCATGGAGTTCAGTGACGAAGGATCGTGAGTTCGCGGCGCGGCGACGTCCGGACGAGGTTGGGGTTTGTAATTGGCATGATATGGGTTTTAATGAGGGCTACCAGGGGACCATCGCAGTGAGTTTGGCGGACCGGAACAGAATCGAGTCAAGGCAAAGGGGCTCCCGACACAGAGCGTGGCGCCGGCGACAGTGCAGACAGATGGAATAGTTGATAATCTACTCTCACTCTATGTCTTCAATTACCAACGGCTCGCACTTGATTGCTCGATGCTAGAATTTGGTTCAATCTTGTCACACTTCCGCCTCGGCTTTTGACTTGGCGGATCAGGGTCAGCTGTCAGCTGTCTCCCGTCTTCGTTCTGGGCCAGGCTCCCCCAGCTTCGCCCCAGACCTTGACCTTCACCTTCACCTTCACTCCGCCTTCAACGGACTACATACGCCTTTGCTCAGCCACGGTATTGCTATCGGTCTCGTCTTGTACTAATTGAGCTGAAGTGCTCACCGCGGCGAGAACAAAGATTCACGAGCCATCTGCATCTGTCGACAAGACCGGACCTCACCTTGAAGAACGACTGCCTGATCTCAGTGCGCATCATCAGAAGCCCCTCCAGCTGCACTCAACTTTCAATCGACGCACCGACACAATCCGGCCTCATGCGATAAGACGACGCCGACCATACGACTGCTCCATCCTTCATACCGCCCACCATGCGCACGATAGCGCTCCTCCCCGCCGCCCTCCTCGCCCTCCTCCCCACAACCCTCGCCCTCGAACCTCCTACGCCTCCCCGCCCAACAATCACAACGACACCTTCAAACCTCACAATAGAACACCTCGCCGGGCCGTCAACATGTACTCGCCCCTCCCGCAACAAAGACACCCTCTCCATGCACTACAAAGGTACTCTCCTCTCCGACGGTACAGTCTTCGATACATCCTACAAACGCAACAAACCGTTCAAATTCCTGCTCGGAGCAGGGCATGTCATCGCGGGATGGGACGAGGGGATGTTGGATATGTGCGTGGGTGAAGAGAGGAAGCTGACGATACCGCCGGAGTTGGGGTATGGGGAACGAGGGGCAGGGAGCGATATTCCGCCGAACGCGTGGTTGGTGTTTGAGGCGAAGTTGATGGGAATTGTGGGTGTCCCGGAGGCGAATGAGGTTGCTCAGACGAGTACGACGGCGGCGGAAGTGGTGGGTGCGATAGAGACGGCAGCGGTGGCAGCGAGCAAGGACAAGGACAAGGACAAGGATGGAGGAGATAAAGACGACGACGAGACACCGAAGGAGCCCGCACAATGCCATCTCCTAGGCCCATATGCGCTCTTCGCACAAGGCGGACTCGGCGCCCTGGCTGTGCTGTCTCTCGTCTGGAAACGCTACCATGAGACGCCCAAACGGCCGTGGAAGATCTTCTTCTTCGACGTCAGTAAGCAGGTGTTTGGCTCCATGCTGACGCATGTGATCAATTTGGGCATGAGCATAGTCGGCAGTGGAGACTTTGCCGCGCAGGCTGTCGAGGCGGCGAAGACGGGAGGTGATGGGAAGAGTCCGAATCCGTGCTCGTTTTACCTTCTCAACTTGGGGATTGACGTGAGTTTCCTCATCTCCAACTAAAAACTTCATCCATACTAACGGCAACGCTCTAGACCACCCTCGGCGTCCCAGTCCTCTACATCCTCCTCAAAATCCTCCCCGCCCTCTTCGCCTACACGCCCCTCGCGAACCCACCCCAATCCATCAAATCCGGCGTCTACGGCACGCCACCACAAGTGACCTGGTACTTCAAGCAACTCCTCATCTATTGCATCGGCCTGATTGGCATGAAAATCTTCGTCTTCTTCCTCTTCATGGCCATGCCCTTCCTGCCCTGGATCGGCGACTGGGCGCTGCGCTGGACTGAAGGCAGCGAAGCGCTACAAGTCGCGTTTGCGCTGTTTTTGTTCCCGCTGATTATGAACGCCGTGCAGTATTGGATTGTAGATAGTTTCATTATGGCGAGTACGAAGGAAGGGGAGAAGGAGAGTGGGGGCGTGTATGAGAGGGTTGGAGCGGGGGAGGATGAGGAGGATGATGAGGAGAGGGGGTTGATGGGAGGGCGGGAGGTGGGGAAGGGTGGTGTGGAGGAGGAGGAGGAGGAGAGCAGGCCGGCGTTGACGGAGATTCAGCCGACGCCTGTGGAGGAGTATAGAGATGCGGGATCTTCGAGTGGGTCGAGTCCGCCGAAGGTGGTGAAGCAGAGGAAGGAGTAGTGTACTGATAGTTGACGGCGAGGACAGACGCCGTGGCTTTGGTTGCTTAGATCAGGGTTGGGCGCTGTAGATGTACATTGAATGATACACTGAACAATATTGGCCTCATGTACGGGTAAATCAGCGGGACATGCTATGCAGTCGTACAGATGAGTTGGTACGACATGCTAGATAGCCGTGTATGTACTGTAGGTCGTCGTTGCCCGCTGGCTTCATGCGGAAATATTCAACATCACCTTGCGAATCTCAAGTCGACCTCATCTGCTTCCATTATTACAGACGTCGAATATCAGAAGAGCTTCTTAAGTTCTTCGACGTCGTGCATATATATCGGCAAAACCTGCCCTATACCAAGTGCCCGCGCCGGCAGCAGGCCCATCCTTGCAAGCCCTTCTCTACGCCATCAGTTCTACCACTGTCCCGACAACTTCTTGACCACATCCAAGACTTCTCCAAACATGCCAACATCTCGGCCATCACATTCTTTCCCAGATGGAATCTTATCCTGCTCCGCGGCGCCTGGTCTTAGCTTGGGACTTGGCACGGCATGTGAATGGGGTTCACGCGGATGACGTACGGCCCCAGTCTGTACCTTGTACAGAAAGATTTATGGAAATGGAGACGGGCACGCGAGCATTGATATCTAACAGAGACTGCTGATAGTCTTCCTGGTCGTTTCCCACCAGGAAGCGTTTGGCCGTGTAGCCACCTCCTACGACGCTCCTCGAGATCATCGCCGACGATGGTTCACCATACCGCCCACACGACGGGCATGCAACGAGCCGCTGGTCCAACTCCCGAGACGACCGACCCGAGCGATGTTGAGAAACAACAGCAATCCGATAGCTCTGAAGACCGCTCCGACTTCAAGCCCAAGATCCCCGACAGTGCCAGCTTCTCCGATCGTATAGCACACTTCACATGGCCATGGTTTGCCTGTCCAATGTCCACAGGAGCCCTCTCCATCGTCCTGGCCAACACGCCCAATCGCTTCAATGGTCTGGATACCATCGGAACCATTTTTTTCATCCTCACCATCATCCTCTTCCTGCTATTCACCACTTTCATGACACTCCGCGCAATCTGGTATCCCAAGCGGTTCATCGGCTCCCTACATCACCCTGTGGAAGGTCTCTTCTTCGGCTCCTACTTCGTCACAGTCTCCCTGATCCTCAACGGCACGCAAGCTTACGGTGTTCCAAATTGCGGTCCCTGGCTCCCTGATGCGCTGCGAGTGTGCTATTGGCTGTACTGCGCAGTGGTTCTCATCGTCGGCGTGGGGCAGTACTACGTCTTGTTCCAGGAAGAACGGCTCAAAATCACAGACGCGGTGCCGGCTTGGATCTTCCCAATCTACCCTCTGCTTGTTGTCGGACCAATGGCGGGCACAATGATCCCAAGCCAGCCGGTTAGGCAAGCATTCGACATGTGGGTGGGAGCGGTAATGCTTCAAGGCTTGGCCTGGACGGTGGCGTTGATGATGTACTCGCTGTACACCCAGCGATTGATGACGGGTGCTTTGCCTTCTCCGCCTACTCGGCCGGGAATGTATGTCAGCGTCGGGCCGGCGGGATATACAGCGGCAGGGCTGATTTCACTGGGAAACCAGGCGAGGCGAGTGCTACCGGCGAATGCGTTCAATGTGAATAACATTGCGGATGGAGATGTGGTGAGGATCGTGGGAATCATGGCTGGCACGTTCATCATCATTTTCGCGTTCTGGTTCTTTTGCATCAGCACCGTTGCGGTCATTTCTGGAGTGAGGAGGATGACATTTACGCTGAACTGGTGGGCTGTAAGTTCTTCCACATATACAAAGCCGAGACCTCGACTGACACTGCACAGTTCGTCTTCCCAAACGCAGGACTCACACTCGCAGCGATTCAACTCGGCAACGTCTACAACAGCACTCCAATCAATGGAATCTGCAGCGCCTTGACAATCGCATTGGTGGTTATGTGGCTCATATGCGCCGTGGCACACATCCGGGCCATCTGGTACGGTAGCATCATGTGGCCCGGCAAAGATGAGGACAAAGACGTCAACATGGGCTGGGGCAAATTTTCGGCTTGAGAGCGCTGATAATCGTGGCACGATGCATCGTGCAGCAATTCGATGCAAGTTCAAGGAGAACCACAAAAGCACGTTATTATCAATGCCTGGATTCCTTGACTTGATGTGCTGACAGGGTTACGATGATCGACTCGAAGCCTCGCAGCCCGGCGGGGATTCATGGTTGATCACGCGAGACTTGATGCATCGTGGTTGACATGGATCGGAGTCGTTGATCCTGGTATCTGACTGTACCTCATCAACCGGCCGCAGAGTTCGTTTCCTTTGCCTTGGACCAACGACTGATGAATCGATCCGACATCGGAGCTCGATGGTTGATCGATCACGCACATCCATGATATCTGCAAGCCGAGAGTGGCGTTCGAGATGGCATCCCATGAGAGTTGCAAATCCGGGAATAGGCAAGGCAACCAAGCATTTGGTGCAGGTCCGCTCACGGCAGGGCCGTCCTCACGCCACGGCTGACATCTGCAATTTCGCAAAGTCTACCCCTTTCCCTCCCGGACATGATCAGATGTGCTCTCTGGTCATCAAAATCGCTCGAACTCTGCTGAGCGTGATGGCCTGATGCAGGTGTCCAACGAATCAACGAGCTTAAGCTTCAAGTCACTCGCAGCCTTGCAACTGCGAAAAGGGCGATTACCGTTCACTGGGGTTCAGAGACTCCAGCGGGATGAGTTCGACGAATGCTTCATCGCTTCTGGAGACTCAAAAAGCGGTGCAGCCATTTCTGTCGGGACATTGTGAATCACTCAAAGATTTTGCACGTTAACCACCACTGGGACACGGCAATATACCACGACCGAATTTTCCCCAGATGCATAGCCTTGCAGCCAATTTGAGAGTCGGTAAGCCTGGAGATGATCTTGTCGGGATGGTCGGCAACCATGTCCATATGGCGCAGGCCACAAACGTGACAAGACTCGCATGATGAAGGGAGAAAGTCATGAGCTGATCGAGTCGCCCACTCTATTCCTTTCTGACAGCTCTTTCCCTACCACGCTCTTTTACCAACGCTCTTTCTACCGTCGCTCGTTTCACCAACACATTCTTTACCGGCCGTTCTGTCCGCAGGTCAGATAAGCCTTCGGACCAAGATGGCTCGAAATTGCAATACCTCCAGGCCCTCCTTCACCAAGGTCGCGGTCCTTGCCTTTCTCTCGGTCTTTCCCCAAGTCGGAGAGTGCGCCCGTGGAGCTGGAGCTCGCGCGCCGACTCTTCCTCGTCAAGGCCTTACTCGTCCGAAAATTGCAAACTTAGCCGCTGGGCTTCAAGACCTTCAAGGCCGCAGTCTGCCGGACCACCACGACCAGGCTCGCCGGAATGCTGGTAGCCTGGTCTCAGGACGTGAGGTTCTCCACGGCGTACCTCGTGCCAACAGCCCACTTCCTCGAGACACCGATCAGCTCCTCCGGTATTCAGAGACCTCCGCAAGTCCCTCATGTGTTCAACGAGACGGTCGAGTCGCTCGCGTAGCTTGGCGTGGAATATGCGGCGGCTTACAATGCCACTGTCCAAAACATCCTGGATACCGTCACCATCGAGACTGCAACGTTCGAGAACGTCATCCTGCCATATCTCCAGGTCGAGAACGAACAGAACGCGTTGCTCTACCCCGTCTTCTTGCAGCGCCTCGGAACCAAGCCAGAGCTAGATGACGCTATAAACAACCTCAGTAGCAACACCAGCGCTGTTGGAGACAACATAATGGGCAATGCAGACTTTTTCAAATTGGTGGACTATCTCTACAAGTCCAACGACACGAGCCTGGACGAAGAGGACCGAACATCACTGAAAGGGCTCTGGAGCGACATCGTCGATACAGGCGTGAACATGCCGGCCGACCAGCGCAACCAATATCAGAACATGAACGATCGACTGATTGACATCGCCCACGAGTTCATCAAAAATGTGAACACGGATCATCAATACGTGTACTTCACGGCTGAAGAGCTTCAAGGCGTCCCTGCAACGACACTCGCAGGTTGGGCAAATGGTACTGGGGAGAATGCCGGCAAGTACGAGATCGACGTCACCATCCAGAACGACTATTTCGGCATCACATCGTACGCGGTGAATGAGACGACGAGATATACGGCACAGCTCGCGTATCTCAGCCAATGTCTGGAGAACAATGCGCTCCTCTCAGAGGCCATTGAGCTGCGTTTGAAGGTCGCCCAGCTGATGGGTTATGCATCCTGGGCTGATCTTGTTCTCAAGGATGACATAGCGGTAAGAAATACAAGTGCAGAAGGCCTTCATAGACTGAGACTGTCTCCGATGCCGGGCCTTGGTCCATTGCACACCTAGACAATATCCGCTGACTTCATACGCAGCATAATTCAGACACCGTGACCTCGTTTCTCGTTGAACTCCAATCCCGCGTTGACGATCTGGCGTTGAGCGACAACCAGGCCTATAACAAAGTGAAGGCAAACGACACCGGGATAGTGTCACCGATCGGTGACCATGATATCGTCTATCGATTTGACAAGTAAGTAATGTCTCATTTCCTTCTAGATGCCGGCATTCCACGAGGATAGTTTTTCCTCTGGGTCCTCGCTCAAATTGCACCGCACGACTTACTTCCCAGTGACTTGGACGTGCAGTCTGGGCAGGAGAACGAAGAGAGCGAACCCTTCATCGAAGCACGTTAGCTAACACAACCGCAGCGATTACTACGTGACCGAGCTATATGCGGAGTCCGTGCAACTGGATGACGACGCGATTTCTGCCTATTTTCCCATCAAGACTACTATTCCCGCTATTCTGGCCCTCTACGGCCAAATTTACGGGATCTACTTCGACCGGATCCAGGGACAAGACCTTGACGAGCTCTCGCCAACAGGCAATGGCACCGACTTGTTGTGGCATCCAGATGTGCAGCTCTACGCCGTCTGGAACAACCAGGCTTGGCTCGCGAACAACGGGGGCGATGATAAATTTGTCGGATACATGTAAGAAATCGATAGTCTGACGCCGGGACCTTCGTCCAGTCCACACCTTCTACGACATCCGCTGACATTGGACGCTTTGCTTTGCAGGTATCTGGACCTCTTCTACCGGGAAGGGGTCAAAGCTGGTCAAGGCGCGAGTGCGAGGACCCTTGCTCCAGGCTATCTCAAGCCCGACGGCTGTCGGTACTATTCCTCGTCATCAGCCCAGACTATTCACACCAAGTCCGACGATGAGGATAGTAAGCCTTCACTTATCCAATATTACGATCTGGCAGACACCTTCAACATACTCGGCCACAACATGCAGTCATTGCTGGCCAAGACCAAATACAGTGCGAATGGCGGAATCATCGGAACTCCTATAGATTGGAAAGAGTTCCCTGCAACATTTATGGAGAACTTTGCATTTCTCCCTGATACGCTACGCAACATCACGCGACATTGGTCGAGCTTCTCGGATCAAGCTGCCGCGGAATGGAGGAAGGAGCAAGGTCTTGACTCGACAGCCCCTCTTCCACCTGTCGTCATGCCAGAGGACCTTATCGCAGCAATCAACAACGACACCACACCAGGAACGGGACTGGGAGTTACTGAACAACTTGCGTACTGCTTCTACGACCAAGCTATCCACAATATCACGAGCCTCGACGAAGCAAAGACGTTGGACGTAGCCACGTTATTCGGCAAAACCTACCGCGAAGTCAATCTACAACCGGATGCAACCGATTTGGGCCTGCCATACAATGTGAGTCCTATCCCGATGCTCTCAAAGTTTCGAGACTTCGCTGACCTTTCTGTCCCTCGCTTTTAGTATAACAATTATCAAGCCATCTTCACCCAACTCATAAACCCCGTATATGCAGGACAATACTACTCGTACCTGTGGTGCGACGCATATGCGGCAGACGTCTTCTACTCGTTCTTCAAAGACGACCCTTTCAACCCAACCACCGGCATGAGATATCGCACCCAGGTGCTGCAGCCCGGTGGTTCGGGAGATCCGTTGCAAGGACTCAAGAACTTCCTTGGCCGCGATCCGAATGACCAAGGTTACTATGAGAGCTTGAATCTCACCTCCACTTCGAGCGGGTGAGCTGATGCACGATGTGATTGGGTCCGATGGAATGCGAAGCAGGCGAAGACGGATGCGGGACGCATGGTTGTGGTTACATTCTTGGAGGCTCCGACCTCTCCTTATCTCGCTCGAGTTTCTCTTGTATTTACAAATTCTGTGGTCCGTCGTGACTTTCACTCTCACAGTATCGCTGCGCACGGTTGAACTTCTCCACACCGACTCGCGCCATAATTTGAAGACATGTCAAACGTCAGTCAAACTGATGTTCAAGATTCTCGTCCTCAAGCGATCGAGGAACTAGTACCGATCAGCCCGTACGCGGAGCAATATGAGTTGTGTTCGAGAGGAAGTGCAGAGACGCCAAAGTCTTTGCACTCGTACTTGTCGGCGTGCTTGTTATCGTACTTGTCCGGTCACTGGCCGGCGTACACATCGGTGACTCGGCAGTGTGACCTGCAGCAGACTTCGTCACGTCGACATGCCGGCATGTCGGTGGCTCGGTGCCTTACTCGGAGGCGTACATGAACGGTGCATGTACAGAGCGATAAGAGAGCATGCCGACGTACCTTACGACGTTCCTGCCATCGTTCCTGCCATCGTTCCCGCCATCATTCCTGCCATCTTACCTATCAATGCATCTGTGGCTCTGCGGTGCTTCCACTTTTGCAGGAGCAAAAGCAGATTGATGACTGTATACTCCAGGTGTGGTTGCTCGTCAACCTGGTCGAGGCATACGTAATCGATCGCCTCCTTCCCAAGACGTTGTTCGGCGCTTCCTAGTCGCTTTCAGCGTACACAGAACTGCTGCGGTAACAACATTAGCCGCCTCTCTGTCATCCACCAGTCCGCTTCCGAAGCTCCTAGACCTTCGGACATGCAGAACCCGGATCCCTCCAAAGCAGGAGCTCGCCACGCCGGTCCGTGAAATTGACTTTGAGGCTCTCTTTGATGCGACCATTCGATGGGCTGCTTCGCGAACGATTTCATCGTATCAGCCCTGTAAAACCGTCCTGGAGGCCAAAGACAAACTGGCGGAGGAAATTCAGAGAAACGCCCACGACAGCATTGCTTCCATGGGCCCGCTCGATACCCGAGCGTACATCGTTCTGCACAGATTGGATTGACGATCCAACGAAGATCCTTCCATGAACGCCAGCGAGGCATCCGCCATGCCTCAGCTGCTCAGGGACATATTGCCAGCCGACCCGCTGAGGGTGTTGTCGGTGGAGAAAACACAGGCGAACGAGTCCTCGCGTACCAATACATCCTCACTGGAATTGACTCTGCGCATCGAGCAGTCGTATGGTGTCTACATGAGAGTCCGAGCGAGAATGAGAAAGCGGAAAGAGCAGCAGTATCTACTCTAGTATAGATCCGAGATCCTTGTGGAAGTCGACTTTACGGCGGTCGGACGAGGATAGGGCTCTGAGGTCGCAAAGACTTCTGTCCAGCAATCTGAACAACGAGAAGCAGTTGAGTATGGCTGTTGGATCGCGAGTGATGATGTGGAGTGAGTGAAGTCAGAGCGGAGGAAGCGGACGAAATTCGCTTAGTCAGGCCGGAGTCCCACACTGTCTCTCAAATTTTGAAATCCTGCACGACACTTTCCTCGATCACAGTCAGAGAAGGGCAACCGGAGACCAACAATCAACAAAATGGCACCAAAGAAGAGCACCAAGACGTCCGACAACATCAACGCCAAGCTTGCCTTGACTATCAAGGTGCGCATGCAATCGCGATGAGTGAGAGCGCGAGGACAAATTCTGACCATCTTCCGCACAGTCCGGCAAGGTCACTCTTGGCTACAAGTCGACCCTCAAGACCCTCCGCTCCGGCAAGGCGAAGCTCGTCATCATCGCTGGCAACACACCTCCTCTCCGCAAGTCTGAGCTCGAGTGTAAGACGCCCCGAATGAAAGATATGAAGGATCGGGAGAGAACAAGAGACTGATGGACATCACACAGACTACAGCATGTTGGCCAAGACCGCTGTCCACCACTTCTCCGGCAACAACGTAAGATTACACCCGCCTTGAAAGAAATTTCAACAACACAACCATGCCGCACCTGGCGAAGGAGCTTGAGGCTCTGGAGGGTGCTGAACTCTCTTGAGCCCTGAGAAGAAGCCTTCCTCAACAGTCGGCTTTGGAGGGATCAAAAACGTACTGACTGGGATTGTCATACAGATTGAGCTCGGCACTGCCTGCGGAAAGCTCTTCCGCTGCTCCACCATGGCTATCCTCGACGCCGGTGACTCGGACATCCTTAGCTCGCAAGTCCAGTAAACGGGTCGACTGATGGTCGTGGAGGAATGGAGACAATGTGGCATAGCACAGGCGTTGGGAAGATGCAGAGATCTTCTTCGCGTTTCAATTTGCTGCATCAGAGATGATGCGGCAGGAAGTTGTGCCGAGCTTCCAGAAGGAAGACGGGATAACTATACAATAGCTAGCCAATAGGCCGTGCAAATGCCAATACTGTGCCATAGCAGCGCCCTTCCATTGGATCTCATATGCAAAATCGCGTGCTGATAAATCAACTTCGGGCTCACGTTTCGAGGACGGGAATCAGTATGGAACCGTAGAATTGTGATTGCTGCCTGAGGTGGCGAGATTCGCATTTCAAAGCAGCCGACTTTGTGGGCTTGGCGAGTGACCCTCACCTTCGAAGACGACTCATTCCCTCGACTTTCCCTCTCGCACACCGACCATCAACCCCCATCAATACCGTCGAAATGGCCCGCCGTCCAGCTCGTTGCTACCGCTACTGCAAGAACAAGCCATACCCGAAGTCTCGCTTCAACCGTGGTGTGCCAGACCCCAAGATTCGCATTTTCGATCTCGGCCGCAAGCGTGCCAACGTCGACGACTTCCCTCTCTGCGTCCACCTCGTCTCCAACGAGTATGAACAGTTGAGCTCCGAGGCCCTCGAGGCCGCTCGTATTTGCGCCAACAAGTGCGTTTACACCGAAAGAGAAAGATTTGGAGGACACAAGGACAAGGACTGACAAAAATGACGTGCAGGTACCTCGTCAAGATCGCCGGAAAGGAAGGATTCCACATGCGTGTCCGCGCCCACCCATACCACGTCGTGCGCATCAACAAGATGTTGTCGTGCGCTGGTGCCGATAGATTGCAGACTGGTATGCGTGGTGCGTACGGCAAGCCCAACGGCTCCGTCGCTCGCGTGAACATTGGCCAGATTCTCCTCTCCGTCCGCACTCGTGACTCTCGTGAGTATAGCAGCAGATGAGAACACCCGACTCAACAACTGACATCACCCCTTCAGACCGCGCCACCGCCATCGAGGCTCTCCGCCGCAGCCAGTACAAGTTCCCCGGCCGCCAAAAGATCATCGTCTCGAAGAAGTGGGGTTTCACTCCTCTCAACCGCGCCGAGTACGTCGAGAAGCGCAAGGCTGGTGCTGTCCGTGTCGATGGTGCCTACGTCCAGTTCCTCCGCAACAAGGGCCCGATCGCGCAGAACATCCGCCGCTTCCCTTCTGCTTTCAACGCATAAATGTGATGTGTTGAGGATTTGAGGTTGAAATCTGGTATTGAGAGTGGCAGGAAGGCGAGATGATTGAACGATTCGGGATGATTTTGTTCGAGGATAAAATCATCACAGGCGTACTGGAAGGCTGAGTTGTTTTTCTACTACTCTACATCACGCAGCCGAATTTCAATGAAGCGAGCTTGAAAGTCAAAAAGAATGCGCTGTCGTATTGGGTCATGAACGTATTGACTCGTTGTCCAAGGTCTCGCTCATCTTGTTGCTTCCATGCCGCCGAATTTCCTCAGCTCACAGCGCCTTCTCCTCGCCTGGCGTCAGAGCCTGACAGAACTCCTCCCACGCCGTCTCAATAGCTCCACCAAGATCACCGTGGCTCACTTCAGCTTGCCTTCCAAAAACCCAAACCTTTACCCAATCTAACTCATCTGTCAGCACATCCTCTCGCGCATAGCGTCCTCACCCGCACAACTTACCATACACAACATACCCCAACAGAACCACCAGCCCAGGAAGCACGAGCATCACACAGCCCAGTACTGCCATCATCGCAGCTGCGAAGACGAGACCGCAGTGCTCGGACAGCTGCTCGTCATGGTATATGCTGCGGAAGACGCAGGAGAGGAGTGTTGAGCAGAGCGCGCCGAGGAGGAGACATCTCCAGGAGGTGAAGGGGGACCAGTCTTGGTCGGAGTCGTTGTTGCTGGAGTCGTGCGGGCGTTTGGAGGATGGCATTTTGGGCTGATCGTGTGCGCTTGGGTTGGAAAAAGGGTGTCGTCAGTTGCTTTCGTTCCTGACTTCGAAGTACTGTTTGAGGAATACTGTTTGCTCGATATTAAGGAGCTGGAGCAAGTAAAACACCCTTTGACCGCGAACGATCCTCCAAGCTGACGTGAAGCTCTAGGTCTAGGTCTAGCTCTCTCCAACCAGTGAATGGACCGGCAGCTTGCCTGCCCTCTTTGTGCTACCACGAACTTCACATTCACGTGAATTGGCCTTCACCAGCAGCCTAAGCGTCACCATGGCAGGCGGCCTGCCCCATTCAAGCTTCGATCATCTCTTCTCATCGTCGAAGGAATTTGTCGATCAACTCACAAGCCTTTCCTCTTCCTCCTCGCTTCCTCCCTCCTCGTTTGCCTCCCGCCTCCGTGCGCTTCGACTTTCTTGCTGCCTTTGTCGAAATCTATCCTGTCGTTAGCATACCTGCAGTCACCAGGCGGGATGACAAGAGGAACAGGACTCACCACCCTCCATAATCCTCCGAAACGTGCCACTCAACGGCACCACAAGTATCACCACGCCGAAGCATCCAAGCGGTAGGGTTGCGCTGAAGAGATTTGCCGGATCGAGAGTCGTGATCGTGGCGAGGAGGAGGATGAAGGAGCCTAGACCGTGGAGGAGAAGGGTCGTGTCGGTAGAGGTGGGTTTGTGCGTTGCCATTCTGTCTATTGGCTTTTTCTGGACAGCACTGTTTTTTGAGTCTCTGCTCTTGTCGTTTTAGGAAGGGAGCAGCGTCTATGCCGGACCGGCTGATGTCGATGGGTGAAAGTTCCTGAAATGCAGACCTGTGCTTCACATTCATGTGCAGAGGTGAATCATTTCTACCGGCCACGTTACTTGTATCAAGTCGAGTCACAGCAAGTGACAGGCAAACTATGCCAGCTTGCCATTTGCAAGTGTTTTTCAGTAATTTGGAATCTTCTCGCGTTGGGCGACACTGCTACTGATAATTCGTGATGAATCCGAGTTGAGACCGATTGGTTGTTGTCGTCGTCTCATGTGCGGTTGTTGTCTTCGAGAGAGGCTAGCGCTGCTCCTTCCTTTCCTGGCTCAATCAGGTTCGAATTCACTTCACCAGCCGCGTTTGACCCTACATTACACGAGCCGCAATCTCTTTTCGAAGACTCATTCCATATGTTCGATCAAGATCATGCAGTTCCACCCAATATGACCTCCGTGGAGGGCACAACACTGCCCATCGCATCTTGAATTCGCAAGCGCTCTTCAAAGCGCAAGCCAACTCCACCATCGTTCCACACACCACACCACCACCCTCCCTCCCATTACCTCTGCCCAAACCTCCTAAACTCCGTCGGCGGTTCCTGCCCCTTGACCGGCGTCGGCGGCCCCGGTAAAATCTCCCTCAACATCTCATTCACCCCATTCCCCGCTCCCTTCGCATCCTCCCACTGCCGCGGATATCCCAAACTCACCTCCTCAAATCTCACGCCATCGATCCAATCCGTCCTTCTCACGTGCAAGTGTCCCGTCACGACGCACTTGGCGTTGAAGCGCGTGTGCCAGTTGTGGGTGAGAGTGGTGCCGCACCAGAGGGTGAAGCGGGGCACGCGGGGGATGTAGATTGTATCCTGGCGGAGGGGCCAGTGGTTGATGATGACGAGGGGGAGGTTGGTGGATGCTGCTTTTTCGAGTTTGGACTCCGCGGTGGCGACGAGGGACATGCACCACGCATCTCGCGTCGGGTACGGGTCCGGGTGCAGCAGGGCTTCGTCGGTGGCTTGGATGCCTTCTTCGAGAGCCCAGTCCAGTGCGTCTTCGCGGGAGACGTCCGCCGGACGGAAGGAGTAGTCGTAGAGTGTGAATACGGGACAAATGATGGCTTTCTCCTCGATGCCGTCGACGTTGGTGTAGGTCCAGGTCATAAAGTCGTCCTCCGGGGTGAGCACGCCGTAGTGGCGGGCGACTTTGACGCAGGCGAGGTACTTGGCTTCGCCGCGGAGGGATCTCTCTTCGTCGGACATTTGGGGCGCGGAGGAGGTGTAGAGTTCGTGGTTCCCCGGGACCCAGAAGACGTGTTTGAAGCGGCGGGTGGCGCGTTTGCAGGCTTCGGTCATGTGCTCGAGGGATTCGCCGACTGTCGAGGGGAGTTAGTGATGAGGAAAGAGGAGGAGGTTTTTGTGCTGAAGATGATTGAGGCGTACCGTCGCCGGCGAGGATGAGGCCATCTTCTTCGTGGTGTTCGAGTTTATCCCACTCGTCCTTGTTGGCCTTGAAGGAGAGGTGGATGTCTGCTATTGCTAATAACCGCATCGTGGCGGAGGTGACGATGATTCGTTTCTGACCTCGCGGTGTCAATGACTTCTATGATTGAGCAATGTTGATGTTATCGAGACGGATTCCTTTCCATTGCGACATGATCGACTCTGCTTCGTCAGGCAAAGTCGTACCCTGCTACATCTTGCTGCAGTGCTATATCAGGGCCTTGGCGGTGCTCCGTTCTCTTGCATTGAAGACGGAGGAGAGCATATGCTTGTTGTCTCTTCTCTCTCTGGACATTCTGAGCTGATCGAGCAAGTCATGTCTTCCATTGTTACTCCTGGCGCGATTCCCGATCGAACAAAAGACGGGACGGTTCAACGGCTTCGGCAAATCCGTCTACCTTAGCTTTTGGAGGCTGAGCAGCGCCACCAACGTCTCCTGGCATGAGCTGCAAAGAGGACTTGCATGTGCTTGAACGTGTTTTCTGCTCGATTGTCTTGATTGACGCTCAATTTCGGTGCATATGAGTGGCCTGGAGTGTATTATCCAGCTTCCTGCTTTTACCTCAACTCTCCTGTCCATCAATGCCAGCTCATCATCTGGACAGGATCAGTTCTAGACCTTCTCTCCTGACCTTCGAACCTGCCCAAGCTTTCTAAGAATATCTCGGTGCAGGGCCGCGAGTCCTCTCACCACCAATCAGAATGAGGAAATGGGAAACTTTTAGCCGGGCAGTCGACGAATGTTAGCGAACCCTTGGTGTCTCCACGTCGAATCGCCAAACCTCGATGCATGAAAGTCTCTCAGCACTGCATTCTCTCTCTCGTGTTCATCTTTCAGCGTGGGATTCATTTACTCATTGATCATCTGCATCTTCTGGCGCTGCATCTCACTCGTGTCACCACACACTCGCCACACCAACACCCTTGTCGACTCTCTTTCTCACACGAAAAGCATATCTCACGACCCTTTCTTCGAAACACCAAAACATCCTTCTGGAACACAAAAACGCCCCGGTCTGACAGCTCGGTGGAAGAACACTGCGTGACTCCCCACGTGGGCTGCGCGTCCATTACTCTGACCAACATCTTCAACGTACCGAACTCGACATCACTGGAGACAACTCCCTCCTTCACCATGCGGTCCTCGATGGGCTTCCGCCGATACCTCCCCGTCCTACTCCTCGGTGCGCTGCCGGCCAGCGTATCTGGTGTGGACGTCCTCACAACGAATGGATTCTCCCTCTGTTCGACGAGTTCCTCCATCCAGGTCGACAGACTGGATGCCACATACGATCGTAATTCAAAAGTCATCACCTTTGATGTAGCAGGCAGCAGCACAGAATCACAGAAAGTTACGCTTCACCTCACAGTCACGGCATATGGCAAGCAAGTCTACGAGAGGGACTTTGATCCCTGTGATTTGAACATGGAGCAGATGTGTCCAGGTATGATCAAAGAGGACTATTCAACTGTTGCAATTCGGTCTGGCTAACCAATATCCAGTACCCTCCGGCTCATTCGCCGCCAAAGGCTCCGAAGCCATCCCCGACAAATATGCCAGCCAAATACCATCAATCGCATTCAGCGTTCCCGATCTTGATGGACTGGTCAAGCTGGAAGTCAAGAGCTCGAGTGGGCAACAAATCGCATGCATTCAGTCAGAGGTGGGAAATGGCAAGACGTTCAACATACCATCGGTGAAATATGCGGCAGCAGGAGTGGCTGGCGTTGCACTTGTCTTCACGGGTGCTGCGGCGTTGGCATCTGGTGGTTCTCCAGGCGCAACAGGTCCTTCACCATCATTCGGAGAAGTGTTGGGGTGGTTTCAAGGAATGGCTATGAACGGAATGCTGAGCGTAAAATACCCCAAGGTCTATCAGTCATTTACGACAAATTTCGGATTCTCAGCGGGACTGGTCGAATGGGGATCGATGCAGACGGCGATTGACAATTTCCGAGCTTCAACAGGAGGTAATGTGACGGAGAACAACTATGAATACCTCAAGAACAACGTCACCTTGGTATTGAACCAGGATTCGAACAACAAGACATCAAAAGCGAAGCGAGCCTTGGATACCGCACTCCTCTGGGCACGCCAAACGACCGTCAACGTCAACGGACAATCCACCGCCGTCGACACCGGTCTTCAAGACAGCGGCAACACCGCCAACAACACCGCCACCTCGGACATGTCCCCCAAAGACAAACAATTCGTCACAGGCATCCAAGCCTACGCCGAGCAACTCAGCATCCCTTCCTCCAACACCTTCATGACCATCCTCCTCGTCTGGGCCATCGTCGTTGCCGCCATCATTGTCCTCATCCTCATCGGCAAAGTCATCCTCGAAGCCTGGGCCCAATGCGGCACCCTGTCCAAATCCCTCGACTCCTGGCGCAAACGCTACTGGTGGCGCATGGCCAAAGCCATCACCAACCTCGTCCTCCTACTCTACGGCATCTGGACCATGTGGTGCGTCTACCAATTCGCCGATGGCGACTCCTGGGCCGCAAAAGTCCTCGCGGGCGTGACCCTCGCGCTCTTCACCGCCCTCCTCGCGGGTTTCAGTTGGCGGATCTACGCCAAAGCTCACCAGTACAAGAAACTCGAAGGCGCGCCTAATGGGTTGTATGAAGACAAAGAAGTCTGGATCAAATACTCCCTCTTCTACGACTCCTACAAGAAATCCTACTGGTGGCTCTTCGTCCCTGTCATCCTCTACATGTTCGCTCGCGGCTGCATCATCGCGGGCGCCAACGGCCACGGCATGGTTCAAGTCGCCGGCCAACTCATCGTCGAAGCCCTCATGCTCATCCTCTTGCTCTGGACCCGTCCATTCGCCCGGAGGTCCTCCCAATGGATCAACATCACCATCCAAACCGTACGCGTCCTCTCTGTCGTCTGCATCCTCATCTTCGTCGAGGAACTCGGCTTTTCACAAACCACCACGACCGTCACCGGCGTGGTTCTCTTGGTGGTGCAAAGCATCATGACCGGCCTCCTCGCCATCCTGATCGCCATCAACGCGATAATAGCCTGCATCAAAGAAAACCCGCACCGCAGAAAACGCAAAGACGCGGAGAAAGCCCGGTTGGAAAAGGATCTCGATAACCTCACCCCGCTCAACGCAAGAAACTCCCTCCTCATGGGTAACATGTCGCAACGCGGCCACGAGCCGAGTATCTACAAAGCACCGATCGTCTCGCCCGCGCCGTTTGGCGATAAGAGAGGACGATACGACGCCGTGCCCACGAGGACCAACACGGCGTATCGCGGGAGAGAAGCAGACGATGATGATGAAATTTTGATGAACCGCGCACAGCCGATGCCGTGGAGGGATCATAGTCGGAACGGGAGTCGGGCGAGTTCGGTGCAGTCGAGGGAGCCGAGGTTGCCGGCTTTGTGAGCAAGACGTCGAAGATTGCGGAAAAAGAAACATACAGAATTTTGGTAATTGGGAAACAGCATGTAAGCCCGCGCGCGGGATGAGATTTGGCATTGGGCATTGGACGAGCGAGCATTGCATTTTGTACAGGGGCATTTTCTACGAGGATTGAGAGGTTGAGACAGAGACTTACCGAGAAAGTGAGATAGTATTCGTGTACAGAGCGATGCCACGGCAGTTCACGCAAACATGCATCATCACTATTGGTATGAAGAGAGAGGGTGGACTATATATCTGACGCTCCACCCTCAGGACTTGAAGCACATCGTGCCGACAGTGACTTGCACCTTCGCCCGACGAAGTCTATCATGAAATCTTTGAAACTCAATGGTTGGACTTGCTTGCTTGTGACTCGTTCAATAACTCGAAGGGTAAAAGATGTATTATTCATTGTCCAAGAAGCAATCCACATTCATCCCCACGAGCAAAAAGCCGCAAGAGCTTGACCGTGATCCGCGTCTCGAGTACACCTCCATGTTCGACACAGAGTCCACCCACCCTCCATGATCCCACCACCACTACCGCCTCCGCCTGCGCCACTCTAATCCACGCACGTGGCCCACTGCTTGCCACCCTTCCGGGTGTTAGGGAAGTCCTTCGTATCAATGTGGCACCTGTAATTCTTTTGCAGGCACCTGTAGTCCTGTTTCCCTCACGCCGGCACTCGTCAGTAAAAATTAAAAAAAGACTAAGAAGAGGAGGTGTGTGTGGGTATAACCCCTGCCATCGGGGTTTTTTTTTTCGAAACGTACGGGAAGGCACTCGACGTCGGGTTGGTGGCCGCCGAATTTGCAATAGCTCCTGTCCACGTTGGGGTCGGGGTCGAAGTAGCATTTCTGGAGGGTGAGGGGTGTTAGTGTGAAAGGATAGGATTGAGTGGGACGGGACGGGATGAGGGAGAGGGAGAGGGCGTACTCCTTCTTGGGGAGCGGCGGCGCAGACGGTCGAGGCCAGGGTGATGGCGAGGGTGAGAGGGAGGAGGTGCATGATGGGTGGCTTTCGGGTTGTTGGGAAAGTTTTGCTGTGAGAAGCGGGACGTGGTGTCGTTTCGTGAAAGTGGAAGTGTTTTTTCTTTCGATCGTGATTGAGGAGAAAGGAAGCAAAGACGAGAATATTAAATGTCAGAATGAGCTTTGATAAGGCACCGCCGCACTTTTGACACGTATTTCTTGCAACATGTGGAAGCGTGCTGCGGCCGTTTCATGGACAGGTCTTTGCACGCTCAGTCGACTGTCAGGTCGGACACCCGCGAAGCCGCCGGGCAAGGTTGATGGCTGCTGATGTTGTTTTTCTCGGCCAGGCTACTTGGTAAAAACAGGAGTAGCGGAAGTGTCGGGCAAGGTTAGAACTGAAAGCTGCTGATAATCCTCGGCCAGCTGGTGACCGCATCGACTGCTTTATTACTGTCCATGCCCTCGGCCACCTGACGAATTTCTCGAGACCGTAGCAGGGATTCCCTCCGTTGAGACAAATGAGGACCTTGACAGACGGTATCAGCGAGACAGACTGCACCGTGTCGGATGGAGTGGTCTCGAGGACTTCTGCGCAAGGGATTGGTTGTTTGTGGTCGATTGCACTCCTCCCGTGGCGTCGATGGCACGACTCTGTCTCTTAGTGGATGGCATGGAGTGGTCACGGTCAAGGAAAGGAAAATTTGGTTCCTGCGAAGAGGGCCGAAGATATCGGGAGAATCATCGAAGTTATGGAAAGCCTACATGGCGAAGACACTGTAGTGTGCCGATGGGCGAAGCTGTGGTGTGTGGTGCGGTCTGAAGAATGGACTGGAGGCAAGAAGTTAGAGCAAAAAATGACTAAGCAGTGTCGTGCCTTAGGCACCAAATGTTGTCCACCGCAAGCCAAAAGAAGACTTGACTTTCAATGTGCTCATCAACCTTGCACGTCATGCTTGGGAGCGACATTGCCTCCGGATTCTGCCTCGTTGAATGAGAGTTACCACGCAGATACGCTTTTGTGCTAGCCTACCGTCGTCTCTGCAGTCTTCTTGACCACAAAGCTCCCACAGCGTAGCCGACCGAGCTGCATGGAATGTCCTCAAGGGACGGCCATTACAAGAGGCATTGAGGCTGTCGTAAGAAAAAGCAGATGAGCTCTCTCATTTGAAAGCGCCGCTCATGGTCATCCCACAGCTGTGCCGGCGAAACAGCGAAGACAAGATGGCGTCCGGCCCTCAACGAAGGCAACCACTGCGGCCGTGATATCGGTTCGTTCTGTCCTGATGATCTCGACTTCTGCCCGGAATGCGAAGCACGGCAACCTCTTCGTGTGGAATATGCGATTTGCCGATGCTCGGTCATGCTGTTGCAAAGTGCCAAGCGCCCGTTCGTTGAGAATCGCTTCGACTGATAATGAACCCCTCAAAGCTCAACTTACCACCGCTAGTCGTCAAAGGGCAGATGCTATGCAATGCGAGGCTGGTAGGCGAGCAGTTCCGGACGAATATTTAGCGGCGGTCCAAGATGGCACCATGCAAAAGACTTGCCTTCGATGAGGTGTGCTTCCGGCAACTCCGTCATCGCCCTGGCGACTGTCAAAGAGCGCGGGCGATGCTGATGTACGCAGAGTTGAGCCTGTGGTACTCTACTGAGTTATTCCTTGTCGACGTTCGTGTCCGGGCCGCGTCTGGCTGTTGCCAGAGTCCAGAATTGACCTCCTCATGGTCTTCCCCAAGTACACCCTTTCCAAGAACGTCATAAACTGATTCCAGATGCGGCCGCCTTCATCTCCTATCTGGATGCTTCCATCTGCAGTCCAACCCGGCGTTGGGTTCTGGGCCCGACGCCGCCCCTGCCTTGCAGAACGGACGGCGTTTCGATGTGCCAGGCCGCTGTATGGACTATGGGGCCATCGGGTTCCGCGCTTACATGGGCTAGGAAGCCCGATTTACCAGGAACCTGGTCGATTTGATCATGGGTCTTCACCGTACCCGCAAGTCCACAAGCTCTGCGAGGATGCCAATGCGTTCAGACACGCGTGTCACTTCCGTCCTCGAACTCGTATCGGATTTGTCACTTCTCAGAGCAACGTCATACAACACCGCTTGGGAAAGACGTTCTTGTCGCGGTCTTCGCAGAGCTGAACTTCTACAGGCTGCATCCTCAGGCTTTTGATCCTTCTCGTATTCCGCTGCCTGACAACCGCTTGACAGCCTGCTCCGCGCTTCACCCCGACCAACCTGAGCACGAGCGTCTGACGTGGCCATACGCTTCATCGACTGCTCCTCTTTATGTCTACACACGGGCCTACCGCATGGTCCTCTTCCGCAGCGTGCTGTCGGTGAAAGCAGTCGACCGTGCTCTAGTAAAATCCAAGGCCGAGCGAATGTGGAAGACAATGTTCCGCGCGACCTTGATGCTGAAAGCCTCACAGCTTCGAATCGAGGTCATCAGATCTCATCGTTGTATCGAGACTCGTCTCTCCGAATTCTCGGAATCACGGAACAGCCAAGAAAGTCTCAAGGATATTTTTCCGACAATGGCGCTTACGGCGTGCGCTCCGAGTGCCAGGTTCCTGGTCAATCTGGGCGCGGAGGTTGACAACCATACTTCTTGCATTGCACATGACATAAAGTCACAACACCCTTGCTTAAGATATTGACCATTTCCAGATGCCGCAAACCCCTTTTCTTCGTCCGCCGCGAACCTTCAGACCTTTACCTGGAGTCCACATGGATGGAGATACCCTGCTGTTTTCTGTCGTTGGAGCACGAGAACGAGCACGAGATCCAATGTCCTTCGTGTTCGTGCTCCGTGCAGTCACATGCAGGGTCCAACGAAGAACTCAATCCGTGCTTCATCATTACCCTGGATCCTGGCTGTAGTGTCCCTGCAGGTCGAGATTGTGGTCTTCGACAGGGCTCGGCGATATCAAATCATCGTCGAAATCACTCCGACGGTCATACGACAACAGTCTCATGGTTGCTCCCTCGCGGTCCAATCGTCGTGTTGCCTTAGTTGTTTCCGACACGGCACCCATGTTAAGGCTGCATGACCACACCGCTGTAGAGCGGAGAAAGATTGTCCCGTCTGTACAGGAAGCCTCACTTGCCTCAAATGGCGCTTGCATGCGAGCTACACGTAGCCGCCAATCCAGGCGAGTCTCACAAGTCCGGGGAATGTTGAGTGGCAGAGGCGAAGGCTGGGCACGATCCTGCGAGAAGCACATCCGATTGTCGAACACATGGGATGTGCTCGGAGTGTCGGTCCTCCGAACTAGGCCAGAGCGCGGAGTTCTACTTCCAAGCCAATGGACGCACGAAGGCCGAAGAACTCTTTCTGCCTCGTCAAGGCGGACGGCAATTGATTCGTCGATCAATGGTAGCTCGTCTCCAGCAGACCAGGTACACCAGGAGCTGCAAGCTCCTAGTCTGGCGCCGGAGCGGTACGCAGGGTGCACGTTCTTATTCGAGAAATGCGAGGCTTCGAGTATATCATTGGAAAAGTGACCACGCGGTCGTGACGTGGTTTGGGCTGCTGGTGTCAGGCTGTGCCTTACCAAGGTCCGGGAAAAGGGTATACCTTGCTTTGACAGGAGCATGGGAGAATGGGCCTAGACTCTGAACTTGCAAGAGAACGGCGCCGGCACGACGTCGATCAGAGACGAAGTACCTCATCATGAACAGAGGTATGACGACTTGATTTCGCTGGCCGCCAAGCTGGGACGACAGAGCTGAACATAAAAAGGAGGCTTTCCCACCCGACAATCAACTTCTTCTCCATCATCAACTCCTCGCAACAACACAAGAGACGATCACCATCTGAACATCCTCTGCTCGTTTCAAAACCCTTCACCACAACGCACACCCAGTACGATCGCCACTTCATTCATCCTCTTGTGCTCTTCTCATCCTTCCCAGATCCAACGACAAACACGATTACCAACCAACAACCACCATGAAGTTCATCACCCTCCTCACCGTCGTCACCGGTCTCGTCGCTTCAGCTTTCGCTGTACGTCATCCTTGTCGCCCACTCTCCCCTTCACGGTTACTGATATCTGGCTCTCTTCAGGCTCAGTGCACCATCGGAGACGATACTACATGTGACGGTCCATGCTCGGCGCGAGGTCACAACCACGGCTATTGGTAAGATGATTTCCCCTTTCGCTGCTCAGCTCTCCACGTGATTCGTGCTAACACACTGCACCAGCAATGCCCATGCTGAGTGCGAGTGCTGGGACGTCGGACACCCGCGAGTGAAGGCGCGAGTGTACACAGTTCCGGAGAACTAAGAGGGAGGCATCGTTGGAGGACGAGGAGGAATGACATGGCGGTCTTCGAAGAGTGTCATGTGAAGGAAGCGATCGGATTCGACTCTTGGTTTGCTCGGCTGGGAAGTCCGGACTGGAAAGACACTCGTTGATGGAAGGTGAAAAATGAAATACATGCTTGGGAATATCAAGGAGTTTGCCATGTTCCATCTGTTCTTCTACACGATAGCTTTCTGGTCTTGCCTTGCCAAGCTGTTTCCCGACTCCTCCAATTTTCTGCCTGGTTCCGCACCTCCGTTCCCCTCGGTGATGTTGCGACTCGATGACATCGTGATGATTTCGAGGTCTCGCTAGCGACGTATTCGGGGTTTCCGTCGGAGATCAAAAGCATATACAAATCTCGATCTTTCAACTCCGAGGATGGCAATCCCAACATTTCCAACAATCTGTCACACATCTGTCCTGCCCTCACAGCACAATCAATATCTGAAAGCAAGCTACAAGCCAGCACCACCAGCCTGAACACGGTACATCATTCGGCAAATCCATTCAGCATCATCACTGTCCCACCTCGAAACTCGCACTGCAGATACGCTTGCGTTTGTTGGTCGTAGATCCAACGTAGGCGATCATCGGACTGCTGTCGCCGCATCTCCAACAGCAGGCGAGCTTGTTGCTTGTAGTGCTCTCTTAATGAGCAAGAGGATGGCGGGAACTTTCGTCGGAGAGCATGAACAGAATGTTGCTCGTAGTGCTCTCTCAGTGAGTAGAATGCTGGCGGCATCTTCCGTCGGAGAGAGTGTCGGCTGAGAGATGTGGTGGACCCAGTGGGCGTTGTGTTCGGCGTCATAGTTCGGCAGCTCGAGCATGTGGAGGATGGGTAAGTAATTAAGGTGGACCGGAGAGATGAAGCCGCAGAGGAGCTGATGTTGTACGAATTCCTGGCGGTGTAGAAAGAGCAATCCGTGACAGGTGTTTCGGCTCTCGAGATAAGTCCCGGTGGTCTGGGTAATTTTGATTTGTATAGATGAGGGTCATTCGAGACCTCGCCGTGTATGAATGTGCAGATTGAGCAGTGATGATCCAGAGATTGTGCAATGTCGTCGATCAAGCGCAGGCAGACTACTGGTGAGTAGTTCATGGCTGCTTGGATTTTTTGATAGAAACGTCGAAGCTTCAGTCGTGTGATTGTAGTACGAAAACAACTGAGCTTGGGAGCGCGACTCTTGTCTGTCGGGACCGCACAGTCTCGGAGACATATACCACGTGGATGGAGGAAGACCACATCAGCTTACCAGGCCGTGGTATGCAGTATCAGTGCTCTAGAACGCCTAGGATGGATTAGTGCAGTGTGTTTGACCGCCGTGCTGACGATACGTCGGCGCGCAGTTGTTCGAGGTTCATGGCATAAATAGAAAGAGGCACACAGAGAGGGAATGCAGGTAATGCGAGGTGGCCTTGAATGGTGGCTGCGAGCTCTTCTTCCGGTGCAAAGGCCGATCATGATGGCGTGACATTTGGACCTGAAGCTCATCGTCGCCGCATCGTGTCGGCGAGGGCGGTGAGGTCAAGGCTGATGGTCAGCATTGTTCGAGGTGGTGTGAAGAGGTGGTGTAAAGACATGGAGGAAGGAGTGAGGTCGGCAAGGATTCGCCTTGGCAGTCATCAGCAAAGCCACTCGGTAGAACTACACGCGGGAATCTGTTCTAATGTCCTGTCCATCATGCCGTCTCCTGCTGACGATACTCCATAATTACCACGGTCTCGATGCCTTGACATGACCGTTCCAACACCGAAGGCCTGGTCATGCGCCTCCGCGGAGTGTCGAAGCCAGAGTCGACGGCGTCCTTGAGATGATGTCGTCCAACATCAGCCTTGCGAACATCCAGGCTGCACAGCATATGCGCGTCAGCGATACTAGCCCGCGACGAAGCAAAGAAGGAAGGACGTCGTTTTGATGAAGTGATGGCGGAAGATGAGAAGGAGATGTCCTAAGATCAGCAAGAGCAGATCGGCATTCCTGAATGGAGCTATGCTTGGCGGTCATCATGGACATGTCCATCAAGGTGTTTGGAGAGACATCTTGTTTATTCACTTCGCTTTGATCCTTACTCATTTCTTCCGAATTAGGCATTTGCGACTCTTACATGGGACACCTTGACCGAGCTCAAGTAATAACAAACCCGGACCCCTCCGATCCTCAAATCTCACCCCCACTCAAAATGGCCACGATCACAGCAAGTTGGACCAAATTGTCCACCGCATCACAGCTTCAACGCTCCTCCCATAGCGTATCCGCCGTGAACTCCACCCTTCACATCTTCGGCGGCGAACTCAAACCTCGCGAGCCTCGCGACAACGACCTACACATCGTTTCCCTTGCCCATGGCCAAGATGTCTCCATCTCCTCCCTTCCTGGCTCGGACACCACGCCTACTGCTCGAGTCGGAACAGCAAGCACAGTCATCGATGACAAGATCTATCTCTTCTCCGGCCGTGGTGGCCCAGCGATGGCGCCTGTGGATGAGTCTGGCTCTCTCTGGATCTTTGACACGAAGTCTCAATCTTGGTCGAATGTCAAGCCTAAATCCTCTGCCTACCCTGAAGCCCGCTCCTACCACGCCATGACATCCGATGGAACAAAAGTCTACCTCCACGCTGGTTGTCCCGAGTCCGGACGAAGAAACGACTTTTGGTCTTTCGACGTCGCCTCCTCGGAATGGAAGGAACTCCCATCTGCTCCTGGTCCAGCCAGAGGAGGGACTTCGATTGCGTTCGCGGAAGGGAAGGTATGGCGTATGAATGGATTTGATGGAGAGAAAGAAGTCGGCGGTAGCCTTGACTTCTACGACCCGCAGACAGGAAAGTGGGAGACGAAGACCTTCTCAGCGGACGGAAAGTCGGGTCCAGGAGCGAGGAGTGTGGGTGCGCTGGTGCCCGTCAAAGTGCAGGGTCAGACGTGGTTGGTTACTCTGTTTGGAGAACGTGACCCGAGTTCAGAGGGTCATCTGGGAGCAGGCAAGATGTTAGGTGATGTGTGGGCATACGATCTTGAGGGAGGAAAATGGGCGCAGGTGCTAGCTATGTCGACCTCGGGAGAAGCTCCAGATGCCAGAGGATGGTTCGACGCGGATGTTGTGGAGTTTGGAGGGAAAGATGCGGTGGCCGTCACGGGTGGGTTGGGCGAAGAGAACAATCGGCTGGACGATCTTTGGGTGTTGACTTTTGATGATGAGTGAGGAAAGCAGACAGACTGGAGACACGACAGCGCCATCGAACAGAGATGTGAGAATGATGAGATGACAGGATGACCGCGAGTGTCAGCAACAAATGCTTTTTCGTTTCATTGACTCTCATCACTCCTCCTACCCAATCGTGCAAATAATTTTGCCCTTTGTCTGATTACTCTCCATCAGTTTATGCGCCTCTTGGATCTGCTCCCAAGGGAACACCTTCTCCACAATCGACCGCAGTCGCCCATCCTTGAACATAGGCAAGGCGTGCTCGACCAAGTGATTCCTTAACTTGCCTTGATACTTCTCGTCTCGAGACCTCAGACTGCTTCCCTCGTACCGAACCCGCTTCGCAACAAAGGCACCAAAGTTGGCGTTCGTGTCCTTCAGGTGCAGCCCACTCAGCGTAGCCAAGTTGACGATCCGTCCATCTTTCGCGATTGCTTTCAAGTCCGCAGCAAAAGTGTCCGGTCCGATGAAGTCAACGATAATATCCACACCCTTGTTGTCCGTCGCTTTGAGCACTTCCTCCGCCCAATCGGTGTTGGTGCTATTGTACGCCGCAGTAGCCCCGAGATCGGAGACACACCAATTGCACTTATCGTCGCTGCGAGCTGTGGCGAAGACTTTGGAAGCGCCGTTGACTTTGCTGAGTTGTTGGCCTGCGATGCCGACTGAGGAGGCACCGGCGTGCCAGAGGATGGATTTGCCGGGTTCGAATTCGCCAATGAGGTACATTGCTTGTAGGGCGGTGATGTAGACCTGTTCAGCGTTGCATCAGTATCCGATCTGGTTCTTCGACAAGTCTCCTTTAAGATGGTATCCTGCTCACCTCTGGTATGCCCGCACACTCCTCCCAGCTCAACTCCTCCGGCTTCTTGACAAGCATATGCGTCGACACGGCAATATACTCCGCATACGCTCCTCCATATGCCAGTCCGAACACCTCATCACCCTTCTTGTATCCCTCCTCGTTTCCATCCGCCACCTCTTCAATCGTGCCGCTGAACTCCACGCCGAGTGTTGAAGGAGCTTGCGGAGGGACCGGATACTTTCCTTCGCGCTGCAGGAGATCCATGCGGTTCAGGCCGAATGCACGGACTTTGACGAGGGCTTGAGAGGAGGAGATCGAGGGTCGTTTGATCTCGGTGATGTGGAGGTTCTCAAGCGGGCCTTTGCCATCCTTGATCTCTGGGATCGGAGGTCAGTGGTTTGGGCGGAGAACGGGGAGCAGGACAGCTTACCGACTGCACGCATCGTAGCCATTCTGAATTATGGATATCCTTGACAAATCTAGTAAGAAGGGAAAACAGAGTCGAGTGGTGTTGTGAGTACCTTGTGATTTTTGGCATTGGTAGGTAGTCGTCCTCCAAACCACAGCGGGGCACATATGACGACGGCGGGGTCAATTTGGGGTCCAAAATGTCGAGGTCCGGAAGAACGACATTCCCTTCCTCGTCTTGCTCGTCTTTCGACATCAAGCCAACAACGCTTCAGCATCTCACATCCATCAACATGCTTCGAGCGAGGACGGAGACGGAGACGTCATAGATCAGGTCAGATATGAAAGAGAGACATTGCACAAGATCGATGAGCCTGGAACATTGCATTTTGCTACGAAGAATGAAACCGCCATCGACATGTTGTGGACGCACTTTCCAGCTCCATCGCGGCAAACCCTGCTCACTCCGGCATCGCGTTTTTTTGTCGTTTTACGAGTCTGCTTGGCCGCACGAAAGTGGCTCACATCCTCCAGCGCTCACGATGAGTCTTGTCGCCAAATCGAGCACTCTGCAGCACGTTAGTCTCGTCGGTCACGTCGCAGCGGGCTGAGAAGCCATACTCAGCGACGCTCTCTGCTGATTGGGCTTGAGTCTGTCTAGCAGTTCTTGACCCCGTACTTGCACTGCGCGGTACGTCAGTCATTGCCGTCGGGTCGCAGCGCACAGGAAAGAAGGAAGCCACCTACCTTGCAGCATTCTTCAGGACTGATTTCACACTTGTCGACACACTCGGCGAGTGGTTCTCTTTCTTGAGGCCATGGCGCTGCAAAAGCGCAGAGGGCGAAGAGAAGGGTGGAAGCGAGGACGAAGACGTTCTTCATCTTGATGATGTTGATCGAGTTGGTGATGTGGTTATGATGGATGCTTGTTGTGATGCTGTTTGCTTGGGAGAAATCGTTTCAAGCGGCGACCCTTCGCTTTCTTATACAGTAGACGAGCGCGGCGTCTCCTCCCACGCTGCAGCGCTGAGCCGGTAAATGGCGGCCTGCGGGTTGACGAACGCTCTCAGGGCTCGATGAGCATGTTTCTTGAGAATGGCTTGTACGGAGCTGGACGAACATACCAAGCACTGAATCTCAGAATTCATTCCGCCATATGCCGAGACACCGCGATGAGCATTCTCCACTCCTATGCAGTCCTGCCGAGATGAAGAATTCTCGCCGTGCAGGGTAGGGCAAAAGAATTTCCCGCCGTGCAGGGTAGGCAAGAGGGTGCCCTCACGATGTTGCTCATATCGGATGGCCGTAATCAACAGCCTGTCTCGTGTAGAGGAATGGCCCGACTCTATTGATGCGCTCTTTTCGCAGCAAGCGACATCGCTTCAGCCGAACAGCCCGTCTTCCGAACATATTCCACGAATGTCAGCGTCGCCATCGAGACGACCATGTCCTCTGAACCAGCGCGGCTGAACACTGAATGAGAATCTGCTTTTTTCTCTATCGACACCCTCTGTATAAGGTCAAAGCTTTGTGGTAGCAGGTCCTCAACCTACGGCACTTTCCGAGCGAAGACTCCGCTATACAGGAAGCGAGGTCGTATGGCAACCAGTGACCCATGCTAACCGACGTGGGGTCTCGATAAAGTTGGAGAGTGTAGGCCACGTGAAATGAACACGAGTAGTCTCGGAATCTCAGCCCAACCAATGCAGTAAAACCTCGCGACAAATCGCCCTTGCTGTGAAACATCCGCTCTCGAATAGGAAGGAGGCTGCGAGGGAGTTCCTGGGGGTTTTTCAGCGATGGCCATGGGAGACTTGCTGGTGTTGGCGAATCATTGCTGAAGGGCGGTCGATGTCGAGTGGACGGATCTCGAAAACCGGCCACGACACAGTGACAGTGTGTAAATGGTTGTCTCGTGCGACTGGCAGCTCGATTGCTTTCAAAATGAAAGGAGCTTTTTTAAGTCCGAACGATAGTTCAATGCATTTCAGATGCCGCCCAAGACCGTTCGCGACGTGACAGCCTTGCGTTGACATCAGTCCTAGAACTTCAGCTCCTGCTCTGTCGCGAACAAAGTACGGTAAGGTTGTTGATAGCGTGCTCACCTAGACAAAAGCGTTCGCCTGAACCCGGTCCATTGAACGGTGTCTGAAGACTCTGAACAAGCATCATTTTTAGCCATCCCATGCAATCTGATAATGTACCCTTGCGATCTGATAAACGACCCATGCGATGTGACGTGGCGTAATAATCGCTTCGTTGCACAGTCCACTACACCGATGATCGATCATCACGACCCTCCTTCCGCTTTCACAACCCTCACCTTCACCGGCTCTTCTCCCCTCGCGTACACTCTCAGTCCCAGGACACACAATGCCTGCCATGGATCCTCGCCGAAAATGCCCGCTTTCTTGCCAGCTCCCATGCCCGAATTCCTGTGATGTTTGCCCACCGAGGAGCGATCAGAGTCCGTATCGGAGCTGGAGGACACAGGTGCATCCCTGAGGGGTGGCAAAGTTTGTTAGCTTGTGGCTAGTGTGAAGACCAGTTTTGGTCAAGGCATGGGCATTGACTTACAGATCCGAGTCCCAGGAGAAATCGTTGTCTTCGAGGTCGGACGGCGGTGAAATCGGAGAGTCGTATGCCTCGTCCTCTTCGTCGTCATCAGAAGAAGAAGATGGAGAGTCGTGGGCTAAAGAAGAGCAAGGAGGGGTGGAACGTTTTGTCGACGGCGTTTCTGTGCTGATGGATAGGTTTTCAAGTCTATGCGAAAGATCAGTCGGGCCTTTTCTCGTTTCCGTTGGCGTGGCCGTCGGGTTTGGCTCATCTCCTGGATCGACGGCATCGGCCGACTTGTCTTCGGCTTCGTTGCCTTTGATGCCATCCGCGGCAGATACTTTTGCCTCATCCTTTACTGACTGCTCGATAGAAGCTAGACTGACATGTCCGGCCTTCTGGACATCGTTCTGCCCATTCGCCGAACCGACACGCTCTTTCTTCTTCGCCTTCGCTTTTGCCTTGGTCTTGGCTTTCTCCTTCTTCTCCTTCGCTCGAACCCTTTGCTTCAACTCAAACTCCTTTCTCCTCTCTTTCATCGCCTCCTTAACCCTCTGCTTTCGCAATCTCGCCCTCTCCCTTTCCTGCTTGTTCATCTTCCTCACTTTCCGCCACTCTTTTTTCACCTCCTCTCTCGACTCCAACTTCTTTTTCCTCTTAATCTCAGCCTCCATCGCTTTCAAATTACCCTTGGTCTGCGCATAGTCAAAGCGTCTTCCAACCTGGAGCAGTTTCTCTTTCCTGTCAACCGCATACTTGACAATCGCCTCCTCCGCCGTTGACAAGACCGTCGACCGCACAGCCGTGACCTTGAACACAACTCCGTACGTGCCGGGTTCGAGATCTTCGATCTCCGCCGACACAGATCTCGTGAAGACTTTCTCGTTCCCAGAGTTATGCATCGATCGCACGATATACTTCCCTTCCTCGTCTCCCTCGCGGTAGACCCGAAAGTGCAGCGAGTAGAGATATCGTCCGCGCAAATTGTAAAAGTATCGATCGTCGGGCTGTGCGAGCACAAGCACAGCCGGTCCGCGCTCGGAAATGGTGAATTTAAATTGAGTATCGAGGTAGTCGACTGTCCAGGGTATCTGACAGCACGTCCATTGCTGACCGACAGACCATGAGGAGTCGAAGAGGCGGACGCGATTGATGCCTGTGATGAAGGAGTTAGCATGGTCTGGTTCCGGTCAGAAGGAGAGTAGCTATTACTTGGAAAGTGTTTGAGAAAGTCGAGGTAAGAGATCCAGAAGACGCCATCGTCGCCGAACGTATGTTTGAGCTTGGTCATCATGTCCGCGGTCCAGAGTTTTGAGCCGTCGGACCAGTCGCCTTCCCACTCGACCTGCTGTCGTTAGCTTCCTGTGTAGCCTAGTCAAAGAGTGAACTGGGCTCACCTCGCCCCAAGGGTTCCGCAGTTTGAGCAACCTCAAATCGCCCTCTTCCCATGCCTCGAGCACGGCATATGCATGTCCACCAACAAAGCCTTTGGCTCCAGTCGGCGACGAGCCTCCTCCGAAGAGATACTTCTTATTGACTTGCAGAAGCTGTTCTCGCCAGAAACGATCCTTGTCGAGGATGCCCTCACTATCCAACACCACGGCTACACCTCCAGTCAGATCTTCGATACCCTCGCTTGCGAAGCCTCCCTAGAGAGTCGTTAGCAGTACCCTCTGACACTTCCCTCCTCTCAGAGCATACCTCAATGGCGAAATAGTCGCCGTGGGCCTTCGCATAAGCCTTCTCAATCAACGGCAGCCACGTCTCCTCACTCTTACAATGCCCGAAATACAAGGCCTCTCCACCCTTCTGCAGCATTTTCATCAATTTCTCCTCATCAAACTTCAGAACCAGCCCCTCCTTCTTTGCCATATCCAGTCCCCTCACAATTTCCAAATCGTCGTCGTCGCCCACCCTCAGGAAAAGCTTGTCATCTATGACTTCGTAGATCCACTCACCATCGCGGTAGAAGACGAAACCGTAGACACCAACTTTCTCGTTCCGGGCTATGCAGAGGCGATCGATCAGGGAAGGTTTGGCAGATACGGCCATGAGGGCAGCGAGAAACCAGCAGTCGCCTGATGCTCCTTGATGGACGTCCGTAGCGGAGGCGCCATCGATGAAGAATTGAGGCTTTTCGAAGATGTCCTCCACGCGCTTGATCCATGGTGGGGCGTCGATCTTGTCCGTGGGAGAGGTCAGTTGACGAGCAGAAGTTCGAGACGATCAATTTACTTGCCAACGGCTTTTGGAAACCTCCCGCCGAGTGACTGCAAGCAGTATGAGTTCTCCTCGAGGTTAAACATTGCATCAGTGTATTTCTGGTTCAACCGCAAGCATTCCTCCTCGATCGCGGCGACTTTCGCCTTGCATTCTACCGCCGCTTGCTCCCATGACTTGGCGGCATTCTCTTCAATTTGCAAGCCATCGCCAGTGGTTTTCTGCACCTCCTTTCGCTCTTCGACGATGCTCTTCAGAGCTCGAGATGTGGTCTTGGCTCGCTTTGGCTCTGCGATGAGGAACTCGTGGCGTATTAGTGGTGTCCCTTCAACGTGTTTGACAACTCCCTACCTCGTCCCAAGCTTTGTAGAACTCATCATTGCGCTTGCCAGTCGGTATGTTGGCCGCTTCGGAATCGTCCGGCGGCGGCAGCGGTGGTTTGGGGTCACGAACAATCCGGATTGGAAATGGCGCTGGATCTGGCGGCGGTTCTGGATCTGCCATGGCGATTGGACCTACAGTGTATCCAGGTTTCATCGTGGAGAACCTCTTTCATATGAGTAGAGATGCCAAAGGATGAACTGATAGAACAACGTGAAGTCGGTGAGGTCCGTGAAGGACGATCGCAAAGTTATCATCAGGCGACCAGCGCCCGAGCTATGCAAGGCAGCAAATCGCTGGTGACTGAGAGAACGCCACAATACTGACATGCAGGAGGCCTGAGGGCGTGTCACTCTGCGAGATGCATGTCTCCGGCGGGGCGCGAACAAAGCTCCAATGATGCAGACTATGGAGAAATCCCGCCGGGCGGGACCATTGAGCGGATGGACATCCCAACTTACCTTTCTTTTTGCGGCAGATGCGGTGGGTCCATACCGGTGAGTAGGCGCAGTTCCAATAGCAAATCTGGATTGTAGACAAGGCTGAGAAGCTCACCGGCAGCTGTATGCAGCTCTCTGTGACTTGATTGGTGATGAGTGGGTTGCGGCTGAGGCAGACACGTCAGGTGGCGCCCCACAGAGGCCGCCATCGTTCATGATGTCGTTCATATAGATCGACCATATATCAATACTACTCTGTAGCAGAAACTTCGATGGTCTGCGGACAGTTGAACTCATGGCAGGGCTGCCTTTGCCGTCGAGGTTGGGCACTGGATCCAGAGGCGACGAATCTCAGTACGGACATCAAACGCCAGCTGCAAAGATTGCGTGCGACGACGACCGTTCCGAATGGAACCGCACATCGAGGTACGTCTTGGAGAGGTTTTGTGGTAATGAGCGTGATCAGTTGATAGGTCACAAGGGAATATTAGTCTCAGACGCTCAGACCACCTCGCGTATTAGGCCAATCAGGTGCAAGCACCTGGCCCTACTGTAGGTGGTCTGAGGGCCTAACTAGTGTTTTTTAGTAATAGAGTGTTAGCTTTATATATAAATTACACTAATATAGAGTGTTAGCACCTAAACGCGTCTATACGACTAACGGCGACGACAGCATTACTAGGTATGAAATCTAAAAATCCGGCTTAGTTATCTAATGTAGATTAACGTGCTCTACAACCTCCTGCTATTTGTTTTAACCTAACGCGTTAGACGAACAAAGAGTAGGCTTTCGCGTATCTTTAGTCTAACTAACGCGTTTGTATAGCAAGACGGCAATGCCTACTCCTCCTTTAGTTTTTGTCTAATGCTAACTAAAATTTGTCTATTAGATAGCTAGCCGTCCGCTCCCTAACTTAACTAAAGCCGATTTTAGGATGCCGCGCTATAAATCTCGTCTTTCTAGGTTAAATTCTAACCTAACCCGATCTTTCGCGACGAGTACCTCGAGCAGCTTTAGCGCTAGCGAGTCCGGACAAGTTAGCAATGCGTTAGATAAGGCGACTAATAAGGAGGATCGATTAGACGAGTCGTTTTCGTATATAGAAATTACTGCTTTTGCTAGCGTGCCTAAGTGCATTTAGGTAGTCGACGACGACGACGACGACGACAGTAATAGTCTGTCTAACGTCCTAAGTAACTTCGATAATAGCGAGGACCTCTAGGGTAGTCTGTAAAACCCTATAGAACTGTTAGTATTAGATATCGCCCTTTAGACGATTTTGTATAGGGGTAGTATAAAAGTGCATTTTATTCGGCGGGAAGGATAGCTAGAGAAGATAGTATTAGCACTAACCGAAGAGATTCTAGTCGAAGAAGACGACGTGTTAGTTAGGCGGCTGCTAGAGCGGGTATTCTAGTCGGCGTAGAGGAATGCCTATAATGTAGACATAGTCGAAGCCGCTTAGGTTAGGGCCCCTAACGAATGCTATATACCTTCTATTTCTCTACCTGCTAATATACTAGACTAGCTAGTTACAATAGCGCGCTACTATGCGTTCGATAAGGTATGCCGCTAGATTAACTATGCCGTCGAAACGCCTATACTTCTAGACGGACAACAAGCTACAAGTATAGCAGAGTAGGTAGACATAACTAAGCGCGCGGTCCGTCTAATATATCCGTATTATGCCCGAAAGCTACAAGTCCGTATACTGCGGCACCTACTCTTCGAGAAGAAAGACCTAGTCTAGATTGCGGCTACCTCGGCGGGCAAGAGTCTAGCATATTAGTTATAGGCGCTAATACGGAAGAAGATGTCGATCTTAGTACTTCTACTTAATTAGATTAGTAAGGAACAGCTTAAGAAGATCGAGTGTCTAAAGGGAAAACCGTTAGTATTAAACTCGAATACTAAGGCGGAGCTTACCGACTAATAGTAGAAGCTACTATATTCTAGGAAGTGTACCTACCTAATATTGTCTCCTAAGATAGTGATATAGTCGTAGTTTATAAAACTAATAGTTAAACCGGTAGTAAGGTAAAGGCTTAGCCTCTTTATATTAGACGAGTTCTACCTAGTTTACTAGTAGGGGATAGAGGGTAGAGGATTTCGGAAAGAATATGCCTGTCTAAAGAATCTTCGGTCTACCCTAACTAATCGTGTTCGCTTCTTTAGTTGTTTAGCGACTCTCGAGCCGGACACCCTTATTAAGTATCGGACAGCCTCTGGCTTTTACGACGATATAGTTGTCGTATAGGATTCGATTAACTAATCTAAGATATCTATACGATATTACGCTATTCTAGATAGTATGCTCGGGAACTATAAGACGCTTCGATATCTAACCGATCGCCTTACCGGAGCTAATAGCGTGCCGAATCCCTAGTCGATTAAGAAAATAGTAGTGTTTATCGACAGTCGCTCGGGTATCTACACCGCGGCGTCTAGCCTCTAGTCCTACCTACATGCCTAATTCTCTAGAAGCCTAACGATTAACTAGATCTATGCTATAGTAAGAACCTACTATAGCAGGACGGCTAGGCGAACGTAGGCGAATGTAATTAAGGAGTTCTAGAAACCAGACTCGAAGATCCGGATCCTGTTCGCGACTAAGGCTCTTAGTCTAGGCGTCGACCTGCCTAACATTAAACGGGTCGTTTAATACCGCCTTCCGCATAACGCTAGCATACAGACTATTATACAGCGAGCCGGGCGCGCTATGCGTAATAGTAAGCGGTAGGGCACCGGAACTTTTACCTTCCTTTACGACTAATAGATCGTAGGCCCCCGGTCGCCAGCCCGACTAAACTAGACTTATGTAGTCCCGGACAGATTCTTAAACTCGGAGCAGGAGAAAGAGGCTAGTAATCTCGCCGATGCGCTGTCTAACGCTAGATTAGATACTAACGAGCCGGCGCCTGTCGGACTGCCGTCGGCGGTATGTAAGAAGCTAAGGGCGAAACTAGGTCCTTAGCAGAAGCGCGACAATATAAACTATTCCGTATAGGAGTTTGTAAACGCTAGACGTAATGCAGATAGTCCAGTCGACTATCGTCGCGTCGCTACTTTAAAGCCCTTCGTAGAGCTACTACCTAAAGGGCGTATCTACAAGAACTACTGCGACATCTACGACTAGGATATAATATTGCCTACCGACCGCTTTTCCAAATAGATTCTATCTTCGGCGGACCTAGATGCCGCCTATACCAGACGCCTATATAAGAAGACGATCCGCGAGGGTCTAAACAAATAGGAGCCTAGCGCAGCTAAATTGTATTACAAAAAGGCACTGTTCCCTAGTATGCCTAGTTCTCTTCTGCCTTAGATAGTAATCGCGCATCTTACTTCTATATTCGGCTCGCCTAGTACGAAGGGAGACGTAATAGCTCGCTAGGTCGAGCTAGCCTGTTCTGCCGTAGACTTCTAACCGTCTCCTAAGCTTATAACTATACTAGTTTCGAAGCTGTCGGTATTACTTAAGCTAGCGCAATCGGTCGAGGCCTAGGAATTATAAGAGAGTTAGGAACGCGTCGGGGCGCATCGTATTCGTACGTAGAAGCGCTATCTAAGTCTCGAACTCTCTATAAGTCCTAAGCGATCTCCTAGGTCCGCTTCGGATAATATAAGGGCTGCTAGTAAGCTAGACTATAAGCTTGCTACTTAGTCCGTCTATAGTCCTTACGCCGGTCCGGTACGAGAGCCTAGCCCTCTAGTTAGTAAGCCGCCTACGCCTGTCCCTAAAAGGCTAAAGGTTATATAGGCGCAATCTAGTAGAGCTGTCCTCCCTCCTAATCGCGCGCCTAGCTCTTCCGTCCGCCGTCCTACCCCGCCGCCTAGAGTACATTCCGGAGTTTCTACTAGCTATCAAAAGGCTACGCCTAAAGTATCCGACAATAGAGTTCGTTCGGACGGCCGTCGTTTTAGCACTATATTAAATCCGAACTAGATTCGGCTAGCTAGACGTCGGTTAGCTTCTCCGGTGCCGGCTGCGGTGTCGCCCGAACCGATAATCGTAATAACGTCGCGTAGTCGGACGCGGGTAGCGAACGTAGTGCCCTAGAAGTATCGGTTTAGTTAGTAGGGTTTAGGTGTCGATAGTGTCTATAAAGAGGTCGACTAGTTAAAGATATAGACTATTTTGCTAAGGATTTCAGATTTTAGCGTATTATAATAATAGCCCCGCTCGAGCCCTTAACATTGCCTCGTTATCTCTCTCTACTAGTATATTGTCCTCGTGCATATGTCTATAGTTATAGAAGCCTCGACTCTAGCCGCCCGAAGGGGGTGTCCGCAGCGTAAACGCAAATTACCTAAGCTAGCGCCTCTAGTCCGAACGCCCTCCTAGTCGACGTCAAATGCTAGCGGGTCTAGATCGAGCAAGAGTCGGGATGCTAGTGTCCGGAGACCGAGAAATCGTTACGGCGAAGGCAAGACGAAGAGAGAGAAGGTAGACCTCCTACTAGCCTAAATAAAGGAGTTAGGGATAACATTCGGGACCTTTGTAGAGCTATATATCTTATATAAGAAGGGCGCCTCGTCGTCTAATTAGGCAAAGACGGCAGCTACTAGGACTAAGAGGTTAGCTAGTCTATTGCAGAAAGATTAGATATATACAAGAGTATCTAAGTATATGCCTCCTAGTAAGTAGATAAACACGGAAGCAGTGTACAACGAACTAGAGATATTGCGGGGGCGCTAGGTAAGGAGGTCTAGTATATATACGGATATATGCTTACGTTTTCAGGAGTTCGGGCAGTAGGACTAAAAGATGCCTACAGAAGATCTAGATTATAAGGGTACGGTTTAGTCGATAGGAGAGTGCGTACTGTTAATATAGGCACTCTTTAAGGGGATATTAGGTCTGCTACAGAAGGCTGTCCTAGCTAATTATATGCTTAGGCGCGTAGGTCTAGTTGCTAGCTTACTCGGACGGACATAGCATCCGCGATACTATAGTTAGTTCCCGAACTAGCTAGGATTATATCTCTAGAGCTAGGGCGTAAAGCGGCGGGTAATCGTAGTACTGTCCGGAATAGGTGTCTGCGCGTTACCGAAAAGCATATACCGCTACAATCGACAACTGCACTCCCTAGCGAAGGACTATATTACCGGCTTTAGACGAGATTGCTATATATATAGTATCTACGATAACCTAGATATCTACTACAAAACTAGGGAGCATAGGCATAACCGTAAGGATAAACTAAAGTATATTACAACTAGTATAGTGCTTAAAAGCATCGAGGTGCTGTAGACTAGTCTAAAGCGGGAGTATTTTTATAAGGACAAGCCTCTTTAGCTTATAGATGTACTCGAAGGAGACGGCAATCGATACGACGCTATCTAGAAACAAATCTTACGTAGCCTTATTGCCTCGGCTATCGTTAAATTGTATCCTAACGTAGTCGCGTATTGTTTAGGTGTCGATACTACTACCGATAACGATCCTCTGCGTCGCGGTAATCGAACAGGAGTATCTAGCACTAATCCAGGTACTAGTAGGGAGACCGCTATATATAATAAGCATAGAAAGAGCAAGATCGACTAGGACAATGTCGCTAGCTTCCCTATATTTCCTATAATCGACCGGCTAGAGAAGTAGAAAAGCGTAACGTGCATACTAAATCTTATGTTCGAATACGAGGGTACGACTAAAGGTATATATGCCGTAATCGAGAATATTCTCGAGCGCTAACTCGGATATAGAGACATGTATAACGAGTTCTTACGGTACTAAGACGCATAATCCTCGAGGGCTAGAGGGGATACTATTTATAACTACTAAGGCGCTACTAGTAGCTAGTAAATCTACTACCGGAATCCTTATCCTGCCGCTAATAGCGACGCTACCTAAGACGCGGAAGGTCGTCCTATTAAACACTCCTAGCAACCCTATTAGTTATACCTAGCGACCTAGTCTACTATTTAACTATCCTAATAGTAGTATCCGGCAACCTAGTCTACTTTCTAGCTATCCTAACAGCAGTATCCGGCAACCTAGTCTACTTTCTAGCTATCCTAATAGTAGTATCCGGCAACCTAGTCTACTTTCTAGCTATCCTAATAGTAGTATCCGGCAACCTAGTTAACTTTCTAGCTATCCTAATAGTAGTATCCAGCAACCTAGTCGACTTTCTAGCTATCCTAGCAGTAATATCCGGCAACCTAGTCTACTTTTTAGCTATCCTAGAGCATGCCTATAACCTCCTAACTACTATATCCGGCGATATAGTCGACTTCTGCGTCCGCCTAGAGTACCCCCGCGACTTCCTAATAGCTATCCGCGGCAACGAGTAGTAGTTTTCTATACGGTAGACGCGATTCGTCGGCCCTATGTAGTTATAGTATACCTAGCGGACCCCCGAGGGCGCTTAGACAGTCGCCGGGTACGGTACTATATATTCTACGAACGCGGTTGCTAAGAGAGAAGCTAGAACACTATATATACGATTAGACGAATGTTATCTTCCTAATATATAGCGACTAGTTGTTAGTAAAGAACATCCGGACATGCCTTAAGGAGGCTCGAGAGAACGACGACGCATTCGACAAGATGTAATAGGTACTACCGTTACTAGGTTTGTTCTACCTAAAGATATACCTTATCTAGGCAATCGAGAATAACTTTAATAGGCGGGAAGGCTGCGCTACTAAATCTTTATTAATAGTCTATCGAGGACTAATAGAAAGGAAGATATGCCCCTTATTCTATGCACCCTATAGCTACCTAGAGCGTCTAACCTTAGACAGTTTTAATACTAGAATACTCGCATTTATATACGAAGAGCTTAAGCTAGTCGTATACAGTCGGACAGCGATATCGACCTATATTCGCGCACTTACTCGCTAAGGGTTTACTAGTCTAATAGATAAGGTCTACGAGAAGGCCTTCTCGTATAAGGCCCGCTCGTTAGATACGGACTACCTAGAGGGAGATACTATTAAGGCAAAGAACTCGTATTTATTAAAGAGGCATTAGTCGAAGAAGGCTAGTGCGACTAATAAGGCTGCCGCTATAGCCGACGGCAACGAAGAGCGTAGGAATTACATCCGATTCCTTTATGTCGTCGAGACGTATTAGATGCTATCGCGAGCCGTAAAGTATATAGATATCGGACTACTCCGCTGGGTAATTAACCGATGCATCTTAATCTTCTATGCCAGATTACACAAGAATTACGCATTTATTATGCTATAGATAAAGTAGTTAACGGACACCGAGACGTCTTATCCGATACTATAGCGGGCTATGCTAGCTAACGGACTAGTAAACATAGCTAGTGCGGACGATAGTTAGTTCGAGATCGATAGGGCGAATAAGTTTCTTAACCGGTATCTAAAGACATTAATAGCCAGCCAGCGTAACGGCACGTTCGACGTCGAGAACTAACTAGAAGAAGCCGCGCTTTTAGCGACCTATACCGGCTACCTGCGAAAGGTTATCGAGGCTAGGTTTAGGGAGGTAACGAATACTAAGTATACCTTACTAAAGTTAGTCGAGGAGATATATATAGTCGCAACGATTTGTTACTAGGAAACACTACCGACGAAGGTAGTCGATCTAGATGCGAATGTAGTCCTCCCTTTTTACGCTATAGACTTATATGCTATAGGTGTTAAGAACCTAGTAACTAACGTAAAGGGTAGCAGTCGACTAGAGAGGTTTAATAAGAATGTAGTTGTAAAGGACTCTTAGATTATATAGGCAGACTAAGATCTAATCCCGGTAAATATAGAACTACCGGACCTAATAACGGATCCTTACCTCCGCCGTATAGTAGCGACAGACATTACTCCTAGACTAATAAGGACGCCTTAGGATCCTAATAGCGAAGACGAGGTAGGTAATGTTTACTTCGATAGCGACTAACCTTACTTGCTAACAGCTATACTATTACCTGCCTCGTATATATATACGTTAGACGCCCTTAACATTATATTTAGGTACTTACTAACCGCCCTTTTAGGTATTAGCACGACTAATTTACGTGTAGACGCCTTTTATAAGACGTAGATTAGTTATGCACCCGTGTACGTACTACGTCGACGACGTTAATTGTACAGCTCGTAGAGGTAGCAAGACGCCTACTTTTACCCGACTTTAGTTACTAAACTTCCTTCCTTCTTTATTAACCTTCTTATACTATCCGATTACCCTTCTATCCCTCTATTAACTATTACTTTATCTATCCTTTACTATACTACTCGTTATACTACTTATCTATCCTTGCTAACTACCTTGCGCTTTCGATAGACGGAGAATCTCGTTAGCAGACTATATTTAAGCGTAAGTTTCGCTACGCCTACAAAGATAGAGATTTACTAATACGTAAATAGTTTTACTATAGCACCTAGCGTGTAGAAGAAGCTAGCCGACTAGGGCATCTCGGCGGAGGGTTAAGACATGTACGATATGTACGCCGAGTAGTTTTAGACGGAATAGTATAGCTAGGCAAAAGTTACGCTTTATAAGGGTAACATTGTTAAGTTCGTTTAAGGGCTTTACCGCGTAGTGTATTAGAAATCCGGCTCGGTAATTAGGGACGTAAATAAGCGCGTAGGGCGTTAAGGGCGCATGCATTCTAGCATTATAGAACTAGTAGACAATTCCCGAACCGGTCTATACGCGCTCGTGTCTAGCAAGGAGATTCTAAGGCGCTTCGGCAATTAGATACGCACCTTCGTGCCTAGCACCTCCGCTACAAAGCTAGTAGCTATTTTAGCTACTTTCTAGATAGGCGGTGCTATTATGTCGGCTACTAAGACTTGTACAAAGTGCGGCCTAGCTAACGATCCGAATAGATTCGCAAACAACTATATTGTCTAGCTACACCCTATATAGGAGAGGGCTAGGGATAGAGAGTTCTTCTTCTTAGGTACCTATACTAACTACCTACTTTATAGCAATTATAACAAGTGCAGTCTAGCTACGAATAGTCTAGCTACGAAGTACATAAAGGAAGTAACGCCGGACCGTAAGGAGAGTAAGGAGGACGAAGAGACGGAGCGTCTTCCTAGCTTAGGAGACGCTTAAATAAAGATCTCCGACATATTACTCTTTATAAGTATAGAGAATGTCCCCGAGGTTGTAACGTACTATAGTAGCGGACGCGTCTTAGGCAAATATAAGAAGCATAGGTATATTATAGTCCTATTTAGATACGACGCTCGATTCGACGTAGAAGAGTATACTAACTACCTAAAAACCGCTCTAAAGGAAGCGTAGGGAGAGGTTAACAAAGTAATTAACTAAGATTACTCCTATCGCGACCTTCTAGATCTAGACAGTCCTCCGGTAACGATAGCGCCGCCTTCTATCTAGCTAAAGACGCCTGTATATAATAGGCGTACAAGTACTCGTTCGATAGGCGCTCTGCAATCGGACGTAGAAATAGCAGACGCGCCTAAGGTTATAGGTCGTAGGACAACTCGCCGTACGAGTAATAAAGTGCGCGAGGATAAGGCGCGGTTAGCGGACGAGATTAGGGAGGAGCGGGAGGAGGCTGCCCGCGAGGAGGCTAGAATAAGGTCCTCTCGGAAGGAGAGGCCGGCGAAGAAGTAGACGCCTAAGGATACGCCTACGAAGTCCCGGCATAACGATCTGCATACTCTAATAGCTAACTCTACTAAGCGAAGCGGGAAGAAGTTATTTACCCCGTTTAGATTCGACGTCTGGCAGGATAGCCCTTCCGGCGGAAGATACGTCTTAGAGGGCGGCGAACTAACCGGTACGTTCTTCTCGCCTAGATAGGTTAACCTAAGCCCGGGACGTAAGCGAAACGAGGGTTCGATCGACTTAGATAGATACGTCGTCCGAAGTATCTTTTCGCACTAGGACTAGAGTTACGGTAGCCGGGTTCCTCCTAGCAGTAGGCTAAAGAAGTTAGACAGGCGTAGAGGCAAATAATTTGGAGGTAGCGAGCGCGAGCGTTAACTATATTTAACTAATTTTATAAGCATATTTGTAGCACTTAGGTAAGATGCGACACGAGCATTCTTTATAGCTTACCTGTCTCTAGGATAGCCCTGTAGGTGTTAGCTTTAGTGTTTATTTTGCGAGTCCCTTTTAATAGTAAAGTGTATAGAACCTTTAGCACTGCTATTAGTTGCTTACCTGTCGTTAGGATAGCCCTATAGGCGATAGCTCGAGCGTTTAGTTAAGTAGATTTTAATTAAACCCTAAAAGCCTACTTATGTCTACTAGTTTCTTATTAAAAGTATTATATACCGTAACATAACCTAAGCTAGGCTACGACGACAACTTAGACATATTAACCTTCGCCTAACAGCCGATAGTAAGGGGGACGGGCCTAATATAAAGAACCGGACTAAGGAGTCTAACATAGCCTTTAGCCTTAGCGTAGTAGAGCGCCCGGCTACCTGTGTAGCCCGCATAGCAATGTAGTAATAGCAGAACCGACATAATACTAGCTAGACAGTCCTCGGCCGGCAAAACTTATTAATAACCTCGCTAGGTTACTTAAGAAGTAGAGCATCTAGATAGGCGCACGTTATCCGACGTAAGACTATTACCTAGAGCCTCTAACAACGCAGACTTAGTAGCAGAACGACAAGCAGCAGAACGACAAGCAGCTAAACGGCAAGCAGCTAAACGGCAAGTAGCTAAAGCAGCATCGCCTAGAGCCCTAGGCTATAATCGACAGGCAGAGCGGCACGCAGCACACAGGTAGTTAGGTAGAGCATTAGCTACGATATTTGCGACTAGCGGACTAACAGCTAAACTACATATTAGTCGGATCGTCTAGCGAGATTATACGACAGCTAACATAGATTAAGGAAACAATCCGACATTACGTACGCGCAACGCCCGCGCAGACCTACACATTTACTAGGCAAATAAGACGACGACGCGAAGATAAAACAGACGCGATAGGGCGAAGTATTCATCTCTCGGACATTAACAACGTTTAAACATATCGTATCGACATTAATAACGATTGCCTTCTACTAGTCTAGCCTAATTATCCTCTTCCGTATCTACTTATTAATTACTACCTATTTAGGTGCGTATCGAGCCTAACTAGTCGCTCGCAGCTACTAACATCTAAAGATTAGCATATGCTAGTAATACGAAGAGACCGTCGAGCGCAATCCTTATAAAGGAACTCTCTAGAGAGTGCGCTAGCGCGTCCGACGCTAGATAGAGGTACTACTATCGAGTACCTTCCTAGACTACGAGTACGACAACGTATACGAGATAGTAGCTCCTCGCCCTAAGGGAACATACGGCAGCCGCGTAGGCGTCGGCGACAGGCGTAGCGCCGTACTAGAAGACGTCCGCAACCGAAACCCGCTATCCTACTATGCTACTATAGCGTAGCTAGTACGCGAGACTACGAGCAGATACCTCGCGCCTAGGATTCCGTACTACGAACCGAAGCCTATATATACTAGGAACATTTAGAAGAAGGTAGATACTATTTAGCTAGGCAGCTTAGTGTCGCAGAGGCCGGAGTACAGCGGAAATGCGCTAGACGGCAGTAGAGTTAGGTATAGAGAGAGACGAGAGCTAAGCGTTAGACGTTAGTTAGTTGCTGTACTACCGGCGGCTGCCAGGCGTCGAGACCTAACCCCGAGTACTAATATAAACGTCGCTTTAACCTCTTTAGGTCGCGGGTCTAGTATAGCTGCCCGCGCTTAGCGGGAGGTAGAGGATAGAGCGGTTAGACAGTAGAAGAGGGAAGCCCTAATAGTACGCATAAACGTACAGGCTTAGTCGAGTACCCTACGGTATAACTAAGTATAAGTTATACAATAGCTACCTTCGCCGGATAGGTACAGACGACTAGCAGCGCAAAGGCGGGTAGAGGTAGTATTATATAAAGGGAGGATATAATACGTCTAGAGGTCTAGGAGCGGCTAGAGATTCCCTTTTAGGCGACTAAGGTGCGGCTATTGCGATTAGGCGTAAACAAATTACATTAGATTAATTCTATAAGTTATATAAATCGTTTACGGGTATTAGACAGGCGTTTAGACCAATATACAAGTTTTTAGATTTCAGCTAACCCTCTATTACCTAGTTCGGCTGTTGCGCTCTTAGACTATACAGGAAGGCGCCCCCGAAGGGGATTAGCGCCGCCAAGTATAGTCTGTGCGTCTGAGACTAAGGGAATATCTCAGCATGCCAGGAATACGAGACGACCATTGGTACTAGATACGACTCCTTACTGTCTACGAGTACGAAGCGGAGCTTCCAGACGAGGAAGTTCGAATCGATCTATATCGAACTTCTTCGCCAGGTCATTCGTCCGCTCGCGCGTCGCTTTCCTACGGTAGGTAACGCTAAATCCTTCGAAGATTTGTGAATCAACGGTTGTACATGATCCTCGGGCGATTGGATGTCATCCAAAACTCAAGGTGCAGCGTCTCCTCTTGTGGAGCACCAACATTACGGAGAGCGTTCCGACTCTGAGAGCGATTTGACCTCAAAGAGCTATACAGAGTCTACATTTCTGGCGAACTTGGGCAGAAGACTTTACCGACACCAAGTGCTTCACTTTGGGCCCTTGGGTCCCTTGCCCTTCTTTGCCTTACCTTGCTTCGACTTGCCGCCGAATCCCAATCCTCCATCTCGGCCAGGACCAGAAGCCACCCTGAGCACATAAGCACCACGCTCGAAAGTGTTGGCAACAATAAAGCCCGACGGGAATTGAAAGTTTCCCCAGGACCCCACGAATTCCACGGATCCCCCAACGGCATCATCCTCAGGATGCATGTCGAAGAAAGCAATCTTGCGGACACGGCTACCATCAGGATGCTTGGAGATCGACCGGACATCAGTCATCCAGACACCAGCGCCATAATTCGACTGATACATAAGTCCATCTTCAATGTAGAGGTTGTGGTCGATAGCTTTGTGGTCCGTGTTCTTGAATACGCCAGTATGCACCGGATTCTCAAGATCAGTCAGGTCGATGATGTGGGTGATCGGCACTCCGTCGGCCGCAAGGCCAACACCACGAGTCTCATCGAGTTCGTCGTTCAACAGCACGAACTGGTGCCAGTTGCGCTCCGTCCACCAACCTTGATGGCTATAGGTAGCGCCTGGGTACTCGAGTTTGCCAATCATCTTCGAGTCGGCTTGATCGGTGGAGTCCCATACGGTGATGCTATCCTCGTTGTAGGCGACGCAGATGTTGGAGCCTTTGTAGCGAGTATCAGGTCCGTTGTAGGTTACACATTGAGCGTCGTGGGTGTAACCATCAGAAGCAGCACAGCCTGGCTTGAAAGGGTTGCGCGGATCGTCAAGGTTGATGTACTCAAGACCAGCTTGGCAAGTCTGATTGCGTGGCTGAGCACCGACAGCGATGGCATACTCGTTGTCCCAGTCAATCACGATGTTGTGCGCACGACCGATGGGCAGGTCGTCGAATATGCTCTCCACATCGTCCCGGCTGAAAGTCACCGGTCGTTTCGGGTCGATGGCAGCGACCTTGTTCATGTCAAAGATCTGCACATTGTGGCCGACAGCCTCGGAGCCGATGATTGCAAGGTTGTTCAGCACACGAATCTCACGCCAAGATGATCCGAGGGGGTCGTTGGCCGGAAGACGACCAAGGTAGGTCATCTTCCCTTTATCGTTAATCTCCACGAAGGCAGTGCCGGTGTGCTGGCCGATGAGTGCGATTTGACGACCACGAGGACCGACCCAGCCCCAGACCGAGGATCCCCGTCGATTAGGGTAGCGTGGGTCTGCTTCACCGCCAGCCATGTCGTAATGATTGATGAAATCGTAGAGGTCCATCTGTGGACAGGGTCAGCGGTGACCAGCCAGTAGACGTGCTGCGCGAAGGCAAAACGCACGTTTTTACAGCGGAAAGTCTGCATGGGGTTGCCTTTCTCGGCAACAGCGAGACCGTCTCGGCATCGCAGACGATCCCTCTGGACGTCTTTCGGAAGCTGGTCCCAATTCTTCCAAGATGGCCACTGCGTGGAGTTCAGAGCACCAGCTGCCTCGAGGGCGTCCCATTGGGCCTGAGATGACGGTCGTCAGCTGGCGTTACAAATGTGGGAGATGCAATCCGTGACACTGACGTTTTTCATACTCAAGATCATCTGATGCACTTCACCGGACTCGTACATCTCCTTGGGGAAGTGAGCGGCGCCCGCAATAGCTGGCAGAGCTAGAAGGATGGATTGGGCCTTCATTTTGAAAGAAGTATCTTCGGTGATGGGGGAAAGTTGTGGAAAGCAGAAAACTGCGGAGAGGCAATGTGATACTTATACATCCTTCTCAGGCTGCACGTCGGAGCGCGGACTGCGATTCGTCTTCGAGCCGACATGTCAATATCTGGGTCAAGTAGAATAACAAGACTGCGATGAAGACTGCCTTCCTAATCCGGCATAACACGCCCAGGCCCAAGCTGTAACCCAAGACTCTTGCGGAGGCGCTACCAAGCATTTCTCCGCAGTCACGTCGTAGATAACAAACCGTTAGAGATTTCTTCGAGAGCTCTTTCGGTAGTCCAGGCATCCGCTTGACGGCCGCCGGAGTCCTCTGCTCGTGTTGATTCGCGAACCGCGGAATCTGGTTGAATGCGGCCCTGCATCCTGGGTCGGACCCACTCCCACAAGGACGGAGGCGGGCGGCGAGCGAAAACTGGTCGCGCCGCGCAAGATGCTGGACAATACGAAGAGACCGAATGCAAGAGCCCAAGATGAGAAGCAGTCAATAGCGTCATCCTGGAAGCCGCGCATGGTGTGGAGGATGGGAAAGCAATGAGGACTGCGGACAGCATATATAGTGAGCAGGAGTCAAGGATCATGCTCATTCCGTCTCATTCGTCCTCAACACGGTTCCAAGCTTTGTGGATTGTGCCAGCCATGTGGTCGGCCACTCATCAGACCAAGAGATGCCTCTTGATGGGTCCACATGGGCAACATTGGCCTGCATGCAGGCTACGTTGCGAGTGAAAGAAGATCTGGACAGTGCGTCTCGTAGCTCTGCGTATGGCTGCTACTATCTCCTATCGTCCTGATCGCCTAGGCCGGATGAACATTCGCTGGGCGGGATCGAATCCAATCGTCTTGTGAATTCCTTGATTGTCACTGAGGAGGTACCATAGCTCGAGTGCCCTGGGTCGATAGATTGACTGGGAAAGTTACAGCCCGTGCCAAGAAGAGCGTGCTGTTCATGGCGAAATGATTATTGCAAGTGGTCGATGATGTCCTTGGTGAGTGAAGGGAGCAAGTGGTTTCTGCTTCCAGAATTGCGAGATGCCCTGATTGTTGTGGATCATCAGACTAACTATTAGTGAAGTGCACGTGACTAGTGCTAAGGCATTCCTACACACAGATAGCTAAAGTGAGAATCTTATACTTAAGATTCTCTCTGCATAATAATATATACCTGCTAATTAGAGGTCTTCTTCTACTTAGCTTAAGTCTAATTATAACAGGTTATAAGCCCGGCGTAACTACTACACACTTAAGGAAGAATTGTCTGTTCTAAGCGCAGCTACTAGAACCTTACTATACACTATTTAGACAGTTAACTAGCGAGCCGAGAAAGAGCTAGTTATAATAACAGCCGTAATACAGGCTAATAAGTTTAAGACTACGAAGGAGAATAAAGTCCTAAGAAAGGGAAGTAACTTCTTAGACTAGTTAAGAATGCTTAAAGCAGCTCTTATAGATAAGAAGGTATTAGGCTATATCTTTTATAACATTCCCTAGTGCCCTACCTAACTAAAGCTAGGAATTAAAGTTAGATATCCCTCTTTACTAACTAAGGAGAGTACTACTTTATCCTCCTAGGCTCTAACTCCTTCCTAAAAAGAAGGAGGGGACACTCTAGTAATAGAACCTATTCTAACTAGTAGACTAAGACTAACTCCTCTCTAAGTCTAGTATAAGTATAACCTAATTACATACGGGATTATTAGTAAAAGGATTAACTAATCTCTAAGGCCTAACTTTAGGGATATAAAGAAGATAGCTAAGGAACTATATAATACTATTGCAGCTACCTATAGGCCTGTTATAATTATAAACATTTATAATAGCCTAAGGATTCTTAGAATTAGTAATATTAAGATCTAAGGAACAAACACTTAGAAGTACTATAAGGACTTCTAGAAGTAGTATTATAAATACATCTCTATAATAGAATAATACTCTAGGTCTAAGAACATTCTAGTCTTAAAGCTTACCTTTAGTAATAAGCAGATTAGGCTGTTCTTTATTTAGGGCCTCTACTATCTAAAATACCTAAGAAGCTAGAGACAATCCTATTATATTAAGAACATAACTCTTAAAGAGCTAATTACCTTATTAATTAAGGAACCTCCTCTATAGATATAAAGGACAGCAGGAGGATTTAGGGGTACTATAGTAGATAATAATTAATATACTAAGTATACCTATTATATCTATATAAATACAGATTACTTTAAGAAGCACCCTAATAAGGCCCTAAAGTCCTAGGTATATAAAGGAAAAGGAGGATCTAATAAGGACAAGAAGAAATCCTAAGATAAGAGCAAGAGATATAATAAGAAGGGAGGAAAGGGTACTATAGCAATTAAGCCTATCTCCTCTTCTAATACAGGCTTAAGCTCTAATTTAGACAGCTTATTTATAGGAGCAGCAATTACTACCGCTAGAATATAAAGGAGTAATACTATTATCTAGGATTCTAGTATATTATACTACTTCTTTAATAATAAGTCCTAGTTCTTAGACCTTAAACCCTTAGAAACCCTAATTAGGTTCTCTTAAGCTATTAGACAAAGTATAGTTATATACTTAGGAAGTGTAAGGATTATAATAAAGTATAAGGGGAATAAGTTAAACATTACCTTACAAGATATGTTATACTCTCCTAACTCTAATTATAACCTTATCTTAATAGAGACTCTCTAGCTAAAATGCAAGGTCTACCTAGACAGGCTATCTTTATATATTCTAAGGAATAACAAGAAGATAGGCAAGGTTTAGTCTACTTATAATATTCTAATCCTCTAGAATGCAACTATCTCTCTCCCTAAGAGGAGTACTAAAGTTGCTTTTACAACTAATAGGAATATGTCCTATCTAGCCTTTGCTATACCTAAGGCTAATATAATAAGATAGTACTAGAGACTAGGCTATATAGGGAACAAGATTCTTAGTGTAACAAAGGCTTAAGTCTAAGGACTTAAGCAGATTAACACATCTACACTTAAGCACTATAAGCTATGCAAGCTTGCAAGGTTATAGAGAGTAGTATTAAGAACTCTAAGACTAATACCTTAATCCTTATTAGATAAGGTCTATATTAACATTATAGGACTAATCTTTCTACTAGACATCTTTAGATATAAATACATCCTTATAATTACTAATGCAAAGTTAAGAAGGAGATAGGCTATCTTCTATAAGCTTAAATTACAAGCTGCACAAATTATTAAGAAATAGACTACTAAGATATTTAACTAATATAAAAAGATAGTTAAGATCTAGTTCTTAGATAGAGGAGGAGAGTTTAATAATAATAATCTAATTATATTTGCAGAGAATAAGGGACTAAGATAGGATTTCTTAGCTCCCTATACTCCTAAGCAGAATAGAATTGCAGAATTATCTAACAAGGTTATCCTTAATAAGGTAAGAGCAATAATAATTAACTCTAGCCTACCTTTCCCTCTCTAGAGTTTTGCAGTTATATATATAATCTTCCTTACTAACAGGCTAGTATGCCTATTAACTAACAAGATTCCTCTTTAGGAATTTAATTAAGATCTTAATACTAGAACTCTATATATTAATCTAACAAAGGTTAGGAGATTTAGATATAGAGTATATCTACATAATTAGGGGAGACCTAATTTATAGAAGTTCTATCCTAGAGCAGAGAAATACTAGAATCTAGGATTCTAGGAGAACACTTTAACTAACTATATAGTTTAGAAGTTTAAACTATCTACCCTTACTAGGTTTTAGTATAAGATTGTAACCTCTCCTTATATAATATATAATAAGGATAAGGTATATAGTATAATACCTACTACCCTAGACTTCTAGGGGGAGAGTTTCCTATAACTAATATAACCTATTACTATAGAACAGGAAGTCTATACTATCTATACTAAGGATTAAGATTAGGGCTAGGATGCCTAAGGGCAAGATGCCTAACCTCTTACTACTTCTTATCTTTAAGAAGTAGAGAATATATTTAATACTATATAGAGAGAGAGAAACTAAGCCTCCCTTTTAATATCTTAGGGGGAGCAAATATCGGGTTAGGATATATAGTCCTAGGATAATTAACATAAGCAGTCTAAGCCTAATTAGCTAGAGGCTACTAAGCATAAAGAAGCCTCCTAGCTAGCTTAGGGGGAGTATATTTCTAAGGAAACAGGAAGTCCTAAGGGATTCTAAGGAAGTCCTAAGGGATTCTAGGAGCAGGCTAATACCTTATTAATACAGCTATAATATTAAGTATTAGTAGAGAATTGCCCTAAAAGGGAAGACCTCTAAGATTATACTATAACTCCCTTCCTAGACATTTATATTATAGGAAAGAGGAAAGTAGGGAGAAGCCCTAAGAGACCTAAGAAATTAGGTAATAAAGTAAGTCCTAAAAGCTTAGGCACATTTAGACTCTTAAGAAGTAGAAGATTAGTTATAAGAAAAGACTATAGCAAGATTTAGAAGATAGGACTTAAAGTAACAAATCCTAATCTGTCTAATCCTAAGACAGTTAAGGAAGCTCTCTCTAGATCTAATTATAAGGAATAGGAGAAAGCTATTATTAAGGAAGCTAAGTTACTTAAGTCTACAGGATGCCTTAAATAGAAACTTATTAGCACCCTCCCTAAGGGGAGAGTCCCTCTTATAGGGAAATAGGTCTTTAAGATTAAGGTGCTCCTAGATAGAACTATAGAGAAGTATAAGGCTAGATAGATAGTTAGGGGATTTACATAAAGAAAGGGACTTAACTATATTAATACCTTTGCTCCTACCCTAAGAGCTGTAATAAGGAGAATACTTCTGTCCCTCTTAGTTAACTTTAGCTAGAAGAGGAGACAAGTTAATATTAAGACTACATTCCTAAATCTAAACCTAGATAAGCAGATCTTTATTAAGCTACTAGAGGGAGCTTATCTCTTTAAGAAAGATGCCTATAAGTATATTATACATATTAAGAAAGGACTATATAGGCTTAAGCAGGCAGCTGCTCTTTAGTACTACGATACTATAGACACTCTCTAAAAGCTTAGTCTAACAAGAACTATTAGCGATGCTTGCCTCTTTTAAGGGAAAGGCATCCTTGTTCTCCTTTATATAGATAACTTCTAGATCTTTAGATAGTTAGACTATAAGATTAACAAGCTAATTAAGGGATTAGAGCAGAAGTACATAATTAAGATTATTAATACTAATGTCTTTCTTAGACTTTACCTAAAGGAAGGGAAAGATAGCTCTATATCTGTCTCTTAGGAATACTATTCTAGAGACAAACTTTAAGAATATAGTCTTAGTAATACAAAGAGTGTTAAGTACCCCCTTAACACCCTCCTTAAACCCCTCTAGGATAAGGGAACAAAGGAGGACTATAATCTCTTTAACAAGATTATTAGGGAACTACAACATCTGTTAAACTATACTAGACTAGACATTAGTTTTATTATTAATTACTATGCAAGGTTCCTTTAGAACCTAGGACCTTTGCATATTTAGGTAGCTAAACACATCTAGAGATATGTTATAGGTATAATTAACAAGTGCCTTATATATAGGAAAACTAAGGAGCAAATTTAGATTAAAGCATTCTTAGACTCTAACTTTGCTAGTAATCCTAATATATCTAGGTCTACCTTAGGAATGCTCTTTAAAATTGTAGGAGGCCTAGTTATCTAGAGATCTTAACTGCAGAAAGAAGTAGTACTATCTAGTACTAAGGCAGAGTACCTCTCTCTTACTAAGGCAATAAGAGAAGTAAATTAGGTAAGGAATCTTATTAATAAGCTCTAGCCCTTTACCTAGGCTAAAAGCATTTCTACTATCCTTATTAAAGTAGACAATTAATTAGCTATTAGCCTTATAGAAAACTATGCTAACTCTAAAAGATTAAGATATGTCTCTCTTAGGAACTATTACTATAGAGAATAATATAATAAGGGGAGTATTAAGGTAGAGTTTGTAAGGACAGACATATAGCTTGCAGACTATCTAATAAAACTAAAATCCCTAAATACTATCCTCTAATATATAGATCTATAAATCTAGCAAAAAGATACTTATGTGTCTATATTAGGTAGCTAATATAGACATATAAGAGAGGCTAATATAGGAATTAAACCTATAACCTTCTAATTTATAGTTAGAAATTATACTACTAGACTAACTAGCCCTTAATAAGAAGAGGGAAATTGCTCTTAAATTTATACTTTAATACCTATATTCCTACCTAAGAAGGATTCCCTCCCTAGAATTACACTATTTTATTTGTTACAAAACTAAGAAGCATAATACTTAGAATACTTATTTTATTCTTATTTATATAAAGGAAAGGAGGCAACTATATACCTCTATAAAAGTATCTAAGAAACTATAAGAAAAACACCTAGCTAAAGGAAAACTTTTCTATAAAAATCCAAAAGTATTAGAGCATATCCTAGAACCTATAGCCTACCCCCCTAAAACTACTACTAAAAGACTAAGCTAATTCCCCTAGAATCTTAACTTAAAGCCTAGGAGAATATTAGTTTCTATTAGGGAAGAAGGGATTTTAAGGAGAATATATATAGGATACTATACTACTAACTACTACTTTATCTCTACCTTATTAGAGCTTAATATTTAGCTAAAAGGAGTCTAGTTATAATATAATACAAATCCCTAAGGATTAGGAGTTATTAGACTAGGGTAGTTTTCTACTAGGAAGGCCTACTCCCTTAGGTTATACAGCTCCTCTATTACTATATTAATAAGGTCTATAGTAAGGAGATCCTTATTAAGCTTAGCTATAAACCTATTAAAGTAAGCTACAAAAGAGAAGGGACTTTAAGCCCTAATATTTACTCTATTATAGTATCTATTTATCTCTCCTCTAATAAGTTAATATATAGTCTAATATACTATAGAACTATCTTTATAGATCTATAAGAGATCTCTACTACTAATAGCTCTTACTTTATTAATAACTTACTAAAAGGTTTTCTTAAGGACAGAGAAAGCTGCTCTTCTTCTAGAAGCTATAGCTAGTAATATAGATTGTATTATTAATAGCTATAAGGGATAGATAATAGATTAGCTAATAAATTAGCTAAATAGATAAGAGGTATAGATTATAAAGTAGAGGAATAAAAAAGCTAGAAGAAGATGCTTTTTAATAAGCTAAAGCCGAGTATTAGCTATATAGTAGGTAAATACCTGCTATATTTAGGTAACAGATAGCTTGTAATAATACAGCTACTAATAGGGGAGTATTATAGATTATTAGACTAACTATTAGTAAAGTGCACGTAACTAGTGCTAAGGCATTCCTACATACAGATAGCTAAAGTAAGAATCTTACACTTAAGATTCTCTCTGCATAACAATATATACCTGCCAATTAGAGGTCTTCTTCCACTTAGCTTAAGTCCAATCACAACACTGATTCCCGTCCGCTTACTAATCTCTTTATCAGCGGACCAACGCCCTCGCTTATCGCGAAGCTAGTCCGTCACATCACGTTCACATGCCTACGGGAAGTGCTCTGATGTGCCTGTGACCTGACAACCTGCGCCGATACTACTATTCCTACATCTACCTTGTGACCCCTAGCTACACACCATGGCACATTCTGGACCAGGGACTGAACTATCGGCATGGAGAAGCTTGCTAAAGCTTGCTTAATGAGCGGAAGCAAACACGAATCTCGCGTTGATTGCCTCCTCTCTCCAGAAAGCTCAACGGAACTGCCTTGACAGATAGATTTGTAACGATCAAGCAAACCAAGATGGAGATGATGTCCTCACGGGTGTTGTCTAGGTTTCTGCCGGTCGCGGAGGGAGATATTTCAGTCTACGAAGCTTTACGACAGGATACCACGAGACACGCCGACATCGAAGCACAAAGAGCTCCACGCGAATACGACGACTTTCACGAAGAAGACGAGAACCCAGACGCTTTTTTGTACGATACCACGGAGGAACCAAATCAATCAACCGCTGGCGATTCTCCGCCTGTCATGCAGAGACAATCAGAACGATGGCAGGATGCGAAAGCTAAGAAGAGTGGTCGAAGGAAATTGGACACCCTTGACGATGAAGACGTTCCAGATTCGCTACTTGTCGAGCCAAAGAGTCATCGAATGACGGCCGCGGGACCAAGTCGAGCATCGGCAGCGGAGAACATGGTCCAGACGAAGCTTGCTCGAGCTGAAGCGCAGTGGAGGGCCACACAAGAACAACAAGGCCTTCATGCCTCCGAGGCGTATGGCGTCCAGAGTACCAGGCCAGCAAGAGCGACATCCAGAACGACACAGCCTACTACCACAGCTCCATTGCCAGCTAGAGCCAGTCCAACAGCGGAAGCCATGTGGCTTTACACCAACGCCAACAATCTTGACGCATTCCTTGTCGAGGCCTACGAATATTTTGTTGGCCATGGCGTTTACTCCATTCTGCTCAACCGTGTACTCACCCTGCTTACTGAAGGGTTCGTCTTTGGATTTGCCATGTTTCTCACATCTTGCATCGACTACTCCAAAATCCCGCACAGCAAGTCAACTGCGGAGGTGTTGGTCAAACAGTGCGTCGCGAAATCATCATGGTTCAAGAAAGCAATGTTATTCTTCTTCATCATCTACTGGCTGTCAAAGGCGATACAGGGTATCCAGGACTCAAGGCGGCTATTTAAGATGCGAAACCTCTACGAACATGTCCTCGACATTAGTGATGACGACTTGCAGACCTCCTCGTGGAGAAGAGTGGTTGACGGTTTGGTGAAGGTGCAGAACGCAAACGTCGCGACAGCCAACCCGGCTCCGCATCTGAAGAAGTACATCGAATACAGGGAGCCGCAGCAACGATTGACCGCCGAGACGATCGCCAACAGACTCATGCGGCAGACCAACTACTATGTCGTCTTTTACAACAAAGACATCTTGGATTTTACCTTGCCCATCCCATTCTTGGGCCAGAAGCAGTTCTACTCGAAAAGTCTGGAGTGGTGCATCGGCTTCTGCATGACGAACTTCATTTTCGATGAGAGAGGCGGCATCCGCCCGTTCTGCCTGGAGGTGAAAAATCGAAAGGTGTTGGTCGAAGCCATGCGCACCCGATTCCGTCTCGCAGCATTGGCGAGCATTGCTTTTGCGCCGTTCAACATTCTTCGCTTTTGTCTGGTGTACTTCTTCCGATACTACACCGAGTTCACCCGCAATCCCTCCAGAGCCAGCGCTCGGGCTTTTACACCATTCGCAGAGTGGAAGATGCGTCAGCTGAACGAGCTACAGCATCTCTTCGACCGTCGTCTGCGCCAAGCGTATCCATTCGCGAATGACTATGTCAAGGAGGTTCCCAAGGACAAGACCGACCAGATTTGCCGCTTTGTGGCGTTCGTCAGCGGATCCTTTGCTGCTGTCCTAACACTTGCGACCCTGCTTGACTCGGAGCTCTTCCTTGGCTTTGAAGTTACACCTGGACGAACAGTCGTTTTCTGGCTGACTGTCATGGGTGTGATCTTTGGTGTTGCGCATGGTGCACTGCCCGACGAGCATGAGACCCACGATCCGGTGAGGCACCTCAAAGATGTGCTCCTCTTCACCCACTACATGCCATCGCACTGGAAAGGCCGTCTGCACAGTAATGAAGTGCGCGCAGAATTCTCAGCGATGTATCAGATGAAGGTCCTCATCTTCGTGGAGGAGGTCGCGAGTCTGGTACTGGCACCATGGATTTTGTGGCGCAATTCCGGAAGGAACTGCGAGCGCATCATCGACTTCTTCCGGGAAACGACGGTGCATGTTGAAGGCGTCGGTCATCAGTGCAACTTCGCAGTGTTCGGCTTCAAAAAGGATCCGAATGTTGAAGACCCGACCACAATGCTCGAAGAGCCTGACGGTCTGCGTGACGACTACTACGGCCTGAAGGATGACAAGATGGCGGCCTCCATGCAGAACTTTCAGCAATACTACAGTCATTACACTCAACGCCGGGACCAATCCGGTGCGCGGAGATGGCGGCCTCCTCCCTCGTGGCCAGACGTGATTCCACCACCATCGATCGCCGAAGAGGGTGATGGGTTCCCTACTGCGGCCACGAGACGTACTCCGCCGTCCACGAGAAGAGCGGATGCTGCGCCCTCAGCTTCTCGAATCCTCTCACCACAGCAAAGACCACTCAACCCACGCCGCGCGAGACCAGCGCCGTTCTCCCCGCTTTCAGCTCCGCAGACGCAGAGGAAAGAGCCCGCGAGTGGTGGCGGCATTACCGAGAGCAGAATCATGGCGCAGGATAGTGACTTGCAAGAGTATGCAGATGCACCGGGCGCAGCACAGCTGGACAGTGATACCGAGAATGAGGAGGGTCCAGATGACAGCAAAGCGGGTAATGCAGGCGTTCTCGGCATGTTGTCGCAATTCGCTAAAGCGCAGACGGACAAAGCTGGGGGGCCGCCAGGAGTTGGTATTTAATTGTACAAGATTTCAATGTATTGTCAGCGGTCTCGAGGCTGACCTGCTGGTGGACCGTCAGATGGAATGGAGGCCGTGCTAGGCAAACAATGCAAGATCGCCGTGGGCCTTAACTTCGTGCAGAGGCGCAGGTGGAGTTGATGGCTGATTGGTAGTGATCAATTATCAGCAGTCATGAAGCTGACATGAAGCTGAGGTCGAACAATGCATGGCGAGAGCCGCCTTCGAACTATGGACGGCCTCCAAGTTGAATTAGAGGCCGTGCTATGCAAACGATGCATCTGTCTCCTGGCTCATGGTTCTGTGCATTGAGCCGCGTGCAGCCATAACCGGTGTGTGCCCGGACCAAAGCTCGATGACTACATGTCACAATGATTGGAAAACTCGAGTGGGTGTCCTGCGGGTTGGGAGCTCTGTACGCAGCAACCAGCAACCCGCATAAAGTGGAGCTCCTCACCTTAGCGAGAACAAGGCCTCTTCTGCAACGAGAGCCTCGTCAACACTTCGCTGGCTATAATACTGCTCGAGGCAATATGCAATATGTCTTGTGAGTACCCATTGTGCCCGTCACATCTTGCACCCCACGCTAATGGCACCACTGCCCAGAATCGATGCAATGACGAAGCTCGCCGAGCGAAGCGCCGCTACTATGCCATGGCGGGAGGTCAAACAGTGGCGACCGTTCTCCATCGACGCACTGGGCCTCGTCACCCTTCTAGGAGCCGACGAGGTTAACAAAGCGCTCGGAACACTGGAGCGGCGACGATATACGGAGTATCTGCCATTTCTCGCTGCATACATCGTGGCCGGCGATCGATTCGCGGATGAGCAAGCTGGATACTCGCTATACAACATCACCGATGGCATCACGACGACCGAATTGAAGAGCTGGTTCACTCGATGGCTGTCTGCGCAGAAGGTGCTGAATGCCACGACTATTTTCCGCTGGCAAGTCAGCGAGAAGCCTCGACAGATTGGCGCTGTCGATCTTGTCGCTCCTTTGTTATCTTTCCTGGCTGTGGCTCCTTTGCTTATCTTCACTGTTCTTGTGAGTTGACCGAACGACTTCCAAGATCCCAGCTGACGTTTCCGCAGATGGGTGACTGGTTTGGCTTCGGTAATGCGTGTGCCATCGTATGCTCCATCATGGTTCGGAGCTTCATTCTCTGGCAGCGCCGACGTGCCCTGGACTCGGACGCCGCTCCGAAGAGTGTGCCCGTACCCACAATGTCGCTGGACGATGAGAAGCTCCCAAATTTCCAATCAGGGCCTCATCTGCCGGATACGACGTCGGACTCCTCCCTGGCATCTGTCAAACAACTCCATCGCGAGCAATCAGCTCCGACCATGGAAGATACAGTGAAGATGCTGGTGACTCGAGCAGACGGCAAGATGGTCACTATTTACGCTCCTCGCCGCATACTACAGGTTTTTGTGCGCGAAGCAACCCTACCGCGGCCCAAGCTCTATCACGCGGCTCGCTACTGCGGGTGGACAGCGTTTGGCACACAGATGTGTATCCTCGGCATGAGCTCCCTGCTCACGCAGATATACACGGTCGTTCTCCTGGTTTTTAGCACCTGGGCGATGTGCCATTCCTTCAGCTTCGATATTGGTCGGAGAACCTCGACGAGACCTGCTAAGGACGGAAGTTCAAGCGAGTATATCGAGACTCACTTCGGAACTAAGCTCGAAGTCGAGCAAGAGAACCCGCGCCATGGAGAGGGAGGGGGCATGGACAAGAGAATGCACGCTTACGTCCGACTTCAGCCAGATTCGAAGCAAGAGGCTATGCTGAAGCACTGGTCGATGCTGCCATTCGATGGAGTTCCCTGGTACGATGACTTTCACCAAGCCAAGGAGACCTACGCGGCAAGAGTTGCTGGATCGTTGTCGAAGTCGTCGCTGTCTTCGGCTTCAAGTCAGCATTCGTCTTTGGCGCCCGCCAAGTGATATGAGTTTTGAGCGTCAGTCGGCTTTCTCAGAGGTGCTTGGTGGCAGCTCGACCTTTACGCGAAGTACATGAATATACCTCGTCACGGCGTCTCATCGTGGCGCAGGGTGGAGTGTAGCTGACTGCAGCTTACATCTCGCTTCTGTCTGCAGGGCGTTGCAGGGGTCTGTGAAGGAACATGATGTCCACAGGATGTGATCAAGAGGACCGTCAGGCTGCCGCAACGATTGGCTTGCTACCGCTCTTACATGACTTGAACTATACAACTACGTCCTGCGAGTCTTTAGATGGCCCAGATACGAGCCAAGTGCCAACCCTTTTTTCGCTCATGAAGTTGTTGGGTTTCTTATAACTTGAGCAATGTTCGGGCGTGCGCAAGATCGTTGTCACCGCTGTCGATGCATCAAGCTTGGTGCAAAGAGCTTCACTGAACAAAGCCGTACAATACCGCTCGGAAAACTAGCCGAATGGGACCGTGAATGTGATCTATGTCACACTCTTGCTCACCTGGCTGGTATCGAAGGCTTTGGAGAGACTGAGGATGTTCCACAGTGGGAAGACGACGTTCTTGAGTGGGACGTAGATGGCGAGGTGGCATATTGCATTGTACCTTTCAACACGCTTACTCTGTTCGAAAACAGTCCCTCTGCAGAGCTGCGAGATTGGGGATCTGCGGTGTCGTATGCCGTCGTGGAAGAAGCGAACACGGTCGACGGTTATGAAGAGGAGCTATTCAACTGCGTACGCGGCCGCGGCTGGCTATCGCAGGAAGCTTTGGAAAAGTACCCTGTCGCTGGGTCTGCTGTTCTACTGGGCACCCACTTGGACCCAGCAGTCATCAGTGCAGAGCTGTTTACCTGCAAGTCATCGCATGAAGGCTGCTTTCACGGCTTTCTTCGAGAGTGTATGGAGCCTATCAAGCTGGTCAACTGTACCACCAGACGCATCGTCGAGCGGCTGAACGAAGAGCCATATCTGACTTTGAGCTATGTGTACAGTGCAGCGATTGAGGATCTGGACCGACATCGAGTTGGAGAGCCTTTACGACGACCTTTGCCTCCGCTCATGGAAGATACGATGCAGCTCACTCTCGAGCTCGGCTACAATTTCCTGTGGGTAGATCGATACTGCATCAGCCAGGCGTCTGATCCAGAGTCCCTGAGGTTAAGAAGACTTCAAATCGGCCAGATGGACCAGATCTACACCCGATCAGACATGACCATAATCGCTGCCGATGGCGTTCAAGGTCTTTCAGGCGTGACAGATCGTCGACCGTCCCAAAAGATTCATATTAGCGGTATCGGATACGTCCTCTGCCCCCCAACGCCCCGGTTTGAGATAGAGAACTCTGAGTGTAGCGAGAGGGCTTGGTGCTACCAAGAGGGTATTTTGTCAACCCGGCGGCTCATTATATTGAAGGACCAGTTCTATCTCAAATGCAACACATCGCACTACATGGAAGGGCTCGTGGGCCGCCTGAAACCTGCTGGGAATTTGCAGCTTTCTACTTCACATCGCTTAAGCGATGATTCCGACGAGATCGCTCTCGAACCAATACGCCGATGGAACGAATTTGAAGTGTTCAACGGTATCTCCTCTGCTCGACCCGATCCGCTGGATCATGTCTACAACCACATCGCCGAGTACACCAAGCGCAGACTGACCGCATCCGAAGACATTCTCAATGCCATCGCCGGAACGTTCGCGCAGCTCAAGCAAATGTATCCGGACATGGCGGTTGTCTCTGGCGTTCCAATACTCCCACGCACCGTCTTCGAAAGATCTTCTAAGCTGGATCGTTTCATCACTAGCCTGTGCTGGAAAACTGTCTTCATTTGCGAGCGTCGGCCGGACTTCCCGAGCTGGTCATGGACCGGCTGGTACTTGCCTGGAGGCATCAACGGGCAGTCGCCATTGTTTCAAGCTCGTTGCGGTTCCGCCCCTTTCCTCAATGCGGGTGAACAGAGTTTAGTCGCACACCGTCAGGTCAAAGTACGACTTGGCGGAGTCGACGGAGGAGGGGAAGCTGGAGCGAGGCATGAATCGTCAGATTCTATGATCCACCTCGCCAAATGCCTCATGATTGAAGCACCAATGCTGGACGTGAGGTTCGGTCGGGCAGGGGTGGTAGAAGGGCATTATTCACTCGATACATGCACATCATTCGCCGTGGAAGGGTCCCGTGCTACTTGCGAAGGAAAACTCTTCCCGCCGAGTGATCGATTCAGGTCTCAGCCTGTATTGACGCTCGTCTCGCTTGGTCGAGGAAGAACGACCGCAGGTGTCAACAAGATAGTGATGCTTGTAGTTGTTCGCACGAGAGAGGCGACTTGCAAACGCGTAGGGGTCGTCGATGTGGATGAGAATGTCGAGCGATCAATCCGTCAATTGTTTCAGCTGAGGAGCTGGACTTTGTATTGAGCCACAAGAAGAGATAAGGAGAACATGGAGGTCTTGTTCAAGCGACTTTCAAGTTTCCACTGACAGTACAAATCTCAAGCCACTCAGGTGCAAGTTTACACTGAGGAAACCGTTGAACAACGCACCCAAAGCAACGCCCAGTAAATGCGCAAGACCATGAGTAACTTCACGACCAGGTCTGCGAAATTCTACCCGACTTCCCTCGAGACTGCTCAGGCACCTGCCGCAGTCGTCCATTTTCCTGTTGCGGTCTTCCGTTTCCTGCCGCGCTCGTCCTTGGCTCTGCTGTGTTCGGTTTCGCCTGTAAAATCGTTGGAAGCTGACAGAGCGCTTTCCAGGTGGCTGGCGAAATTTCTCCTTTACCGATGACTGTCTTTTCGGGGACCGCAGGTCTCGAGTCACGATAAAGCTCAGCCAGCTGCGAGTTGATGCATTCTCCAAGCACCGGAAGCGCTGCGAGACCGAGTGGCTCCCAAGGTCCTGCGTGCACATCTTGACCAAGACCTCTAGCCTTGTGACCGATCGTGCGCCAGTTCCGGTCGACGAAGAGTACGCAATACATCGTTGATACCATCAGTGTGTTTTCCCTTGCACAGGCGTATGCGCTCTGTTTAAAATCCTTCTCGGGCACATCCCAGAGGTACACGATGTACAGGGTAGTTCGCTTGAGCCACCAGCCATCGCCAGCGAAAGTTGCAGCAAGCTCTTTCTGGTTGCATTGATCGACACAAACCGCAGTGAACCAGACCCAGTGTACGTCGAGAGTCTGAACGCGGAGCAGCAGGAAGTTGCAAAGGGTCTTGACTGTAGTCCAGCTGGCTTCGTGTCGAGCTGGGACGTCGTCATTCCGAGGATATGATGCAAAGTCGAGCGAGCTTGGGCTGAAAGATTCATCAGATACCGTGGCGAATTTAGGCCGGTCAGAAAATGCTATCCGGTACCGCCTGTAGTCGTGGATGTTGACGAGGTAGATGTGCTCCATGATTGTTTCCATGGTAGTGTGCTCGGACTAGTCGTGATTGTACTCTGCCCACGACAGCTGGATCGCAAATACGGGTCATAATGTAAGTCGAGGCTGCAGTCAGCTACAGAGCCTGCTGTGCATTGGGCAAATACATGTGTCGGGGACGCAGACGCAAGGCAGCGCTCCAACGATGCGCTGGTCATCCTCGACCGAGTATTAGCGTACACCGGTCAGTCTAGCCTCGACCGGTGCGAACCATGTCAAGAGGTGTATATGGTGGGTTTAGTCCCGAGTATCATTGAGCTGTGTTCCAAAGATGCGCTGGTCCTCGCTTCTAAGATATCGTGGCACATGGCTGTCAGCATGACCTTGACAGTAGCCTTGCAGCTCGCTTCAACTTTGCCACTAAGGCTAAGTACGAGCAGCTTGGGACGGGAGTTTCGCTTAGCTGCAGCAAGTGCTGACGGCCACGTCGACACGAATTGCCTTGATGGCCTCGAACATCACCTGCTGTACCATGCTGTGGTCCGTGTGTGCTGTGAACCTCCTCGCTATACCGGAATTGTCGCCATGCAGTATCATAGTATCTCTTCACCGTACGTTTTCTGTCGTTTTCTCCTTATACCGGTGCGTCTGGTAGTGGTGCAAGCTTCATAATCCCGATCGACATGCCGACTCTGTAGTCACAACGTCCGTGATGCTGATTTGCGACCAGGCAGCCCTACTCGACCCGGTTCTGCTCTGCTTCTGTGGTCCCTTCGGGAAAGGCTGTGTTTCTGCACGCAGAATTTTCTGTTGCAGCTTGTCGAGCTCATTTGCCACTTCAGGCCGCAATGATACCATCATGAGCAGCCACTCGTCGATCGTAACAGTTAAGCTCAGTCGTCCAAGCGGGCTGCCTCCCACCTTACAGCAGAAGTCGTGGGTGACATCGGTCGACCTCATAGTCATGGTGTCGCAAACTTCAAGTCCAGGGCGTATGAATGCTCGACCTAGGATACGATATGCTTCGTTGGAAATTCGGCGCAGAACGAGCCCAAAGTGACATGCACTCGTCAGATCCAAAGGAATCACTAGATCGCCGGAGCGTGTTCCTGGGCAAGTGACAGCTACGACCTGATTGTTGACCCATAGACATGACTTTCGTTCCGGTAGCTCCGGATACTGATCGAGCCAAGGCCAAAGGTCATCCTTGAAATGCGCATGGGTGCTGGCGAGAGCCAGGCGGCCAGTATGTGGTTCCAGATTGGCAATATTGTAATACTCGGCGTAATCATACAAGACTAGGACAGTGACTGTTTCATGCCCCTCGAGATGTTCTTGCGCCGGGCAGATCCGAGGCCACTCCAGCTGGCTGCGAATATCGCCGCTGGTGATTTGCAAGCCCTCGAGCAGCAGTGCTGTCGCCCTCGCCAAGGACGACAAGGTAACATAGTCAACACCGTCGTCGTTGTGATTGAAGTGGCAAATACAATCCTTGGCCAGTTGCACTGCGGACTTCTCATAGTCGACCTCTAGCGGCGGCCACCCTCGCGGCTGGGGGAGCATGCTAAGCACAGCATAAATGCGATCTCTCGGGTCCGAGCACAATAGAAATCTGTACATTTCCAGATTTCCAGTGAGCTGCTGAAGTGGAAGGGTAGTACCTCCCGCCCAGGCATGTGATACAACGTCGCCACGGACTAACATAGGCGTAGCGCGCCGCATGGGAGTCAAATGCGTTATCTTGAGATGGCGCTCGATTTGAAATTCATTGAGCCATGTCCAGTCATAGCTCGCAGTGCCGCACATAATCTCAATCTTTCTCGCAGCCCTGAGTTCTTGGACAATCCAAAGCCGGCTCCAGTACGGCCGGTTGGACATTTCCGTGTAGCATCTGGCGAGACTCTCTTTCCGAGCCGGGTGAAACTTCGGCCATGCATGGTTGATGTACGCTTCGCGAGCGGACATGCCCCCCATGCCGAGCTCGATGACCTCGTCAGGCTGCGCGATCCTGATGTCCTTTGCCAGGTGATCGAGGGAGCGCAAGTTGCGGAATAGTGCGTCAATCGTGGTCTCATCAAGGCCAAGGTACACGGCCACGACATGGGCACGTCCGAAGATACTGCTCATGGATTGTACCTGCAAGCTCTTCTCAACTGGATTGCTCTGATCGATGCATATTGCATCAATCCAGAGGTCTTTGATTTGGACCGTTGGCAGGTAATAGTTTCTCGCTTGCCGCAATGCCTGGAAGCAGTTCTCGTGCACTCGTACGGTCTGGCCTGCGACTTCGATTTCGCGAGTGGGAGTCGAGTCGCCCCACGTGTACGAAATGGCAACGTACTTTCTCTCTTTGGCGAGATGATGGACGACGTAGTCGCACACAATCGGATCGTCGTTGAAGCCGTGTTGCATGTGCAGGAGCCGGATCTCCTTCGACAGGTCTTGAAGCTTTGGCAATCCGCTCGTTTGGATCAGAACACGGTCAGCGAGCTCCCAGGGTCGCTTCGCCAGTACTGCCATGCTCGATGTGAGATCGTGCCGGCGTCTTCGTGAGCAGGAGCTCGGTTGAAGGTAATGTCAATGCTCGATGGGTGAAATGAAGGATCTCGACATACCTTGAGGCTTTGCGTTACACATGACGACACCTGCGGCCAGCTCCTTCCTCTTGGCTCTACTCATCGTTCATGATGATTTGTGTATGATGCTGCTGGTGTTTTCTACATCGGTAATACCACACGCACCTTGATGTGCATGCGACTCGAAGGACCTGTGTCTCGCTCGTCTATTCATCGACCACATCGCGCCCTGATGCGCGAGCTGCACCTCAGCAGCGCCGCTGAGACTTCGTCGCTAGTTCTCCCATGTCATAACTTCATGCACTTCGTTTCGTTTTATTCCACCAGCCGCTTCTCCTCGATTCGCGTACATCCACTTCCTCGCCTTTTAGGTCATCAGATCCTCATCGTCCTCCAGCTCCTCGACTCCATCCTCCATATCCAGCATCGAGTTCCCGCCTTTACCCGGTTCGTCCCAGCTCAAATCCATCGCATCCGCCAGATCCCCATCGGCTGCTCCTGCACGCTTGCTGCGCCTCTGCCACTCCACAAACTCCCGCGAAAGAGCGACTCTCCGCTCCGCGTCGCGCACGAAGTTGACAAGCGCAGCTATCCGCTCGGTCTGTCTCTCGAGATCGGCTTCGTCTGTGGTCGCGAGATCGGGAAGGAAGCGAAGGACGACGTTTTCGTCACTATCGGAGGCGTTTGATGTGGGTGGAGAAAGTTCGGCGCGCAGGTAATCCCGTGAGATCATGTCTTGCAGCAAGAGCAGTGTCTCTTTCGACTGGAGATCAAGCAGAGCGGCGACACGTCCGACAGGTAGTGCAGCGTAGGTCTTCTGCAGATCGATCACTCGGTATCTCTGCAACGCATTCTCGCACTCCCGAACCAGGCGCAGGTTTCCATCGTCCGCCCACGTGCTGCCACCGAATTCGACCTCAGCGCGGAACTTCGGGAGGTTTCGCGCTTGGAAGTCCGAGACTAGAGCTTTGTACAATGTTGTGGCGTTTTCGACAGACTTTGCCACTACGGAGTCCAGTGTGCGAATGGCCGGGAAAGGCTTGCCTTCGTATATGAGGCCGATGAGGAGCCATTTTTGGTATGCTTCGGCTTGCAAGGCGCTGGTGGTGTGTCCCTGAGAAGGTGTCAAAAGAACGCACTCGAGGCATAGCCGTGCGCGAGGGAAATTTCGGTAGCCAATGTAGACGTGTGCAGCGAGGAGGTAGTACTCCAGAACGTGCTCCGCTCCGAGCTGTCTGGAGAAGTGTGACTTCTCCGTGATGAAGACATTGCTCAGCTCTTGCTCCTCGCAGAGAAGTTCATCCGGAACGTTCTTCACAGACCTCTGAGGGTATGCGTAGATGTCCTTGTCGAGTAAAGGTAAAGCCTGGCTGGGAACGCCGTGGGCCAAACAGAGCCGAACTAGACGCAGGTGAGAGGATGTGAGGGTGCCGGATGTAGGGTCCAGGCGTAGAAGCGCAGTGACCAGAGCTGTGAGATCGGTGGATCGATTATGTTCCAGCATGCCGAAGGCGAATTCGAAGAGTAGTCGCCATTGCTCACCCACGTATCGGACTTGGATTGGATCGAATGTGACGAGATAGTCCAGCGCTAGAGTGGCCAGTTCATCCAAGCGCTTGTTGTTCTTCTGCGAATTCGAGATTTGAATGTTGAGGGCGAAGAGGTATGGTATTGAGTTCACGGCTGGATCGAGCATCTCAAGCAAGTCTTTCTTCTCCCATGCTGTTGGTGATATGTCTTTGAGCTGTTTGAGATGTGTTGTGATGGCTGCATCGTACTCTTTTGTGCTCAGTCCACCCTTCTTCTTCTCCGGTGGGAACGCCAGCATCGTCGGTAGCTCGTCCGCCATTGTGATGTGATGTGAGGCCGCGGTGGCGGCGATGTTCGGCGGTGATGTGGTTCGCGGAGGAGGATGTCGTGGTTATCGGAGGTGGTGAAGCATGTCGTGGCGATGTTGAGGTGAGCAGAGTAGCGTTGCGCTTCACGAGTGATGTCTCGAAGGTGATGGCAGTATTTTGCTTGTGACAAACAGAGAGCTCTCCCACGAGGCATCGACCGACGTTTGGAGCTCGCGCCAAGCCATGTCGCGTTGGGTGGGGTTATCACGCCGCCTGATTGGGACGTAATACAATATTTGTAGTTATCGACACAACTTTTCGACAGTCGAACAGGACCCATGTGATCGTGTAGCTTCAGGGAACCAGCATTGAAAGGAACGGCACGTGCTTGCTTTGGTTTGCAACTTTGCTCAATTTCGAATGGTCCTCTTCGGACAGCTTCTGCCCTTGCAGTGCTACTCAAACTACTTCACTCTCCTTCCAAGCGACACCATGCAGATGCAAACGCAGCAAGCCCGATACCAAACACCACGCTGAACCGCGCGAAAGCAACTCTCCCAAGAGCTCAGCGTACTCCCAAAGTACTCTTTCAATCAGAATCAAGCCAAAACTCCAGCCCTCATGCCTTCAACCCCTTTCCTCCCCATTCCTTTCAAGTCTCCCAACTCCTCCAACGTCCTCACAACGACCAACATCTTCCTTCCACCATCCTCATCATCCGACCCGCCATCCTCTCCAGTCTCAGCGTCCAAGTCCAGTTCGCAAAGGCACTCGACAATCTTCTCCGCTTTCTTTCTGCCCACACCTTTCAAAAGCTGGATCTTGTTGATGTCTCTGGAGTTTATGATTTGCAACAAGTGCCGAGTCCGCGGTGTTTGAGACTCATTTGAGGATGGGGCGTTTAGCTCGTCGTAGGAAGAGTCTTCCGTTCCATACGAAGATTTGATCGGACGGGTCGCGGCGCTGGTAGGCTGGAATGGCTGCGGTCGTCGAATCTTCGTCCGAGGTCGAGAGATGGCGGCGCGCTTGTCGTCGTAGTCTTCTTCATCGTCCTCTTCCTCGGCGTGGTAGCTGTGGTCCTCGTCCTCCTGTACGTCCCGCTGCCCTTTCCTCGATACTGTTGCTTTTGCCGGTCTGCCCTCAATGCTGTCTCTCAGTCTGCCGATCCTCTTGCTCAGCTTTTCGTTCCCGGGAAAGAAGTCTCTCTCAGCACGTTCGAACATCTCCAATGCGTTTCTCTTCTCGCCATTGGCTTGCATCTGTTTCGCTTGCAGCAGTAATTGCAGTCCTTCCGCCCTTTCAGATTCCTGGCCCTCTACTCTCTTCTCCAATGCATCAAGCCTCCGTTGGACCTCCACGGATATCAAATTCGACTCTACAGGTGCTCGCTCGACCTCCGTAGCAGCGGCCTTGGTGGCGGCGGTGGAAGTGATGTGATTCGATAAGGCTTCGGACACTTTCTGCTCGATTAGACGTTCAATCGCGTCCTGTGACATTCCTGCGTGGACAGCGGAGACTGCCGGTCGCTTGGAAGGACGGGCAAGAGTCGACATTGATGCCTCTGAACTGGTTCGTTTTGGTGACTTGACGGACTGGGGAGCCAATCGGGCGGACGAGGTATTGGCGAGATGGGCAGGTCTAGCTTTCGCGCTGGGCTTGGTGGCGTCGGAGAAGACGGCGAATTGCTTCGTAGGTTTCGGGACTGTGGTCGTGACATCCTTGAGATGTGATGTTTGCGAAAGGACTTTTGAGCGGAGTGGTTGGCGATTCATGGAAGGAGCTGGCATGGACATATCGGCCTTTGGCTTGCCAGGTAGAGGATCGCGGAAGAATGGTATGTTCTCAATCTCGTTGACTTCGATCTTCTTCGTGCGGTTGGCAAAGTTGAGACTGCTTAGCGTGTCCAGATGGTAAGATCGCACCGGAGCCAGGTTCAGGATCATGATCGTGAGACCGTTGTTTTGTCCAAGCGCAAGAATTCGAGTCATCTTTGACTCGCGATAAGGAATGCGTGTGGCCTTCCGAGAGATGGCTTCTACGCAGGAGGCGAGCACGAAGAGAGACTTGTTGATGCTCGCGCTCTCCACCAGGCGTTCCTTGTTGTTGTCCGTACGGCGATTATCTTCCGAGCCCGCAAGATCAATGGCAGAAGCAGTGCTGACTTGCACCTGGTCGCCGGTGGTCTGCGTTACTTTCACGCACAAGACCGCGTGCGAACGGGAGGAGTGCGCGTTCAGCTTCGTCGCCGACGTGGAGCGGTTGACGTTCGCCTGGTCGTACATTTGTTCAAAGTCCTTCAAGCTCGTGCATGGTCTCTCCGTCAAGCCCACCACGATTGCCTTTCCTGATTGATTGTCCCGAATCGGTAGTCCAGCAGGCGTGCGCTTTTCCGGTGGCTCGAATAGGTCGAAGACTCTGTCGTTGTAGATCTCGTAATAGCTCATGACCACCTCCACTTTCGACTCTCCTGCCGTGTCCTTTTCAATCTTTCTCGCGCGCCGATATATGCTCGATAGTAACCGCGGAATGACACCTCGTTCTGCCAAACTCTTGCCTCCTCGCATCGTGTGTGTTTTGCCGGTCCCGGTGACTCCGTACGCGAATAGTGTGACATCGAAGCCTTTGAAGAGGTGCTTTACTGTAGGCGCAACTGGTCCAAGGTCAGTACAAGGTCGAACATTTCCAGGCGCTATGTCCCCTCACCCTCGCTGTCGAATAGATCTGCTTGCGTCGCGGTCTGGCCATAGACACTGCTGAACTGGAAGGAGAAATGCTCGGAGTCGCTCTTCGGATTGGGAATCTTGACAACATTCTTGTTGTCTCCGGCGGCCTCCACGATGATGTCTTTGTCCTCCTCCGCCTTCAGCAGCGGCCGAATGCGAGCCACTACGCGGACACTCATGGTTGTTGATGTACCTGTTGGTTAGTATACCGGGTGTTGTCTTCGTAGGGAGGATCGTCGCATGTGAGGCTCAAAGATCGAGAACCCCTTGCATCTCCAATCCTGGACGCATATTCGAGGCCTGTCCGAAACGTGATTACAGTTCTTGACGTGGTGGCTTCACAGGCGCGTGCTCCGTCGATCTTCTCATTTCGCGGCTCAATATTTTGAAAGCCGTTGTATGGGGGCAACTCGGGAAGCTCGTTCCGGGCCGAAGAAGATCCCTTCTTCTCGACGACGCCATCTTCTTGTTCCCTCTCCAGCATCATCGCGCAAAGAATAGCAACACTCGCCCGAAAGAGACATCGACGTCTCCTTTCGTCCTCTTCCCCTGTCCCAATTGTCGCCGTCTCGAACAATGTCGACCAACCGAACGACTGACCTGAGCGCCTAACAAGTGAAACGACGACACCAAGTCGACGGGTCGCGCCGTCACCAATCATCACCCTGCACCATCCTGACCAAGACGTATCCTGAAGCAGCCCGATTTCAGACCTGGACTTTGTTGTGGATCATCAGACTGACTATTAGTGAAGTGCACGTGACTAGTGCCAAGGCACTTACACACACAGATAGCTAAAGTGAGAATCTCACACTTAAGATTCTCTCTGCATAACAATATATACCTGCTAATTAGAGGTCTTCTTCTACTTAGCTTAAGTCCAATTATAACAGGTTATAAGCCCGGCGTAACTACTACACACTTAAGGAAGAATTGTCTGTTCTAAGCGCAGCTACTAGAACCTTACTATACACTATTTAGACAGTTAACTAGCGAGCCGAGAAAGAGCTAGTTACAACAACAGCCGCAATATAGGCTAATAAGTTTAAGACTGCGAAGGAGAATAAAGTCCTAAGAAAGGGAAGCAACTTCTTAGACTAGTTAAGGATGCTTAAAGCAGCCCTTATAGACAAGGAGGTGTTAGGCTATGTCTTTTATAACATTCCCTAGTGCCCTACCTAACTAAAGCTAGGAATTAAAGTTAGGTATCCCTCTCTACTAACTAAGGAGAGTACTACTTTATCCTCCTAGGCTCTAACTCCTTCCTAAAAAGAAGGAGGGGACACTCTAGTAACAGAACCTATTCTAACTAGTAGACTAAGACTAACTCCTCTCTAAGTCTAGCATAAGCATAACCTAATTGCATACGGGATTGTTAGCAAAAGGATTAACTAATCTCTAAGGCCTAACTTTAGGGATATAGAGAAGATAGCTAAGGAACTATATAATACTATTGCAGCTACCTATAGGCCTGTTGTAACTATAAACATTTATAATAGCCTAAGGATTCTTAGAATTAGCAATATTAAGATCTAAGGAACAAACACTTAGAAGTACTATAAGGACTTCTAGAAGTGGTATTATAAGTATATCTCTGCAACAGAATAATACTCTAGGTCTAAGAGCATTCTAGTCTTAAAGCTTACCTTTAGTAATAAGCAGATTAGGCTGTTTTTTATCTAGGGCCTCTACTATCTAGAATACCTAAGAAGCTAGAGATAATCCTATTACATTAAGAACACAACTCTTAAAGAGCTAATTACCTTACTAATTAAGGAACCTCCTCTACAGACATAGAGGACAGTAGGAGGATTTAGGGGTGCTGCAGTAGATAATAATTAGTGTACTAAGTGTACCTATTATATCTACACAAATGCAGATTGCTTTAAGAAGTACCCTAATAAGGCCCTAAAGTCCTAGGTACACAGAGGAAAAGGAGGATCTAATAAGGACAAGAAGAAGTCCTAAGACAAGAGCAAGAGATATAACAAGAAGGGAGGAAAGGATGCTGCAGTAATTAAGCCTATCTCCTCTTCTAATGCAGGCTTAGGCTCTAATTTAGATAGCTTATTTGTAGGAGCAGCAATTGCTACCGCTAGAATACAAAGGAGTAACACTATTATCTAGGATTCTAGTATATTATACTACTTCTTTAACAACAAGTCCTAGTTCTTAGACCTTAAACCCCTAGAAACCCTAATTAGGTTCTCTTAAGCTATTAGACAAAGTATAGTTACACACTTAGGAAGTGTAAGGATTATGATAAAGTACAAGGGGAATAAGTTAAATATTACTTTACAAGATGTGTTGTACTCTCCTAACTCTAATTACAACCTTATCTTAGTAGAGACTCTCTAGCTAAAGTACAAGGTCTACCTAGACAGGCTATCTTTATGCATTCTAAGGAATAATAAGAAGATAGGCAAGGTTTAGTCTACTTATAATGTTCTAATCCTCTAGAATGCAACTGTCTCTCTCCCTAAGGGGAGTACTAAAGTTGCTTCTACAACTAACAGGAACATGTCCTATCTAGCCTTTGCTATGCCTAAGGCTAATATAACAAGATAGCACTAGAGACTAGGCTATGTAGGGAACAAGATTCTTAGTGCAACAAAGGCTTAAGTCTAAGGACTTAAGCAGATTAACACATCTACACTTAAGTACTATAAGCTATACAAGCTTGCAAGGTTATAGAGAGTAGTGTTAAGAACTCTAAGACTAACACCTTAATCCTTATTAGATAAGGTCTATATTAACATTATAGGACTAATCTTTCTACTAGACATCTTTGGATGCAAGTATATCCTTATAATTACTAATGCAAAGTTAAGAAGGAGATAGGCTATTTTCTACAAGCTTAAATTACAAGCTGTATAAATTATTAAGAAATAGACTACTAAGATATTTAACTAGTACAAAAAGATAATTAAGATCTAGTTCTTAGATAGAGGAGGAGAGTTTAATAACAATAATCTAATTACATTTGTAGAGAATAAGGGACTAAGATAGGATTTCTTAGCTCCCTATACTCCTAAGCAGAATAGAATTGCAGAATCATCTAACAAGGTTATCCTTAACAAGGTAAGAGCAATAATAATTAACTCTAGCCTACCTCTCCCTCTCTAGAGTTTTGCAGTTGCACATGCAATCTTCCTTACTAATAGGCTAGTATGCCTGTTAACTAACAAGATTCCTCTTTAGGAATTTGATTAAGATCTTAATACTAGAACTCTATATATTAATCTAACAAAGGTTAGGAGATTTAGATACAGAGCATATCTGCATAATTAGGGGAGACCTAATTTATAGAAGTTCTATCCTAGAGCAGAGAAATACTAGAATCTAGGATTCTAGGAGAACACTTTAACTAACTATATAGTTTAGAAGTTTAAACTATCTACCCTTGCTAGGTTTCAGCACAAGATTGTAACCTCTCCTTATATAACACATAATAAGGATAAGGTATATAGCATAATACCTGCTGCCCTAGACTTCTAGGGGGAGAGTTTCCTACAACTAATGCAACCTATTACTACAGAACAGGAAGTCTATACTATCTACACTAAGGATTAAGATTAGGGCCAGGATGCCTAAGGGCAAGATGCCTAACCTCTTACTACTTCTTATCTTTAAGAAGTAGAGAACATGTTTAATACTATGTAGAGAGAGAGAAACCAAGCCTCCCTTTTAACATCTTAGGGGGAGCAAACATTAGGTTAGGACATACAGTCCTAGGATAACTAACACAAGTAGTCTAAGCCTAATTAGCCAGAGGCTACTAAGCATAAAGAAGCCTCCTAGCTAGCTTAGGGGGAGCATGTTTCTAAGGAAACAGGAAGTCCTAAGGGATTCTAAGGAAGTCCTAAGGGATTCTAGGAGTAGGCTAATGCCTTATTAACACAGCTACAATATTAAGCATTAGCAGAGGATTGCCCTAAAAGGGAAGACCTCTAAGATTATGCTATAACTCCCTTCCTAGATATTTATGTTACAGGAAAGAGGAAAGTAGGGAGAAGCCCTAAGAGACCTAAGAAATTAGGTAATAAAGCAAGTCCTAAAAGCTTAGGCACATTTAGACTCTTAAGAAGTAGAAGATCAGTTGTAAGAAAAGACTATAGCAAGATCTAGAAGATAGGACTTAAAGCAACAAATCCTAATCTGTCTAATCCTAAGACAGTTAAGGAAGCTCTCTCTAGATCTAACTATAAGGAATAGGAGAAAGCTATTATTAAGGAAGCTAAGTTACTTAAGTCCACAGGATGCCTTAAATAGAAACTTATTAGCACCCTCCCTAAGGGGAGAGTCCCTCTTACAGGGAAATAGGTCTTTAAGATTAAGGTGCTCCTAGATAGAACTATAGAGAAGTACAAGGCTAGATAGATAGCTAGGAGATTTACACAAAGGAAGGGACTTAACTATGTTAATACCTTTGCTCCTACCCTAAGAGCTGTAATAGGGAGAATACTTCTATCCCTCTTAGTTAACTTTAGCTAGAAGAGGAGACAAGTTAATGTTAAGACTACATTCCTAAATCCAAACCTAGATAAGCAGATCTTTATTAAGCTACTAGAGGGAGCTTATCTCTTTAAGAAAGATGCCTACAAGTACATTATACATATTAAGAAAGGACTATATAGGCTTAAGCAGGCAGCTGCTCTCTAGTACTACGATGCTGTAGACACTCTCTAAAAGCTTGGTCTAATAAGAACTGTTAGCGATGCTTGCCTCTTTTAAGGGAAAGGCATCCTTGTTCTCCTTTATATAGATAACTTCCAGATCTTTAGACAGTTAGACCATAAGATTAACAAGCTAATTAAGGGATTAGAGCAGAAGTACATAATTAAGGTTGTTAATACTAATGTCTTTCTTAGACTTTACCTAAAGGAAGGGAAAGATAGCTCTATGTCTGTCTCTTAGGAATACTATTCTAGAGACAAACTCTAAGGACATAGTCTTAGCAATACAAAGAGTGTTAAGTACCCCCTTAACACCCTCCTTAAACCCCTCCAGGATAAGGGAACAAAGGAGGACTATAATCTCTTTAACAAGATTATTAGGGAACTGCAACATCTATTAAACCATACTAGACTAGATATTAGTTTTGCTATTAACTACTATGCAAGGTTCCTTTAGAACCTAGGACCTTTGCATATTTAAGCAGCTAAACACATCTAGAGATATGTTGCAGGCACAATTAACAAGTGCCTTATATACAGGAAAACTAAGGAGCAAATTTAGATTAAAGCATTCTTAGACTCTAACTTTGCTAGTAATCCTAGCATATCTAGGTCTACCTTAGGAATGCTCTTTAAAATTGTAGGAGGCCTAGTTGTCTAGAGATCTTAACTATAGAAAGAAGTAGTGCTGTCTAGCACTAAGGCAGAGTACCTCTCTCTTACTAAGGTAACAAGAGAAGTAAATTAGGTAAGGAATCTTATTAATAAGCTCTAGCCCTTCACCTAGGCCAAAAGCATTTCTACTATCCTTATTAAAGTGGACAATTAATTAGCTATTAGCCTTGTGGAAAACTATGCTAACTCCAAAAGATTAAGACATGTCTCTCTTAGGAACTATTACTGCAGAGAGTAACATAACAAGGGGAGCATTAAGGTAGAGTTTGTAAGGACAGACATGTAGCTTGCAGACTGTCTAATAAAACCAAAATCCCTAAACACTATCCTCTAATATATAGATCTATAAATCCAGCAAAAAGATGCTTATGTGTCTATGTTAGGCAGCTAATATAGACACATAAGAGAGGCTAATATAGGAATTGAACCTATGACCTTCTAATTTGTAGTTAGAAATTATACTACTAGACTAACTAGCCCTTAATAAGAAGAGGGAAATTGCTCTTAAATTTATGCCTTAATACCTACATTCCTACCTAAGAAGGATTCCCTCCCTAGAATTATACTATTTTATTTGTTACAAAACTAAGAAGTATAATACTTAGAACACTTATTTTATTCTCATCTGTATAAAGGAAAGGAGGCAATTACACACCTTTACAAAAGCATCTAAGAAACTATAAGAAAAACACCTAGCTAAAGGAAAACTTTTCTATAAAAACCTAAAAGCATTAGAGTATGTCCTAGAACCTATAGCCTGCCCCCCTAAAACTACTACTAAAAGACTAAGCTAATTCCCCTAGAATCTTAACTTAAAGCCTAGGAGAATATTAGTTTCTATTAGGGAAGAAGGGATTTTAAGGAGAACATATATAGGATGCTATGCTACCAACTACTACTTTATCTCTGCCTTGTTAGAGCTTAACATTTAGCTAAGAAGAGTCTAGTTATAGCACAACACAAATCCCTAAGGATTAGGAGTTATTAGACTAGGGTAGTTTTCTACTAGGAAGGCCTACTCCCTTAGGTTGTACAGCTCCTCTATTACTATGTTAATAAGGTCTGTAGTAAGGAGATCCTTATTAAGCTTAGCTATAAAGTTATTAAAGCAAGCTATAAAGGAGAAGGGACCCCAAGCCCTAACATTTACTCTATTGTAGTGTCTATTTATCTCTCCTCTAATAAATTAATGCATAGTCTAATATGCTACAGAACTATCTTTATAGATCTATAGGAGATCTCTACTACTAATAGCTCTTACTTTATCGATAACTTGCTAGAAGGTTTTCCTAGGGACAGAGAAAGCTGCTCTTCTTCTAGAAGCTATAGCTAGTAATATAGATTATGTTGTTAATAGCTATAAGGGATAGATAATAGATTAGCTAATAAATTAGCTAAATAGATAAGAGGTATAGATTGTAAAGTAGAGGAATAAAAAAAGCTAGAAGAAGATGCTTTTTAACAAGCTAAAGCCGAGCATTAGCTACGTAGTAGGTAAATACCTGCTATATTTAGGTAACAGACAGCTTGTAATAATGCAGCTGCTAATAGGGGAGTGTTGTAGATTATTAGACTAACTATTAGTAAAGTGCACGTAACTAGTGCCAAGGCACTTACACACACAGATAGCTAAAGTAAGAATCTCACACTTAAGATTCTCTCTGCATAACAATATATACCTGCCAATCAGAGGTCTTCTTCCACTCAGCTTGAGTCCAATCACAACAGACTTCACCTCTCCCTGTCAGCGCCTCAAACATGCTCTCGACGCGCGCGGTGGAGACTCTTGCTCGGACAGGGCATCATGAGCGCTTTCGACGATACGATGAGTTCCAGTCAGTCGACATTGTTGACGCGCGCTGCTTCTTAGCGAGCCATGCACTCAGTCAGGTGGAGAGACAATGACTGCGTTGGTGAATGAGTATTCACCTATTTCTACCTCGTCTTCGTCCTCTCATTTTCTTCAATTCACATTCTCCTTCATCCATTCCAAACTTCTGCATTGTCACTCGCTTTCATTGCATCTTTCCATCCCTTCAAGTTTCTCTTCCTGCACATCTGTACTCTCACACCGAAGCCGGTCTTCATTCTTGCACCTAATACAAAAGCATTCCATCTTCAATCCACACCAACCACATCAACACAACAATGCCTTCCACTAGGGACCTCCTCGTCTTGGTCCTTGGCTATGCGGCGGTCATTCAAGCTGGACCCATTGGTGCACGCGACAACGCTCCGGCGTACGGAGACAACCCAGCTCCCCCAGCTCCCGCATATGGAGGCAACACTCCTTCGTCCGCTCCACACGAGGCTCCATCTCCGCCAGCATACAACGCTCCATCATCAACTGCAGTGTCCGCGGCCGAGAGCTCGCCGGCCGCTTCGATCCCTGCATATGGTGGAGGCAGTTCTTCTGTACCGGCCACATCCTCGGCCAGCATTCCAGCTCCGTCCGCACCAAGCTATCAGGCCCCGAGCTCTTCCTCAGAGGCGTCTCCAGTGGAGACGTCGTCTGTGGCCTCTGTGCCAAGCTACCACGACTTGAGCTCTTCTTCGTCCTCGATTTCCAAGTACGAGACTATCTCAATTCCATCCTCGCCATCTTCGACTTCGTGCACGAACGGCAAGGGAGCCACTACGCCGCCTGCTGATGTGCCTCATTACGGGTCCATGGCCAGCTCCGCATCGTCTCCTTCTGCTCCGGTCAATACTGCGCCCGCCTATGGCGGATCTGCTTCCTCTGTTGCACCCGTGGCAACTAGCAGCGCTTCTGTTCCTGCTGGAAGTGCTTCGGTCCCAGCACATCCCGCCACAACTCACTCTTTCACCTTCGCCCCAACATCTTCCCACGTGCCACCAAGCTACGAGTCGAAGGATGGCTCGACGGCGCCTGCCTATGCGCCATCTGCGTCTAGCAGCGCTACCGTCCCAAGCTATGGTTCGCAGTCTTCAAGCGTCCGAGGACCTGTCGGCGGATCGTCCAGCTTCCCGACCTATCACGTCACTGCCAATGTTTCCACGACCTACAGCCATGCGCCTTCATCGGCAGTGACTAGTGCTACCGTGACGGCACCAGTTTATCCCGGATATTCTGCCCCTGCATACTCCGCTCCAATCCATTCCGCACCAGCGTCGTCCAAAGCTAGCAACAGTGCCCCAGCACCCTCTGCTCCAGCCTATGTGCCATCAGGCCCTGATGCCGCACCATCGGCGCCCTCGCATTCTCAGGACAAGCAAGTCACTCAAGCATCCGGTCCATCTGCATCAGCGTATCAGCCACCGCCACCGCCAAAAGAGTCGCCATCGGCACCTCACCCATACGGTCAGACCACTGCGAAGGTACCTGGATCTTACGAGACTTCCGCTCCAGCTCCCGCTCCATCCGCAACTGCATACAATCCCCTTCCCAGCGTGATCGTTCCGCCATCCCACGGGGGCTCCTCTGAAGCATCTCCAACGCAAGCCAGCAGCTCCGAAGCGCCAGGAATCACAATCGTTCCAGTCCATACGAATTCGTGCGTCCCAGTGACCATGACCGTGACGGAGAGCAAGGTCGAGACTGTCACTGTTACCGCCTCGCCCTCTGCTAGCTCGCATTCTGCTCCCGCGTACGGTGCTAGCACATCTGCTGCCACTTCGAAGGATGCTATGTCGACTTCCGCTGCTTCCTCGTCTGCTGCCCCGTCGACCACCCATGCTGCGTCCACTTCTGCCGCGTCCACTCCTGCCGCATACACGTCTGCGGTTTCGAGCTCCGCGGCTTCTTCCACACCGGCTGCGTACACATCAGCTGCTTCCTCCACCGCCGATGCTGTGACGAGCTCTGCTGCCGCTTCAACGCCTGTGGCCTACAGCTCTGCTGCCATTACGACAGAAGCTGCTCCTACGCCGCCTGCCTACCCGCCTGCTTCTACGAGCTCCTCTGCTGCCAGCACGACAGAAGCTGCTCCTACGCCGCCGGCCTATGCGCCTGCTTCTACGAGCTCCTCTGCTGCCAGCACGACAGAAGCTGCTCCTACGCCGCCTGCCTACGCGCCTGCTTATACGAGCTCCGCTGCTGCGAGCTCCGCCGCACCGTCCGCGGCGCCTTACTATTGAGTGTGGTCAGGAATGACATTCACTAAAAAGGAGTCTGGGATAGGAGTCCGTTCATGAACTTAATACTGGGCGTACATCATGCATGCTTTTATAGCTGGAGTTGGTTGATTTCAGGAGATCGCCGTCGGATTGTACCATCAACGCGACATTATGGAGGGAAAGCACAAGAGTCGTGAATTGCGGGAGGACAGTCCTTACGACAGCACATACATAGCATGAATGGACAAACGAATTGGATCAGAGGTTTCTTAGATGAATGCAGTGATGCCCTGGTGCGCATTGTTACGTCTCCTATTACACATCGCTAATTACCATGCTCTCCGTCCGAGCGCAATGGACCATGTGGCATCGGCCTCGGTCTCGGTCTCAATTTCGGAATCGTCGCTGATCGCCTGATCGACCGCATGGTTGAGCAAGGTTTGGCGCTGATTTGAGCGCTAAGCCTGAAGAAGACGCTGGACAGCTTTCCACGTGCTTCCCCGCAAAGCTGAACAACATCACGCCGTCACGTCCTGCCAGCCTCTCAGCGGAGCGCACCGAGTCACCGCTACCTCCTTCTCATTGAATCCATCTCGGAAGCATTGTGTGCGAATGCGGTATCTCGAGCTCTTCACGAAAGACCATGAACACCGGACTACACTCCCGTTATTCAGGGCTGAAAAGGAGATCGAAATACCGTGGACCAAGCACGCCATGCATTAGACCAGCATGATTCAGATGTACGTCCGCCGCGCCATGCACTCGCTTGCATACCGCTCCACCACTCGCTACTGGTAGGGCTGAAGGACCATGCGATCTTACGATGCAGCTACTGAGACCACCTTGTCCCGTCCGCGAAAGCTTCCAAGCTAGAGAGATTATCAGCCAAGCGCCATGTCTTGTGGCGTCGACAATACAAGCTGAACAGGCCCATACCGCTGGCATCTCCTTTCATTACGCGGGACAACGGGGGTAGCGCAACGTTTAGCGGCTCCTCAGCCAGCCATGAGCACGCTAAGCCCTACCACGACAACAGTGCTTCTGCAGTACCCTTGGCTATAGCAGCTGTTCAGCCAGCCCTACACGTTCTGTGGCTTGCTCAACACTGCCGCAGCAACGCTGTCTCTGCTCTACCTTTGGCTACGGTAGCTACTCAGCCAGCCCTACACGTTTTGTGGCTTGCGGACTTGCCGACCGCGCTGCCAGCACTGACTCCCGCTCCATGAGGGCTACCGGAGGTGAGACTGTTTATGACTCCCGACCGCGGATGGTGCCATGATGGCGGTCGTCAGACCCGGCGTGTTCTGATGCGAGTATGCTTTTGCTTCGCTGGTATGGGCAGATGGTATGTATATATGCTGAGAGGCAGTCCGCCTCTGTACCACCACATTCTTTCGGTCTGCATTTACTTCCGGCACTTCCTACTCTTAACTCAGCCCTGTACTTGCTTTCGAGATGGAGTCGAGCAAGTGGTCTTTCTCATCTTTCCGTTCATCAACAGCGTTCATCGCCTTCACCATCACCTTCGCCGTCTTCACGGATCAGTTCCTCTTCGCTGCGATTCTACCGATCGGACCTTTCACATTACACGAAAGACTACACATCCCCGAAGACAAAGTCCAATTCTGGATAGCCATCCTCCTAGCCGTCTTCGGTATTGGATGTTTCGTCACAGCCGGTAAGACCACCACTGTTCTCTGGTCCCTCCACCCACACATCTAACAACCATAACAGGACCATGGGGATGGTACACAGACCGCAGCACCTCCCGTCGCACACCCTTCCTCATCGGCCTCTCCATTCTCCTCGGAGCTACACTCGTCCTCTGGTTCTCACAACACATTGCTCTACAAATCCTCGGCCGCGCACTACAAGGGTTCTCCTCTTTGGTCGTCTGGGCTACAGGTCTGGCCGTCCTCGTTGACACGGTCGGATGCAAACATATCGGAGAGTACATGGGATACATCGGCATAGCGCTCAACATGGGAAGCTTGACTGCACCCATGGTCGGTGGTGTCGTGTTCGCTCAGGCGGGATACAATGCCGTCTTCGGCGTTGTCACCGCCGTTGTTGGGCTAGATATTCTGTCCCGACTCATCATGAAGGAGAAGACACCATCCGAGACCACATCTGTCGCTCCGTTACAGGATGACCTCGAATCTGGCTCACCAGACATCAAGGAGAAAGAAAAGACCGTCGTCACAATCGAAACCATCAGCCAATCCTCCTCGCCCTCAACTTCAACTCTCGACCTCACCACCACCACTCCATCCCGCCGCCATCTCCCACCCGTCATCCGCCTCCTCAATTCCCTCCGCTTCTGCGTCGCAATCTGGGGCGTCTTCGTAATCTCCTGTGTCTTCTCCGCTTTCCAAGCCGTCCTCCCCATGGCCGTGAAAACCGTCTTCGGCTGGAACAGCACCGGCACCGGACTCATATTCCTCCCTCTCAGTCTCCCCGCTTTACTCGGACCAATCGTGGGACGCATGACGGACCGCTATGGAGGAAGATGGTTCGCCACAGCCGGATTCGTGTTGTTGGGCATCGCGGTGACGATGTTGAGGGCTGTGGAGTATAACAGCCGCTCGCAGCAGGTGTTGTTATGCGTGCTCTTGTTCCTTTGTGGATGTTGTATGACGCTTGTGCTGGAGCCTCTGGCGGCGGAGGTGACGCATGGTGCTGCGAGGTTGGATGCGAAGGACAAGGAGATGGGGATCGAGAGTGCGGGATCATATGGTCAGTCGTATGCGCTGTTCAATATGGCGTGGGCGGCGGGGAATTCGACCGGGCCAGTGTGGGGAGGGATATTGTTGGATGCTGCTGGGTGGAATGCGATGGCTCTATCATTGGGCCTGCTGGGCTTTTTGAGTGCTGTGCCGGTGGCATTGTGCTTGGACGGGTGGATGTTTGAGAAAAAGTTTTAGAGATAAAAGTGGTTTGTGTAGCGTTCAAGCGAGCATGAGGATGAACATTATCGTAGATGCTGTCCTTGTACTCAGCCAGGCGATAAAAGCGTCTATCAGTAAAAGTCTTCTCCGCCGCCTCGTTCATTTGCGCACATGCTGTAGTCGTCTTGACCGCGAGCTCTCGAGTGGGGGGCGCCTTGGACTGACAAGACTGGTGACATGGTATTCGACTGCTTGAGAATGCATTTGGCCGCCTAAGCAGAAGAACAGCACGATCGGTAGCTAGAGCTGGTGACAGCCAGGCAAGTATCAATTCAATGTCTTCCGGCCACCTTCCCCACTTGCTGTGATCACTTTTGCAGCCAGTGGCAGCCGCCATGATGCGAGCTCCTGCGACGAATGTGCTTCGCCATGCAGATCTTCGGCCCGGGGTGCCCTTCAATACCTGCCTTCTCCGTCAGACTTCCAACGAGGCTTGTAGCGGAGAGAATCCGCAGATGAAGCATCCATATGGCCACGTTCACTTTGGAGTCGACTGGCACTGGTCCGAGCGCCATGACAAAAAAATGCTGTCGAGATTGGGAGAGACAGTAGCCAGCGTGCAGTCAGCACTGAACGAGATATCACTCGTACCCGCCGGAAGCTGAACGCCTGCACCTGCATTAGGCATTCTCGTCAAGAATCCGGTAGCTTCATACGTTGCCGCATCCAGCGTGAAGCGGTCAATCTCCACTGCCGCGCAAGTGACCACGTACGTGCAGGATCCTGCGGTAAAAGAAGGCACCCAATAGTTGTAGGAGAGGCTGTAGGTTCCTCCTTGAAGACCGTTCAAGGTCTGGACAGCAGTGCCACTGGAACCAACTGAGGAGAAGGTGACATATTTCGTGTCCTCCGGGGCATGGTCATCGTTATCGGCTGGATAGGTCGCAAAGTATGCGTTCGTCAGTCGCCAGGGGCCGTCTTGCGCCCCGACTCTGTTGAGATTGCTATCTTGGACGTTCTCGAAGCTACCATCGAAGATCGGCATGCATTTGTTGCTCGGAACTGCTGGTGTTGTCGTGCTTGCGGTCGTGGTGGTGGTGGAGGAGGATGCAGTAGTCGTTGCTGCTGTTGTCGCCGTCGTAGACGCAGTACTGGTCTTTGTGGACGTTGTGCTCGTTTTGATTGACGTTGTGCTCGTTTTCGTGGACGTGGTGCGCGTCTTTGGAGACTGGGCAAGATATCAGGTCAAGAAAGTCTCAGAGCAGAACCGAAAGTGAAAGATGTACTCACGGTCATCGACGACGTCGTTGTAGCCTGCTTCGCAGATGTCGTCGTCCGCGGGGCCGTTACAGACGAAGGGCATGGGCAAGCTCTATCGTAAAACTTGTACGGCGAGCCAGATTTGCGTGTGACATTATCCTTGACCGCAGCCGAGTAGAGCCTACACGTGTTCTGGCCATAGCCATAGCTCTTGCACTTTGAGTTCTTCTTGCACAATGCTTCGCACTGGGCGACACTGCACTGGGCCTTGTTCAGGACGTATTTCCCGCAGTCGTATCCAACGACGCCGCAGAGAGGTTGGCTAGATGTGGAACGCTCGTCGACATGCTGAACTGTTGGCGATGCGAATGTGGCTTGAAAAAGAAGCGGTACAACGAGGATGACGTTTTGGAGCTGCATGTTGTCCGAGGTATTGAATTTGCCTGGTATGTGACAATCCGTGGAGACGGGCGGGCGACCTCCTCTTATGCAAAGGAGCGAAGACACAGCCCGCTACACCCAGACACGGTCATGGCCGAAGCTCAAAGCCTTCTCAGTCCGTGCTTCATGCGTTTGCGACACTACGCGAGGCATGCGAGCGCGGAGTGGCCGAGTGGCGCTTGTAGAGTTCACACAGCGCCTCCCACGTGGAGGTATTGACTTTTCCGTCGGGCCAGATCTTGATGAACTTGAGGAAGATGCGTTCTTGACCGAGCGAGCGGACTCCAGGAGGAGTGTCACTAAGACTTGTCCAGTCCCTGTACATCCATAACCAGAATTGTGAAGCGCCGTGCCACGTTGCTCAGATGTCTATAGCAGTGAAGGGGTGGCGTGAGAAGGACAATCTCGTCCCGCGGGTGACTAGTCCCAAAAAGGTTTGTGGACAAATTAGGTTCGAGCTACTGTCGGAGTTGCGTGACATTCCGTGGTCTAGATTTCGCAATATTTCGCAGACTGATGATTGTATCGTCGGGACATGAGAATTTGCGGGTCGCGGCCAGCCCAGAATGCAAGCACACGGTGTGCGAAACGACGCCAGCCCCAGCAAGGGAAGGCTGCAGACGCCATGAATGATTCGTTGTGCTGCCTCCGTCTCCAGGCTGCTGCACTGATCTCGAAGGGAATGCACATCTGGGTCGCTCAATAGCTCCTGTTTTAAGCTTGACATGATGTAGGCATTCGAGTAGAGGCCTATCTCGTGGGTGCACTGGGTGCGTGGGTGGACTGAGCGAGGAATTCTTCGTGATCAGTGCATACATCGTGTCGGTGACCATTTGGGTTGACTGGCGACCATCTTGAGTCGTTCTTGCGAGCCAGCGAAGCACTCATGCCGTCGAATCTCCAATATCAGACTCCCTCACTCGTTCATCGTCCGAGAGAGCCGCTCCTGTCGCCGCATGATCGCCGTTGACATTGCCATTGCCATTGTTATTGACATTGCCGTCGCCACTGCCGTCGCCATTCGTCGCATCGGAAGGCACTGGTATCCGCCGCCATATCCTGATCGTCTTGTCAACACCGCATGTTGCCAGTCGCTGGTCTTCCAGTCCAACGTCCACGCCGAGCACCACGCCCTCGTGTCCATCGAGTACCTGCAAGGTCTCTTTCGAGGAGACATCCCAAAGATGAGTCTTCCCGTCTTCACTCCCACAGGCTGCAAAGGCCCAAGTCGGCTCGTCTTCGTCTTTGTCGACTTCCTTTCCATCTCCGCCCAGTATCGGATCCATCCCATACGTGCCGAAACATGTGCTGATACTAAACTTGCTGTTCTTGTGACCCTGATATGTCTTCACGACCCTTCCATTGACGTAGTCCCATAGGCGTAGACATGAATCCAGAGTAGCAGCGAGAACAAACTTCCCATTCGGCGAGAACTTCACACTCGTGACAGGTGCATTGTCTTCGTGGACTAGCGTTTTCAAGCACTGGCCGGTACTGGTGTCCCACAGTCGAATCAAACCGTCACTGCTGCAGCTCACCACAAGTGTTCCGTCGCGCACGAAATCAACACCAGAGACCGGATCAGAGTGCGCAGGGAGACTTCGCATGATCCGTGCTGCACGCACATCCCAGAGGAACACTGCTTCGTCGTAGGATCCTGAGACCATCATGTTCCCTTTCGGAGAAAAGGCGATACTGTAGACATAATTGTGGTGTCCTACCAATGGTGAAGGAAGAGCTTTGCCGGTGGAAATATCCCATAATCGAATAATCTTGTCGTCCGAGCCCGATGCAATCACTTTCGAGTCCGGTGTCCATGCTATCGTGCTGATGCCTGCGAGATGTCCTTCGAGGGTCTGTGAAAGCGCTCCAGTCTGGCTGTCCCATATCTTGATAGTGCTGTCCGCCGCTGCGAAATGTCAGTCGGGTTCCTGTTATCCTCTTTATCCCTGCGCGTCTTACAGCAACTTGCGATCCATTTCCCATTAGGTGAGAACTTGACCGCTGCCACACCGCGCTTGTGTCCTCGCAACGTCATGTACGGCACATAGTTCAATCTCGTCGGTCTCTCCACCTTCCGTCTCTTCGCGCCTGTGCCATTGGTCTGCTCGTCTTCACTGCCTTGGTCTGGGGTTGGAAATTGGTTGTCGGCGTCGCTCGTAAGCTCGTCGTCGTATGCGTATGCGAGCGCAGCATCTCCGGCTGCATCGTAGGATCGTTTCCGCTTCGGCGAGCGTCGCGGCTCTGGTGACGATTGGAGACTCATGGTGTGAAGTTGTTGCGATCACAAGCTCGAGGTTGTGGTGGTTCGGAAGACGTGACTACCGTACGCGATTCGTGCCTGAGGCATGTACTGCCATCATCACCTCTTGGTCAACATGGCACTTGTGACACTCCATGTGCGGTGCAGTCTTCACCGTTCATTGCCTCTCTACGGCCCCGAAGGAATTCATGGTCCACTTGAACAAATAGGAAAATCCCGATTTCCATGCTGGCAATCATTCTTCGCCGCACTCAAGATGACACGCTTCACACCATGTTCTGCACGCGCTGACTTGCTGCATGTCCTTCGTTCAACCTGCACTACTTGACCTGGACTCCGATGGCTGGGGTCATACATTCTGAGCCGGAGAACGTGTGCATTGTTGGTGTCTTGGTTCCCGCGTAAGCACATACGTCCTCCTCGAAATTAGATCTTCACGCTCTCGCGAAGACTGCACATTCCGAGCCACTAGAGTTCCTCTGACTGCATTTTGCTAATAGTATTAGCCCGTGTAGTAGCATTCCAGGCCACACGTCTTGCAGTCGACGAAGGAACGTTTGCCAATGCATTCGTATTGGACTTCCTCGACAAGCTCTAGCAGTAACCTCCCAGTCGATCGTTCTCGCTTCCATCTTCCGGACACTGCCTTCTTCTTGAGGAGACAGAGGCATACAAACACTTTGCCCGTGTCGAGCTTTTTGTCAGCCGCACGAGTGTAGAACTTGAGACTCACACCACCTTCAGGCCTGATCTTCGCCCAAAAGTGATAGTTGCGACGGATGGTGCCGTCCTGCCTGAATATGCTTTGTTGAGTCGTTGTTTCGAGGTGTACATTGACCAGATGTTTGATGTCAGGCCCAAGAAATCTGGTCCAGTGGGCCCAGGCACCCGGGAATCTGCCGTCATTGTGGCAGAAACGAGCAATCAGGAAGACGTTCTCTGCGTAGAACATGGAGCGGCATTCTGATTGGATCTGCCGATTGGTGTGTGCCAGTGCTGGCTCGAAATATGGCTTTGCATGTCGCCGAATGGGACGGTACCGGCGAAAGTCGGCATGAGGGGTAGTATAAAAGTCGAAGACATCGATTTCCTTCTTCGACATGACACAGAGTTGCCAAATCCTTTACCTCAGCTCTGGCGGGAGCATGAGGAGACGAGACTCTGTGTTTGCGGTAACAGCTTTGGAAGAGTTGGAAGCCATGTCCTGTAGTCTCAGGGCGTTCATGAGCGAGGGGTTCTCGTAAGCAAGGTGAGGTGGACTCTGGAAACCGTGATAAGCGGAGGCTTTATAGGAGTGCTTGTGGCAGATTTCTTAGAAGATGCGCTGACATTCATAAGACATTGAGCGAGACAGTCTCCAATCCGTTTCTGGTGCTCTGATGTTCACTTCTGGGGACCCAGGCTGTCTCGAACAAGAGACATACGATGTCCAGGCCGCTGGATTTCGGCTGACAGCAACACGATGCAAGTGATGTTGATGTTGCAATATATTGTGTCTCATAGTCTGATCACTACTCAGGTCTGTAAAGGGACACCTCGGTGCCGCGCTGTAATGATAGCATTCCGGTCTCGGACAACCGCCGCTTCCCACGATCCATCTCTTGAAGGACAGCACTGCGGGATTCTCCATCCTGACGGTCTGTGTCTCGCAAGTTCTCATTCTTCTCATCCGCCCTATTCCACGCCATGCGACCGAGAATCCGTTCCAGTCGCCTTGCCACTCATCCGATCCACGCGTGGATCACTTCCAGACCACATGACTTGCAGTTCACCTCGCAGCTTCGGCTGTCGTAGTGTTCGCTGACCTCTGAGGCCAAGTCTAATACGACTTTGCCATTTGGGCGTTTCTTTCCCACCCCACGAGCTCTCGCAAACTTCTTCAGACCGCACAGACATACTGGAGTGACCGCCATGGTTCCTGTCACCTTGCGGTCATGCGCGAGGAGCTCCATGATCAGAGTACCATCGCTGTGGAGCTTTGCGCTGAAGTAGTGGACTCGATTCGCCGGTGTGCCAGACGCACTCAGGAGGTGAGTTACGTCGTAGATCTGCGTTGGTGGTCTGTCCAGGCGCACTTCCCGAAGGTGCTGAAGGGATGGTCCGAGATGCCTGCGCCAGTGCGTGATACGCTGGATGGCGTTGTCGTGATGGACGAATGAGAGGTCCTTCCGAGACTCAAACTCGTACAAGTGAGCAAGCTGGAAGATGTTCTCGGAGTAAAAGATCGGCAGACACTCGCTGCGCACTTGATGATTCGTACGTGCAAGCGCCGGTTCGAAGTAAGGCTTGTACTCGTCATCATCCGGGATGTGGCCGTCGTCGTCGACGTGTGTTCGGACAACGTGGATAGGCTTCTCAAAGACGGTGCAGAGCCGCCAAATGTAGTTGCGCAGCTCAGGGCACAGATCAAGTAGGTGGCACTTCATTTGCGCAGCATCGGTCGAGGCCGAGGCCATCTTGTGCAAGTTGTGTTGATGTGACTTCGTGGTGTTGATGTTGGTGTGAGATTGAAGGTCAAGAGACTGGAAAGCGAATCGAGGCGTAAGGTGTGCTGCAGTGCTGTCAAGAGGCAGATGGTCCAGGATTGTAGCTGGCCTTTACCTAGCCGAGAGGAAGTTGAAGTGAAGTGAACTTCATGTTATCGAGCCTGGAACGTTGAACATTCACACACTTGCTTCTGATGCGTTTCCACACTCATTGCTCGTTGCACTCTACCTCTCGCATGTGGCAGACCTTGCGGCAAAATGTAGCTCATGCGCATTTTGCTGGATGAATGGTGAAGTGTACCCTCACGATCAGCTTTGACAAAGTCTGGACAGCGAAACTTACAGGCAGTATCTCCGTGCTCTCGCTCATACTGCATGGATACATTAAGACAAGTCGGCATTCAAGCTAAATCACCAAAAGCGAAGCTATGCCATCAAAAGCCCGGCTTTCCAATGTCCCGGCTGCCCTCAAGCAAAAGCCTCCAAGAACTGTCCGATCCGTTCGTGACAATCCCCTTCTGATCTCATCCAACTTCTCCCTCAACACTTTGCACCCGCCGTCAGTGTTCAGAGGTACCCAAAGAACACCTGCCTTCCACATTTGTTGCAATCAATCTCATACCCATACTTCGTGAAATGCTCATAAAACTCCGTTGCAGCCTCGATCAAAGCCTTCCCGTCCATCCTCTTCTTACTCCTCTTCCCCGGATTGACTCTCGCCTCAATCCCACACACACAAGCCCTCGGATAAATCAAGTGGAATTTGATTAGTCGATAATTCTTCGGGATGTACAGAACCTCGACTTCGACGCGTCCTTTGGCATTGATGCTCGCGGTGAGTTGGTAGGCCCGGCTCACCGCATGGGTCGTGAACTCGTTCGTTGGCGTCGGGAGGAGGGCGAGAGTTATGTTCTGAAGATGCTTCACCGAGGGTCCAATGTGTTTGATCCAATGTCGGAGACGCTCGCGACGGAGACTGATTTTGCACTCGTAGAGTTCTTGGCCCGTGAAGTTGTTCACGGAAAAGACTTGAAAGGTGTTGGCGGAGTAGTAGATTGAGAGGACTTCGGTGCGGATTTGGTAGTTCGTGAGTGCGAGGGCGGGCACGTAGTAGGGTTTCCAACGAATTGGAAAGTCGGGGTATTGGTAAGTCGATGGCAGCCTTTCGATTACTACGACTGGGTCGTCGTAAACTGTGCAGAAGCGATAGATCCTATTGCGAAGCTCTGGCGGTAGCGTCAGTAGTCGGCAGTTTGTGGGCGCGGTGGTGGCGGTGGTGGTGGTAGTGGAGGCCATCTTGACGGTGTTGCGTCTTCTCGAGATTGTTGCGTTCTCTCGAGGTTGGTCTAGCAGTCCGGTTTCTCCTTTATTGGCCCCTTTACAAACGCCATGCGAAGCAAACGGACAATGCCAGCATTGAGATGCCCTTTTCCGGTGAAGTTGCAAACAAAGAATTGGCATGGTCCGCAGGCGGTACAGCAGAATTTGTCCTCAGCTTGCCATATTTATGAAACCGAACCTACCTGTATGGTACAAACCTCGTGGCATGCTCGAGCTTCGATAACCACGGAATCGAATGCTATCTCGAGGCGGTGGTGTTCTCCATTCCCAAGGCCGGGAGACGTGGTTGAGCACACAATAGCGCGGATGACCAACGGGAAGCGATGAAGTCGCTTGGTGGATAAGGTATGCAAAGACCTGGTGGTGAACGCGATTGATAGCTTGGAGCCACTTGATCAGCCGTATGTCGTCCGCGTCTTGGTGCTCGAGTGAGGTGAGGGTCAGTGTCATTTATGACGTTGTTCTCAATCGGTTCTGCAGCTCGAGATGTCCGATATTGAGCCTGCACGGCCCATGTCGCAGCAGAGTCGCGTGACTGTCCGCCAATTGAGAGGTGCGTGCGGAGTATGAGTACCTTACCTCGAGCTTGCCCGCGCCCTACGACGAGACGCTGACAAGGCAGGCGATGAATGCTGAGCAAGCGGTGACTCTGCTGAGACGGCTGAGAAGGGCAGGATGGTGGTATTTGTGTCTTCAACCAGAATCCTGCCGGCGTTCCACGTTCCAGAGATAAGCTCTGCATGATTGACGTGGTCTTGGCCGGATAGGGTTGGTACATGTCGTGGTACAAGTGTACATGGAGTATTGTGTGCCTCGCTCAGGGTTCATCTTCCCCGGGCCTTGTCGCAACGAACGAAGATATGACGGGATCGCAGTCATACATGGCGATAACATACCTGCACGGCGGCCTTCATGCGGAAGCACCATGATGACTTGCAGATTGAATCTGAGCTGATCTTGTGCGTGTTGACTCTGCCCCTTTGCATGAATCTTGCATCGTTTCACGCATCCCTTTCTTCCCTGATCCCCACTGATGCAATCCACGTCCTGACAAGTACCACCCCACCATCGATCCAACACATTGACTGGCCGGACCACAGCTGCCCTGTCTTGCAACAAGTTTCATCAAGGTAATAAAAGAACAGGAGAGAACTCGTCGACTGGGCCCATCCCTACAACACGGCAATTAGAACTAGCTCGCTGCCCACTTTGATGGTCAACTGATCGCTCCGACTGACAACGTCTCCCACGCCCGGATTCCCTGTGTGAGGCTGAGGACGCCAACTTCGCCACTCTTCCCGCATCTTGGACATCATCTATCTCTCTATCTGTCATAACGATCTTCACACCATCCTCGTCGCCCCCATTCAAACTCCCGCCGGGTCGCGGGCGCGAATCCCGCGTATCAAGCTCCCCCCAAATACACTTTCGTAGCTCCATCTACGACGGGACCGTTCATCCGCGAGATCCTCCCTCCTTCGACTCAGCTATCTACCGAGCATACTTCAATCACGCTCGCATGGTCACCGCGTGACGTGCTCGACTGTCTTTCGCAACCTCGTCGTCGCCATCTTCACCATCGTCGCCGCTTCCACGTCCTGTCCCTCCAGCCCTGCCTCCGCGATCCCGGCGTCATCGACCTTATCGCAGTGGATATGGCGTTCCAACAACCACAACCGCGGCCGAAAGCCGTACGCCAGGTCTCTATCAATGCTCTCCCGAATCAACAGCAACATCCCGAATTGCAAGTTCCTGCCTCACCCTCACGAAGGCGAGCGATTGAAGATTCGCAAGAATGGATCCTCTTCTCACCACAAAACGACGGCCAGTCCTTATCGCAGACCACGTCGCGAACACCCCGCACCGCCACTCACCTCTCCGACTTCGGCTCATTACAGACACATGTGAGATCGCAGCAGCGGAGTGATAGTCAAGAGCAGGAGGAAGATCAGGATAATTGCACGTGTCAAGGAACGGATGTGGACGACGATGGTGCAGAGTTGGACAGTCTGGATGATGGCTTGCTCGCCTTCCATCACCCATTCGCTCCATCCTCGGCGAACCTCGATCAAAGTGGTGGTGCTGTGCTACCGACCCACGATGGACTTGGATCGTTCTTCCCGTCATCTGCAGGCATTCAAGAGCAACTGTGGCAGTTTGAGAGACACAACCCGCACAGGAGGAGTAGTAAGCATGTGCGAAGGCGGAGCAGCGTGCAGAGGAGGTTAGACATAATGGATGAAGAGCAGGACATTGCGGTCGAGGATGACCGGACAGAACGGATCGAAAAGTGGCGGTTGGATCAGAGCAAAGCAGTGCTGGAAGAGATTGAGCGTGAGACACGGCGGAGGAGACGACGTATGAGCCGCGCGAGTGGTACCACCGCTCGGCCATCATTGCAGAGCACCGCGGCGTTGGAGAGAGTCCTATCGCGGCGAGACTCAGTGACAACAAGGCAGACGTCCAGCGCAGACGATCAGCCTCCGAGTGAGTCTTTCTGGCGGAGGATAACCCGGAAAGTGATCAAGGATCTCATCGGACTGGACGAAACTACACTATCGGTCATCTTCGGAGAGCAATTCGTCGGAGAGGCATCTCCTACACCCACTCAGCCCTCGCCGTTGGCTACGGCGGCCTCTCGAGAATCTCGCGTATCTTTCCACGACTCTGAGCCTTCCTGGGAAGCCAAGCTCCTTGATCGCATCGCACGCGAGCTGGGCGTGCTCGTTCATCAATTGGCAGAGTCTGACGGTGCAGCCTTCAATAGCTACAAGAATGCTTTGTCGCAACCCATTGACTACGCAGGCCTGCCTCGCGAGCATCCACAATCCTTACGCCAACGACTCCGGGCGGAGACCTCCCGCAGAAATGACACCGAGAACGCAGAAACCTCTCTCTTCTCGCCGACAGTGCCGCAAACTCCGCTCACGCCCGCCACGACCAACAATAATCACGAGCTCGCCGACACCTCCCTCTGGGGCATTGAAGAGGAATCCGCATCCGACGATGACTCTCCTCGCGACACTACCGAGCAGGAATACTGGCAACGGGATATCGACGTTCACATGATCTTCTCCTATCTCCGCGACCGCTTTGCTCGGAACACTCCATCGCCTCCCGCGCAGCCCTCAGCCGAAACCTCAGGTCCCCTTCCAGCATCTTGGGCGACTCCGACCACATCGTCTCTCACGCCCGCAGCTCAAGCTTCACGCACGCAACGCGCCGAAGTCATCCGTCGTCAACACCCACTCGTGTCCCGCGCGGAGACACGGAGGAGGGACTTGCTCGCACAAGTCCTCGCTTCTCAAACACCGCAAAAGCGAGCAAGTAGCTGCGCGAGTCAGAGCACGAAGCGCAGTCGACGGAGTCGAGGAAGTTCGAGGAATTATTGGGACTTGGGAGGTGACAATTCAGCAAGCTGGAGCGCAAGTGGAGGTGGTGCTGCTGAGGGTGGTGGGTGGGGAGAGGTCTAGCCGCGCATGAGGCAAGAGCGCTTGGTGAAGGCGCAGATGAGATGGACACTCAAGGTCAACTTGAATTTGGCATACTCCGTGATACGATATAACACGACGATGAGGCTCTTCCGCTTGGATAAGCGAGATACCTGGGACTTTTTGAGGATGAGAAATGGAATATACCCACCTCTGGAGAGGTTTACATGAACGATGTCTTTTCACCCTATCAACCCTCGCTTGTCTCAAGTGTCGTTTGCCAAGAATGTACTTTGCCTTGGAGTGGGAGCGAGATTATCTAATTCCCGATCGTCTATTAATTCTCACATGGGTTCGCGTGACCACATTTCAAACCACAACATCACTCCCGCAATACTCAACCAAACTCTCCCTCCTCCTCACTTCTTCCCCAACACCTCCACCGCATACCTCTCCGCCCCCATCTCCACCAACCTCCCATCCTTCTCCCTCACCTCCCGTTCACTCTCAACCATATACTCCTCCACCCTCTTCCTCACGCTCAAATCCCCAGCGCCCAAAATCCTCGCCGCCAACAACGCCGCGTTGACACTATTATTGATACTCACCGTCGCGACCGGCACGCCCCGCGGCATATTGCAGATGCTCAACAGGGAATCCATACCATCTCCAATCGTCGGCTTCACCGGAACTCCGATCACGGGGAGAGGCGTGTAGGCCGCTGTCATACCAGGGAGGTGAGCGGCGCCGCCCGCGGCGGCGATGATGACGCGGATGCTGGAGGAGGCGGCGGAGGAGGCGAACTCGGCCATCCAGCTGGGTGTGCGGTGGGCGGAGGTGATGCGCACGGTGTAGGGGATGGCGAAGCGGTCGAGGATGGCCAGGCCGGGACGGAGGACGGGGAGGTCGGAGTCGGAGCCCATTACTACTGCCACTAGAGGGGAGGGGAAGGAGGTGGTGGGAGGAGTGGAGGTGGACTTGGGTTTGTCGGCATCGACGAGGTCGATCATGGGTTGTATGAGTTCTTCGGCTTCGGCCATGGTGGGCGCGCAGACGGTGAGATGGCCCATTTTACGACCTTTGCGGGCGGCGCCTTTGCCGTAGAGGTGGATTTTTGTGCGGCGGTGTTTGAGTGCTTCGCGGGCGATGATGAGGTGAGAGTCGGGTTGCTCGCCACCGAGGATGTTTAGCATGATGCTCGGTTCGCGGAGTTGCAGATCCTCTGCGTGCAAAGGGAGGTCGAGGATAGCGCGGAGGTGGGCTTCGTATTGAGACACAGGGCAGGCTTCAATGGTGTAGTGACCGGAGTTGTGGGGTCGCGGAGCGATCTCGTTGATGAGCAGGGTGTCGTCTTGGAGGAGGAACATTTCCACGCCGAAGACGCCTTTGCCCCAGAATGTGCTGACGGCTTTTTTGGCGAGTGCTTGGGCGCGTTCGTTGAGGGAGGAGGAGACGGTGCGGGCGGGAGCGTAGGTGAGTTTACAGATGCTGTTTTCGTGGATGGTCTCGACGGTAGGGAAGGAGAGGACATCGTTGGCGGTTTTGACGACCATGACTGCGAGCTCCATGCGGAATTTGGCCCATTTCTCGGCGTAGAGCTCCTTTGCTGGTGATAGGGCTTCCAGAGCCGCTTTGAAGTCGTCTTTTGATTTGACAGCAAAGTTGCCACGACCATCGTAGGCATCTCTCCTCGTCTTGAGCATCAATGGCAGACCGAGCTTCTCACTCACTCTCTCCAATTCCTTCAAGCTCGGCTCCTCCAGCGCCAAACTCTCCGCTGTAGCAACATCAAACCCGCTCAGATGGATTTTCTGGTTGAATTTATCCTGGATAGTACGAATCGTCTTCCACGCAGGCTGGACATCCACTTTGTCGGAGATTTCCTCAAGCATGTGCGTGTCGACATGTTCGATCTCGACGGTGACAACATCTGACTTGTCCGCCAGCTGTTGGATAGCTTCTCGATCTTTGAAGGAGCCGTCAACATGGCCGTCGTGATTTGAAAGTTGTTTTGCGGACGAGTTGGGTGCATCAAGGAAGTTTACTCGGATTTCGAGCAGGTTGGCGGCTTCGACCAGCATACGACCGAGCTGGCCACCGCCGAGGACACCGACTCGTTTCTCGGATGCCATTGAGTCGTGTCCTGAGAGACTGTCTTTCTGCTCAGATTGCTCTTCGCCCAGTGTTCCGGGAGGTGCGGTATCTTTTTGGTGTTCTAGTCCTTACAAGTAAGAGCTCAAAAACGGGTGTGACGTGGTGAGAATTTCAAAATTTGGAGTGAAGTCCGAGGGGTCGAACTTTACCAGGTTTTGCAGAAGCCGCGAAGGGCAGATTGACAGTTCAGAATGAAACGCAACGCTACGATACGATCATCCTACGTCAAATAGCGGAGACCAAACTATCAGATGTGTTCAACACCCATGCAAGAAATGCACAATCTACACAGATACGGACGTCACGCAATCTGTGATGGATCTCATCGGAGATTGACCACTGATATGGTCAAGAAAATGTTCGGACGGGTTTTCAGACTAGCTTGTCATTCCGTGAACTGCATTGCCCGTGAAAGAACTCCTCATGATGTTGCATTTTCGGACGATGCCCGCCCTGTGGAACCAGCAATCCTGCCGTGCATGTGCCAATGCTTTTCCCCGACCATATAATCTCCAGCTTAAGCGAGCAATACCACACAGTAATGCAACGTTTAAACCTTGAAACCCTTCGACCGTCTGCGACCACGAGCCTTCTCGAACTTGCGGCCCTTGGACTCGATCTTTGGCTTCTGTAGAATTTGTTAGAAGGTGTCCAGTATGCCTTCTTCTTGTAGCACGACGTACCTTGTTCTTGTGTGGTCCCATGCCGAAGTGCTTGACGGCCTCGCGGGCGTTCTTTGGTCCACGGAGGAGGATGACGTTCGAGCCAGTTGGTGCGCGGAGAGCGAGTTGATCGAAAGTGATGGCCTCACCACCGGCGGCCTCGATGCGGGCGCGGGCAGTCGCAGTGAAGCGGAGGGCGCAGATGCTGAGCTTGGGAACCTCGAGCATGCGGTTGTCGTCGGTGACAGTTCCAACAACGGCGCGGATCTTGCCCTCGTGCTCCTTGCCGGAGTGCTCGGTGGCAGAGACAGCGACGATCTTGGAGAGCGACATCGGTGGGGTGTTGATGCGCGACATGCGCAGTCTGGGGTTGTGTCAGGATTTGTTCCATCTCATCCAAGTGTTGAGGCCTTGTCTGGCTCTCCTCTCTTTCTACGCACCTCCTCAAGACGGTGGCATTGAACTTGCTCTCCGTGCGGCGGTTCAAGAACTCGTACAGCTTGTGCAGAATCTTGCGGTACGGGTTGGTGCTGTGGGGCGCCTAACTTTCGTTAGACTTGCAGAGACAAATCATCTGCTCAAGGTAGCTATACTTTTCTGTGCCCAGATTTTTGGTGATGAACTGAAGAGCAGAAGTGTTAGCAAAGGCTTGGATGCAAAAGGCACATTTGCGGACGAAGACCTGCTGGCAGGGCGCGAGAAATCGTCTCGGTCCGCTGCAGGCTCCTTGCTGTCCTTTGTTTTACGCACCATCCAGATCGATACCCATTTTGGCGGTTGTGTTGGCGTTAATTGGTAGCGACGACCGTGTCAAAAAGAAGTGTCGTCGAAGTGCGGATTTTGCGAAGTGTGCCAGCGTTCGCGCTAGGGCCATCTTGGCAGATTCCTTTTCGAGGAGACTATTGAGGCCTGAGGCATTCAAGGAATCAGCTGAAAGTGGCTTTGCATTCGGTCCGTACCTTACAATGATCACCTTCAAGACGCAGAGTGCCCCTCCTCCGCAAGCCATGCATTCACATGAAGAAGGGTGAAGGCTCTGAAGCCCGGTTGCGTGCTTTGCTGGCTGAGGTGATCTCCCGGCCATAGCATACCTCCCACTCAGCGAACTTGAGGTCGAGATGTCCCCCATATGCAAAACCTCAAGCGCTGGAATATCGCCATTGGTGATGGAGGTGCAGGTCTCAGCCTTCTCAGAGTCGTCTTGCCGACTAAGATGAAAGGCCGCGTTACGATGATCCAAGTTTTCCTGCAAGAGCTAGTTGTTGACAGGCGAGACTTCTTCGTTCGCCGGGTCAACACCAAGGGACAGTTGTGGTTTTTCATGTTAGCGGACAGAAATTATCCTAACAAGCCTTCTGTCGAATACACCGGCCCACCCTTTAACACAGCATTCTACCTAATCAGAGCAGCTGCTTCGCAAGCCGGCGATAAGATCTGTGAGTTCTTTAATCGACTGCCCTTTCCACCTGCAATGCTCGGCTCGGAGATCGCCCCTACGAGCAGAAGTACCATCTCCTGCCTCCTCCGTACGGTTATCTACAACTATGTCGACTACGAGAGTGGCACACCGGTAATTTATGCAGAATGACCTAACCGAACATATACGGCAAAAACAACAGTGAGGTCAAGTTCAAGCTCCCGGTCGTCTCGATCGACGACGACGGATCTATAAGAGATAATTTCCTCACCGATTTGCCCAATGATGACAGCGTCAATCTTAACACACCGGTCCCATCACCTACGGAGTTCAGCGCGTTGTTCGGAGAGTTGCCACGTAATGTGCCAATCGATGACAAGATTAAAGGCAAGAAGATCTCGGCGTTCTTGAGACCTGGATTTCAGCATACAGCGAGTGCCACACGCGACATATTCTGTCGCATGTATGGCGCCACTCGCACTGTCACGGATCTGCGTCGATGCGGAGACTAGCTGATCTGTCCGCATACAATGGTCGCGGAGTCCGTAACGATGGGCATGGGCAAATGGCGGACGAGGTGTGGATCGTACGGCGACAAGGAGCTGTCCTCGTTTGTGGTAAAGAGCCTTTGATCACCTGGCGTGTGTGAGAGGACGTGGGAGACTCAGGAAGCTCTGTTTGGAAGTGAGATCATCGGAAAGTTGTAAGAGCTAGGAGGGTCTTGTGTATGACCATAGCTTGCACGATACTCGTGTCCCCATCGGCAGATGTGCATCATGTACGGCAGATTCAACGCAGCCCTTACCAAGTTCCACTGCCCGTCGACACCATCAGCAGACAGCTCCCGGACATGGGTCCTTGCCGAGTGTGTGTGGCTGATAGCTTGACTTGGTAATCGATCGTGTGCTCTCGCTCCTGATTGAGCTAGTGTCTCGGTCCTTTTAGCAAGGAACAAGGAAGGTGCCCTGTCCTCTTCCAACTCGGTGGATCGTCCATTGCCTGCATTTTACATCAATAGAACACAGTTCGCACGGAGACAGTACAGTGTACCGTCCTCTTCTCCCAATCACTGATTATTCTGCCTTGTACTTCTCGTTGTAAGGATTGACCCGTCGAAGTTCTGGTTCCCAAAGATCTGGCAAGGGTACGTCACAACCCAAGCCAGGGCACGCCAACGGAAGCGGCTCGTGGAGCAAAAGCCAATCTATCGATCCGACCCGACCAATTCTCCAACCTTTATCTTCCTCCACATGCGGCCCTCGACTCCTTGACATCCCCTACCACACCCTCCGCCGGACGATCACACAATGGCTGGCAGCTCTCGAGATGCCATCGCCCGAGTGGCAGGCCCAGACTCGATGGCGAAGCCAGGACCGTCGAACGCCTCCTCCTCCGCCGCCAATCCGACCGAATCTGCGCCTCCGAAGAAAAAGAAGCACAGGGCAGGGAAGAAGCGAAGAAATCGTCGACAGAGCTTCATTGCGCCTTCAGAAGCGACCGAAGAGAATGTTCCTACCGGCGAACGGCCGAGTCTACTAGATACCGCGGCGCGCAATTCGGCTTCTCATCAGGCGAGCTTCTATCGGTTGAATAACAGTGGCAATCGCAGTAATACGAGCTTGGAGAGCGAGGCGTTGCTCGATCACAGGGAGTACCAACAGCCACGATCGAGGAGGGACACCATTAAATCCGGCTTTGCGCGCGTGGCTCAGCCATTCTCCTCTCGCCACCAGCATCGATCGTCGGCGGCGTCCGTGGAGAGGTCGAATTTGAATGCACCCAACAAATCTCGTCTCGGCCGTAGGAGCAACACTTTCGATGAAGAGGAAGAGGAGGAACGCGAGTCGAACGATCGGACACCATTGCTGTCAACGCAGAACCGCAATGAGCGGCCTGGCACTAGTCGAGGGAATAGCAACGCAAACTATGGCAGCCGTGGCCACCGCCGTGCATCCAACCATTCCAAAGCGTCGTCCCGCCAGCGCGGATTCGAGGTCATCACGCATAATCGCCTTGGACTTAATGAGGAGCCGCACGATGTCAACAACCCTCCCTCTATGCCGGGTTCTCCGGTCATTGGTGCCGCGGACGATGTCTTCATGGCAGGACTTGGCTCGTCGATGTCGGATCGTGGACGGGATGCTGTGATCAACATCGATCCGCGGGACAATGGGAAGCGCTGGACGAGCGAGTCGCCTGAGAGTCGGAGGAGACCTACGGTGGCGGAGCTGGCTGAACGGGATGTCTGCTTCCCTGCTGACGACGGAGACTCCGAAGCGTGTGAGGAGGAAGAGGAAGGACACACACACGAACGACACACTTCTTCTACCAGACGCAGACGTCGCCGCGCGAGGCAATGGCCGGACTTGGAGGTGCTGGACGAATGGAGTCGAGAGGAGAAGGAGGCGCGCACGCATCAGGACTTTCTCCGCGCGAAGAGGATCTCCGAGCCAGTCATGGTGGGTGGTCGCCTGCGACCTGCCAAGACGGCCTGGCATCGTGAGGAGGATGACGCGCCATTTCGATTCACCTACTTCAACGAAACTCTTGACGGGACTATTCATGCTCGCACGATCAGCGATTTGCTTCAGGATGGAATGGAGTTTAAGGAGCTCTTCCTGCCGGATCCAGTAGAGCTTAGCGATGACAGCGAGGACGACGACCAGGGACGGTCGGAGAATGCTCTTGCTCGACCTGCAATGCATCAGAGGGCGTCTTCTGACAGCAACGCGAAGCCCGCAGATGTGATGAGCACGAATGGAGATGGCCGAACTGCCTCCATTGCCGCCACCGCTAGGTCCGGCATCGAATCCGCTCCAGTATCCGGCAATGCTACTCCCAAACAACCGGCGCAGCCAGCACCAGGGAAACATCAAGGCCCGCGCCCCACGTTCTGGCTCGACGTCCTCAAACCCACCGAAACTGAGATGAAAATTCTCGCCAAAGCCTTCGGCATTCATCAGCTGACGATCGAAGATATTCTCATGGACGAACCTCGTGAGAAAGTGGAGCTCTTTCAGCACTACTACTTCGTCAACTATCGCACTTTCGAACAGGACAAGGACAGCGAGGACTACATGGAGCCCATCAATATGTACGTCATCGTCTTCCGCGACGGTGTCATCTCCTTCCATCATAGCATGAGCCCACATCCAGCGAATGTTCGCCGGCGAATCCGTCAGCTGAATGATTACATGTCGCCTACTGCCGACTGGATCAGCTATGCTATCATCGACGATGTGACGGATGTGTACGCCCCGCTTGTCAGCGAGATCGAGCAGGAGGTCGATGTCATTGATGAGGACATCCTGTATATGCACACCACTGCAGCTGATGCCGCGGACAACAACAACAGCGCTGTCAAGCAGAAACCGCAACCTCGTCCTGCTAAGAAGAACATTCTCGACACGAAAACCGAGCGCAGCGGGTCAGGCAACGCAGCCGACATGGGTGCTCAAAAAGCCGAAGGTGACAAGACGATCGGCGAGTCGGGAGGCGATCTCCTGAGAAGAGTCGGCGAGAGCAGGAAGAAAGTCATGGGTCTTTACCGCTTGCTGGGTAACAAAGCGGACGTCATCAAGGGTTTCGCCAAACGCTGCAACGAGCACTGGGAAGTCGCTCCGAGGTCTGAGATTGGGCTGTACTTGGGCGATATCCAGGATCATATTGTGACGATGACGGGCAACCTGTCACATTACGAGTCGTACGTTTCTCGCCCACCGTATCATGGACTCAAACGACGTACTGACAACGATCACAGCCTTCTCTCCCGAGCCCACGGCAATTACGTCGCCCAGATCAACATCCGCATGAACGAGCGCGCCGAACAAAACGCCGATGTGCTCGGCAAGCTCACTGTCTTGGGAACCATTGTGCTACCCATGAACATCATCACGGGTATGTGGGGTATGAACGTGTGGGTCCCTGGACAGGATATCGAGGGCGACTTGACGTGGTTCTTTTGTATTACCGCGGGTTTGGCGGCGTTTGGGCTGATTTGCTATTTCATTGCTAAGAAGGTTTATGGGATTGTTTGAGTTACGGCGTTGAGGGCAAGGGTGTACATAAGTGAGCGAGGAGTGGATCTAGGCAGGATGGGCCAGAGTCGATACAGCCGTGAGGAGGCATAGAGTGACAGGACGATGTTGGCAGATGTATGGCGGAACAGCACAAGACGAATGATTGATACCTACTCACCTGCGTCATCTTTGATGGCTTTCTTTTGACGCTCTGAGAGATCAGTAGTCCGGCCACTCTGGATCAACTTCTTCCCTCCATGCCCGGAACCCGCCCTTGATGTCCTTCACCCTCATACCATTTCCTTCAAGGCCGAATACATCTTCAATCGCCTTCGCCGCCATTTGCGAATCATTGCCAAATCTGCATACCACATAATAGTCACTCGGGCCTTGCCCCGCAAGCGCACCACTCTGTACCGCTTTTTCCACCCAGCTTCCTCCGTCTCCAGTCCAAGGTACATTCAGCGACCCTCGCAACGCACACATCTTATACTGTGTCTCATCTCGTACGTCGATGAGAACATTCGAGCCGTCCCGTGGTAATCTCGCAAACTCCCACGCCGCAACCCTTCGATCGGGAGCGAGGAGATTGACGGGTCGTGTGAGCCCGCAAAAGGCTGCGTAGTCCATCGACCCTACCAGCAGACTTTGTGGCGTTATTGTAGCGACCGACGAACAAGCAGCACACGTCGCATGTCTCCTTCTCATCCTCACGCTCCGAAATGGCGGGCTGTTATATGCTGAGAACATAAGCAGTGTCGGGCTAGGAGGTAGAGGAGTAGGATCAGCCATCAACATCTCCAGTTCGTCCAGCGGATCCGGCGTCGGGGCAGCGAGCAGTTTAATCGCTTCCAAAGCCTGTAATATGCCCATTGTGCCCACCACTGGTCCTAGTACTCCGCCTTCGCCGCAGGAAACCACACTTTCGGCGGGAGGTGGACGGGGCCAGATACATCGGTAGCAGGGACCTCCGCTCGGATCGCCGGGTCGGGAGGGAGGGTTGTTGAGGACTATGAGCTGGCCTTCGGTGCGGAGTGCGGAGGCCGAGACGAGTGGTTTACCGGCTAGCACGGCGGTGTCGGATATGAGGTAGCGGGAGGTGGGATGGTCGGTGCAGTCTAGGATGAGGTCGTATTCAGCGAAGATTTGGAGGGCGGTGGTTGGAGTTAGGTGGGAGGGGTGGAGATTGTAGTTCACGACTGGATTGAGACTTGAAGAACGATGAAGGATGTCAGAAAGTGTGATGTGATTTTTGGTATTTTGAGTGTTCTACGTACTCGAATAGATATGCGTGCGCGCTGTCCACTTTGCTCTTCCCGAGTCTTGATGTGCTGTGCGCGACTTGACGGTGCAAGTTAGACAGTTCCACCACGTCGCCGTCCATGAGACCGATTGTGCCGACGCCTGCTCCTGCAATATATGCCGCTGCTGGACAGCCCAGTCCTCCTACGCCTACGATCAAGACTTTTGCTTTCTTCATGCGGATTTGACCGTGTAGTCCAATCTCGGGCATAATCATTTGACGGCCGTAGCGTTTGTATTCTTCCGCGCTCAAAGGCCACCTTGAGGGTTTCGGTGGTGGTATTTGGTGATTCGGTGGACTTGTCGTCACGTCGTCCATCGCTTCGTAGCCAGGTACTTCGGGACTCTCCATGCCACCAAGGGCGGACAGCGTCTCCTGCATCCATTCTGGAGGGAAGCCTCCGCTGTAAGCTTGCTCTAGCTGTCTGGCTCGACTTGCCCGCTCTTCTGCGTCTGTTAGTTGCTGTCGTAGGCTTTGCAGATGAGTCTCTGCTCTAGCGATCTGTTCGCGCAGCGAAGCGACATGGCCGGCCATATTGCGCGAACTTCACACCCTGACCGGAAGTGGTGTCCAAGATGTTCCAAAGCTCGACGTGAAGTCCACGCGAGGCCGGGCGATCGTCCGCTGACTAAGTCAGTTGTCCTCCAGGTTCCGTTCGTCTGTCCAGAGCACTTGCATCTTTCCAACTTCCGTACATCACCCAAATCACGTGCTCTCTCAATGCCCATTTGCCGAGCGAGGAGGCGCCAGTATTGGAGTGTGTACTGTGCAGATCCGAAATCAATTCGAAAGGATTGTCGATGAGCTACGGACAGAACCGAATCGAAAGATCAATGCCCGGCTGATCCCCGATCAACGACATGCACTCCTCTTTCCTCCCGGACAATCTTGATGACCTCGCTACCAAGCAAATAAACCACAAGGTCAGCTCGCAGTCCCATCTAAGCTCTAGGTCAGCATCGTGCAACCCACGCTGAACGGCCATGGGCATAACGCCACGTGAGATGGGGCTGAAGACCGACGGACTCGTTCAACGGAGAAAGGAAGGACTGCCTTTAAACCGCTTTCTGCAGGTCCCGGAGCTCGATGCGGCTCAGAAACCGCATGGCGTCGTGCAGCGTGGTTCAAGCTGCGGCTCAGTGCAGTAGATCTGCATGAGAACCAAGCCGGCGTTGTCGGTCCGCAGATTTCGAATATGGTACGCACTGCAGGCTGCTCTAGGTGAATGGTTGTAGGAACCAGAAGATCTTCGGATCGTATCATTGAAAAGTCTTCACGTTTGCGTTGGTGGCGAGGCCTTCGGAGGTTTCCTCAGCTGAAGACAGGAAGGATGTGATGCCAAGAGGGTCTGGCGACGAAGACGATGTTTCTGGCAAGAACGACGCAAATTCCTTCCATCGATCCGACTATCTAATCTCTAACAAAACGCAGCAGTTCGCTCTGCTACTACTCGTCCACAACACATCCTCCTGCAGACCACGCCGACGCGGTCCAGTGTTATTGTGTCATGCCGCTCAAGGCACGCGAGGCACCTATCTGGTTCGTGGTGGTACCAGTACCACCTCCTTGCACCTCGATCCTCAACGGAGCAGGATTTGCCTAGCAGTCCTTGTCGAGGCCCACAGTCGATCCAGCAAGTTTTCAGCGAACTTTGATTCGCTGTGAGCATCCATGAAACGGCTGCTACTCGACAACGTTGTAACCAAAAGTGTCCATGGTCCTGCATGGTGCTTGACGTGATTGCAAAGTATCGACCGCGATGGATGGCATGCAGCATGAGGAGCGGTTGGGTCCGGCGTGATGTCCAACTTGTCGGTGAGGATGTATTGGAGGTCGCTGAGTAAAATCCATCTTGTCTCACGATGGCTTTCAAGATGCCAGCTTGGTTTTCGGCTTCGCCAGTAATGAGTTGAACACTCGTCGTTTGACAATGCTACTGGGCGACGGCATTGAAGTTTGGCAGCAGAGTCGTCTTCTGCGCGACAACGAGTTCGTGTCCTTGCAGCAGCCTGTTTGCAATGAGCTTTCAATCAAGAAGCCTTCAGCTTGAGTGAACTGACCGCATCGTTCCGACGTGAGATTCTCCCATCGACTGACTTTCAACGGACAGCATTTCTGGAGATCGGTGTATCGCGAGCCTGGATTCCGTCAGTTCTCGACCCCGCCAAATGAATCGCAATGTCGACTCACACCAACACAGCACACAGTACCGTGTATGTCCGCACGAGTATCTCACTTTGACGTGTTGACACATTTTGTGGTGTTGTTGAACGCAGGATCAAACAACCATGAAATCGAGAAGAAGTCGAGGTGTTTGTAACACAGGTGATACTGAGGTTTCATACCAGCATGGATACGAGGCAAGGTGGGCGGTGTCGAAACTTAGCTGAGATCCCGGCACTTGCACCTTGCTCCCTGATTATCGGTCATCAATGGTTGTTCCTGTTCCCTGCTTGGCGCCGTAAATGTGGACGGTCGGGTCCACGCTTTTGGGAGTTGGTACTGGAGGCAGGGTTTACTTTGTTTCCGACTTTCGCAGATCTGATGCCACAAATGCCGGTGGTCCTGCGAGAGTGCAAATGGAATTGCTGATGATTGCACAACTACATTAATACGACGAAGATGACGAATACTTGCGGTCAGATGCGGTCGGTACGAAGTACGAATGTTATGTTGCGGTGAGCACCATCTCGTCACGAGGGACGTCACACCTCCAGTCTTTCGGAACCCTGGCAATGACATGCAAGGTTCCGACCCCAAAGGGACGGCTCAGCTGTCAGAGCGTGTCTCGACTTCTTCCCATGCCTCGGGTGCCGAGATTTGATGGGGATGTTGTTACTACCCGCACGACACGAACCACTGGAGCATGTTTCAGCAGCAACGATTCGTCTCAGAGTTGCACTGCGGAGACTGTTGGCGCCCAGAGTATTGCTCACGCAGTCGTTTCAGCCCGACAAGTGCTTCGACGTCCTGCGACGATATATGAGCCAAATGCTATAAGCACAAGCTGCCCCTCGTTTCCAGAGTCGCCGGCGCCGCACAGTCCTCGCACACCCATCGACTGCACCCAGACAAATCGCCGAGATTGCTAGGATTGAGTGTTCTACGCTCACCCAGTGAAGTGGTATCGGATCCAAAATCGGCAGGGGCTCCACCAATACGAAATAAGGCACCGGGACGGCGCAGACGCTAGCCGGCGATCAACCAAGCTACCGGGCTCCGGTTATTAGACCGAAAAACTCCACGGAGCAAGCTCCACTACTCCTCATCACCACCCTTGCTCGCTCATTCCAGCAACAAGGTCTCTCGCGGGACGTCAAGACATCATAGCTCTCTTGATCGAGGCCAAAGCTCGATGTTCACCATGCCACCTGCCGGGCTCAGGAACATCCGCTCTCTCATCACACAACCTGGCCCTCTCTGGTCCGGAGCGGTGCAACAAGATCCGGCGATCCGGCCATAGACGAGGCAGGCCTTGTTGATCTTCCATGTCGCTCGTTGACGTCTGCATGGGCGGGAAGATGATGAGAAAGAAAATATCGCATATCCGCACTAATAAATGACAACCTGGGCGCATCGAGACCCATGTGCTGTGGACGGGCATTCGGTCTTTGCTCATCGCAGGCACCCTTGCTTGCCAGTACTAAAACGGTATGCTCTGCCCTCCCTGTCAATGTAGGAACGAGGTGGCGAATCGGATTCCTTCATGCGAACCTGCAAGATGAGCCCACGCTGACTGCACGAGCTGCTGCCACGCATATGCAGCCGTGAAGATGCGTGACTGTGGACTGAATGTCCATACACGCAGAGATCTCCCGCGACCACTAAAGCATGCCATATCCAAAGGAGCGAGCTGCGTGGGACTGCATCGCTGTGGGACCTGGCGGAGGAATCTGGACTCTGGAGAAGGCTGGTAATGCCAAGAATCCTGTATCGATTCAATGAACGGAAGACGGTCCTCCTTCCACCTAGGCGACCATGGTTCATGAATGTCTCGATCGCTCTGCAGCAATAGAAGCGGAGCATGGCCAGGCCACTCAGCCCATCATGCGATCGCCTTGACCTCCGATTTCTCAGGCTTCGTCATGCATGCCGCGCCTTATGGACGGATGCTTGGCTCGCGGAGCCCGTGATGCCGTGCTTTACTTCGATCCCGGACTGGTCGAGGATCCATTGCCGGTCAGCTGATGACATGATCCTTCACTTGCCCGCGTCAGTTCGGTCATGGACTAAGTATACAGCCGCGGAGGCCCGCTCTTCTCAGACAGATCTGGCGTTCTCACTCTCCTGGCCTCTTCCAAGGATGAGATCTTGGTATGCACGACATTTCCAGCAGAGATCACCTCTCAAGGCGTCGATACAATGGGTCCGCTATGATCATATAGCCTCACGTCAGTCACTGGCGCGCGCAACGCTGGAAGTGGACACTGCCCAATGCTACTACGGACTTCAGAGGATGCGCGATTAACTTACACGGCTGGGACATCGCGACAGTGCCGAATTCCGCTACCTTCGCCCCGTGTGCACCGAACAGCTGCGCGCCATCTTACCCGTATGATGGACACTCCGTACAAGAACGCCGGGGACCGGACGAACGTGTCCTTTTCAGCGATCATCGCTGAACTCGCAACCTTCTCATTCGACCCGACGTCCAATTTGTGTGCGTGGACGATATTGCCGGATGTGGCCGTATACTTTATGCCTGTCATGACCTCCACTACGATCCGCTGACCAGAGACAGAGTGCGTGCTCAGCAACAGAACTTACTGGATCGGATTGGACCACAGTCACCGCTGTTCACTATGACGGGAGACTGCCGCATTCCTGCGTCGTGATGGTAAGACTCCAGCTTGTCATTACAAGTCTGTCCAAACTCAGATCGAGCGCCGACAAGATTCATCGCACTCGCCTTCAAACGGCCGTTCAAGTGCCGATGCTCTTCAACAGACATCGGCTCGTCTTCGGTGCTCACGGAATTGAATTGCGCTTCGCCCGCAGTATTCTTTTTGCCTCAGGTGGAGCTACCCACGCCATGTGTCGTCTGTATCTATCGAGAAGGTCTCCCAAGCGCTCATTGGATCGACTTTTCCGGTTGATACTGTAGCAGAATGTTGCACGCTCATCGCATGCACAGAATAGACCTTGATGACCGATCTTGCCCACGTGTCCTGCATGGAGCTCACTATCCTGGTCTTTGCCTGAACTCAAAGCTTTCGATTTCTCTCAACCCTGATCGTCTCAAACCAATGCAATTGTAGCATTGCTGACCGCCAAACCCCAGTCCCGCCTTCGGCGGAACCTACGACATCGAATCCCGGTCTGACGACGGCAATTTTCAATCTTACCTTTGCATGCGATGTGAGTCGTCGGACTTCTTCGTTTTAAGGACCCGAACATCGTGCCAGACTCCCTCGCTAGAGCGTACGACGTTACAATGGCTGAACCGACGGCATATCTCGACAACGAGAAGAAGAATCCTTCGTACATCGACGGTCCAGCCCATGCCAATAATGGCGGTCACGCACGGGAGTACGAAAGTATGGACGCGGAATTCGACGAAGTCAAGCTCGTCAAGCAGGGCCTGCACCAGCGCCATATACAGATGATCGCGTTGGCGGGCACTATTGGCACCGGTGAGCACCGGAAGCAAGAAGCGGCATGGAAGGCTTTGAACTGACCGGGTCGACAGGTCTCTTCCTCGGATCTGGTCGTGCCATCGCGAACGCTGGACCTCTCGGTGCTTTTCTAGGCTATACAGTGATCGGCTTGACAGTCTGCAGTGTGGTTCTTGCCGTTGGAGAGATGGGAGCTCTAGTCCCTCTCAGCGGCGCTATCATTCGTTTTCCGGGCTTCTTTGTCGATCCTGCTTTGGCCTTTGCAAACGGTTGGAACATGACCTACAGGTGGGCTCAATTCTTCGCAACATTGGTGTGAGATACACGCTGACAACATATAGCTCTGCTGTTTCAATCCCTTCGGAGATCGTTGCTGCTGCTGTCCTCATGCAGTTCTGGGTCGACACCAACAGCGGCGTATGGATCACAGTGTTCAGCGTTCTGGTCATTGCCACCTTGCTGGTCTTTGTCCGAGTGTTCGGCGAACTCGAATTCGTATGCTGTTCTCCGATGCTAGCACTTGATTGTGCTGATTCATCTCCTCTAGGGTTTCTGTCTGCTCAAGATCTTCCTCGTGATCTTCATCAACCTTCTCGCCCTTGTGATCACGACCGGTGGCGGTCCGAATGGCCAATCGATCGGCTTTCGATACTGGCGAGATCCAGGCCCCTTCAATCAGTATCTCGACATTCCTGGATCGACAGGCCGATTCCTCGGCTTCTGGAGCTGTCTCAACTCCGCTATATATGCCTACGCCGGGGTACAGTAAGTCATTGGACTGTACAAGGCCGGCGTCGTCTGGGACTATCTCAGGCTTTGTCGGGACTTGCGTTCCATCGCGCTGTTGTCTAAGCATCGCTGATGATTCCCAGAGTGATCGTTTGCGCTGCCGCCGAAACGCGCAGCCCCAGGCAATCGATCCCCATGGCGGCAAAGCGGATCTTCTGGCGGGTCTTGATCTTCTATTTGCTCACCATATTCATGGTAAGTACCAAAGTGTACAAGGCTTGGAGTGATCGAGGCTTTTCCACGGGAATGTCAGCAGGTCTTACTCTGCATCGAATCTCCATTGTCTGAACTGTGGCTGGCTGACTGACGCACTTCTGTTCACCTAGGTGGGACTTGTAGTGCCGTCGAACGACAAGAACCTGCTGCAAAAGACAGGCACTGCGTCCCAATCGCCCTTTGTCATTGTAAGCTTTTCTTCGGAACTCTGTACAGCAATCGGGCATCCTGACATCAAACCAGGCTGCTCACAGAGCCGGTATCAAATTCGTCCCATCATTCATCAACGCTATTATATTGACCTCCGCTTGGTCTGCGGGTAAGGAGATCCAAACGAAAGTTCACGCTGCTTACCATTCTGACCCACACCTCAGCCAATTCCTCCTTGATGTCAGCTAGCCGCGTGCTCTACGGGTTAGCCAACGCTGGACAAGCACCCGCAGTCTTAAAACGCCTGAACCGGTTCAGGATCCCTTACGTTGCTGTGAGCTCTCTGGCGGTGTTCATGGCCTTGGGATACATGACACTTTCGGACAGCGCATCCACGGTATTCACATGGCTGCAAGATCTGGTCGCAATCGCCTCACTGGTCGACTGGATCATCGTCCTGATCACGTACCTACGTTTCTATTACGGATGTAAAGCACAATCCATCGATCGGAAGCAAGAACTGCCCTGGGCGGCTCCCTTTCAGCCGTGGCTTTCTTGGATCTCCTTGGGCATGTTCCTGCTTCTATTACTCACGTCTGGATTCAAGACCTTCATCCACGGACACTGGGATACTGAGACCTTCATTAGCGCGTGGGTCGAATCGTGGGCAGAGTCGTGTAGTAGAGTTGTGGCTAACGGAGATTGCAGATACTTCAACATCCCTTTTGTACTGGTGTTGTACTTCGGCTACAAGTTCTGGTTCAAAACCAAGATCATTCCACTGAAGGATATACCTATTCGTGGATTCATCGATGTGGCGAACGATCATCCGGAGCCTATCATTCCCAAGGCTACGGGATGGAGGAGGCTCAATATTTTGTGGTCGTAAAGAATGGCTGTAATGGACTCTGGGTCCGTTGTCGAAGGTCGCTGAGATGGAACGAGAATGAACAAGTAGTCGAATTGATGAAAGTTCTGAAGCATTGCCTCATGAACTTGTCAGGTCGTTTCCTCCGAGTGTGTCTTGCACTTGATCCGACGCGGCCGATCGGGCAAAGAAAGCAGAGACCCATGTCTACTCCGCGTGCTTCACCAGCTTCTGCGCCATCTCCACCAAAGTATCACCCATGACCTCCATCTCGCCACCGAAGATCTCCAGGCAGTCGTCCTTCTCGTATGCCGAGCAGTATGCACCCTTGAATCCAACAAGTCGAGCTGCAGAGACGTCCCACATGTGTGCGGCCTATACAATTGTCAGCGTCTGGCAAAACCGTCTTCGCGCCCCGAGTAAACGCACCGCAAAGTACTTCTTGTCGTCTCTGCCAAACTTGTCGAACGTCGGCTTGTACGCAGCAAGCGCGGGCTTCGCAACGCCTTGACTGTCGCAGCTCAATATGCTTTCCGCCGGCATATCAACACCGCCTCGCTGGAAGTAGCCTTGAACTCTCGGAATGTCCGCTGTGGTCAGACACCAGACATTGAATCCGTTCGACCGCAATATCTCGATACATTCCTTCGCACCCTCTCGCAGTCCCAGCAGCGCGTATCCTTCCTGGCAGCGATCTCTCTCGTCCTCAGTAGCGAAGCCTCGCGGGTCTTTGACACCAGCGAACCACAAGATGCGGAAGAACATCGCCTTCATGACATCTTTGTAGGACGTGTGTCGACCGCTGATCGAGAGAAAGGTGAATTCCAATTCGGCGTGGGTCATCCAGGTGTATCCGAAGAATTGCGGCGTGATGCTTTGCGAGCGGAGCTTGTCGCCGATGACTTCGTCAATACGTTGGTGGTAGGCGTCGAAGCAGGCGAGGGTACCGACAATGTCGAAGACGACGTGTTTTGCCATGGTGGTGGGCGATTTTGTACCTGCTGGTGCTTGTCTGGGAAGTGAATTTCAGTTCGAAGTGTGACGGGACAGATGTTTTTTATTCTTCCTGCTGTAGCTCATCAGGCAGGTAAGCTCCTCGCCTATCGATAACACAACCTGGTCGAGCAGGGTAAAACCTGGGAATCGGTACGAGCTTCATCGACCAGGCGGAGCAATACAATTTTTGGGATGAATTTTCAGGCTGATGGTAGCTTTGAGTTCTCTCGAACACGTCGTCAAGCTCGCTCCTGGCATCTCGAAAGATCCTGCGTGAAGCCACTTGCAGAAATACAAGCCCTCCCTTATGACGCACTGCTCACGAAATGTATGCTCACCGCTGGCCAACGTGCTTTTCTTTTAGGCCTGTCAGGGTAAAAGTACTGCCTTCACAGAGCAACTTAATCTGTAGTAGTCTGCAACTATGGAAGAAGAGTAAGCAATTCAGCAACGAAGAGGATTTCCTGACTTGGCCGAAGTTCGCTCGTTCACGCCGGGTATCATCGCTTCTCTCCTCAAATGAGGCCTTGTTGCGCTCTACCGTCCTGCTCGATCTTGCTCGCAAGTCAGCATTTCTTCGAACACGGACTCTTTTATCAAAGGAGCGAATACCAACCCTTGAATCTGACTCCCACGAACTCCTGCGCCGTCTCTCTGTCAACAGAACCGTAAGAGACGATGAATGGGTCATCACTTTCAAAATGTGCCATCAATGCCTCGTAGAGTGGCTCATCTTCCTCGGGATAGCCCTTTGCTGGCGTGAAGATCACGCCGCCTTGAGGGTCATGGGAGTACCTATGGACTTCTTGGACAGGATATCCCAGCTTGCGCATAAACTCGATCGCCTCCTTGATGTGATCTTCCAGTGTGCCAGTCTCGACGAATCTAAGGGTGAGGGTACTGTCGAGACGGGAAGCAGTGTGCTCTCTCGCGGTGGACTCGACTTCGGTCATGATCTCTAACGCCTGCTTGTCGATCGAACGATAATCAACGATAAATGCTCTCGATCTCGTTCGGACTGCCTTCTGCTGGAAGATCATGCCACCTTGGAGATCGTCGGTGCACGTGTAGGCCTCCTCGACGGCAGAGCCTAGGTCAGGGACTTTGATGGCTCCCTTGACGTCGTCGTCTAAAACGCTGTCCCGGGCGGGTTGAAGGATGATCGCGATGTCAGGAAGAGATGCGATTCCTTATTTCCGTGCCGGACGTTGGGAGAGGCAATTGGCAGGTAGACCGCGGTAGTGTCGGGTACACGCCAAAGGGACAGACTGTCGTGGCTTTATGCTTCTCACTGAACACTGCTGCCGTTTCGTGACTCATTTCGGCGGATCAGCGCACAGATCAGCATAGCAACTCGTGTCAGTCGGACGCAGGTGCTTCCGCAGAGCGTTACCTGTTCCAAGGCAATCGCGCGAGAGAGGTCCAACCGAAGTAATGTCATTGGCAGAGGGTCTGAAGCCGTGACTTTCAGGCAATTGCTGATGCCCGAGAGGCCCTCGGAACGGTATGCCCATCACGGCTGATCTGAGTGCGCGTACAGTTGATGTCTTTCTGCTCGCTCGAGATGTAATGATGTCGTGGTGAAGATCGTCGTGAACAGAAACAGATCTCTCGGCGCGGTCCGCGGTCTAGCTTCACGTCACAGCTGGAAGTCGCATGTGCTTTCAAAGCTTCGCAGGTTCTCATCTACGACCTCATCATCAACACACTTCGACCCATCTCGCCGTCCACAATTCACTCTTCCACACCTCATAATCCACACCTCACCCGAACACCTCCAAAATAGAACATCACCATGGCGGAAAACGAAGTCAAACAAGTCATCCAACAGCTCGACTCCCTCAAAGCGAACCACCTCTCCCAAGCACCGCAGCTTCTCTCACGCGCCAAACTCGGCCTCCTCCATCTCAACGCCCTCATCCCCTCCGAAGACACCAAGCCTCAACATCTGCAACTCGCCACCGCCGTTCTCGAACACGGCGCGCTGATCAGCATCAAGCTGAAAGACACCGACTCGTTCACCCGCTACTACCAACAACTACAGCCGTTCTACTCGCTGCCACAGGAGGGTCGAAGGAGCCGAGCGAGTAACCAGGGAAAGGTCACGGGGCTGTATCTGTTGCTGCTGTTGAGCGTGGGCGACTATGCGGGGTTCCATACCGTGCTGGAGGGATTGGAAGTGAGCGGAGGCAAGGACCACATCGATCGGGATGAGTTCATTCAGTACCCTGTGCGGTTGGAGCAGGCGTTGATGGAGGGCAGCTACGACAAAGTGTGGGTGGAGACGAAGGGCGAGCGGGTGCCGAGTGAGGAGTTTGCGGTGTTCTCCGAGGTGAGCATATCGAAAGCGATGTTAGTCCAGCCACAATCACTAACATATTCATGCAGGTCCTCATCGACACGATCCGATCCGAAATCGCTTCCTGCTCAGAGCGCGCCTACCCATCTCTCCCCATCTCGAACGCAAAGAACCTGCTATTCCTCGACTCGGAGGGCGCCGTGGTGCAATTCGCGCAGTCTCGCGGCTGGGTGGCAAAGGATGGACGGATATACTTCCCGGAGCAGGAGGAGGAGATGCGCGCGGCGGAGAAGGATGTCATGAGCAACAGTGACGTTGTGATTGAGAACACGTTAGGCTATGCGCGGAAGTTGGAGACGATTGTGTAAGAGGCATGTGAAGACACGCTGAGGACCGGCTGGCGCAGATGGCATAGTCGGGACGAGGTTTCGCGTTCGCACTCTATGCTAGCAGCAAGACTTGTTGCGTCAAGATAGAGAGCATCGGAAGAATCATCAGGGGTTACCGCCATGAACGCCTCTCGCTGTATCTTCTGTGTCTGATCATGATCACCGACTTTCAACCTTCCGCTACTATCAAAGAGTCATGCGAAGCGAGGTCCTGTCTTGCTCGCGTCCGCCGTGGCGATGGTAGATCATCTGTACGTCTCCGTACATTCTCGTCAGTAATCTCGAGACAGAATGTGCCCTTTGAAGTTGCAAACCTCATGACATACTCGTGCAATATGCAGGAGCAATATCCGCGGAGCAAAATGCCCGGAGCAGCAGTTCGATTAGGAGGATTGGGGAGGCCAGATCTGACAACAGCAATACATCAAGTTAGAAGAGCTAAAGCACGGTCACAAACATCGTACGAAAAGCAAGGATATTAGGCATGTGGTCCAGACGAGGGTTTCCATTTGCATATAGCTACTGCAGACCATTCAAGGCCTCCCTTCTCAATCGCAGCTATTCACATCGAATCGCCTTTACTTCGGGTCGTCAAAGACGTAGGTGAGGTGGCAGCGACCGCAGTACTGGCGGTTGTGCATGGCAGCCATGAAGATACCGGCACCGCACTGTCAATTAATCAGCACGTGTCTCCATAATATCCTCACCACAAAAGATTGTGTACTCACTTGCTCGGCGGGGCACTCTCTACGCAGACGCTCAATCTTTCCATCACCGTCCACCTTGTAGTACTTGAGCACAGCCAATTTCGTCTTTTTGCGCTTGTGCTTGATCTTCTTGGGAGTGGTGTACACCTTCTTTTTGCGCTTCTTGGCCATGCCACCACGGAGACGGAGAACCAAGTGGAGGGTCGACTCCTTCTGGATGTTGTAGTCGGAGAGGGTTCGGCCGTCCTCGAGCTGCTTGCCGGCGAAGATCAGGCGCTGTTGGTCCGGTGGGATGCCTTCCTTGTCTGTGGGGTGGTCGTGTTAGATGTGCTCTGTCTCGTGGCGATTCGGGTTTTCCGCGTGTGCGCGCGGTGTCGTCTTACCCTGGATCTTGGACTTGACATTGTCGATAGTGTCGGACGATTCCACCTCGAGGGTGATCGTCTTGCCCGTGAGGGTCTTCACGAAGATCTGCATGGTCTCAGCAATATGCGTCTTCGAAAATGCAGTGACCGACAGAAGAAAGTGTTTGGAACGAGGATTTGAAGTCGACGTTAGTGGGACGTCGGTCTTGGCGAAAGATTTGACCGATGACGGAATCTGCACATGTGATACATTCTGCGCAGCGTCGACGTCCATTGCTTCAAACACTCCACGCAACCACTTTCGATTCAACATGATCCTCTGCACCTCCATTCCAATTCTCCAAGAAACACAGATGCGATCTTCTTCAAGGAAAGGATAATATTGCATTCGTCCCAGGTCGCTTATATGGTCGACATCATGAATACGACGGAGGCTCACTCCGTTGCTACGAAGATGCTGGCACACCGGTGCCATTCCTCTGGCGACCGTATTGACCGTTTCGACGTTTGATACAACGGCTGTCATCGCAGGAGTCTGAATGAACATGTTCCGGCAAAGTCCTTGTCACAGATCTCGCGCGAGCCCCGTGTGGGTCAATGCCTCTCCCAGCACGTCAAGTAAACGCCATCAACCGGGAGAAATCCGTTGCCCATGGTGATCAGATCCCGCCCTTGTCAACACCCGACTTCGAATCTTCAACCACGGCCCCGTCCATTGCATGTATTAGTACTACGCCATCCTCTTCAACTCCAAAAACAACACCCTCCATACCACTGACTCTGTACAATTGTACATAGCCGCTCTCACAAATCGCAACAACTCGACCCTTCGCGGCCGAACAGAGCGTTCACTTCCAACCACCTGCGCGGCCTGAGCGGCCTAAACAACTCTTCCTCCTCAGTGTGTTAGGGATTCGCATCTGAGGAGGCGAACCACTACGAAGTCACCTGCCCGGCGGCTGTCGGCTTGCACTGCGTGAGGTATGGAGGATGCCATCCACGGACAGTGAGCCAACCATACTAACAAATCATGCAGTACCGGAACCAAGAAGGTCGTCAGTGAATGACCTTCAGACCAAACTGGACCCCCAACCCAGGAAACCGGACTCTTCTTGCCTCTAAGCACAATATGCTGCACACAAACCCATCCTCGAGCATCCAAAGACGCCGTCTCGAACACCGTCGACAACAATCGCTCGAGGTCCCCATCCTTGCTTCACCACTTCCTACCAACTCGAAACGGACGAAATCATCACGATCAGGTCATCAACGAGGCCGCAGTCTCGACCAAGACCTGGGCGCGATGGACTCGTCTGCAGGATTTCGACCACTACTTCCCCAGGATCAACAACTCTACCATGGCCTACCCTCTGGACTACCATTAGCAAGGACACACCCGGATACTAACTTAGCATACCTCCCGGATCAGCAACATATCACCAAGCAAGAAACGCAGTCGCACAGTCTAGCCCAGCCGGGCTTCCAGCCTGCGCCGCTTCAGGCGCAACCACAAAACTTCCAATCCCACCTCCACCAACAGCTGCACGGGAGCATGGATCCGTCTGGCGGCGGTCAAACTCACGAACAAGCCGCCGCCATGCAAAGTCTGCAGAGCCACTTGATGTGGTACGAGCAGAACTTTGGCAGCAACCCTTCAAATCCACCCATCAACCACCCTCCACACCCCAACCACAACCTCAACCCTCATCCCACCATGCAGAACGGGCCATTCGTTCAGATCAGCTCGCCTCCGCCCACCGACATGAGCAGTGTCATCTACCTGCCACAACAACCCCTTCAGGCCGTCCCAATGACTCCCGTCTCAAGAGGTCACTCACGTACCGTCCCGAACACACCGCAACATCACAGCCAGACCTGGCCGAGCCCTCCACCGACGCAGAGAAAGACAACTCGCAGCAACAGCCACCAACTCGACGTCGCTCCGATGCCCCATGGGCAGGATCTTGGGCAATTCGTCAACCAAGGGCAGATGTTCCAGAATAATTCATTCACCTACGCAAGCGAACAGGAGTATGCAGCATCCACTTACTCATCCTCCGTGGCAGACCCTTCATCACCTGTTCACCAGCAGAGCACGCCAATGCCGACGCTGTTCGAGGAGGTCTCGAATCCGTACTGCGGACAAGGAGACATCCTTCTCCAAGCGGCGGCTGGGGCTGACCAAGACTTCAACAGCCCACATTTCATGATGGGCGATGGATCCGCATGTGCAGAACAAGCCGCACTGGATGCGGCTGGAATCGACGCCACGTATATCGACACAGGTATCTCAGAGGAGCAGATCAATTCCTGGCTCGTTCACCCCGTCGGCAAAGGCGAGGCATACACCTGCAAATGGGAGGGATGCAACACCACCATCAACCGCAAGGAGAATGCCCGTTCTCACGTACAGAACCATCTCGATGACCGCCGATTCCGCTGCAACCCATGCGGCAAGAGATTCAACCGCCTCCACGATACGAAACGCCACCACCTCACTCACACAAACGAGCGACCTGCAGTATGCCCTTGTGGCAAGACTTTCGCACGAGCCGATGCGCTCACCCGCCATCGTCAACGCGATATGTGCGAGGGTGTGCTGCCAGGTTTCGAGAAGCTCGAGGAGGAGAAGCCAAAGCGTGGACGCCCGAAGAAGGACAGATCTGAGAGCACCGGCCCTTCGCATCGTTCCGAACGTCCTGAAATGGATTCTCGCGCACGCAAAGCAGCACTGGCTCGACGAATGGACCAAGTGTACGGAAATGGCAGCGCTGCTAGCAGTAGCTCCGGTGCCAGTGTTCGCAGCATGCCAGACACTCCTCCGCAAGAATCCGACGAGCTCGCGGTTGGCGCCTTCTTGGATCTGAACTCCAGCAACGCACAATTCACCAACGCAGTCGCCGCATGGCTCGACACACCTCCAACCTCGCCGCCATCAGCCACCAAGAACATACGCTCTGACTCTAAGGTGTACATCGATCTGAGCATACCCGAGGAACGAGTCGTCTCACCTTCAAAGCTGTCAACCCGCTCATCACCGCCTGCTACCACCGGTGTTGACGCAGCAACGTTCCACGATTACTCATCTCCAGCGTACAACAACAACAACTCCGGTTTCGCCGGCGAGTCAAGCCCCATCGGACCCGAACACGACATCTTCAGCGACGCTGTCAACTTCGACGTTCTCAACTCGCATCCCGAGGTCCACCACGACGCATTTTCTCCGCCCGGCGAATCATGCAGTGGTTCCAGCGTCTACAACTCTGACTGGGACACCGTTCAAGTCAGCAGCGTGAAGAACAACAGCACCGTCAACGCTATACCCAGCACGATTTACGAGGAAGGCTTCCATCGCACCAGCTTGGGCATGGACGACTTCATGAACGATCTCATGGGTGGCTCCGGTGATTCGTACCACGACGACGTCCGCGATATGCTGGACTCGTGGGTCGCGATGAACTGAGCTGCTTCACAGACGGCAGCGAACGATGCAGGATTGACGATCTCGACGACAAATATGATTTTGCATATTAGCGAAGCCCAGAAACGGCGATCACGACTTGAAATGACTTGATGACCGTGTTGGCAAGCACACGAAAATCGTATGGGAAACGCTTGGGTCACTTTGAGCGTGGTGTTTGGAGCGACTTCTTTTGGACGATGACGAGCGTTTTGGCGCTTCTCTTCTCACCACCCGTCGAGCACCGAAACACTTCCACGAGCCCGCCAACGGACTGCTTAATTGCATCCTCTGTTGGCGGGAGGGAACTCGATGGGAATTGTCGAGGGTCTCGACGGTACGGCAATCTCTGAATCCTTCTCTGGAAAGAAAGAGTTGCCTTCTTTTTGACTTTATCCTTGTTTACCTCGCGAATCGCTCCTTCTTGGAGACCTGCTCTGCGAGGACTCACTGGTCTGTCGCTACCGATACCCACCAAGAGACCACCTCACGCGGACATGTATGATATACAGAAGCAAGTGCTATTGCTATTGCTACTTCGTGCGGGCGTGTCTTAGATAGATAGTCTTAGGTTAGAGTCCTTGGCTTTGACTCCTCGCTCTACTTGCAAAGTATGGCGGGTTGAGTTGGTCGGGTTTGAACTCCCTTGTTTGGCAAATCTAACAATTGACGATACCTGCATTCTTACTCTTTTCCGATCCATCGCCTCATGGAACTGGCAGAGGGCTTTACTGACGTTGGCTGTGATCGAATTTCTAAGCGTTCCGCTCTTCATGTGTATTTGGCAGCAACATCAACAAGCTTCGGCCGAATTCCGCGCCTGATGACCAACGATATACCAGGGATGGCGGCCCATAGTGACATTTAGGCGGATTCATCGATTCTGAAAAACCTCGTTTATCGATGTTAAGGCTTACTAAGCGCTCGCAACGTCTACCTCTCTTGCTCGCAATAGCGTTCTTCTTCTTTAAACCCTCACTACCCTCGCCGTCGCCGTCGCCGTCGCCGTCGCCGTCGCCGTGACCCTCGCCCTTACCACCCTCGACATGCCACGCCCTCGCATCGATATCGACTACCTTCGAGAGGAGATCGAGCTCCTTCTCAGAGTTTCCGAGTAGACGCAGGACGCCGTTATCCAATGGCTAAAGGACGAGAAGGGCATATTAATTAGCCTACGAACATTCCGCGAGAAGCTCCAGGCATAGGGCATATTAACACGGCCAAAGGTCTGCAAAGATATAGAATACAGAGCACTACTATATACAAGGATTAAGGAGCTCTTCTAGAAATAGGACTCGAAGGATAAGAGGCTGCTAAGGAACTTAAAGAAGGACGGCTTTAAGCTCTTATTAAGGCAGTTAAGAACGATCCGGAAGGAGCTAGGCTTATATCGATCAACTCTAAGGGCCGATTAGCCGGAGCACGATAAGATTATACGGATAGCGTTAGAGGGGACGATTGTAGGCGGTGCTCTAGATAACTATAGATACAAGCGGTTAGCAAGGCACCTACGGAAGGAATTCCACCTAATAGGAAGGTCTGTATACACGCTCGTAAGCACGCTCGCAGGCTAGATTCGTCCGCTCGCAAGCACGCTCGCAGGCTAGATTCGTCTGCTCGCAAGCACGCTCGCAGGCTAGATTCGTCTGCTCGCAAGCACGCTCGCAGGCTGGATTCGTCTGCTCGCAAGCACGCTCGTAGGCTGGATTCGTCTGCTCGCAAGCACGCTCGCAGGCTGGATTCATCCGCTCGTAAACCCCAATTTACGCTGCTTCCCTTGCTCGTAAACTCCCCCGCCTAGCTCGCACGCTGACGCTCGTCTGCTCGTAGGAATTGTATATCTCACATCGCGTATTCCCTTAATCCTACAGGTTATGATGCACGCCGCCGGAAGGGTGGTAAGGAGGATGTTAAGCGCGGTCGTCCAAAGGCTAAGGGCCCTAATTATATATGGTCGGTAGATGCCTACTGTAAGTTCGAGATCTTTAGCATCTGCTTCTACGCCTATATCGATATATACACACGGAAGATTATTTGGATCTACGTAGGCACTATAGCTAAGACGGTCTTCTCGGTCTCTAAGCAGTATTTAGATACAGTCCGAGAACTTAGCTTTACACTAAAGGTAGGCTCGCAACCGGTTATGCTGTGCTCGTAGCTCTGCAGCCAGCTCTGCTAACTCCATTTACACACAAATCATACGGGCGGATTACGGCGTAGAGACTCCTATAATAGCTAATATACACCTCTTCTGCTGTGAACTTTAGGAGGGTTAGAGCATTGAGTTCCGTAATAGCTTCTGGTATACAACGAGCAAGGGCAATTAAACGATCGAGCGCTTCTGGGGTCTTAGTGCAACCGCAGTATGGAATCGATGGCGTGATCTCTTCCACCGGCTTCGCGATAGAGGCTTCTACAGCGAGGATAACAGGGCTGACCGTGTAGCGTTCCTTGCTATCTACGTTCTAATCCTCCGGTTTACGGTCGAGCTGTTTATTAACAGCTACAACGACTACGCTATTCGGAAGTAGGCTAAAGTCGAAGGGCACTTAAAGGGAATCCCTGCTAAGAACTATAAGTACCCTCCTGATAGCGTGGAGGATCGTGGAATCTACCTTAATATAGAGTATCCGCGTATCTAGCGGATGGCGGATCAGCATGCTTAATTCGGTTAGTATCCCCTACGCACGAGCGGCTGCGAGCGGCTGCGAGCAGTTGCGAGACGACTAGGGTTAAGGAGCGGTGTAGGGATTGCAAGCTTGTAGGCCAGCTTCTCGCCCTACTAGCGTTACGAGCGTTTTGCGAGTGGTAGCGAGCGCTAACTATTCACAGATCTTGTTGCATACCTTCCTCCGCCGACTCTGCTGTAGGCTTCCGAGATGCTAGTAGCTAGTAGCTATCCGGAGACGCTAGATAGTCGCGAGCTGGACGCTAACGAGGATAAGATCTATGTAGAAGCATATCTGTACCTCCGCGATGCTGCCGCTCGTTACCTTGCCGCTGGTAATAACCTCGTAGAGTTTCAGACCCCTCCGAAGGGCGCTGAGTTATAGCCGCGTAACCGCACAAGGGACTTCTTCCGTGCTAATAGCTTTGCATTCGACTGAACGATATATAAGGGCCAGCCCTCCTGCTCTTCCTCTTCCTCTTCCTCTTGCTTATCATAGCTACCTCTCAATTCTGCCGCAATCCTGCGGCTCCACCCTACACCTCTTATGCTTCCCTCGGCGATAAGAACTATAGCTTCTGCGGCTGCCCTCCACCCTCGCGAGCGGCTCTAGCGAGCAACAACGGCGAGCCTACGAGCGACCACGAGCGCCAGCCTACCCCTCCTAGCTCCGGTGCTCGCGAAGGCTTCTTTATTCCGCAGAGCCGTGCGAACGCTAAGATAAAGAAGGCAGCCAAGACGAAGGCCCGTAAGTTACCTAACGCTACCGCCAACTTATTAAAGGAGGCTAAGAGGGCTAAGCGTTTGAGGGAGGTGTTGGCTAACAGCAAGGGTGCGAGGAGAGGTAGTGCCTAGGACGATAAGGACAAGCCACTGCTACTGTTCACTACTAAGTGCTTCCTTTACACCGTTACCCTTACAGATCCGGAGCCTCCTGTAGACGGCGAGGACGCTAACGATAATGCAACGCCAGTCTACTCCGACAAACGTAATAAGATCTTATAGCAAGCACAAGGCGTTGTTGCCGAGATAGACACTATTCTCTAAAACGCTTAGAGGCATAACCGTAGACGGCTCTTCTTAGAGTATCTAATAAACGAGAGCGTAGCTGCGAAGCAGCGGCGAGACAAGAGGCCCTACTACGACATCTATTTAACGAAGGAGTATAGTAGGAATTAGCCTATTAAGCTCGGCGCTAACAACGTAGCCGCTGCGAATACTACGATTAGGATAATACAGCTGTTCAATCTAAAGACAACCGGCAAGGCCCCCTTAGCGACCGTTCGGATTACTTACGTTATCTACTCCAGCGGCTGGAAGAATCACGACGATAGCTGGGTGTATATGGACTTAAAACGCTCCGTAAAGAAGGACGGCGAGCCTACATTCTAGTATGTAATTGGCTACGACGTGCAGACCGATGGCACTGTCCTGCACCCTGACGGGCGTGTATTCAAGGACAAGGACGGCGTTATTTACCATCCGTTTATATAGACTAACAGCTACACCAGCGTCGACAGCAAGAAAGTCCTCGCAGGCTAGAGTCACCTACTCGCAAGCTAGCTCGCACCGGAAGCACGCTACCTTGCAATAGACGCAGGCCCGTCCGGTAGCAACATTAAGGCGCTCGCAGATTAGTCTGCAGGGCTCGCAAGCCGTTCTCGTGTAGCTCGCACTGCCCTTGGCTCCTCGCAGGCGGAGCGTTCTAGCCCTTAGCATTAGCAGCGCTCCAGCTCTAAACGCCCTACCAGCTGCGACCTCTAATCCTCGCCGGTAAGCCAGCCTAACGACTATATTCTGCTCGACCCTAACACGGACAGCTTAGACGATATAGCAAGGGCCAAGGAAGCTATCGCGAACCGAGCTAAGGAGAACAGTGCTTCTTCGACGATTACCTCCGCAGCAGCTAGTACGCCAGTAATCCCTTCGGACTCGACGATGCCCTCTTCGTCAGCGACAACGACGATGCTAACGCCTCAGTTAAAGTCGAAGGCCCCTAGCACTGCTGCTAGCACTGCTAATTAAGGGGGTTTGGAGATGCTAGAGGAGGTCGCCGAGCCGGTCGTTAAGCAGGTAGTTAAGCCGATCGTTCAGCAGCAGAAGATGAAGAAGAAGAAGAAGGTTAACGAGCCGGTGGCTGTTGGCACCAGACGGAGCGAGCGGACTATTAAGCTTACCGAGAAGGGCAGGGCTAACCAGAAGGACTAATATACACGAATCTAATGAATACACGCTACCGACGACTCGCTCGTTGCGTGCTCGCGGACTGAACGGACTGGCTCGTAGCTAGAAGGAGCAATAAACGTTTATCTCATATCTTAATAGCTCAATATCTTAATATCTTAATTCTCTTCCTTAAAAACGGCTCGCGGCGTGCTCGCAGGCCAAAACGGCTCGCTCGTAAGCGTGAAAACGAGGGATTCAAGCGTGAAAACGAGGGATTCAAGGAGATATACAGCAACTAACGCATTCATTTGGGTATCAACGTGCAGGCTCGTAAGGCTCGCGGAGAGCTCGTAGGCCAAATCGATCTATCTATTAATCCATCACGCCTAGTCTGCCGAACTTCTTGTTAACAGCACGCTAATACTGCAACACCGACTGCTCAATCTTAGCAATGGCAGCCTTTGACTTGCTCCGCACGTCATTAACCTCGTCTATAATCTCCTTAATCAGCTCCTCCTTTAGCTAACCTTTCAAGCCCCTTAAACCGCTGATCTTATACTTCAAATCCGACACCTCCGACTCCAACGCAGCGATCTTGTCCTACGCCTTATTTATCTTACCTCGCATGCTGCCAACTGCCTCCTTTAATATAGACTTCTTTTCTACCGGCTCCTCCTTAATCTTAACCTAATCTCTAGCAAAACACGGAGGCTTGCCCTTGTAGTAGCAGTAGGCGTAGGTAGGGAGAGTCGTAGAAGTCTTGCACTCGAGTCCGCGATCCTTGCACTAGCCGCACTCGGTAACCGCCGGAATGCCTGTTTTTTTTTATTAGCCTGCGAGCCTTACTAAGAGCCGTACGAGCTACATTACCTTCGTCCGTCTCCATAACTCTGCATGCATAATCGTATCTTATAAGCATCTAACGTCCGCTCTTCTTAGTGTTTTTATTACTACTCTATGCTCTAACGAGGGCATCGTTCTATTAGAGGTCGGAGATGTACCAGAAGTCTTTAGAGGTGGCCGTAGCAGGCTTATCGTAGACGAGAAGGTCGGCAGGTAGCTAAGGAGCAGGAGCGATAGCTATAGTAAATGTGGTCGCTAGCTTATCGTCGTTGTCGTCGGAGAGAGAGAGTCCGCGTAGGCGATTGGGGTCGCGAGCCTTACCAAGTTCCGTATTAAGTAGTATCCAACCAGCCATTTTCACGTGCGCGCGCGGTACGATGTTGCGAGATGTGTGTATTATATAGCGAGCGCGCTGCGAGCGACGACGAGAGGTAGTAGAAGTAGTGGTGTTAATAAGAGGTTTAAGAGTCGAAGAAAATGACACTTATCTAACCAAACGGCGTATTAGCGCGCACTTACATGTGATTGTTGATAATTAGAGTAACTAGCGCAGTGACTAGCGCAGCTGTATGGCGACAATACAAGCAATTGGCGACAATAGTGGTGGTAGTAGTGTTATTGTAAAGTTGAAAATCGATGAATCCGCCTAAATGTCACTATGGGCCGCCATCCAGGGCAATGATGTTCCCGACATTTCAACGACACCGGCTTATGAATGCATACGACGACTTTATACAAGACTTCTCTCTGATTCAGATCTCAGCACGCATCCAGTCAACTTCCAGCGCACATCAACCCATACAAACCTCCTCCACCATCCAACAAACCATGGACCCAACTCTCTACAAATACCCATCTCCCCTCGAAGGCTGGGAAAGCAGCGAACCTCTCTCCGAGTAAAATTCGTCCACCACTACCTGTTTCCCTTACAGCACTTTCTAAGCTAACACCCCTCTCCCAGCGACCGCAACCCCGACGGCAAATCTCTCCAAAACCCACCCTCCACCACCCTCAGCAAAGCCTACACCGAATTCATCGAACCCCTCGCCAAAGACGACCGCGGCGCCTTTGACGCCCACATTTACTTTCTGCACACCGACGAGCGGGAGACGAGTTTTGCCAAAGCGTTGCATGAACGCGTGAGGCGGGAATGTACGCACATCCTCCCTGACTCTCCAACCCACCCCTACTTTATCCGCTGATGGAGGTATTCCTAGTTCCCGAGTTGCGAGTCTACCCACTCCACCAGCACCCCATCGGCCCTCATCCAGTGGGCATGTTCGAAGTGAACCTCTTCACACCGCAGCAATTCGGAGCGTTTGTGAGTTGGTTGGTGATTCATCGGGGTCCGTTGAGTGTGTTGTTGCATCCGAATACGGGGGATGCGATGCGGGATCATACGCAGAGGGCGATTTGGTGAGTGTTTCGTTCGGGCCCTTATTGGGAAAGTTGGAATTTGTGCTGATGATTGCTGGCCGTGGTAGGATGGGAGAGAGGTATCCTTTGCAGACGGGACCGTTGAGAGGGGAGTGAGGGGTGGATGTTTGGGTAATGGAGGCGTTGGACAGTAGAGTTCGCGAGGACAGATGGGTGATTGTTTGTGATGTTGTTGTGAAAACGCAGTCAAAAGTACCTCATGCTCGAGTGTTTCGCTCTCTTGGTGCTCGTCATTGCAGACTGCGGACGCTAAAGGAGCATTTGCTCGCAGATGTTTTCCAACACAGAGCCGTCCAGGCTTCTTCTCATCAATCAGTGAAACCGCTGCTCCAACCGTTCCATTCCCAAGGGTATCAAGTCCCGAAACGCCAACGCACATAAAGCAACAGCATTCCCTCAATCACCCACCCCTTGTCGGCACACAACCCGCAACCCCCGCCATCAGCAGCACATAAACCCCTCCACAAACCACCCACTCACCTCTCTCCATCAAATCCCTCAACCTCGTCGCAGTCCCCACCACAAACGCAGCCCCCGCAATAAGCAACGTAACCGTCAACCGCCCCGCAAACGTCGGAATAATCGAGAAGAGCAAAATCGGCAACATCAGCGCGAGTGGTAAGCACGAGACCACCACTGCATTCATGGAAGGCGACGGCGAAGAGATCTCGATCTGCTCAGCCTGCGCAGCTTGCGCAGCCTTTAATGCGGGTTGGCGAGAAGTTTTAATGTGAAAGAGATCCCCCTCAAATTCCAGGAACTTCGACTCAACCTCATGAATCGGCCTCCTCTCTTCCAACCACGCACGATACTTACCCACCTGCTCTGCCCCAGCAGGACTCGACTCCTTCTCCATCGCCACAAAAGAAGTCATAGCGCGAGAATACTGCTCTGTCTTGAGGAAAATCCTCCCCAGCAGAGCCGTTCGGCGGTGATGCACTTCCGTTCCTCCTACCGACTCGGCGCGGCGGGAAGCAGGTTGTCGCGGCTGATCGACGGGGGTAGGGGGCTCCATCTGAGCGATGATCTCGTCGAAAGTGCGGAGTTGAGACTCCATTTCGCTGAGTTCGTCTTGAAGGTGGAGGAGGATGCGGTGGTTGAGGTAGCAGAATTTGCGGTAGAGGGGTTGGATGGGGGAGGTGGGGGTGGAGAGTTCAAGGGCGAGGAGTTCGTAGCCAGTTAGGGTGCGTTTGGATAGGTCTGGTGCGTCCGGGGCGGGAGGGCGGTCAGGGGTGGCGACATGACCTGGCTGTTCGGGATGGGGGTAGGGTATTGGTGCTGAAGGGTGGTGGTAGTGCTGCATTGCTGTGAAGGGTGGATATGGAACACTGGAGCCAGCAGATCCGGTCGAAGAGCCCGAGTATGATCGATATTGGTCGTAGTCTGGCAGGGTGGGATGTTGGGCATACTGCTGCGATTGTGAAATAGACTGGTGGTACTGCATCGCTTCCCGCTGTTGCCTCAATTTGTCCTCATGTCGAGATGAACGCAATAATGAACTGCTTCTGCCATCCGAGCCAGCGGCAGATTGATTCGAGGCGTCCGCACTACCATCTTCGTGGATTTGGTAGCCTATACGCCGAGACTTGTCCATAGAGGCGCCACTCGACTTGGGACCGGGCCCTGGTGACTCCGCAGAAGCAGAAAATTGCGAATCATACTTGCGACGCAATTCTGACACACTGCCCGCAGAGCTTCCATTACGTGTCGTGGTAGGCGACGGACAGGAGGAGAGAGAGGACGGGGTTCCTGGATGTTCACTCGAGCCAGCGTCAGAGCGTTGATCATGCGATGACTTGGTGGACGAGCTGGAAGCCACAGAACGGGCGTCCTCCTCGTCTTCACTGGTCTCCATATAGTCGAAGACGTTCAGTTGTGAATCGTCGTTGTTGTCGACAGTGGGAGCGGTCTTGGGTTCGCTGTGGTCTCCACCTGCCTCAGGGCTAGGGTTCTCACGGTTGTAATATGACCGCTGAGTGATGGTGGTATTGCTACTGCTGTCCGAGACACCCGTAAGACCTGACAGGACCGATAGCAAGGACGGACTGACTCTCAACAATGGCTCGGGTCGTTTCGATAGACTCCCTACTCGGTGCTTCGTCGGCCGACGATCCTTCGCACCAGTCTCCTCTCTATGTCGATGTCGACGAGTAGAACTTCCTTGCGAAGCTTTCCCAGATCCAGAAGTCCTGCTAGGTGTCCGCGTGGATGTGCCAGATTCAACCGACTCCAAAATTCGACCAAGCCGTGTCCCAAAGAACTTCCCAATGTCGCCTTCTGTATTCCCACTCCGAGCTTTATGACCACCACCACTCGACGACGCACCCGCTCTTCTTCTGGTTGTGCGCCTGCGTCGAGCAGGGTCTTCCTCAACAACGTCCACCCACTCCACCGCAGAGGACGACCGGCCTGACTCCTGGAGCACCGAGCTCTCAGTCTTGCTTCGGCGTCGCGACGCCAGGGTTCGTTCGCTTGAAGGTCTTGAGCCCTCCTCCAATGGTCTCGAGACGACGACCTTGGATGCCACGGGCGAGGATGTTCGTCCTGTGGTTTGCGGCTGTTTGGTTCCAGGAGAATGTCAGTCGCAAGAGCGGTCTGCGGCGAGTGAGCACAGCAGGAGAAGGGTTCGGCAAGGAGCAGGGAACCGGTAAGAAGAGAAGACAAACATCCGAACCAGACTTACCATTTCCCCGGATGTCTGGACTCTGGAGACTCTAGACCGAGTCAGTCGGAACTATAGGTGTAGAGGCGTAACGAGTAAGTGAAACACAGCAGCGAAGGAGCGAGTGAGTCGTGGAGCCCGGCGATTGCGCGCCATCGGCAGTGAGAGAGCGATGCGCAGGCAGAGAGAAAGAGACTCAAAGAGTGGTGGTCCCACCGCAGGGCCAGCCGGGAAAAGGCTTGTGTCACTGCTGTGTGGTGAGAGGTGAGAGGTGATCAGTGAGACGGAGCGGGTGTGTCGATGTAGATGTGGTTGTGGTTCAGGGGTCGGCCGATGCGGTGATATTTCCTCATTGACCGGGGGGGGGAGCGTCCATTGGGAGTGAGTTGGTGGAGATGCGCTGGCCATGTCTCCGGCGAAGCAGCGGGGCGCGATGCATCATGCAGATGGTTGGTGGATGTCGCAGATGATGTGTCGTCGTGGTTGTCATTTGACCGCAGCCTCCGACGTGGACGTGGACATGGACATACTCCACTGGCAAACAATTGGTGGTTGTGAGAGTGAGAGGATTTCACCTCCGGGAAATGCATGTCACATTCCTCGGAGCTATCAAACTTTGGTTCGTGCGATATGACGGGAGGGTCCTCGGTTTCAACCTTTCAACCCACCACCACAGCACCCGACGACGCCCGCAATCGTGCATTGCACACATGTCGGCGATGGTACAGCACACTATCGTCGTCCAATTATTTCGCTGGCATGAGGATGAGGAGCCGAGTTGGAGTCTTGCCTCGAGACGAGCTGGGATCTCACAGATCAAAAATCCTCGACATGTGAGCCAACGGAAGCATATGTTTGATGGAATCCAATGGTCGAGTAGATGAGCTCCGTACTGCAACAGACGAAGCTCTTGCTCGTATGCCATGAGAGAAACCGGCATCATTTCTCTCGAAACCAATGGTCAGACACCCTGCGCGTCCTTCCAGCTTCCGCTCTGCTCTGCTCTGCTCGGTTCTGGGTTGGCCAGACGCACCAGCGTCTAGACGCGCATTCCTTTCAACTATGATCCGTCGTTGATACCATGTCCATTACGCCTGAACGTCCTCCATTCGCTATTGTTACAGCCTGTACAAGCCCTTCGCTCTCAGGAAAGGGTATAATCTCCCAAAGTATGCTTCTCCAAACGCCAGAATCGCCGAATGAGCGCTATGCATTCATATGTTCCATCTCGTACACCTCCTCTGGGCTCGCAGCGCATATAAACATCGTCTCCCCAACCCGCTCTCCTAACCCCCGAGCCATCCATTCTTCTTCTCGTCATAGCGCACAATAATCACCTTATGCCTCCTCCCATTCACTCTCCATCAAGGCACAACCAAAACCCCACAACTCCCCGCCTGCGCCACAACACTCTTCACCACCCCCCTCAACTCCAACCCACTCAACCTCTGCTCACTCTGCTTGATCCTCGCAATCTCCCACACATGCTTCAGACTCACCGTGCCCACGCTCCCCAACATACTATTCCCCGGCGGCGCACCGCCCGAATGCGTGCTCTTCCCCATCGCACCTGCGCCCCTCGCTTTCGGTCCCGCGGTATTACCCGCTCCTTTGAGTTTGTTCTTCGTCGGGGAGACGCCGGCGGCGGAGAGGAGGAGGGTCGCGGTGGGAGGCGTGCGGAGCTCGAAGTGGAAGGAACGGTCCGGGCGGACGGTGACGCGCGCGGGGACGGGGGTGCCGGGGATGTAGTTTGCTGTGCCTGTGAAGCCATCCATCGTTAGTGAGGTTCTGGGTGTGCGTATAAGAAGGGTGAAGAAACGTACGAGCGTTGAACTCCTTGCAAAAGTCCATGGACTTCACGCCTTTGGAACCTAGCGCTGGACCAACGGGAGGTGAAGGCGAGGCTTGGCCGGCGCCGACGATGAGTTTGACGATTTGGTCGCCTTGGACGACGCGTTTGGCCATGATTTTTGGGGGATGCGGTGGATGAGGAGAGGTGCGGGTTGCGAGAGGATGGATGTCGAGCTCGGGCATTGATGAAAGGCTGCCAAGATATATTGAAAGGCTTTACGACGGATACGAGACGGTTTCGGGAGATTGAAGGTGTTCGGCGAGAGACTGGTCTGCTTTTCGCCAGGACGTCCTCAGAATTGCACGATACAACAGTGACAGCATGAGAGGTTCGCAGCTCTGAAGATCGTCTCGTGCTATGCATTATGATTATGTACTCTCCTCTCGCCACCCGAGTCTTCTCTCACAGCCAGCATGATCATTCGTAAACACCTAAACCGTGGCTCACCCTCATCAATGCCTCGCCCGCTGCGCTCCTTTCAGGCGCGATAAAAGCTGACTCCAGCTACCCGCCTACTCCGAATCTATGCATGGTGATCGTGGTCTGCTTGCCCAATCCTGCCATGTCCCGCCTTCCCTGTATGCTCCATCTCCTCCTCGTTTGCCCTCCTGTATCCCACATATCCCCCAAGCGAGTGTCGCTGTACAAACAATACAAGAGCGAATGTAGGGTATCTCTTCCTCGCGCAAATAAAAAATGATTCCCGGCCTGGCACTGTGTAGCGCAGGCCCACCGAAAGAAAACGCCTTCTCACTCAGCATTAAAAAGGTCTTCCTCTCTTCGTCTCCACTGAAAGATACCCGCTGAAAATGCTGCAGATAAACCCCATGACACCTCTGTAGTCGTGAACGCCGTGCAGAATGCATATCAGTAACAGTGTATATGTCTTCCGTCATCCCTCCTCGTCAAAGCCGTGCATATTCATCTCGTCGTTGTCAAGTCCTACGTCCGCGCCTATGCTTTCTGGTACTCGTTATCGGACGAGGCAGCGAGAGTTTCGCCTTCCCATTGCTCGTTGTCGCCGATCGGAGAGCGCATGCCAGTGGAGGGCTCGCGGCTGGAGGAGGAGAAACTCGAGCTGGAGCCAATTGTCCACTCATCGCTATCACCGCGGAGGGCCAGCTCGTAGTCGTCCAGATCCGTGAGACCGTACGCATAGGATTCATTCAATTCGCCGTGCTCAACGTAATCGTAGTCCCAACGGAACATCTTGCCCGGTTGCAGACGAGGAAGATAGCTGCCTTTGGCGATGAAGTAGGCGATTGCGGCGATGACGCTGCCGCCGACGAGATCTACGGCGTAGTGGTGGCTGAGATACATCGTGGCGTACCACATCCAGAGGACGTAGAAAGTGAAGAGCGGGCGGAGTTTCGGGAAGGTGTGTGACATGAAGAGGGCTTCGATCGTGGCGTTTCCAGAATGAAGCGATGGAAATGCGCCAAAGACGAGGGGTGATGCGGTGAAGGTGGATGTGTAGAGGTCAATCCCGAACAGCTTGTCAATGGCTGCCAGACCTGCGGGAGATCCGGGGATGGAGTAGTTCGCGGGTGCCAGGCCGTAGAGGTTCTCATACCACGGTGCACTGCACGGGAACATGATCTGGATCATGACACCGGTGATGTTCATGTATCCAAATGCTCTCGCGAAAGTGGGAGTGGTACCTGGCGGGCCGAAAATGAACATGATGCCAGAACAGACGAATGGTGCTCCAAAGTGCGTTATCCCGTATGGCAGCCATGCGAGCACGTCTAGGAACGAGTTCTTGTGTGCAGAGAGGATGTTGCTCAAGTTAGCGCCGTATAGTATATTCTCCAGCGCAGGCAGAACCCGTACCCAAATGCGTGGTCGGTATGCCGGTGGTATGAATTGGCAGGCGAAGAAGAGGACTAACCAGCCTGCTATAGGCAAGAAAGGCAGCAGAAACTGCCGTGTTATGGGTATTGCCAGGCCGGTCAACAAAGCTGTGGCCACCAGTCCTTTCTTCAACGGTCCCGGGTGTTCAATCATGCAGAGAGCAAAGAGACCAATCGCAGCCAGAAAGAGGTATTGTGCGTCATATTTCGTCCAGTGATGTGTTCGCAGGGCTCGAATGGTGTTTATCGGGTTGAAGGAGGTCTCGAGAGAGGCGATGGAGGAGGTGGGTGAGGATCGGGCGCTGATTTTCGACTTCGTGGCTCGAAATCGCCTCCGTATTCGATGTGGGACGTGGAGAGGTATTGATGGTAGCGAGAAAGGTAATCGTGGGAGTGAGAATCGTGTCGCGGAGCCGTCGCCGGTGGAGGACGGGTAGGCCGCCATGGTGGTGACAGGCGGGAGGAGGCGGCGGTGTTGACAGTATCGAGGTCGATGTGCTGGGGTTCGCGAAGTCGAGTATCGGGTTGCGCGATGTGGACCGGGGGTGATGTGCTTCTTTGGTGGTGGTGGTACGGGCGGGTTGGCAGCGCGACGACGGGAGAGAGGAGAGCGACACAACGCTCACGCGACAGCACGTCGAATCGGTTCAGGCGACCGAAAAGGCTGCAAGCAGAAAATGGCGGAGGATGTTTTAAAGGGATCGTCCTGAACGTGGGAGATGAGCGGATCCTAGCGCGCAGTAATGAGATGAGGCCCCGGGAAGTTCAAGTAAGCGCTCCGTCCGGGATTCCGCGAACGTCGAATCCTGGAATTTCGTGCCCGTGAAACACCGACCTTCCGATGCCGTGAGACGCAGAAGAAACAGGGACACGATGAGGCTGTGCTGCGTGGTGGTATAGGTAGGTAGGTAGGTGAGGAATATGAGATTGTAGGTGGAAGTGTGTGAATAATGAAGAACGGGGAGGGAGTGCTTGTCAGAGGCGCAGCGGCCGGATGGTCTTGTCCTGGATCATGGATGATGACTTTGCTTGATCTGATCCTACTACTACTACTACGGGCCGTACTGCACTGCTCATCCTTCACCGTGGCGCATCGCATGAAAGACACCGAATCGCAGCAGTCACCACAAGCCATGGAAGCGCCCAGCACCAAGCAACCAAGCTCTGTCGCACGGCGCTGCTTGCGTTGCTGACCGATCTGATGTGAGGCGCAGGAATTTCCTGGGCGAATTGGCCGAACGCAGCGAATCACACGTCCCTTGTGCAGACCAGCTCTCTCTCTCTGCGAAGCCTTTCCGAGCCATCCGAGCACGTCGATTCTGCGATTTGCTTCCGGCAACTGGCGAAAACGTTAAATACGCCGTTTCGACGTCACCCCGCGCTAGACTTGTGCAAATCATTTCGTTTATCGCGTGATGTGAAGAACACGATGCTCGGGTCGCCGCGACCATGTATAAGGTATCTATATATCCACGCGCGGCCAGCAATGCCCTGGCACTCAGACTTCATACTCTGATCAGGGCAAATCCTGCAACACTCGGCGCTCCGTGTGCAGTTCCACCCAGCGGTCCACATCCATGTCACCGCCATGTGAAATTCCAGCCCAGCTCTTGGCGGCATGTGCAAGCCGCTTTCGATCAATCGGCGGACCACGGAGCTAGATCAAGTCCGGCTTGCGAAATGTGAAAATGCAATCACAGAAGCACGCTTGCAACTTCCGCCAGCCTTCCGATGGATGTGACTTGGAACTCACGTCGTCTGATCATCACCTCGAGCTGTGAGGAGAGACGAATCAGAAGACGCATCAGATGAAGCGTGTGAGGACCCCAGCGGCCAGCACATCCTTCCAGGCTGCCACATATCACGCCCAACACGCCGCCATCATGCTTGCACCTTGGCGTGTTGTCCAAGCTGTGGCTCATGCATCGGCCGTCGGCCTCTATACTTCGCATGAGCAAGATTCACAGCCACATCTTGCAGGTTTACGCGGAGCACGAAAGATAGCGTCCTACAAGGCTACGGACAAGTAGTATGGGTAAGCAAGGGAGACCTTGCACATGCCGCCACCTCACCTACAGTTCTCCATTTCATCCAAGCTTGCTCTTGACAAAGGCCAACGCATTCTGACCGTAGATCCTGCCATAGGCCTGGTGGGCGGCGGCGTCGTTACCAGTGCAGCAGTATCTGATGATCCAATTAGCACTCGGAATCACTCAGGACTTGGCCCTGGAGTGGACTCCTTACGGATCAGCCGCATCGCAATAGGATCTAATGCGAGCAGCGAAGGTGCTGCAAGAGAAACCGGCAGGGCGAGGAGAGAACTGCGAAAGACACATCAGCATACAATACATTGGTCAGCGGACATGACCTTGTCGTTGACTTACTCCTTGGGCATTGCAGCTCCCGTATCCGAACACCGACTTCTCAGCCGGTGAGTTCCGGGGATTGCCGGCCAAGATGATGGCCTTGACAGCCGTGCCAGCAGCAGAGGTCAACAAGGCGCGGGTGTCAGTGAGGCCTGCAAAGCAAAGTGTACAAGGTCAGCGGATGTCGTAGACTTCGAAGCATGGATGGAAGCCTGGCGTCCGAGACAGTCTTGGACAATGGAGGCCTTCTGCACTTCGGTTTCTTACCTTGATTCGGGTCTCCGCCGCCGCAGATGGCATTGTCGGAGATTTGCGCGCCCTGGATATCGTCAGCTCTGATGGATGAGAAGCACACACACACACCACCTCTGCCAAAGGACATACCTGCGAATACCCGACGACGACGAGCTTTGCCTGAGGGCATCTCTGGTTGAAAGAATTGATCTGGTTGGCGATGTTGGCCACACCAGTCCTCATTGAACTGCCATAAGAGTCTCCACCAGTGGCTGGATAGTTGATCGCCTCCGTGGTGGCCGAGGGATATGCGCCTACGATGAGATTGATGAAGACGCCTGCGGTTCCAAAGCCTGGCGATGCTGTCGTCTCGCGCGCGCCGAAGATGTGGATTGGCGGACAGCCGGACTGGCGATCTTCCAAGCTTGGGAGAGCTTGCCCGCTGGCGACCAACACCGTCGCGATGGAAACGAATTTGGAGAAGAACATGTTTGGTATGGTGAAGACTCCAGCTGCGAAGTTGAGTGCTGGAAGATGGACGTGGAGGTAGATGAGGCAGGCAAGGTAAGTTCGAAGATGTCTTGCACACTTTCCAACATCAGGATAAATTGCCATACACCATCGCTTCCATCATTACCACTGGTCCTACCGATTCGGGCGCTTTACAGCTTCACTCTGGATGAGTTGGCAGCGAACGTCCGTCTCGTCTACGCGCTTTTACCCACCCCGACGAATCAGACGGTCTCCGAACTCGTGGTGGACTTCGACGACAACGCGTTGTCGTCGATATACAACCCGTGACCCACCGCATCGGGCTTCATGCGTTCAGAGAATATAGCACATGGCCCACTCAGGCTGATTCTCGGGTCGGCGTCGTCGAACATTTCGTCCGTTTTAGCGATTATACCATGCCTGCAATTCAGCCTATACTCCAGACAAAGACAAAGGACCACACGACCACCACACTCCAGCCATCCTGCACGAGCTTTGCCATCCAAACAATCCCGGACAACCTCGTGCGCATTTCCCAGGATCAACCGTGGTGGTTCCCGAACGCTTCTCCACTGCATGTTCGCCTAGCACAAGCATCTTGCACTAGCGTCAGAATCATAGTGTTCGGCCAGCACTAGCTCGACACCCGTTGGCCTTGCACCTTCCCGATTGCTGATTCGTGTCGTTCACGCGTTTGACATGTATTGCGATGGTGTTACCATTACGGCGAAGCGATGTGACATCTCCATTCCTCCGGACGACACGGTGGAGATGAAGATATGGCTCGCATTTAGCCGCGACGACGAATCGACGACGATCTCGGTGCCAGTTATGAGACTCTTTCGACGTATAAGATTCACCTCTCCTTCCTCATAGCAAGTCCCCATCAACTCTGTCAACACCTTCATCTTTCAGCTTCGAGATCAAACAAAGTCATGCTCTTCACACGCGCTCTGCTCGGCCTCGCCGCCGCTACGTACTCTCTGGCCGCTCCCATCACCGAGGCCTCTCCCAACCCGGACTCGGCCACCCACCTCTTCGCTCGCGAGAGCCCGGGCACTGGCACGAACAATGGCTACTACTACTCCTTCTGGACCGACGGTGGAGGCCAAGTGAACTACAACAATGGCCCGGGCGGCTCGTACACGGTCTCGTGGAGCAACGTTGGGAACTTCGTTGCGGGCAAGGGTTGGGCTACAGGGTCTGCTAGGTGAGTTTCTTCCTGTTCCATTCCATCCGAGTGATTCAAGAAATGAGCCGGGTTTGCTGAACCTTTCACTCCAGAACCATCAACTACTCCGGCTCCTTCAACCCCTCCGGCAACGGCTACATCGCCGCCTACGGCTGGACCCGCAACCCTCTGATCGAATACTACGTCGTCGAATCCTACGGCACCTACAACCCCAGCTCTGCGGCTCAGAAGAAGGGAACCGTCACCACCGACGGCGGCACCTACGAGTAAGCTGATGAGATCCGACCCAACCTATCCCAATCACATTAGCTCTAACGCAGACACAGTATCCTCCAAACCACCCGCGTCAACCAGCCCTCCATTGACGGCACGCAGACCTTTCAGCAATTCTGGAGCGTGCGCCAGCAGAAGCGCGTCGGCGGCACGGTGACCATGAAGAACCACTTCGACGCTTGGTCGAGGCTGGGCATGAAGCTGGGTTCGTCGCAGAACTACCAGATTTTGGCGACCGAGGGATACCAGAGCAGCGGGTCTGCGAGCATCACCGTTTCGTAGATTGGATGTGGTTGAGGAAGTGTTTTTCGCGTGTTGCATGGAGTCGTGGACATTCGTTCTTGTGTCGGGAGAGTCGGAAGCAGTACATCGTCGAACGGTGTTGAAATCGACAGGATACGCTTTTTTATGTAGACGGATCAATTGATGTGTGCTACGGTTCTTGGGTCCAGCTCCGTGGTCGTGATCTGCTTCTGTTCGTGAATAATGGTTGGTCCATGAGGAACCTGCACATTTCGTCTTCCCCAATGCAAACTTCTCGACTGTGCAGGACAGTAACATGGCTTTGTGTGATTCTGTGAGACCTCTCATTACTTATTGCGGGCACAGTGTGCTTAGGCTAAGCCAACTCAACTCCCAAGGGTGTTTAGTAGACAATGCATGGAGCAGGTCGAGAGAGCAAATTTCCACCAATGGCAAGAGGCAGAGGAGAGCAACGGCGAGAAGAAATACGATGACTCGAGGCCTGTCGAAGTCAGCACGGGATTGTGGCTGTGAAGCAGCGACGTGTTCATTGACAAGGGCGAGTTCGTATTTGGAAAAGCCGAGACATGGTATTCCCATCCATGCAGCAAGGTAGAACCACGTCCCCTTCCGAGAAGACCGGTCGAAGGGTATTGCAATCGACCGGAGACACTTTCAGTAGACGGAACAATCGATGCGTGCTAAAAGTATACGGTCATGGGTCTACTTTCGTGATTCCGTGGCGTGTTCTGCCGCCGTGATGGCGAGTGAGGAAGTCTTCGGTCTTCGTGTGTCGTCTCTCTTGCTGGAATCCTGCGACACAGTACTCTATAGGATAGGAACTTGCGAAGTCTCTCGTCCTGCGAGGATGATTCCATCTCCGTCCTGGTAGGTGTCTACAGCAGTCGAAGAACGGAGCAGGTCGAAGAGAGGGAGGTCTAGGAGGTAGTTAGTCTCACGGCTGACCAGATGATGTGCACCAACCTAAGGTTTCCCTGCATCTGTGGGGGCCGGAAAGAAAGGTGGGGCCAAATCGCGTCTCCCGACCGCGACCGCGACTCTTCTCGACCTCGACATACATCATTCTTATACCTCACTTTGGGGCCTCCTGCTGTTCCAACCATGTCGGTCGACACGAACGAGAACAGCATCGGCGTCGATGTCCTCCGATCGCATATCAAAACCTGGGAGAGCTCTTTCCAAGCGGAACATGGACGCAAACCCGAACGCGCGGATATCAAGAAGGACGCGACTATAGGTGAATTTCTAGTTTGACTTCGTGAGAGGGAGAGAAGACTGATATGCGAAACTCAAGCTGCAAAGTACAAACAATATCAAACCGCGACGCGACCCTCCACCACCTCCCGAAAGTTCACGAAACCGCGAGACGCCCTTCGAGAGAAATCCGGCAACAGCTCAAGCAACACATCCATAGCAAGGACACCTTCAAAAGCCTTCCGCACAACTACTCATACCGCCGTCCTCTCCCCCGTCAAGGAAGTGGAACCCACACCCGCCCACATCCGCCTCGCGCTCGGTCCCACGCCTCAAAAAGATGGTCAAGTCTTGGGGATTTTCGACCTGTTATCCGGCACACCTTCACGGAACGACTCCGTAAAAGTCGCACATCTTGTCGCTGGAACGCCGAGTAAAGCTACAGCAGTCTCGGCGGAAGGCGGCGTGGAGAGGACTCCTCAGTCATCGAGTAAACGCTTCTACCTGGATGCATTTGCGGGAACGCCGTTGAAACGAAAGAGGGAGGATGAGACGGCAACACCCAGCTCTTCGAAGAGGAAGTATGCTACACCGTCCTTCCTGCGCCGCAGCTTCCCTCTCGCTTCGATCGATGAGGACGGTCCGGATACAACGGGTTCATCTATGGCAGCGCCGTTCAGGAAGAGAGGTCTGGTGCGGAGTCTGAGCAGCATTATCCAAAATCTCAAGAGGCAGGAGGAAGAGCGCATGGACGAGGACTGGGATATCCTGAACGAGATCGAAGAAGAGCAGCAGAACGGCGGCGATGTAGCAGGAAAGAAAACCGCAGCGACATCGAAAGTGCTGGTGCTGGATAGTCAGACGGGAGACATGCCTCTCGGACCTGATAAAGCGCCGGAGTCGGGGGAAGACGACGAAGTGGTGGGCAAGGGTGATCGACCGAGAAAGGCGTGGAAAAAGAAGGGACTGAAGAGGCAGACGAGACGGGTGATTATGCGGCCTGTGAAGCGGAAAGCTGGGAAGGAGGGAGCGGGATTGGAAGATGTGGCTGAGGAGGAGGAGGGACAGGAGGTGATCGAGAAGGAGGTAGAGGTGGTACCGGAGACGCAGCTCGTGGATGGAAGAGAGGAGAGTGATGCGTATGAGTCAAGTGGGGAGGAGGAAAGCGATGAAGAGGGTGCTGGGAAGAAGACTTCGAAGCGGAAAGTCACGAAGGCGAAAGAGAAAGATGGCGAGGCTGGAAACGGGAAGGAGGAGAAGATCAAGCCGAAGAGGAAAGTGAACGAGTTGGCGCATGCGAACTTTTGCAAGTTGAAGATCAAGAACAAGAACTCCAAGGCCAATGGAAAGGGTGGTGGGAGGAAATTCGGCGGCAGACGTTAGAGCTGTATCCTGGTTGTTGAGACGACGAACGACAACCGCGAACATGCTATACTTTCGGTATCCATTGACTAACACACGGCGTCAACGTGATGGACGGACTGAGCGCGCGTTGCAGACAGCTATCTGCACATCATACGGCTTGCCTTCGACACATCTTGGCGAGGCAGGCGCGCAGTCTGATCTTCCCTTCCGCTTTGGCAAGATCGGCGCTGCTACTCGAATCACTGGGAATTGTTCTGGAAGGCCAACGCCGTCCATGCCAGCAGCGACGATGCAGCGTGTGAGCGCACCGAAATGCCGTGCCTGCAGACCGGATGTGAGCTTGATAGTCTGATTGCAAGGAGAGGATTCCATGGAGCCCCCTGATCCCACCGCTTGCCTGCAGATACGGACACGCGAGAAACGCAGTAAGGATGCCGCACGTATGATGTATCATATTCAACGATCTCGGACGAATGCCATCGGTCAATTCCCATCTCCATGACATTCTCTGACATTCTCGCTCAATGTGAGTCCTTTGTTTGCTGATAGTGAACTTCGACAGCACCCAGCCAAGAAGCGCATCTGCCGATATTGCGAAGTATGCTGTCGACAGAAGATCATCGCGGACAGTACACTGGCCAGCGTCGACGCATCCGCGGGTTCAGATGTGTTGTGCTATACTGTGGCGTAGCAGTGGATGCGACGAGAACTTCTCGTCTCGCGAGGCATGACTCCCTCACGAATGATGTACGCTGGTTCGGTCTCCAGTGTGATCCGATCTCCGGTGTGAGACGAATCAAACGTAAGGACTGCTGCGACGGTGAGCGACGAGCATCGGACAGCCAAGATCCGGCGACGAGCCTGTGGATATACACGCACTCACGGCGTAAATGAAGTTCGCAAACTGATTGACGGCGGGAGGCTTGGGACAGCCGAGCTCCAAGTCGACGTCCAGATTTTCACCGGTTGCCGACCTATCTTTACTGTCTATTGTGATACTGCGTATTGGTAAAGAGCGAGACAGACCTTGTCACAAAGTCCGATTCGAGCACTTTCAGAGCAGCGCGTACATTATAAAGGAAGCGACAAGAGTCGTCAACCTCAGATGGCCGGCTTGAGATCCTATGGCAAATCACTTGTGCAGCCCTTCGGAACTGCCGTGTTCCGTGGTTTTCTCCATGCTACTGTCAGGCCATGCCAAGCATCGCGGTCGAACTTGCAGTCGGAAGACAGCCAAGTAGAGCACGCATCGGCGTGCGTATGTGCCCTTGTATGCGATCAATCGCCGACCAGGAGAAGCTCGTAGGGGGATCGGTGCTTCTTGCAGGCACGATCAACCCTGCGAAATGGTGCCGACGGTGCCTTCGTACCAGTAGGTCGGAAGTGGACTCCGATCTGAGCAAGGAATAGAACAGCAAGCGCGAAGGAGTAGTGAGTCGAACGAGAATCACAAGCCCGGCAAGAGAGCCGAAGTATCTCCTACAGACTAGAAGGTCGAGCGATGCACGATCTGCCACGCCTCGCATCAGCCGCATCGAGGATTCTCGTGGCTTGGCCTCGACTACCTGAATCGGACATTGCGTTCAGCATCACCTATAAGCAGTTCGATCCGTCGCGATCACGCAAAGGGTCCATTCGTTTCACGCTCGTGACGTCAAAAGAAAAAACCAATGATCGAGCCGTGCGAGCATGTTTGAATCGAACGTGGCTTGTCCTTTGCCGCAGAGCCGCATGTCGAGCATGTCGATCGTCGATCTGACACGCGCAGGTTCGTCATTTTCGGGCTGTAAGGACTTTACTCCGAAAGTTGCAGGTCGACATCGTTCGATGGAGAGACACATCGTGCATGTCGGGCAGGCCTCATTTCGGTCGCCGCCCGTCAATATGGAAGTGCTGGATGGGCAATGAGAGACCCAAATGGCACATCTTCGGTGAATGACAATGCAGTCCGAGTAGTTCAAGTAGCAAGGGCCCTGGCGTGCGAGATTGCGGTGTCACTCAGGCAGTGTTGAAGAGGTCAATGTGATGGTATGCGTGTGTGTATATGGGATGGCGGTCATTCATATCCATCGATGGTTGTACACTGTCCAACCGAATATGGTATCGGCGATGAAACGTAGTGCTATACTTGAAGTTCGAAGGAAGAAAGAAGATCCAGCCCAGTCCGGACCCTTTCTTTGTCGATCTGCACTACCAACGGAAGTCGTCCACGATCGAACTTCTCCCACCTTGTTGAACGTCACTTGTCCCCTGGCCATCATCGGCCCCATCGCGCTTCTCGCCGCACGATCGTGAGGTTGGCCATGTCAGCCCTCACTGCCATCGCGTTTCTGGTTCGGAACGGTCGATCTGCGACGTCCAACACCGGTGCGCAGCCACTGTTAAGTCTTCGCCCAGGACACGTCCCCGAACTGCTGTCGATTCGCTCCCGATGCACATCGATTTTCTGATGCGCTGCCCTACCATATCGGTGCGACTGGACTGAAGCAGTGGTGAATCGCCGCTCTATGAGTCCCGAATTGCCCATCGATTCGTCCAGCCCTGCCGCTCGCGGGCCATATCGCCCTGTTTGACTCTATGACAGATGCCGTTGTACCCTTTCGCATCCACGCATCCCTCTGTACTGCCTATACGTTGCATCCTGCCACCAACACCCACGCAGTAATTCAACGCACACGATAATCCGGACCAATTTGTTGTCACATTCATCCACAGACAGCATAGACGCTCTCCCTATGGATCCCGACCTGGAAATCAACCCCTAACCGCACGATGGCATCAAAAGACGCCCAAGCCGCCGCCGTGCAATCTGGCCAGACGATCGCGCCGACAACGCTCAACAATCCTCGTCGGCCTCCCGCCCACCGCTCCGTGTCGCTCTTACATTCACAAAAGCGCCAAGCCGCTCAGCAACAGCAGGAGCAACAGCAACAGCACAATAGCGACTCTTCCTCGCCAGACAGCAACGATCCGAGCTCGAAATCCTCTCCCACGGGCCTCAAGACGGGTAAAGGAAGCTCAGGCGAAAGTAGCAATGCCGACAAATGGTTCGACCAGTCCAACAACGAGCTCCGCGATGCCAGCGCCACTTTCGCCGACGGCGATCCGCCTTTCTTCATGCGGAACTCCTCCTCATCCGAGACTCCACCGGAAGCGCAGCGAAATAATGCCAATTACACTGGTGTCGCGAGTGCACTGCCAATGCATGCTGATCTGTTGAGGATCGGTACCGATGGAAGCAGCACAGAAGAGTATCGCGGCGTGATCGATGATCTGACGATTGAGAACAAGAAGTTGAAGAGAAGGTTGAAGAAGTATGAGAAGATGCATGACTCCCACCTGAAAGATGAGAGGTTGTTTGAAGTCAGGATACATGGCCTGCCCACCGAGAAGAAACGCGAACTGGAAGAAACTCTCCGCAAGTTCGCGGAAGGTTTGGTTAATAACGCTTTCCCATCGAATGGGTACAACGGACTTATGCCAATGTTGCCGAAGGACAAGACGGCATCCTCGATGACATCTCTCCAGCAGACCGACTCGGCTTATGCGTCAATGTCGGCATCAGGTCAAGGTTCATCGAGTCTAGGCAACGAAAGCCGTCCCATGAAGTCCTATGCGGTTGGTCAGAACGCGGCGTCGAAACGTGAGAACATTCACAGCTTCCTCCACCACATCCCGGAAGGCCTCTTGCCTCAGTCCAGTCCTGTGAACATGACTGAACGCATGAAGAAGAAGATTGTCGTGCGTCGCTTGGAACAGATTTTCGCAGGCAAGGGAGCCGCGCTTGGCGGTCACCAACATCCTCAGCAACAACAAGAGGTATCAAATTTGGCCGCCAGAGCCGACAAGACCGACACCGAAGCACATGGTCGTGCTGCTGCACGAGCTGAAGGTCACCGCGAAGCCAACATTATGGTCGGAGAGGTTGAGGATCCCGCCGACCCTCCTCACAGCAAAGCTTCTCATGAAGCTTCGCCAAACAGTCACTCCGATGTAGTCAAGGAAGCCGGCACTTCAGCACTTCGAGAAGATCAGCGACCGACACGACCTCTGGATCTTGACCCCCACCGTGCTCAGGTTCCTGTCGAAAATCTTCAGTACATGCGCCACTTGGGCTTCTCGCCATACGACCCGATGTCGTCCAAGTCGCCGGAAGAAGGCCACGGGTGGGTTTACTTGAATTTGCTCATTAACATGGCTCAACTCCACACCATCAACGTTACCAGCGAGTTCGTCCGCAAGGCTGTGGCGGAGTACAGTTCTCGATTCGAGGTGTCTGCCGATGGCCGTAAGGTACGATGGAAGGGTGGACGAACCGTCACCCGCACGAGCAGCAGTGGTGGCGCATCGAACAACAGTCCATTCAATACCGACACTACTGACGGTCAAAGTCCACGCAAACGGCCGAAGTTGACACATCTGGAATCCTTCCGATCGGAAGACTCGAGGGCGCCTGCGGGTGGAGCCTCTGCCCGTCCGCCGGAAAAGAAGATGATGTACACGCCTCTCTTCTTCCACCGCAGCAACTCCGACGAATCGTATGGCTCTTCCTCAGAGGAAGAAGAAGAAGACTTGTCCTCCTATGCTCGTGCGCCCGTGGGAGGAGAGTCCTCCGCCTTGACATCATCTGGCATGCGCACTATCGTCACGAAGAAGAAGCAGAAGCGTGAGGATGGTCCCATCATATTCTACAACAACGCTAGGTTCTGCACAGATCTCAGCGGTGATCGCAAGGTGGCGTACAACGCGAATGCTCCGCCGTATGTTCCCGCCAGCTCGATTCCTCTGGGCAAAGCAAGACCTTTGGGAGGGACAGTGGAGGAAAGAAGGGGTCCCTTGGCAGACGCCACGGAACTCCCAGAAGCTATGGATCTGGACGACAATCCCATACCGTCAAGTATGGAGCTATTCTTCCCACCGACCTCACCCATGGACGACTCTCAGGACTGGACACGGAAGGAACCGCTGGAGCTAGAGGTCACAGGTATTGGCGGCGTATGGCCTGCAGACAACTTCACCATCGACGTGCAGTCTCGGCACGCGCGGTTTGAACCATCAGCACCGCCTACAGCCGTTCAAGCTGTGCGACCCACCAGCGACCTTCCCGCGAAACTCGCCCGCATCCTGCGCTCCTCACCATCGCGGAAGACCAGCAGGCGCTCGCAACCGAAAGTCGCTCGCCAGATTCTGCGCACGGCATATCGGCCTCTCGCGCCTGCCTCTCTACCTCCCGCCCTTTCATTCATGCCGTACAACTCTTCTTCATTCGGCGACGACCAGTCCGAGTATTCATCCGACGAGGAGAATCGCTCCCCAAACCCAATGCTTGACCACCGATCCACTCCCTCCGCCGCGCCACAGCCAGTAGGCTTGCAGTACGACTCCACCTCGGAAGAAGGCGATGTAGAATCGCTGTCGGAAGATGAATCCGAGGGCTCACTCGACCTCCTCGCTGCGGCTCGAGAGATGGATCCTCAAGCCGTGCGGGAGCAGGAGAGAGAGTACGACGCGAACATGGCAGAACGGTTGGCCGAGGAGATCCCAGCTGGCAGCTCTGCCGCTACGGCAGGTGGTGGCAGTGGATTCAATTCTCCGGTGCACCCTGAGTTGTTGAAAGGTCTGAGTGAAGAGTTCCGGAAGGGAATTCGGGAGGCGCGACTGGGCAGGGGTGGCGCAGGCGTCGGTAGCGCGATGAAAAGGGCGACGACGTCGGACAGTATTACTGCGCTCAAGGGAGAGGAGGATGTGGATAGCGATGGCGGTAATGATATGCTCGATGACTCGTGAGGTGTGCGATAATATCGACCAGGTGGAGGCTGTACAGATATGTTCATAGAAGGATGTGACATGATATAATGCTCATGTGTACAATCGACGTCTACTAGTAGGCATCTTCCCATGCTCTTTAAGTGTAGTCCTGCGTTGTCATCTCATCAGCACAATACATTCCTTCAATCCTCCACGTACAAAACTCCTCAGGCTCGACATATCCCGTCGCGTACAGAATACACATTTAAGCTTCTCAACCGGGTCGAAGGGATCGACATGCCCGCCACAACGCCGGAGTTCTCCCACCTCACGCTTGCACCTCACGCTTAGTACATCGCTTCCAAGACTCGCAATTCGCCATCGCGATACCCTGCACAGATTTATTCAGTCGACGAACCTGAAAAGCATCGAAGAGTGCTGCAATAGTTATCGCGCTTAGTTGCTGCGCTGCTGCGTCCTGGTTCCGGCTTCTTTGGATATCCATTCACTTCTTTATCCATTCGGCTTGAAAAGACAAGCACCGAGGGAGGGCACCTGGTTCTCGGGAAATCCTGCGCTCTCCACACCGCGCGTGCGGAAACTGTGGCGCCACGCACAATATCCCGACCTTCAAGCGAGGACGAGCTGTCTCAGATTGCCGGTCGTGCAGAGGAACCTGAGTCCGCGAAGACTTCAGCTGCGAGACGACCTGGACTTCGGACCACAACCGTGGATACCGATTTGTGATACGAACGACCTCCGAACGATTCGAAATTTGACCCAGTATGGATCCTCAACTCGCGGCAATGAGCGCGACGACGCCGCCCTATGGAGAGAATGTGGTGCCGGCGCCGCCGCAGGCCGAGGTGGATGATTTCTTGAGGAAGAAGAGGAAGGCGAGAGAGCATAAGGTATGTCGCAGTTATTCTTTCCGTTAGGGTTTTGTTCGCGCTGACTGGTGTCGTTGCGCAGGCTTGCTATCCATGTCGGCAAAGGAAGGTGAAGTGAGTCGTCCGTTCGTGTCAAGACGTCTACGCTTGCATTCGGCTAACCACAATGACAGATGCGATCTCTCACGGCCCTGCACTACCTGCAAGGAACGTGACCATCCGGAACTGTGCTCATATCATCCTCCAAACAAAAGACAAAATGTCGACCTCCATGCCCAGGGCCCTGCCATGCGAGCGGACCATCAGGATGGAGGAATGGCAATGTCGCAGAACAACAATCCAGGATACGTGACGTTAGCTCGGTCTGAGTTCGACTTACTATGTCGGAAGCTGAACGGACTGGAAAATTCCATTGCAGATTTGAGGCGTGAGATTCGCAGAAACTCTCATGAGAACAACAATGGAACTCACGATAGTGACGGGAGTAGCGAGGGTGCTAGGATGCAAACTCACACTGATTTGCACGGGTTGCATACCAAGAATGAATCGGTACGTACTTGTAGGGAAGCATGCAGAGAGTCGATTTACTAACAAATATGCAGGGCGAAATCGTCCATCTTGGCGGAGGATCCGTCCCAGCAATGCTCTATGCCATCAGCCAGGGTCAGCCTCCCAGCGGTGCAGAGCAAAGTCAACTCCAAGAGTTCCTCGGCAAGTCCGTACTGCCCCTGTTCGGGCTTGACAACGAGTCGGCCACATACCCGTTCGTGGATCTCTGGGGTCTACCGCACGGCTCCCTGCAACGTGCCCGAGAACTTGCCAAAGCATTACCAGGCGATCAACAACTACTCAGTCTGTTCGCCAGCTACCGCGACATTGGCTATATCATCTATCCGGGGATCGCAGACTTGGAAGCATTAGAGGCCGATCTTGCGGTGTTCTTGGCCAATCGATCGAGTCAGCCCAGTCCAGAGGATGGAGTGACGGAGCAGTCAATTTATGGAAAGAGCTTTTACTGGTTGGGGATGTTGTTCGCAGTGCTGGCGAGTGGGGCTCAGTGCAGTGCGTTGACGAGGAAAGAGAGAGAATTGACCTCGCAGGTTTACGGTGAGTCCTCGCTTATCGTCCGTGGCGGCATTGATGGAATCTTACTGACTTGTGCAGTGTGCTGTGGATTCGAATGTTTACGGTTCACAAATTTCTTGTCGCAGCCCCATATTGAAAGTATTCAGGCGCTGGTCATCATTGGTATGTCGATCAAGGTGCCGACCATTTGAAGAGCTCAACGACTGACATATTGATAGGTAACGTCATGACGAACAACATGGTATGATAATCATTCTGCAGGGGATCAATATCTATTGCTGACATTTACAGAATGCCGGCACAGCATGGAGTCTACTCGGTCTTACCATTCGACTCGCTCAAGGCCTTGGACTACATCAAGCATGTCCGCCGCACGTTCCACCCGAACACGTCTTCCCTCGGAGCAAAGTATGGTGGTCTATCATATGGGCAGATTCTCTGCTATCCATCACTTACGACCGCAATGCTGCCTTGGACGTGCACACGATGCCAATGCCGAACCACTTTGGTGGAGGTAAGCCAACACTCGTCAAGCAAACGGAAAGCGAGCCGAAGCTGGTCCCTTGCTCTGAATGTTCCGAATGGATTTATGCTGACTTCTGTGCCTCACCACTAGTCTCCTCCTACCATCAATGCATGTATCGCATGTGCAAGATCGGCCTTGATATCATTCGCGACCGCGCCAGGGCCACTACTCCTCGTGAACACATCGCCAGCATCCGCCAGCACCGCGATTCCATCGCCGCCGTCATGCGGGATGCGTCCGAACATCTCCGCGACTCTCGAAAGTGCGCGACATCAAAGGACACGCTCGAGCACTGGGCTCTCTATCTGCATACCTCCTACGCCACCTCCGAACTCTGCCGTCCTGCAATCAGTCCGTCCACCACATCCAGCGAGATCGTCAACACCTTCAGATCGGTATGTGTCGAGTATTTGGCCAACACAGTTGAAGCATTTCTTGGCCTCAACAACATTACCTTCTTCGCACGCCAGTCTTGGGCCGCCGTTCACCGTGCGCTAAGCTCCGCTCTGCTCCTCGGTATCCTCGGCGAGCACACCCGGAGTGAACGCGCGCGCAGACTGGTCGGCAGGTTCATTACCCTCATGTCCGAGGTTACTTCGACCGTCGATCCAACGGAAGTCTCCGCGCCCGTAGAGCGCGGCATCGCCGCGTTACGAAAGCTGAACATCGAGGGGGCCCGCAGCGAAGCGAGCTTCACCGGGAACGTCGATACTCCAGCAGACAGCGATGGACCGATGCTGAAGCTCGATCACGGACAGATCTTTACTCCCGCCAGCTCGGACGGACTGCCGTATGAAGAGTTCTCACCGTATTCGGTGTTGAACACTATCCTTTGGGGCAATAGCGCGGGTTCGATAGGGCCTGTGATGGAAGGTGGACCGGCTATGATGTAGGTTGGACGGTGAGGAAGTATATGTGTTTGTTGAAGCATCGACTTTTTACTCGAAGCGGCAGCAGCATCGCTCACAGGAGCTGGACATTCAACGGAAGAGAAATAGCGAATAACGATCAATACACGCAGCTCATGACCGGCAAAACGCGACTTCATATTCGTTCTCGAAGAAATTCTTTCCTCGGGAGGACATGTTTGCTGGACACGTCGGTTCTCCCTTCGAATAACACCCTCAACCTCTGCGATCTCAGAAGAATCCACCCTTCTCCTCACTCTTCTCCTGCTTCTCCTCTCCCTCCTCCTCCATAGGGGCCGGCTCTTCAGCCTTCTTCTGGCGATTCTTACCACTGATACCTCCCCACACACCGGAAGCGAGCCCACCTACGCCCTTTCCTACTCCACCGACCGTGGAGCTGAGACCTGAACATATGTTAGACTGGCTACCAAGGACAGGAATTTATTCATGCACTGGACATACCGCCGATCACGTCCCCCTTCCCTATTTTGCCGACACCTTCGCCTACGCCGCCTGTCACTCCTGTGACTGTGTCGCCTACGCCTTTGGTCAAGCCTGCGGGCTGTCAGTTATGTTCAGGTAGTTACGGCGCGGGACATCGACCGACCTTCCACTGCACCGCCAGCTCGTCCAGGGATGTACCCTCCGACCTTCGCAACATGTAGTCAGCACGACCGCCTTCTCGAAGTCAACGAGCTTCCTTACACTCTTGCCCACTCCTTCCACCGTATCTCCAGCTCCCTTCCCAGCTCCTCCTACGGTCGAACCAACTCCACCCGTAGCTCCAGACGCTACTCCGCTGATGTCTCCTCGGCCGATGGCTCCAGTGGTATCACCGATGGTCTTGCCTAAGCCGGAGGTCGTTCCCGAGACGGTCTTGCCGAGGTTGTCTGTAACTTCTCAGTCATGTATCTCACAAAGCCTTGGCTTCTGGAGCGACCCACCCGTTGCGTTGCCGACAGTCTTGCCGACTGGTCCCCCGACTGTGTCGCCCACGTTCTTGCCTAGCCCGGAGCTGGTCGCATCATTAGTGTAAGAATGAACAGATTTCTGACTTGAGACGCTGGCAAACTCACACAGTAGAGTCGAGACCTTTGCCAACTCCACCAACTGTCGCACCAGCCTGCAACGGCCGTTAGCATGGATGGCTCCACGATACTGCCCAAGAGGACCTCAATGTCAGACTTACGCCTCGGCCAACACCGCTGACGGTCTTGCCCGTGCCCTTCGCAAGACCTTTTCCAACGCCCTTGATGTCGCCTCTGCCGATTGCTCCTGCAGTCTCTTTACCGGTGTTCGTCAAATCTCCAACGGCACCCGTCGCTGTGTTGGAAACGTTCCTTGCTGCGCCGGTGGCGGTATTACTGACGCCCTTCGCGGCGTCACTGCCAGTCTTGGTCGCGCCGGTGGTGACTTTATTGACGTGAGATGTCACTGGCGCAGACTTATTGCCGGTCGTCTTGTCGATGGTGCCTAGAATTGGAAAGAAGTGTCAGTCCTGAAGAGCACAGAAGTCGAGCGAGGAAGCACTTACCGGTCACGCCGCCGACAGTCTTGTTCGCACCACTTGCCGCCCCATCGACGCCTTTATTCGCCGTCTTCAATCCCCGCCCAACGGCCTGATTGGCCTTATCTGTCGCTCCGCCGGCTGCTTGCTGCGGTGCTACGGCTGGCTTCTTCTTCTGTTCTCGTACTTCCGGCGGGATTGGCTTCCTTCGTTCCGGGACCGAGGTGACCTCTCCTACCTTCTTTGCAGGTGCAGCAGAGCTAGCTGGCTTCTTCGATGCAGCCGGACTCTCCTTGGACGGTGCTGGAGTTTTGACCGGTTGTTTCGCTGGAGTCTTTACGGGCGTCTTCGCTGGAGTTGGACCACCTGCAGGCGCCTTCAAAGGGGTCTTGCCGGGCGTCTTTGCTGGTGTGCTCGCCGCCGATTGTGTTCCTAAGACTGGCTTCTTCGCGGGAGCCGACGATTTCGCAGGCGCAGAGGGTCTCTTGACGGGTGTTCCTCCGACCGGCTTCTTCGCCGCGGCCGGAGTGGCTTTCTTGGAAACTTCGTTGTCGACCATGCTGATCTTTTGCATCGAGTCTGTTAGGGCACAGAGTCCAAAGTCAGCAAAGTGGGTGTTGAAGAATCCCAGCGATGAACGGTGTACAAAGTGGTGTTCTTCGAGGTGTTGCGGTGACACATGACGTTCATACGGGTGTATAGGATGCACCACGCAGGGCAAATGCAGAGTGGATCGGAGCTCGGTGCTGACTGCGTGCGTGTACGTATCCACTTCAATGGCAGATGGAGCACATACTCGACCAGTACGAGTATCCCAATGCAGCAACACCGGCGGAAGCAATGGGCAGGACTCGCTAGAGATAGCAATACGCACCGGACGTACCTTGAAGATTGGCCTGTTGGGCTTTGAGGTCGTCCAGGGCTGACATTGTGTGTTGCTGTTCGATCAAGACCGTACTTCGAAGATGGGAATTTTGCAATATGAAATGTAGAAGTCAAGGGCAGAAATCGCAGGAGACGTCTACTGCCACGTTCAAGTGGTCAATCCTACAGGATATATTGACCTCCGCCACATCTTGAACCAGGCAGCCAGGTCGAACAACGTCAGGCCGCGTCCACACGATTCGAGGCTGAAACATGTTGACCTTGAGTTCCACAATATATCGTTGGTTCGCGGCTCGAATCACGAGTGAAAGCTCCAATTCTTGAAGATGTCGAAACTTGGACAGCTACCGAAGGAATCGGGCAAGTCGGGATCGAGGTGAAGTCATGGCGACAGGGATCATTCCTGGTTTATGGAAATTGTAAAAGTCGTCCAATCGTTGACTTTTGGGACGTCGTTTATTGACAGTTTTGGTTGCAAGAGCCAAGAGGCTTGGTCGCGGTGCATGACTATGTTCGCCCAGGACTGATCAGTTCACCATGATGTGCCATATAGGGAGCAGAACGACCTCCAGAGGTCTTCACGGAACTCTTCACGATGCCGGGGAGTCTGCTCAACATTTGCTTCGGACTGGTGCTTGGAATGTAATGAAAGATCGAAATGACATTCTCGCTGCCGGGCAAGGAACACCTTCCAACGTTGCCTCATTCTCCTTAATGGTGTGTCGTAAGAGAAAGTGGTTTGCTTTATGTTTCTTCGGCTAATCATCGGTCAGACGCGTCTCTAATTATCCATCAATCTGCACGCGGCAGGAACGCGACACAGCAGCCTGAACAGCCCCACCATCAACAGCGATAACTTCGACTTCACGGATCAGCACCTCACTCTCCATCCCAGACACTCAACAGACAACAGAGAAGCAGCGATCATGGCCGATGCAGCGGGTGTCCTCAGTGCCGGCGTCCTGCGCGAGGTCACCGAAGGCCAAACACACGAAAACCCCATCGTCCAGTGTGTTCAAATTAAGCCCATGTCCGCCAACCAGGCCACCGGTCAAGAGCGGTGGCGAGTTGTTTTCAACGACAGCATCAACTTCATTCAGGGCATGCTGGCAACTCGTACGTGAATCAAGCAATGGTAGCGGGATGGATCAGAGAGGCTAACACATCTGCAGAGTCAAACAACCTCATCAATGACGGCACGCTCAAACGAGGCAGCATCTGCCGCCTAACACAATTCACCGCCAACTTCGTCAAGGACAAACACATTCTCATCGTCGTCGATCTCGAGGTGTTGAAAGAGTACGGCGAGCCAGAGAAGATCGGACAACCAGTTGCCATTACATATGACGGAGCAAAACCCGAGCAGCAAGAGGATGTCAAGCCGCAGCCGGGCAATATTGCAGGAAACGGATTCTATGGAAACAAGCCGCAACAGCAGTCAAACTCGGAGCTCAGCGCTCGTCCCAAAGCCACCGTCTCGCACAACGGGCGCGGCAACATCACACCCATTGAGGCAGTCTCTCCTTACACACACAAGTGGACAATCAAGGCGCGATGCACACACAAAGGCGACATCAAGACATGGCACAACAAGAATGGCGAGGGCAAGCTCTTCAGTGTGAACTTCCTCGATGACTCTGGCGAAATCCGTGCGACTGGCTTCAACGACTCGGTCGATCAGTGGTATGAGTTCTTGACAGAGGGCAACGTCTACTACATCTCCAGTCCGTGCAAGGTCCAGCTCGCGAAGAAGCAATTCTCCAATGTTAACAACGACTACGAACTCACATTCGAGCGGGACACAACAGTCGAAAAGGCGGAAGACCACGACGGTGTGCCGCAAGTACGCTACAACTTCACGGACATCGCTGCGCTACAAAATGTCGACAAGGACACCACAATCGACTGCATCGGGGTCCTGCAAGAGGTGGGCGAGGTGAATGAGATAGTATCGAAGAGCACCAACAAGCCATACAGCAAGCGTGAGCTGACACTGGTGGACAACTCCGGCTACAACGTCCGTTTGACGGTCTGGGGCAAAACGGCGGAGTCTTTCGATGCTCGGCCAGAGTCAGTCGTTGCTTTCAAGGGAGTGAAGGTCTCGGACTTTGGTGGACGCTCTCTCTCCCTCCTCTCCAGCGGCAGCATGAACATCGATCCCGATATCGACGAAGCGTACAAGCTCAAGGGATGGTATGACGGAGAGGGCCGCAATGGCAACTTCGCCTCCCACGCCAATAGTATGGCGGCGGCCGGTGCTACCAGCGGCGGACGACCATCTGACTTCAAGACCATTGCGCAAGTCTACGACGACAAGGATGGACAATCAGAAACCACCGACTGGTTCAGCATCAAAGCTACAATCGTCTACGTCAAGCAAGACAGCTTTGCATACCCTGCTTGCCGCACTACCGATCCAAAGCCTTGCAACAAGAAAGTGACAGAGCACGATGAGGGTCAGTGGCGATGTGAACAGTGTCAAATGACCTGGGACCGGCCAAACTACCGCTACATCATGAGTGTCAATGTCAGTGATCACACAGGTCAAATCTGGCTAAGCTGCTTCGACGAGGTTGGCGTTCAGGTGATGGGCATGTCGGCGAACGACTTGATGGCATTGAAGGAGGAGGGAGACGACAAGAGAGTGGGTGAGGCCTTCAGCGATGCGAATTGCAAGAGCTTCATCTTCAAGTGCAAGGCGAAGATGGACACATTCCAGGATCAGCAGAGGTATGTTGTGGTGTCGTTGCGATTGGTTTTGAAGGAGCGTTATGCTGACTACTGTTCGCGTGCAGGGTGCGGTATCAAGTGCAGTACGTCAACCCCATCGACTACGCTCGTGAAGCGAAGAAGTTGGCGGACATCATCAAGCAATACTCGATCCAGGATAACAGCATGTTTGTGAATTAAAGTGAGGAGGAAAGAATGCAGGGTCGGCACATATTGACGCGGCGGAATGATCGGGATGAACGCCGAGCGAGGGCCTAATATGAAAGCGCAGAAGACGGACCAAGATGGTCGATGAATGACATTGCGAGGATTGCCAATAGCAATCACTTGCCGCACAAAATGCTGAAGTCAGGCGGCGCAGTAAAGACCGAATGAAGCACTGTACCACGTTGCGTCTTCTCGCGTCCGTCTTTCAATCGTTCCGTCTTGACTTCGTCACACTTGCACTGCTAGACTCCGCCACTCACTGATGCTGACGGATAGTCTTCTCTCAACGAGCCGAGTATCTCATCAAAGTCGAGTTGTCCTTGCGAACGATCGAGCCGCGGTGGACTGGAACAGGCATGGACGAGCCAAGAAGTGTATCGGGGCACCCGCGCTTCGTGAGATCCACGCGTTATGCTCCTTGAACGCACAGCATGACGTGTGATAGATGAAGACAGCAGGTCGAGATCGTGATCAGAAGACAGATGGGGAGGAAAACGGACACATCCAATTCGACCCGAGTCGAGAGCGTCAGCCCGCGCGATCAAGTGTTGGACCCGTGCTTCCGCACTCTGTACTGTACAAGTCGCGCCTCGGTAGCTTTGTGACGCTCTGTGAGCAAGGAGAGCGTACCTCATACCTACCAGAAGCGATGCCGAGGCAGAAGCACTTCAGAAGGACTAGATCGAGTCCTGCGGCCCTTCTGCGGCCGACGATCACTGTTATTCTTGCCTGTGATGGAAGCCAACGAGCCATATACCAGACACCGGCTCGCGTTTACACCACAACCATCGTCCGAACACCCCGCATACCAGTCACTCAGAGGAGTCGGAGCTGGTCCGATACCCACGTCCGGCACACTAGAAACGTGCATGGCGCAATCGCATTCGCGGATGCAGGGCTGCGATGTCCGTTCGGGGTTCGGACGCATTCTTGTCCTTCCGTCCCAGAGTGGGGGTGTGCTTAGAAAGTGCCGGGGAGCGGGTTGTGGCTGGCCTAGAGTCTTTGAACGCGGCATTTTGGGGATGTGTGAAAATGTGAGCTGCTTGTCGTCTGTCGTGGGGTATGTGAAGGGTAAGCGGAAACCGTGATAGAAAGGGGTGCTTGACCTGGGTCCTGCAGAAGGTAAGGATCGAACAGTGCAACGGTCCGATCATCTCCGTGTGTTATTATGACGAGAACTGTTCGACGACGGATTTGACGATAACCTGGAGGCCGCTCGACACGTCGACTCGGAGGCCAAGGTGCATAGAGGTTGAGCGTCGTTGGACAATGCGTTTGTCCATCGCAGCGATGCGTCGATCCGGGCGAGGTACGGAATTCGCAAGACTTGCAGCCGGCCTCGAGCTTGCGACCTCCATCCGTACCAGAAGTCTTGCATGCAGTCCAACGTCCAGATCACCGACCGGTACACTTTTCCGACGGATGTGTTATCTGTCTGTCTGTACGTAAGGTATGCTACGCACATTCTTGCAGGAAAGTCTTTCGATGAGAAACGAACAGCACTCCAGATGGGGAAAAAGGAAACGACGAACGAGCGAAAACTCGTGATTGGCTGCAACATTTTTCAACTTCCTCACATTCAGGCTCCAGTGCCTGCGGAACTTATGCGAGACTTCTGCATGCACGGTGCGGGATAGTATGCAGTAGCATGGAAGGATGCAGGTCCATCGGCGACAAAGTGGGAAAACATCGGCTCTTGATGGATTCTGGTGCCTGACGTTGGAGGCTTGCATGTGAAGGTGCCAGGAGGCTTCGCCCTTGAAGGCATATGTGGAAGGCAGTGGGTTGGGGGACGTTGATGCATATGGAGGAAGTGCCCATGTGCGTCTTCTCTTCGGGGGTTGAGGTGGCTGAGGTCGTAGAAGAAGAAGCCCATATCATCGTAGATGATTGGCCCGCGTTGGGATCGCACGACGAGGTGCGGTCTGGATGTGATGAGTATGTGGCTTATTTGGGAAGGTGAGATGGTCCTGCTAGAACGACATGTGTATCGCGGAATAATGTGAGGTATGCTCAATTCACGCCAGGTGGAGAGAAAGACCTTCGGCACGAGCTGGCTTTCCAAACTCCTGCCACGTGAAAGCCACGACACAGTTGAGCTGCAAACTCGCACAGCCTCACAGGAATCCATTGTGAGTCATGAATGACGGTCCTCTCCTTTCTACGCTTCCACCCAAAGTTTCTCAACAACCACATCACTCTCCACTTCGCGAGGTGGGACTCATCACAGAGATGACGCCGCACGCACGAGGAGAACGCGACCAATGATTTGCCGACGCGTCTACCTCGTCCTCGATATCAGAATCATCAGAATCTCATCTCCGACTGTGGACCACCATGAATAGATCACGTATTCAGAAACTTGACCGTGCAGCGTGGCATAAATCCGATTCAACTCAATGCCTCTACGTCGCAGACCTGGGCTTGGCGGCACCGTGTCCAACAACCAACAACCCAGTGCTTACCGAGCGACGGCGTGTTCGCGAGATGATTGCGGATGCCGGTCTTGCGTGTGCGACAGGGTGTTGCTTGCGCGGAGATGTGGAGAAGTCGGCTAGTTCTATTGATTTGTGACAGTGCAGGGTCATAATGAAATGAAGTGCTGATGGACCTGATGGGCTGGATTTGTGAATACGACCTCCATTTCTGGTGGTTCCTGTGCTTCAACAAATGACCGAGACACCCGCCATACAGCGTTTGCCTTGATAACACTGAGTCTTGTGTGTTTCACCTCCAGCTTCCGTAGTTGACTAATAAGTGCTCAGCCTCGAAGTGCTCAGCCTCGAATGTGACGTGTAGTTCTTCCCGCAATCAATGCGGCGTTCGGTACGTGGCAGGGCTCACGATTGCAGCGATTGCGAAGCCAAGTCTAGAACGACGCCTCTTCGGCAATTCTCGTTTTCATCAGACAGGGATATTCCAGGGTAAAGTCACCAGCAGGCTTGGATCTGGATGGCCAGGGAGGGAGGAGCTCACAAGGCGAACCTTGTTCGATCTTGGAAAGCGTGGTGAGAAATCCGTGGTATGCGTGAGAGCTAGCAAGGCATGTTCATCGCCGAGGAAGAGCCTACTGGCAAACGACAATGCTCTTGGTCTGTTGAGACCCACGAAATCGTGACTCTTAATGCTAACGGCGTTCCTCTGATGTAAAACATGGTGTCCTCCTCGAAGCAAACGACCGCATTTTGATTTGGACAAAAAGGTGATCTTCCGGAAGTAGAACGCGAAGCAAGTAAGACCGCGGCGCAGGGACAAGGCATAGGCGCGGGTCGGTAGTCGGGTCGGGACCGCGGAGGCTTGTGTTTGCGGGATTATTACTATTGGCGGTGACCAAAAACGTTACCTTAGACTAGGAAGCGCGGCTGCCAGAGCCCCGCAGCGGACGTTGGATAACCGCGTTTGTTGGAGACGTGTTTGGTGGTAAACAGCAACGAAAGGCCCGATCTGGATATGCATGAAAGCTGTGAGAGCTGTTTCTCGATCTGCTTGGAGCGGAGTTATTCATGGTGATGTTGAGTTTCTCGAGAGCGAGCATAAGCTAGATCACTAGGTATCCCTTGGAGGTCATCGCAAGATCGGACGGCCAGGCCAAGACCGGGCTGCATTGATCATAAACTCTCTCCAACTCCCGATTCCGACTCTTCCCTTCCTAGCGCGATGCAACCTTCCCCGTTCCTGGGCCTGGGCTTGACCAAAAGGGGAAGCGCCAGGAGGTCCGTCGACGGGGAGCATGGCCCTCATGCAGAGCTGGGGAAGCAAGTGTGCATGCGGCCGGCATGCGAGGAACACGGTCGATGTGACGAGCTTAGCCATGGCGAGCTTTGCGGAGACTTTTTTGTGATGGAGTGTGACGGATTCTATCACAATGTTCGTCTAGCCATCACTGCATTCCCGTCACCGCGGAGCTCGGAGGAGGCTCAAACGACAGAAGTATAGCCGAGTACCCCACCGCGATCCTGGCGCCGGATGTCGCGTGCGGCGTTGCTGCGTGCAGAGCTATGGGCATATCTGGGCTTTTCACACGGCGTCCAGAAGAGCCAGCTCGGCTTAGCAGCAATTCGATTTCCACTGGGATGGCCCAGTCGATCGAGTGGGATCATGGATGGCGTTGGACAAGATTCCGCCAGGTAGAGGAAGTAAACAGTCGTGCATCCGGTAGTAGTCTTGCTCCGGTGTTGTTGCCATCACTTCCGTCCATATACAGAAGATCGTCCTCGTCCTCGTCGCCGTCCGCCTCGTCCTCGGTTGTCGTCTTTCGTTCCTCACATCACAGTCTCAAGTCAGCCTCCAGTCCAGACCTTTTGTCTCTCCGCTCCAAACAAGGCACAGCACGTCAGATCCAACACAACTCCAATAGCGACGTTGTCGCCATCACCGCCACCATCGTGTTTGTTGTTCATCTCATCCTCTGTTTACACCCACAACGGCCAAACCGAGACTCCGAGAAGACTTTCGAGAGACAACGTTTGGCTTCTTACTCAACCGTCGCCAATAGTTCCTCACCCTTTCCGGACCACTAGCGCTCCAAACAAACCTAACGCGAGAACCCCACCTCACTTGCCCACGCTCTGCCCTCCTGCAGCTGCGGCCTGCCCGACTTCATCACCGACGTGCATCCCAGGTCCCATTAATATTACCTATTCTCTTTCTTCACACTCAAAGCCCGGTCTGCTTCACGGTCCCCCTTCCACAGTCCGGCGCGACTCAGGTTCATTCGCTTTTCACTTTCCCTTTTCGACGCTGCACACTCGTGGGCAGAATTCCGCACATTCAACCATGGCATCAACAAAACAGCACTCGCGCTCCTCCGCGTCCTCCACTTCCTCCAATGGCTCCTCATATCAGCTCATCCTCGACCACATTCTGACCTATCCCGGAAACTATGAGCTACCTCTACGGACCATGCACGCATTGAATACGGCACAACGAGGCTCCCGTCGATCCGGCTCTCCTTCCTCCAGCCATGGCAGCAGTGGTAGCTCACCGGCAACACCACAGGGTGCATTCCCCACGGCTCATACACCAACCTTCACCGAAGACCTCCTCGCTCAAGTGTCACAACTGTCAAAAGCCTCTGCCTCATTGCCACCCAGCTTCATCATCGAGTTCGCCCAAAAGTGCTTCTTGTCCGATTTGAAAGACGTCGACTTCCCTCAAGCTCTCACCGGTCTGGACTACCTCAAGGATCTGGAGATGCGGAGACGGCGCGAGGTTGCTTCTGCCATGTCCCGTCTCCAAATCGATCGCAAGTCTCTCGACCAGAATGCTTCCGGCTTGTTGCACATGTCTCCTGAAGTGCTGCAATGGGTCAAGTCGGTGGAGGAGAAGGAGCGAAAGATTGATCACCTCTACACATCAGTCTTCGTGGGCATTCGACGGTGGATTCTGATCAACGAATTCTCTCTTCTTCCCTTCCACAAGCACAACTGCGTCGGCATGCTCAACACGCTCTACCCACCGCTTGGCCTGAACGACCAACCCACCAGTGCTCTCTCACATCACGTCCTCAAGGAACAACGTGAGCAGTACTTCAAGTACATTTCCGCGGTGGAGAAGAATGGTCCACGCGTACTGGGCAACCTCATGAGGCAAGGAAAGGGACCAACTGACGAATTTGGCTGGGAATCAGTAGTTCGCACTCTGGGCCACTACATGCAACTCGCAAAGAGCATGATTTCCGAATGCGAAGTCCTCTACGACGTGCAGGACCTCTCTTCTCGCACAGTTATCCGCTCGTCATCCCGCCATCAACGCAAAGCCGACTCCGGTATCAGTTTCGGCAGCACTTATTCCAACGACTCGTTGCCTTCGCCCGTCGACTCGAACCGCCCGACTTCCTCCTCGAGCAGCAAGTCCAGACAGCGCACATCATCCAACGCCTCAAATACCGCGCTTGAGAGACTCGCTCGAGGACTTCGGACCATCGGTCGCTCTCGCACCGATGTCACCGAAATTGCCAATGCACGAGATGCCGCCGGCGCGGCTCTCTCGAGCTTCCCGCAACCGGAGGCCAAGCCAGGCATGTTGCGCAAGATGCGCAGCATGGGCAGCTTATCTGATCGCAAGGCCAGCAGCAGCAATTTGAAGACCATGCCGGCATTTGATGTTGAGGAGATGAGGAAGCAGAGAGCATTGTACGAGAAGAAGAACGAGATGAAGAGGGGGAGCCACGAAATTTGAACGACGCACTTGGCCTTCGACTTTTGATGCGACACTGGCCGGCATGCTTTTCTTGTTTTCTTTTTCTTTTTCTTCACGACTTTCAATGATACCAACGATATGACATTTCAGGAACGGAAAATGGTGGGATGGAGTTTGGGGAGGCCAAAGTACTTTTTGGGGTGTATTGCATTGTAAATGGTGGGGATTTGGGGTGTGGTACGGAAAATGGGTTGGTAGGGAAGGCTGTTCTGCAACTACTTTCGGAGTATGGATCTGATGGCGCACGAGGTGTTTTGGTCACCGCGCATGACTGCGGTTGTCGGGATTGGGAAAGGAAAATGGGATTGAGGGCGAGTGCAGAGGAACGACAATGAAGAACGAGCAGGACCAGCAAGTTGCTGCGGAGAGAGGGATTGTTCAAGGCCGTGGATGGCGATGGGCGAATGAAATAGCAAAAGATCATCACGACGATGTCTACCGATGCAAAAAGCACAGTACCAAAACAATTGAAACTTTATCAAACATATGACTTCTCACCTCCTTTCACTGCCTGTCTGCCTGTATATGTCCGTTGTCGTCGGTCACCCATCATCTTCATCGCACCATCACTGTACAAAATACCCGACCTACCCAAGCGCTGATTTCCTGGAGGTGGAAGCCCAGCGACCCGGACCTCCAACCCCATCGGACTCTCGGAGGAAGCACCCAGATTGAACTGTACATATTACAGTACTCTGCCAACCGTTTCATGATGACTCTGTTTCCAAGGATATTCCTCCTTCAAGCTTGTCGGTCCATGTATTGCCGGCGCCGGCGCCGCTGTCATCTGTCAACTTGCTCAGTGCTGGGAGGATGCTGGTGAATTGGGTGTCTACTGCTCATCCTGGCTTGGTTGGCTGAGTCGTGGCTTCGCATGGGCGTCCTTGTCTGGTGGACGGCTGGATTGCTGAGAAGGGTCTTGGACTCTTGGTCAACGAGTCTAGACACTGGGCGAAGGGAATGTACTTCTCCGAGGCAACTTTTGACGATGTGTCGATGCGCCTGGGTCGAATTTCTATCTTCCTCGAGACTTCTCATCCTTTCGTCTTCGTCGTCTGGTGCAGTGAAGGTTGGCCTGTCGACGGGCACAAACGCAGGCGAGCTTCATGGCAACCCATCTCATGTGAGAGCTTGGAGAGCCTGCGGGTGCGACATGGCCGGCTGGTGAGACCTTCCTCTTTGTGTGTTGATATGTCTAATCTTCGCGCCGAGAGAAATCCATATCAGACAGCCCTCAGCGTCGTCGCTGAGTCGCGATCAATGACATGCCCATGAGAGTCATCAAAGCCTTGTTCAGGACACGACCTGAATGAGGGCACTCTCCATGTTTTACACTTGTCGACATATCGATTGAGATGATTGAGAAGGGCGCCTGAAGTTCGGCGGTTGCCAGATTCATCGCCGACTCCAGCAGTGGTCGGCGAAGCTAGCAGCTAGATCGCCGGCGGCGCTTTATCAACAATCTCGAAGTTCTCAAATTCACTTCTTCTCAAGAACAAACACATCTTCGAAGACGAACACAAAACTCACTCGATATCACCCACGAGCAAGATCGACAATGTGCAAGAAAGCAGTCTGCGGTACCTGTCGTAAGCACTTCCTCCATGCCTTCCAAGCAGCCGCTTTCGCCTCGCACTCCTCGCCATCATCACTGTGTCACACCTCTTATCGTCCCTTTACTGACCACCCTTCTCTTTACAGAGAAGACATCGTGGTGGGGTTGCGGCCAGCATATACCAATGGTACGAAAACCTAAGGGCAGAACGCCTGTAGCTGTCCGAGATTGTCTCTCGGGCTCTGCCAGCAGGTCTCAGTCTATCCTCATACCTCTTATACCCCTATGTCTGAACAATTGCTGACCCTTCTACCCTTCTGTTTCAGGTGATGGATCCAGTTCCAGCCGCCGACCGCTGCACCTGCGAGCCCAAGGTTGAGAGAGAGGGCAAGAGCTATCCACCCATGGGCAAGCAACCCGCTTAGAACCCCGGCAGGCTTGACAAGTCTTCCTCTTTCTGGACCTCCAAGGACTGACAGTTGTTTTTTCGCTTTGAAGGTGCGGCGTTCGGAATGGTCAAGGCGGCTTTTGGTTTCGGTGGCGCTTCGTCGAGCAAGGAAGAGCTTTGAGGATACGAAATCAAACTCGAAGTGCTGCATCGATACGGGACGGCTACAGAATCGGGGCGAGTTGATGTGGGACGGGATGGGGATGGACGTGGGCGATGTGGAAGTGAAGTGCATTGTGGCCATCACGGTGGATTTTCTGGGTTCTGAGCATGAGTGAGGGATGGAGGAACCCGAGTGTTATGCCCTGCGTCAACAGGAAAATATCGACCACTTTGCCAGTCCCATCCCAGACTCATGCCATAACCCAAATCCTGAATTTGAGCGATCTCATCTCAATGGATTGCTGTCATCAGAATATGTGTTCAAGCCGTCACCCAAACCTTTGGGTGTATGGGGGTAATTTTAGCTGTATATCGACGGTGTGTGTCAATTAAACGGTGTTGTTACCGCAAGTAAAAAGAAACCTCTCGGGTTCAGAACAGTTTCTCGTTTTAACAGCTAAGATGCGATTGCCGTCCGTCGACAGTTAACTCGGAAAGCGTTTTTGATTTTGCAAGCTGTTTAACGCTGTAACTGCGGATAGACGGTTTGACAACTCAAGCCGCTGCGTGACGGTAGATGCAGTTTAGCGTTATGCAGGAAAGACGTTACGTTGTGTTTGCAGTAAATCTCCGGTCTTAGAATTGTAACAGCTTGTAAAAATAGACTGTACGCTAATGGTTAATCTGCGGTTGTGTAAAAGCTTTGCGGCTGACTAACCGTTAGCTAAGGGTCAGACGACGGTTAGAGGAGGGTCAGTCTGAACTAACAGTTTATAGGGTAGGTGCGTCCTAGAGGCTAGGACGGCTTTCTGCAAGTGCCGTGGAGGCTGGGAAACCGCGTACGTATAGCATACCTCTCGGCTTGCAGCCTCCTTAATCAGTACACTACCATACTCTTAGTCCGCGCGCCCGTCCGAACTCCAATCGTAATTCAATTGTAGCCTCCTCTTAATCTCTCTGGTCTTCTTTCAATCTTTCTGGTCTCCTCTCGATCTCGCAGCTGTCCGCAACCTGTCCGTCTCCAGCATCCGCTCCGTCTTCTACATCCGCTCCGTCTTCCACATCCGCTCCGTCTTCATTATGGCCGACGAAGCAGAGCAGCAGCAGCAACAGGGCTCCGGCTCTTCTCTACGAATCGCTGGCACTACTACTATAAGTCTATCGATGAGCTCGAAGTACAGCGATGTCGTTTCTGCAGCGTTTAAATCGAGCTGGATCCTTTGTGTCCTACCGTCTCCCGGAAACCTGCTACGCTCGAGTCCACCCTATCCTATTTACTGCAGCCTTTCGTGCCGTTTAGCCTACAACACTTCGGCGTGGAAGACTAGCGCATAACTTATCTTAACATTTCTTAACTCGTTCTAGTACAGCATACGCAGCCCAGGTCGTTTAGCAACATCCAGCATATCCTAGCGAATCCCGAATTATTCCTGCAATTGCCTGCTTGTCCTACGGTGTCCCAAACCGCTGCAGTACTAATAAAAAGTAGGAGTCCCGTATAGCGGCTGCAGCTAAAGCTGCACTTCCTAAAGTCCGCTACCGCCGCAAGAAGAACAAGATTACAGAAGACTCGACGCAGGAGGAGCGAGACGAAGATAAGCGTAGTCGCTTGCTTATACGCGAGAGTAGATAGGTTACGCTTTTAAGCGCCTAATGTCTTAAGACCGACTACAACGCGGTTATTATAAGCATCTGGGTAACTTTAAGGTGCTGAGAGTGGGATACGCATGCAAAGACTAACATTGATACTGTAGGGCGAGCTTACGGCCGACTGTAGCGAGTATAAGGACGCCTTGGAGAAGATGCAAGGCTACATTAAAAATTTTAAATACCAGACTATCGAGCGTATAATCGTAAGCCTTAACTTCAAGTCTCGGACTTCGAGCCTCGTCAGTCCTCTAGCTTACAAGCGTACCTTAGAAATTTGTAGACGGCCTGCTAGAGAACGACTAGGAGATGCTAGTCAACTTAAACAACGTGGGCCGGGTGGCCTACTTCGACAAGCTGTGCACAGCGGAGACCTTTTTAAAGGTCTATAACTTCATGTACTAGTTCTTGGACTACGAGAAGTCCTCATCGAAGGGCCGCTAGTTTATAAATAGTAAGTCAGATCATCTGGTTCCTCCCCTCTCCCTCTTTTGCGTCGGTCCGCTGCTCGCTCTCCTCCCTATTAACTCGTCTATGTCCATCTGCCACTCGTCCTCGTCCGTCTATCACTCGTCCGCTTCATCCGTATTAACAAATTGCGCAGCCCTCTTTAAAACCCTCGCGAACGAGGTCCTTACGCACTGCCTCGCGGGCAAAGACGACAACTCCCGCACGAAGGTCGTAAATGCGTTCGCGGCAATGCCGCACCTCGACGAGATCGTCGCAGTATGTTTCCTGTCTAAAATCCTCGCTCTCCCGACCGGTCCTAGTCTACTACATCCCGGCTACTACAGCTATGCCTGCTTTTCTCTAGCCTTTCCTACATTACAACAGCCTCGAAGAACATACCTTAGGTCGATTTAACAATCCCTATTACGGCTCAATTATTTGCAGCACAGCCTAGGTTACCGTAATTATCGCAGTTATCCTAAGCCGTTCCCAGAATGTCCCAGCTGTCCTATCTACTCCCGGCGGACTGCAGCTTTCCCTAGCAAACCGCAGAACCGCAGCTTTGCAAATATCGGTACTAACATTTAAGCAGGCGAAGATTGTGCGAAAGCACTTTTACGAACTTGTTGCTACTACAATAGGGCAGAAGAAGCAGAAGAAAGACGTAGATATGTCAGTTGCTGAGCGCGCTGTGTTGTCTGCTTACCCCGCATTAGATAGTTAGTATTTTTATTTAATTTGTAATTTAAGATAGGTAGAGAAGAGCACGAGGGTAATAGGGTAGTAAAAGAAATAGGACGGGCATACTACTAATGGCATGGACTACTAATAACTGCGACCGCTGCGACTGCGACGAAGCCTTGCCGGGCATAAGCTACTAATATAGACATCTTCGACGATTATACAACTAACTACCTTACTATAGCATTATTATCTGCCTCGGACGAAGAGTCTTATCGACTCTCTAAGACCTAACCCCAACCGCAACCCCAACCCTCCACAATCGATCCTCGCCTCCTCCAAGAACCCTATTAACATTAATATTAATATCAAGATTAAGATCCTGCACCTGTATTATCCCGGCAAAGAGGTAATTATTCTACTACAAATACTAACTACGGGCGAAAGAACCGCGGAGGGAATTATAGCGAGGCGACTCCACCCGACGATTCGCAAACCATTAGACGCTCGAGAACGACTACGACGAACACCGCCGCCGACCGCTCTCAAACCGCCGACCGCTCTTAAACAATCGGTCGCTCTTAAACCGCCGACCGCTCTCAAACTATCGGTCGCTCTTAAACCGCCGACCGCTCTGAAACAATCGGTCGCTCTTAAACCGCGGGACGCTCTCAAACTATCGGTCGCTCTTAAACCGCGGGACGCTCTCAAACTATCGGTCGCTCTTAAACCGCCGACCGCTTACACAACACTACGAATGCTAATCCAGAAGTGTACGCTCCGCAGCCTATAGCAACACCTTACTACTAAAGTCGTCGCATCTAAAGATCTGCGAGGGATGAAGAGGCAGAGCGAGAGGCAGAGCGAGAGGCAGGATTAGAAAGCGAGAATAGTTATAGCGGCAGCGATAGCAATCTCCGATCTAAGGATGGCAATCCCGAAGAGAGGCCACCGAGTCAGACCGCCACAGATCTTGGTCTGCTTTAACAAGACGATAACTGTTAGAAGCACCTCGAGAGGGAATGTAGGCTTGCACCGAAAACAAATGGTTGTAGAATATAACGAGTCGATTCGATAAGGAAGGGAATAGACAAGAGCGTCCCTCGAGGCTATGTACCCGCCCTTCGTATTGCCAAATACGTCCCTCCGCCTAAACTAGGCACCGGTCGTAGTCTAGCGTCCGCTCGGGGGCTATCGTACGCCCGTAAGGTTCGTCCCTCTATAGGATGTCCTAGTCTAGGCTAGATAAGATAGCACCGGTAATCTGTAGTACTAGGATAGTCTAGGTTAGGACAGGTAGAGAGCGTTATCGTAAGGGTGTCCTTACATTGCCCCCCTCCCCTCTCTGCAACTGACCTTAGTTGCGGTAGAAAATTCATAAGCTGTTAGCTGCCAGATGTCCTAATCTAGAAGGATTTGCGGGTCTATAGCGTCGCTATATTAATTTAATTCTTCTTCCAAACTTTCTCTCTTCTTTACTAACTACTAAAAAGTAAGTAATCTAGGGTAGTGCTAGTATAGTCTAGTTTGGGTCTAGCAAGGCTAACATTAGCGCAGACACACTATGTCTTCCGCTGCCGCGGCCCTCGTGCGCAACGATTACGCTAAAAAGGTCCGCAACGGGACTTTTAACTACAATCCGTGCTTTAATTGTATTAAAGACGTTAAGCTAAACAAAGACTTAACTAAACTGTACTAGTTAGCGCCAGAGAAGCCTATTAAGGGCATTACTGCCAAATGCGCCGGCTGTCTAGACGACAGAAATGCCGATTGCTTCTAGGTAGGATATTTCTAGACTGTTCTAGAGTCTTCTAGATCTAGGCTAACCCTAAATAGCTCCCTCCGGCCCGTAAGGACGAGTAGGACATTATCAATGCCCAGATTTAAGCAGAGTATACTAATCCGGTAGTAAACGCGGACAACAGGAAGAAGTTAAGGAGCAAGGTGCTCCTGTTTGCTAGTTCGATTAAGTTGTATATGCCGTTCTGGCTTATTTTGGACTAGTATGCTAACAGTTAGCGCCTTAGGGAGCTTAGAAACAGCGTTCGCGGCCCGGAGGGTCTTACTTTGTACCAGGGTACCCGCGAGTAGGACACGACGGGTTAAAAGGTTAAGAAGCGGGACAGGTCGGCCGCTGCTTATATAGAGAAGGCCGTAAGTATACCGTTCTGGCGCATTTTAGGCTATGCTAACGCTAGGATGTAGGAGCAGGCTGCTGCCGGGACCCCGAGGGCCAAGAGAAGCCGCCTAATTAATCCAAAGGGCGCTATTACGGTCTAGTCGTTAACAGACAAGCTTAACAAGTACAAGACTGCCTTGCATCGTAACAGCAAGGCCCTAGAGAGGTTTAATTCGTACGCTAGGGGTACGGGAAAGACTAACAGGGAGGCGTTAAAGGCTTTGGTAAGTACTATAGCCGCTTAGGAGCGTAGAGAGGACGCTTCGGACAAGGATAGCGATAATTGAGCCGGTTTGGTCTAGTTAGCTCTAGCAGTGTGCAGGGTATAACAGATAACGCTATTACGTAGAGTAATAGGGCCCTTTTAAGTTATAATAGCGCAGAATAGCTTAACGTAGACCAGAATAGTCCAGAATGGAAAACCTTAACGCCCAAATAAAATCCCTAGAATTATTAAAAATGTTAAAGTCTAATGTTATAAAGCAAAAAGGATTGAAAAATTGACTAAGGGGGTTAGCGTTTTTTCTGGAATTTACCGCGCGTAGTTAGTCCCTTCTAGCCTATTCTGCGCCGGTAGGCCCGCATTGCTGCCGGGCTAATGTTAACTACTGCTTCCTAGGAGTTCTCGGACTAGTCGTAGTCTTTCTACTTAATAAGGTACTCCCGATTGTTTAGTTCGTCTACACGTTCGGCCAGAATAGCCTCGACTTCGTATTTATTGTCCTCTCCTGCGTCGTATCGCATTATCCTGTCCTGTTTGCGACTAAACTAGTCCGGGATAGATAGTTCTAGCAGAGAAATATAGAAGGTTAGGTAGATCTTTAGTAAGTCTGGTAGATCGAGCATGTATGCGACGCGGTTAATAACCGCTTTTACCTTATAAGGTCTAATGTATTTGTAATCGAGCTTCGCCGAAGGTCTTAGTAACCTAATGTTGCGTATGTTAAGGTAGACTTTGTCTCCGACGTTGAAGGAGATGTCCTTCCTGTGCTCGTTCGCCTACTTAGCTATTTGCTTCTTTGTTTTGGCTAGTCTAACCCGCAGTTTCTTCTAGTTGGAGATAACGCGGTCCGCAAGTTGTGCAGCGAACAGGGCTTCTCGTCTATTCTGGCGTAGTCTGGGCTAGTAGCACCGCCGAGGGTCCTGTGTCGTGTACGCCTAGAATAGCGTAACCCCTATTGCGGAGTGTACGCTGTTATTATACGAGAATTCCGCAGTAGAGAGTAGAGAGGCCTAGTTGTCCTGTTTATAGTTGCAGTATGTGCGAAGATACTGCTCTAGCGTCTGGTTTTAGCGCTCTGTTTGCCCGTCTGTTTAAGGGTAGAACGCTGTACTTAGTTTTCGGCGTATGCTAAGGCAGAAACAGAACGTGCTCTAGAACTTTAAGGTTAGGATAGGCCCTCGGTCCGACGTAATCGTAGCTAGTGCGCTATAGAGTCGTACGACTTCCCTTATAAACACCTCTACGAGCTCTACTGCGGTAATCGTCTTCTTGCATAGCGCATAATAGACTATTTTAGTGCATCTGTCCACGATTACTAGGATTAAGTCGTAAGCCTGGCCTAGAAGCATGCTAGGTAGCAGGTCCGTTATAAAGTCTAGCGTCATATCCTCCTATAGTATAAGCGATAGTAGCTCTGCGTGCAGCAATCCGTAAGGTTTGTGCCGCCGTAGCTTTGCCCTGCTGCACGCTTAACACGTTCGTATATAGTCCTTAACGTATTTCCTTATTTTAGGCTAGTAGAAACTCCTTTATAGAAGTTCGAGCGTTCGAGAGAAGCCGAAGTGCCCTGCCATAGGGTCGTTATAGCATTCCTAAAGCAGTTAGAGTCTTATGCTTCCTTTAGGTACGTAGGCCTTGCCGTCTATGTACGCGACTCTATCCTCGTTAGTCTATCGATCTGCCTAGAAAGCAGGTTCCGCTTAGTCCTTCTCCTCGTTAATCCTATTAAAGGTTAGATCTTTTAAGAGGGCGCGTTTCAGGCGCGTTTTCAGGTCTGGGGTGTCCTTTACTGCCCCTACGTGCCTTACTAGTCTATTATGGTCCAGATGCGGTTAGAATGCAGTCTAGAGGAGCTGCAAGCTTGCAGACGACTCTTCGTCTGTAGCCTACTGTCTAGAGTAGTCCTTGTCCGTAAGGTCGGGCCTTCTGCTTAGTGCATCCGCCGCCCTATTAGCCTTGCTAGGTCTGTAAATAGTCCTAAAGTCGATCTGCGACAACTACTCGGCCTATCTAACCTGCCGCCTAGACAAGGTCTTAGTCGTTATAAGAGTTTGCAGGTTTGCATAATCCGTTAGTAGTTCGACCTAGTGTCGAGCCCTCTCCAGGTATTATCTAAAGTACTTAAAGGAGTCTACAACTGCTAACAGCTTAGCGTCTTCCGTAACGTAGTTCCGTTCTGCCGCGATTATCTTTCGTAAGAAGTATAATACAGGGAACTACTACGTCTTGCCATAGTCTTCGTATAGTTAGCTTAGGATGCCTAAGATTGCCTCGCCTAAGGCGTTGGTTTCTACCCTATAGGGCAGTTCTAGGTTAAAATAGCGTAGGATAGGAGCTTCCGAGAACCTTTTCCGCAACTCGTCGAAGGAAAGCATAGCTTGCTCGTCGAGCTCTAAGTATGCTCGTTCCTTCTTGCGTTAGTTTACTGCCTTTTTCCCCTCCGTGTAGCGGTTAAGTACCGCAGCGAGGCGTAAGAAGCCTTTAATAAAGCGCCTATAGTAGTTCGCGAAGCCGATAAAGACCCTAATGTTATGTATTAACTAGGGAAGTAGCTACTCCTGGACCGATCTAACCTGTTCTAGGTCGATCTCTAGCCTATTACGTATAATAACGTACCCGAGGTAGTCGACGCGGTCCTTGTAGAAATCGCACTTAGACAGGTTGGCGTACAACTTGTGTTTCCGGAGGCGCTCTAGCACCTCCCGGACGTAGCCCTTGTGCTCCTCTACCGTTTTGGAGTATATAAGGATGTCGTCGAGGTAAACGACGCAGAACACGTCAATTAGCCTTATTAACACGCTGTTGATAAAGTTTTGGAATACTGCGGGGGCATTACAGAGCCCAAAGGGCATTACGGTGTATTCGAAATAGCCGTATCTAGTCCGGAAGGCTGTCTTCTACTCGTCGCCTTCCCGGATACGGACACGGTAGTACGCGTAGCGGAGGTCTATCTTCGTAAAGTACCTAGCGCTAGCTAGCTAGTCTATTAACTCGGAAATTAAGGGAAGACCCCCCCTGTTCTTCACCGTAACTACATTTAGGCCGCGGTAGTCGACACAGAGGCGGAGTATGTTGTCCTTTTTCCTCGCGAAGAGGATTAGCGCGCCCGCCGAGGATGTCGAGCGGCGAATAAAGCTACTCTTTAGATGTTTAGGGAGCTGCTTGCGCATTGCATCTATCTCTGCCTCCGACAGAGCGTACATAGGGCTAAATAGGACCCTTGCTCCCTTAACTAGGTCGATCCTAAGATCGTACAGTCTATACGGTGCTAACTCGCTAGCCAACTCCTCCGAAAAGACGTCGGAGAAGTTAGAGTACGCTGTTAGGACGCTATTCTAGTCTAGTTCGAGTCTATCCTCGACCTCTTAGATCGACATAACGTAAAGAGCTGCCTCGACTTTACCGAGACACTCCCGGTAGAACTTGTCCGAGGACACTACTGCTATTGCTTAACGCTTTCGAGGTTTCTGCCTCTAGAAGACCTCCTTTAGAGCGAAGTTAATACCCGGGTTGTACTTCTCGAGCTAGGGCATGCCGAGCACGACTTCGAAACCGTAGATACGTCCTACCTTAAATGTGTCTATGTACCCCTGCGCCTTGCCAGAGGTGTCTATAGCCTTGTAGGAGTTTCTCGTTTCTCTAAAGACCTACAGGCTCTAGCTATTTAGAGTTAGGTACTTTATCTAGGTAGATAGCTCGGAAACCGTCTACCCTATTTCCTTTACTAGCATAGAATCGCAGAAGTTGTCCTAGGCGCCGCTATTAATTAGGCCCCGGACCTTTCTAGACTCCCCTAGGCCGTTTAGCGTTAACTCGACGCTAATTAGGCGCCCTTGCTAGGCGCGGCGCTTTCCTAGCTTAGCCGAGCGCTGCTAATCCTTATTATAGAGGACTTAGCCCACCTAAGCAACAGCGTCTACTTAGGGGGCGTCTCTTTCCCCGAATCCTTCTATAGGTGCTAGTTAGTGTAGTCGCGGCGGATATGCCCGACCTGTTAGCATCCGTAGCACGTAGCCTTAGAGGGGGCCTTCGGGTTCTGTTCGCTATTGCTAGTCCTTGCCTTCTTACCGTCCGGAGCAGCAGAGCCGTCGCTAGGGCGCTTCTTCGCCTGCTTAGCGGATCTTTTAGCAGCCTGCCTCTTACGAGCCTCCTATTTAGAGCCCTCGTTAGTATAGTAGGCCTTTTTAGCCCTCTCCTTAGCGTCTACCAGGTTTAGTAGGGCGGTAGGGTAGTTCGAGAGGCGGTTACGAAGGGTCTATAGAAGGGCGCTATAGAACCTAAGGATCTTCTTGCTATCGTCCCTTTTATCGAGCTCCTTCTAGAGTGTCTTTAGCTCCTCGAGGAGTTCTTCTAGCGTGCGGTTACCTAGGGTAACCTTTTTCAGCTTCTCGTAGGCCTTCTCGCGCTGTTTAGTCTCTATGCCTATTAAGTTAAGTATAACCTCCTTTATTATAGACTAGGTTAGCTTAGACTAGTCGTTAAGGCCGTCGACGTAGCGTTCCTAGTAGTCTTGCTAGAGCTTTCCTATATAGTCGGTAGTAAAGTCGACCTTGCAGTCTTCGCGTTCGGCGAATCCTTCGTATTGTCTAAAGGCTCTTTCGAGGGCTCGGACCTAGTCGTCGTAGCTCGCACGCGACTTGCCCTCGAAGACTAGTAGCTCCTTTAACTTAGGGAGGTTATCCCTCGTTTTAGTATGCTAGTTAGGTTCGGAGAAAAGGTAGCGGAGGATAGCCGTCCTTAGGTTCCCTTCTAGCGTAAGATAGTCTAGTTCGGCACGGAGTTCCTTAATCTTCTGCTAAAGGGTTAAGAACTCGAAGGTAGCGCGGGCGACTTCGTTGTCGTGCTCCTAGGTAGCCTTTTCTTCTGCGGTCTCTCCCGAGCTAGGCTAGTTAAGAAGGTTAATATCCTATAGTTAACTAGTAGGCGTAGCCGATAGCTCCGTAGAGGAAGCGCTCGCCTACTATCGGGCAGAGGTATTAGGAAGGGAATCGTCCTAACAACGGGTAACCTTTAGAGCTATGTCGGTAGTTTTCGGTACAGTTGTACAGTTGTTTTTAATCGAATCGAATGTTAGAAGTACCTCGAGAGGGAATGTAGGCTTGCACCGAAAACAAATAGTTATAGAATGTAACGAGTCGATTCGATAAGGAAGGGAATAGACAAGAGCGTCCCTCGAGGCTATGTACCCGCCCTTCGTATTGCCAAATACGTCCCTCCGCCTAGACTAGGCACTAGTCGTAGTCTAGCGTCCGCTCGGGGGCTATCGTGCGCCCGTAAGGTTCGTCCCTCTACAGGATGTCCTAGTCTAGGCTAGATAAGATAGCACCGGTAATCTGTAGTGCTAGGATGGTCTAGGTTGGGACAGGTGGGGGGCGTCATCGTGAGGGTGTCCTCACAATAACTGGTATCCGCAAACGCCTCCCGCATTCCCTAACCCGGAAAGCCAGCGAACGGATGACTATAATGGTAATTAATAATCCTTTACAACGAGACGGTAATCCTAGGCTGACCATTAATATTATAGACATATCCACCTACGCCCAAACACAACTGCCGCTTTCGCCGCCACTAACGAACTATCGAAAACACCGACGGCGCTGATAAACGACGTCGCTGATAAACGACGTCGAAAGAGGGGTGGGAAATCGCGGGCGATAGGTTCATTATTAAGGACGATCGTGGCCGGCACGAGACGTCGCACCTCAACAAGAGTCCGGTGCAGTTTATAAAAGTGCTCCTTTCGGCGATCTAGACGATATCGGCCGTACGCATGTGGGGAGAGTGTTTTAATGTTACCTAATAGAGGATGCTTAAATCCACAGAGTAGGACGATATTAGAGGCGTAGATGCCATAAGTTCTACTACAAGTCATTAGTTCTCGTCAAACGCTTCGCTTTCCTCATCTATAGCCGCCGCCGTCGATGAAGAAGACAATGTCAATATCGAGGAAGGAGAGCAAGATCAAGTCGAGCCCGCACGTAGCCATAGATTAGCGTTAATAAAGACACAGTCTGTCCTAAGGTCGCTATGCGACAGCCTATCGACGTGCCGCTAGCGGCGGAAGTGAACGAACGCCCATCGGCATTCGTATATTCTTCACATTAGGTTCACAAAGCCGTTAGTCGATCCGGTCAGGTTCAAGGTTATAGTCAAGTAGTCAAAGGTTAAGTAGTCACAGTCAAGTAGTCAAAGGTCAAGTGGTTAAGTGGTCAAGTGGTTAAGTAGTCAAGTGGTCAAGTAGTCAAGTAGTCAAGGTCAAGTGCAAGTGGTCAAGGTTAAGTGCAAGTGGTCAAGGTTAAGGTCAAGTGGTTAAGGTTAAGGTCAAGGTCGCCATCATCTGTGTAGTCACAACTAAGGTCAAGGTCAGATCGTAGTTAACGTATTATAAAGCAGGATTAGTAGTTAGCAGGTCAGAGAATCGATCGTTATGGTGTGGCAAGCCTATAATCCAGGTTGCGGAGGTCGCCAGGAGAGGATGAAGGGCGACTTAACAGCGATCTAGCGGCCGGAAGCATTGTCCGAAGTTTGTAGCCGTTGTCGAACTAACGGAGGCTTAGAGGGTTAGAGTCGCTATCGATAGGTAATAGAGGTAACAGACGGAGGTCTAAAATCACCGACGGAGCAACGGAGGTGGCTAGTATGGCCGTCGTAGATCGAGGTAGAACTATAGATGCCGTTATGTTGTCGAGCTCGAAGAGCCAGGTTACTCAGAATGCCGGCCGTCGATTAAAAGGAGGTAGTTAGGTTAGGATAGCTAGGATAGCTAGGATAGCTGGGGTAGCCGTTAATGTTATGTTGTCGAGCTCGGATAGCTAGGGTGCTTAGAAGGTCGCCGTCGATTGGAAGGAGGTGGCTAAGTTAGTTTAATAGCTAGCAAAGTCGGCATGGCCGTCGTGGATTAAGGTAGCCTAGCTCGTCAAATGCCATGTTGTATATCGGGCCGTCGTAGATTAAGGTAGCCTAGCCCGTTAAAAGCCATGTTATAGGTCGCCGTCGATTAAAAGAAGGTAGTTAGGTTGCTAGTTAGGGTAGCTGGAATAGTCGGCATGGCCGTAGTTAAGGTAGCCCAGCTCGTCAAATGCTATGTTGTAGGTCGGGCCGTCGTAGATCAAGGTAGCCTATATACTCCTTCAAATACTATGCCTATTAGCAGAACTAGTGGTCTAATAGTTATAATAAGGCGCATACTGTTAGTAGTGCGCCCGATGCGGAGTTCGATTCCCGCCTGGTTCATTCGTTTTTGCTTCGTTACGGTTTATACTACCAGATTGCGAGTTTAATTGCGGATTAAATCCACGGTGAATTTTCCTCATTGTTTTTTTGCTGGAATCACCGCAACGAGAATGTGTCGATTCCTAGTCGGGAGCCAATTGCGAGAACATCGATATTTTGGCCTCCTGGATAAGGTCGTCTAAGGTGCGTAAAGCCGGCGGCTGGCTGCGTAGGTGGAGTTGTTGTGGATCATCAGACTAACTATTAGTAAAGTGCACGTGACTAGTGCTAAGGCATTCCTACATACAGATAGCTAAAGTAAGAATCTTATACTTAAGATTCTCTCTATATAATAATATATACCTGCTAATTAGAGGTCTTCTTCTACTTAGCTTAAGTCTAATTATAACAGGTTATAAGCCCGGCGTAACTACTATATACTTAAGGAAGAATTGTCTGTTCTAAGCGTAGCTACTAGAATCTTACTATACACTGTTTAGATAGTTAACTAGCGAGCTAAGAAAGAGCTAGTTATAATAATAGCCGCAATGCAGGCTAATAAGTTTAAGACTACAAAGGAGAATAAAGTCCTAAGAAAGGGAAGTAACTTCTTAGACTAGTTAAGGATGCTTAAAGCAGCCCTTATAGACAAGGAGGTGTTAGGCTATATTTTTTATAACATTCCCTAGTGCCCTGCCTAACTAAAGCTAGGAATTAAAGTTAGATATCCCTCTTTACTAACTAAGGAGAGTACTGCTTTATCCTCCTAGGCTCTAACTCCTTCCTAAAAAGAAGGAGGGGACACTCTAGTAACAGAACCTATTCTAACTAGTAGATTAAGACTAACTCCTCTCTAAATCTAGCATAAGTATAACCTAATTATATATAGGATTATTAGCAAAAGGATTAACTAATCTCTAAGGCCTAACTTTAGGGATATAGAGAAGACAGCTAAGGAACTATATAATACTATTGCAGCTACCTATAGGCCTGTTATAATTATAAATATTTATAACAGCCTAAGGATTCTTAGAATTAGCAATATTAAGATCTAAGGAATAAACACTTAAAAGTACTATAAGGACTTCTAGAAGTAGTATTATAAGTATATCTCTGCAACAGAATAATACTCTAGGTCTAAGAACATTCTAGTCTTAAAGCTTACCTTTAGTAATAAGCAGATTAGGCTGTTCTTTATCTAGGGCCTCTATGTTACGGACCTGGCTCCGCCAGCCGCTTACCTAATCCCGCTCCCGCTCCCTTCCGTTGCAGTCTGCCTACCTCGACTGCTTTCCTAGCTACCTCTTAGTCTAGACACCACACAATAAGTCTTTACCTTTGATTATTGCTCTTACACCTGTCTACCGAGTCCCTCCGTGACAGTTTGTGTGGTTAGTAAGAATCGACTGCAGCCAGCAGTTACCCTAACAAGTAGGTTCAAAGTTTCCTACTTCACAAGACGGTCGCCAATCGTCTCTTCTTCGCTTCGCTCGCTATAGAAAACAACAATGCAGCGCGACCGTAGTCGCAGTTGCGCTCTCGCTCGACTAATCGCTAAGTGCGCTCCGGCGCAGCTACGTCTCACTACGAAGCCAACAATCGTGGTGAATCCGACGAAGAAGACCTAGACGAAACCGACTTCTCGCGCAAGATCAGGACCTTAATGCAATCTTAGCAGCAACCGCAACAACGTTCCTACGCCTCCGCCGCTGCCGACGAGTCCTAGACTTAAGGCCGCTCTTAAGAACAGCAACGCGCTTAAGAACAGCGCACCCGCACCCCTTAACCGCAATTAACTACTCGCGTTACGCCCAATGCACCCACTAGCACCAATTAGCGCCGTACCTCTACCGCCAACTTCTCCGCAGCCAACATTTCCGTGCCTCCTAGTAAGCGCGATTTCTCGATTCTCCAGAATCGCATTTAAGAGCAAGAAGTTTTAGATGATGCGTACGACGCAGAGCACAACACTAACACAGGCGCAGGTAAAGGACAACTTGACTTCGCAGCGCTGTAGAGATATCATAAGGATAGCATGCCTTAATACGACGCTGTCGACAGAGGAGAAGGCACTATATACAACACGGATAATTACATCGCGCATGGTGTTGTCGACTTCTTAAACAAGGTCAACGTGCGCCTAGCATACTTCTACGCCTGCTGTTAAGCACTCGTCTACGAACAAACAAAGGCCTATGCAAGCATCTAAGAAATGCAGAAGTCCGCTCGAGAGTCCATCCCCCTTATCGTACGCTTGCGCAACGAGCGCAACTAACACGCAGCTCGTACCGTCGAACTCACTACTCGGGTTCGAGAAATGGACAAGAACTACGATAAAGCCCTTAAAGACATTAAGGAACTCGAAGAGCAGGCCCCTAGTAAAGAGCTTCAAAATAAGCTGGACGAGGCCCTCGAAACGGTCGCCGCCCAAGCCGCCGAGATCGATAAGCTTAAGGCTCAAGTTGCCGCCGCACTAACAGTTGCTACTAACCTAGTGGATGCTAGGCTCGCTAAGCAAATGGCAGCACCTCCGCCCACTCACGATGCGTATAGAGTGCTACTACCTCGCCGCCGCGATCGCCGACCTGTAGCGCTAACCGTTTAACCAGCAACTCCAGCACGTTAGACACCGATGCTAGCACTAGCAGTCCACACCCTTCCCGCACTTCGCCACAACGACCCCGTTTCAGACAACGTCTTGTACTTCGACACCGAAGTGAACCGCCGCTTTCCTAACCCCGAAGTCTTTAATGGAGTTACACTAGACTACCGTCGCTAGCGTAGCGCTCTTAAGGCCAAACTCGAAGCCAGCTACACCTCAGAGACGCGCCTAAGCGAGCTACTAAAGTACGCTTCCACTCGCACCGATAGTGGTGCGTAGGACATTATCGAAGTTAACAAGAACATATAGCAGTCTATAGAGGAGATGTTCGCAGAGTTTAACGCCTGCTATAGCGAACAGGATGTGATTTTTAAGGCCTAGGCATCCCTCTTAGTCCTCAAGCAAAAGGACAACGAAAGCTTCTCCTTATACATCCTTAACTACCGCAGCTTGTGCAACAAGTCCGGCGATCAGCCTAACACCTAGCGCCTTTAGCTTACCCTTAACTCTACCTACTAGGGTGAGCTTAAGACCAAGACCCGCCTGCCCTTTTACGAATTCTGCCAAGATGCCCGTCTTCTCGAAGACAACATGAAGACGATAGCTAACTAGTCCGGTCAATCCGCGCGTGGCAACAATAGCAACCGCGGTCGCGGCCGTAGTTAAGGCGGCCGTAGAGGAGGTGCCGCTGGCGCTAACTCCGGTCGAAAACCCCCAGTTCGCATTATCCCCATGCGCTTCAAGGACTTACCGAAGCTTGACGACGCTGGTCGTAAGAAGCTGATAGACGAGCGCCGCTGCTTCCGCTGCCGCGACTAAGGATATGACCGTGTCAGCCCCCTGTACGTCTTCGCTGAGAACAAGGGACCGTACGAGTTCGGCAACGTCCAGCAAGAGACTCCGAAACTCGCCGCCGCCTCTATCGAGGCTGCACTATAACAGCTGCTCCTGACCAACGGCTCCGGTTCGGGAAATGCGCAGGCTCAGACTTAAGCCGCAGTCTTGAGCTAATTCACAAGTATATTACGGACATGAACAATAACTACAAAAGCAACATAAGGATCCTACCTAAGATAAGATGGACAGAAACAGAGCATACACTGTGCGAGCTATCCCCCGATACAGATACACCCTACAAGGGCGCATAGTTGGTTTGTAACGGCAAAGTACATAGCCACAATCTATTAATTATCATATCAAAAGCACGCTCCCTTATCGACAGTGGAGCCTCCTTATTGTTCATCGACCCCCGTTTTGTACGCGCACACAAGATACCTATTATTCCCCTTAAACAACTAGAACGGCTCCGCCTAGCCGATAGTACACTAAAAACACTGGACTCAGCTGCAATGGTTACGTTGACTATTGGTGGTCACACCGACTAGTCCCTTTACTATATTACGGACCTCGGCTAATATGACATCGTCTTAGGAATGTCATAGCTAGGGACCCACGACCCTCAGATTTCCTTCAAGAATCGCACGATCCACTTTAACTCGGACACTTGCTGCAAGCAACACAACTACCACAGCCAACTATTGCTTGTTGCAGTCGACAGCTATGAAAAAGCCAGGCCCGTCGAACCTGATAAATTACACGATATCTGCATAATTAGCGCCGCAGCTGCATATGCATTCGCGCGTCGCGCACAGAAACAACCCGAGAAGGGTGACAATGTTTTCGTCCTCTGGCCTGAAGATCTATTACCAGAAGACGACCATTACGTCTACGTACTGACACCTGAGGATGTTAAGCGCTTTATAGATACATTAGGGAAAACAGACCCCAAATCCAAACTCCCGGAATACCTGCATAACCTGGTTAATGCGTTTAAGCACAAATCCGAGTTTAAGGTCTTAAAGTATGGCCTAGCTGACTATGCGATCAACCTCAAGCCTGACGCTCAGGTGCCCTACAAGAAGTTATACGCGATGAGCGCTACACAGCTGGCTGTCGTGAAGAAATATATCGACGAAGAAACAGCGAAGGGCACTATTCAGAAGTCTAGCTCTCGCTGCGCGTCACTAGTCCTTATCGTTGCTAAACTAGGCGGCGGTTTAAGAGTCTGTGTTAATTACCGTGCATTAAACGCCCTTACTATTAAGGACAGGTACCTAATACCGCTCCTTAAGGAGACACTCGACCGGCTGTGCAAGGCCAAGTTTTACACTAAGCTCGACGTCGTTGCAGCCTTTAACAACCTGCGCATTCGCAAGGGCGATAAATAGATGACCGCCTTCATTACCCGATACGGCCTGTACGAGTACAAAGTGCTGCCCTTCGGGCTATGCAATAGGCCTAGCTCGTTCCAGCGCTACATGAACGATATTATTGCACGAGGTACGAGTGCCATTTTATGAAAGACTGCAGCCGTCTTCTTCCACCGACAGGGATCTTTCAAAGGTCTGTTTTGATTGGTTTTCCTAACAAAAAGAGGGGTCCATCAAAGCTCACTTTTAATTAGTCCCTCGCATCGTCGCATTCTCGCATTCTCTCGCATCGTCGTATTCTCGCACCGTCGCAATGTCGCATTGTTACCTCGGGCAAGGTAAGCTCCCTTACCGTGCTTCTGCGGCAGAAGAAAAAAAGAGGCATTGCATTGTCGCATCGTCGCATTGTCGCATTGTCGCATCGTCGCATTGTCGCATTATCGCAACGTCGCAACCGTCGTAATCGAAAGGTCGCGGGTTCAATTCCTTCTCTTTTTGCCCCGTCGTACCGTCGCAATCTATAAAGGTTGGGACAGTACGATTCGACGGGGCAAAAAGAGAAGGAATTGAACCCGCGACATTCAAAGCCAGATTCAACCGCTCTTTCCAATCGGCTAAAACGCCTACCTATTAGGTAGCCTAGAAACGGGCTAATCTATTAGCTTACTAGCTCTACCTCGTGCACATACTTGGACGCAGCGAGTCCGCTAGAAACCTTGTAAAGGAGCATCTTAACAATTTCGTTACTGTCTACCTCGATAACCTGCTAATCTACAGCGATACCCTAGAGGAACATTAGCTCCATGTCCGCACTGTACTCTGCAAGCTGATAGATGCCGGCCTTCCTGTCGACATTAACAAGTGCGAGTTCAGCGTGCAACGTGTTAAATACCTCGGCCTTATCGTTACGACCGAGGGCCTAGAAATGGACCTAGCCAAAGTCGAAGCAGTCTAGTTATGGGAAGCTCCGTCTAATGTCAAGGACGTCCTTGCTTTTCTTGGTTTCGCTGGCTTCTACCGCAGGTTTATTAAGAACTTCTTATTAATCGTCGCACTAATAGTCGCCCTAACTAAGAAGTTAGTTAAATTCGAATAGTTACCCACTTGTAACACCAGCTTCCGCCTTCTTAAGGAACGCTTTATAACCGTACCAATTCTTGCACACTTTAACCCTGCGCTTTAGGTCTGGCTTGAAACAGACGCATCAGACTAGGTTACAGCAGGGGTTCTTTTACAGATAGGAGCTAATAGCATCCTTCGCCCTATCGCGTTCTTCTTAAAGAAGATAAGCGTGCATAAAGTCAACTACGATATCTACGACAAGGAGCTCCTTGCTATCGTTAAGTGCTTTAAGGAGTGGACTCCCGAGCTTGCAGGCTTAGACACTAAGGTTCTCTCGGATTACAAGAACCTCGAATGGTTTATAGAAACTAAGCAGCTTAATCGTCGCCAAGCTCGCTAGGCAGAGTTTCTTGCTTAATTTAACTTTAAGATCACGTACAGGCTAGGAAACCTAGGCACGAAGCTAGATGCATTCACGCGCCTGTCGCAGAATCTCCCCGATAGTACTAACGATCCACGCATCTAGCACTAGTTACAGACGGTGCTCAAACCCGACAACCTTAACATCGTTCTTAACTACGCTATGCAGTGCGAGCCTGACTTTGTTCCCATGCCCGGGGACGAGGAAGATGACAACAGCGACGAAGGCGTTCCGCTTTCTCCGAGACTAACCGGCAACTACCAACCGCCCTCTGTCTGCGACAGCGACGACGAGGAAGATGGAGGAGTTTTAGTCCCAGTGCCTACGCAGGAGCTCACATTCGCTCAAGAACTAGATAAGGCATACAAGGGCCTTAAAGCGACATTCAAAGTCGTCGCCAGCGCCCTAGAAACTAACACTCCCTTACCATAGCTGAAGTTACAGAAGCTGGCAGCGCAAGATTGCTGCTAGAAGGACGGTCGCCTGTTTGTCAACGATTTAATATGGATCCCTGATTACAAGAACATTCGCATAAAGGCCATCTAGCAATGCTATAATCCAACACTAGCTAGCTACTAAGGTCCAGCTCGCACGTACGAACTACTCCGCAGATAGCTTGTTTACTAGACAGGAATAAGCAGTAATGTTGCGCGCTACGTGCGGAATTGCGCATGCACTCGCTCCAAGCTATCCCGTCGCCTATACTAAGGCACCCTCTCGTTAATGCCTACGCCAGCCTTACTATAGTCGCAGATCGCTGTTAACTATATCGTAGACCTTCCTCTAAGCAGAGACCCCGAGACTAGCATCTTGCATAAGAACATCCTTACGGTAACAGACATATTAACTAAAGAAGTCCACCTTATTCCGACTAACGACCTCTTAGCTAAGAACGCAGCAAACCTCTTCTTTAAGTATGTCTATCTACACTACGGATACCCTAATGTTATCGTCTCGGACAGAGGCTCTTAGTTTACGAGCGCATTTTTCCAACGTCTGTGCGCAAGGCTTGGCATTACACAGAATTTGTCTACAGCCTTCTATCCTAAGACTAATAGTTAATCCGAACGCACGAACCAGACCCTCGAACAATACTTGCGCGCGTATGTCACGCACCTTCAGGACAACTGGGTCTCGTTCCTGCCAATAGCGCAGTTCGCTCTAAACAACTATACGGCATCTACCGGTATAACACCATTCTTCGCAAACACCGGTCGCTATCTAAGGTTAGGTATCGAGCTTTTACTAAAGCCACAGTCCTCAGCCGCTGCGCGCAAGTTAATTAACTCTGCGGACGACATCGCAGACAACATTGCTGCAACTACTGAATTCGCGTAGACCATTCTTGACGACCTACGCGCTAAATATGCTTTTACGCAAGCCCGAACTACCGACAGCGCGAATCGCTTACGAGAACCACCGCCAGTGTTTACTAAAGGCCAGCTCGTGTATCTTAACACACACTACCTTAAGACCGACCGACCAGCAAAGAAGCTCGACGACAAATAGATCGGACCCTTCCCTGTCGTCAAGCTAGTCGGCCGCCGCGCATACAAGCTCGACCTTCCCTCGACTATAAAAATCTTCGACACCTTCTATATCAGCCTGCTGCGTACAGCGGCCACCGATCCCCTTGCTAGTTAACGCCCATCGAGACCCTCGGACGCACCACCACTGGTTATTAAAAGAGAAGGTGTTAAAAGCACTAAATAGGAGGTTACCGCAGTGCTAGACAGCCGCATCAAATACAAGAAGGTTTACTACAAGGTCCAGTAGTATAGAGGCACAATCACAGAACAACCATAGCATAACTTGCTACTAGGCAGTAAAGAGGTCGTCGCCGCCTTCTACGCGCGATACCCTTAAAAGCCAATGCCGCCCGCTGCTTCCAACTTAACTTTAACGCCAGAGCACGGACTTGCAGTAATAATAAGCATCGCCTCCGGCTTCACAGACTATGGCATAAATGTTCTGGAGCTTAACCGCACGCCTAGGGCACCGATCTATTGCATGCATGCAGCGAGCTTCGCTAAAGGACATCCTTACCGCCGCTATAATAACTGTTGCTCGTTCGAGAGTTGCGTTCGCGCTACACCGCTGCGCTTCGACTCCTCCGACCCTGTCTGAAGGCAAGTTCATTTCAGCTGTTTTCTTGCTTCAGTTTTTGTTTCTTTCACGTCGCTAGAGCTCCGTTCTTTAAAGGGGGGGGGTACTGTTACGGACCTGGCTCCGCCAGCCGCTTACCTAATCCCGCTCCCGCTCCCTTCCGTTGCAGTCTGCCTACCTCGACTGCTTTCCTAGCTACCTCTTAGTCTAGACACCATATAATGAGTCTTTACCTTTGATCATTGCTCTTACACCTGTCTACCGAGTCCCTCCGTGACACTCTACTATCTAAAATACCTAAGAAGCTAAAGACAATCCTATTATATTAAGAACATAACTCTTAAAGAGCTAATTACCTTATTAATTAAGGAACCTCCTCTATAGATATAGAGGATAGCAAGAGGATTTAGGGGTGCTGCAGTAGATAATAATTAGTATACTAAGTATACCTATTATATCTATATAAATGCAAATTGCTTTAAGAAGTACCCTAATAAGGCCCTAAAGTCCTAGGTATATAAAGGAAAAGGAAGATCTAATAAGGATAAGAAGAAGTCCTAAGATAAGAGCAAGAGATATAATAAGAAGGGAGGAAAGGATACTATAGTAATTAAGCCTATCTCCTCTTCTAATATAGGCTTAGGCTCTAATTTAGATAGCTTATTTATAGGAGTAGTAATTACTACTACTAGAATATAAAGGAGTAATACTATTATCTAAGATTCTAATATATTATACTACTTCTTTAATAATAAGTCCTAGTTCTTAGACCTTAAACCCTTAGAAACCCTAATTAGGTTTTCTTAAGCTATTAGACAAAGTATAGTTATATACTTAGGAAGTATAAGGATTATAATAAAGTATAAGGGGAATAAGTTAAACATTACCTTGCAAGATATATTATACTCTCCTAACTCTAATTATAACCTTATCTTAGTAGAGACTCTCTAGCTAAAGTATAAGGTCTACCTAGATAAGCTATCTTTATACATTCTAAGGAATAATAAGAAGATAGGCAAGGTTTAGTCTACTTATAATATTCTAATCCTCTAGAATATAATTATCTCTCTTTCTAAGGGGAGTACTAAAGTTGCTTCTATAACTAATAGGAATATGTCCTATTTAGCCTTTACTATACTTAAGGCTAATATAATAAGATAGCACTAGAGACTAGGCTATATAAGGAATAAGATTCTTAGTATAATAAAGGCTTAAGTCTAAGGACTTAAGCAGATTAATATATCTATACTTAAGCACTATAAGCTATATAAGCTTGTAAGATTATAGAGAGTAGTATTAAGAACTTTAAGACTAATACCTTAATCCTTATTAGATAAGGTCTATATTAATATTATAAGACTAATCTTTTTACTAGATATCTTTAGATACAAGTATATTCTTATAATTACTAATGCAAAGTTAAGAAGGAGATAGGCTATCTTCTATAAGCTTAAATTACAAGCTGCACAAATTATTAAGAAATAGACTACTAAGATATTTAACTAGTACAAAAAGATAGTTAAGATCTAGTTCTTAGATAGAGGAGGAGAGTTTAATAATAATAATCTAATTATATTTATAGAGAATAAGGAACTAAGATAGGATTTCTTAGCTCCCTATACTCCTAAGCAGAATAGAATTGTAGAATTATCTAATAAGGTTATCCTTAATAAGGTAAGAGCAATAATAATTAACTCTAGCCTACCTCTCCCTCTTTAGAGTTTTGTAGTTATATATGCAATCTTCCTTACTAATAGGCTAGTATGCCTATTAACTAATAAGATTCCTCTTTAGGAATTTAATTAAGATCTTAATACTAGAACTTTATATATTAATCTAACAAAGGTTAGGAGATTTAGATATAGAGCATATTTATATAATTAGGGGAGACCTAATTTATAGAAGTTCTATCCTAAAGTAGAGAAATACTAAAATTTAGGATTTTAGGAGAATACTTTAACTAACTATATAGTTTAGAAGTTTAAACTATCTGCCCTTATTAGGTTTTAGTATAAGATTATAACCTCTCCTTATATAACATATAATAAGGATAAGGTATATAGTATAATACCTACTACCTTAGACTTTTAGGGGGAGAGTTTCTTACAACTAATACAATCTATTACTATAGAATATAAAGTCTATACTATCTATACTAAGGATTAAGATTAGGGCTAGGATGCCTAAGGGCAAGATACCTAACCTCTTACTACTTCTTATCTTTAAGAAGTAGAGAATATATTTAATACTATATAGAGAGAGAGAAACTAAGCCTCCCTTTTAATATCTTAAGGAGAGCAAATATTAAGTTAGGATATATAGTCCTAGAATAACTAATATAAGTAGTCTAAGCCTAATTAGCTAAAGGCTATTAAGTATAAAGAAGCCTCCTAGCTAACTTAGGGGGAGTATATTTCTAAGGAAATAGGAAGTCCTAAAGGATTCTAAGGAAGTCCTAAGGGATTCTAGGAGTAGGCTAATACCTTATTAATATAGCTATAATATTAAGTATTAGTAGAGAATTACCCTAAAAGGGAAGACCTCTAAGATTATACTATAACTCCTTTCCTAAACATTTATATTATAGGAAAGAGGAAAGTAGGAAGAAGCCCTAAGAGACCTAAGAAATTAGGTAATAAAGCAAGTCTTAAAAGCTTAGGTATATTTAGATTCTTAAGAAGTAAAAGATTAGTTATAAGAAAAGACTATAGCAAGATCTAGAAGATAGGACTTAAAGTAACAAATCCTAATCTGTCTAATCCTAAAATAGTTAAGGAAGCTCTCTCTAGATCTAACTATAAGGAATAGGAGAAAGCTATTATTAAAGAAGCTAAGTTACTTAAGTCTATAGGATGCCTTAAATAGAAACTTATTAGTACCCTCCCTAAGGGGAGAGTCCCTCTTATAGGGAAATAGGTCTTTAAGATTAAGATACTCCTAAATAGAACTATAAAGAAGTATAAGGCTAAATAGATAGCTAAGGGATTTATATAAAGGAAGGGACTTAACTATATTAATACCTTTACTCCTACCCTAAGAGCTATAATAAGGAGAATACTTCTATCCCTCTTAATTAACTTTAGCTAGAAGAGGAAACAAGTTAATATTAAGACTGCATTCCTAAATCTAAACCTAGATAAGCAGATCTTTATTAAGCTACTAGAGGGAGCTTATCTCTTTAAGAAAGATGCCTACAAGTATATTATATATATTAAAAAAGGACTATATAGGCTTAAGTAGGTAGCTACTCTCTAGTACTATAATGCTATAGATACTTTCTAAAAGCTTAGTCTAATAAGAACTATTAGCGATGCTTGCCTTTTTTAAGGGAAAGGTATCCTTGTTTTCCTTTATATAAATAACTTCTAGATCTTTAGATAGTTAGACTATAAGATTAACAAGCTAATTAAGGGATTAGAGCAGAAGTATATAATTAAGGTTATTAATACTAATATCTTTCTTAGACTTTACCTAAAGGAAGGGAAAGATAGCTCTATATCTATCTTTTAGGAATACTATTCTAGAGACAAACTTTAAGGATATAGTCTTAGTAATGCAAAGAGTGTTAAGTACCCCCTTAATACCCTCCTTAAACCCCTTTAGGATAAGGGAACAAAGGAGGACTATAATCTCTTTAATAAGATTATTAGGGAACTGTAATATCTATTAAACTATACTAGACTAGATATTAGTTTTGCTATTAACTACTATATAAGGTTCCTTTAGAACCTAGGACCTTTGTATATTTAAGTAGCTAAACATATCTAGAAATATATTGCAAGCATAATTAATAAGTGCCTTATATATAGGAAAACTAAGAAGCAAATTTAGATTAAAGTATTCTTAGACTCTAACTTTACTAGTAATCCTAGTATATCTAGGTCTACCTTAGGAATGCTCTTTAAAATTGTAAGAGGCCTAGTTATCTAGAGATCTTAACTACAGAAAGAAGTAGTGCTATCTAGTACTAAGGCAGAGTACCTCTCTCTTACTAAGGTAACAAGAGAAGTAAATTAGGTAAGGAATCTTATTAATAAGCTCTAGCCCTTTACCTAGGCTAAAAGCATTTCTACTATCCTTATTAAAGTAGATAATTAATTAGCTATTAGCCTTATAGAAAACTATACTAACTCTAAAAAATTAAGATATATCTCTCTTAGGAACTATTACTATAGAGAATAATATAATAAGGGGAGTATTAAGATAGAGTTTGTAAGGATAGATATGTAGCTTATAAACTGTCTAACAAAACTAAAATCCCTAAATACTATCCTCTAATATATAGATCTATAAATCTAGCAAAAAGATACTTATATGTCTATATTAGGCAGCTAATATAGACATATAAGAGAGGCTAATATAGGAATTAAACCTATAACCTTCTAATTTGTAGTTAGAAATTATACTACTAGACTAACTAGCCCTTAATAAGAAAAGGGAAATTGCTCTTAAATTTATGCCTTAATACTTATATTCCTACCTAAGAAGGATTCCCTCCTTAGAATTACACTATTTTATTTATTATAAAACTAAGAAGTATAATACTTAGAATACTTATTTTATTCTTATCTATATAAAGGAAAGGAGGTAATTATATACCTCTATAAAAGCATCTAAGAAACTATAAGAAAAACACTTAGCTAAAAGAAAACTTTTCTATAAAAATCTAAAAATATTAGAGCATATCCTAGAACCTATAGCCTACCCCCCTAAAACTATTACTAAAAGACTAAGCTAATTCCCCTAGAATCTTAATTTAAAGCCTAAGAGAATGTTAGTTTCTATTAGGGAAGAAGGGATTTTAAGAAGAATATATATAGGATACTATACTACTAACTACTACTTTATCTTTGCCTTATTAGAGCTTAATATTTAGCTAAGAGGAGTCTAGTTATAGTATAATATAAATCCCTAAGGATTAGGAGTTATTAGACTAGGGTAGTTTTCTACTAGGAAGGCCTACTCCCTTAGGTTATATAGCTCCTTTATTACTATATTAATAAGGTCTATAATAAGGAGATCCTTATTAAGCTTAGCTATAAATCTATTAAAGCAAGCTACAAAAGAGAAGGGATCCTAAGCCCTAATATTTACTTTATTATAGTGTTTATTTATCTCTCCTCTAATAAGTTAATATATAGTCTAATATACTATAGAACTATCTTTATAGATCTATAAGAGATCTCTACTATTAACAGCTCTTGCTTTATCGATAACTTACTAAAAGGTTTTCTTAGGAACAAAGAAAGCTACTCTTCTTCTAGAAGCTATAGTTAGTAATATAGATTATATTATTAATAGCTATAAGGGATAAATAATAGATTAGCTAATAAATTAGCTAAATAGATAAGAGGTATAGATTATAAAGTAGAGGAATAAAAAAGCTAGAAGAAGATGCTTTTTAATAAGCTAAAGCCGAGTATTAGCTACGTAGTAGGTAAATACCTACTATATTTAGGTAATAGACAGCTCGTAATAATACAGCTACTAATAAGGGAGTGTTGTAGATTATTAGACTAACTATTAGTAAAGTACACATAACTAGTGCTAAGGCATTCCTATATATAGATAGCTAAAGTAAGAATCTTACACTTAAGATTCTCTCTACATAACAATATATACCTGCTAATTAGAGGTCTTCTTCTACTTAGCTTAAGTCCAATCACAACAGGAGTGCCTTCCGTTTGCGGTATTGTTTTGTAGCTTAGGCGACTTCCACCTTCTGCTCTTCGACCTTACTACTTTAACATCGCCCACTTCATCGACCTATTAAAAAGTCAGTCGTGTTCGTCCGAAGATCTTTAACGGCCAATCTTCCTCGAAACAAACCTGCGCGCACGCTTTACGCTAGACGAGCAAACGACGACTCCGACGACTTCCCCCTACTAACAATTCACGAGCACGCAGATTACGACCACACAGAGACACCGACTCCGTCCTTAATTGTGCTCCGTGCTTAGTCTCTTGCGCCGACACAAAATCTCTTAACTTCCCACTTCTTCCTACTTCTTCCTACCTCTTCTACCTCTTCTACCTCTTCCACCTCTTCTACCTCTTCTACGTTCGACTTCTACCTCGAAACCGGTCTAGCAAAGCCTACGCCTTCGGTTAGCTTTAGGACGATTCGACAACACCCCTCCGAGATTCTCTTATTCTCGAACAAACCTGCGTTCAAGCGTCGTGTGCTGTGCACAACACCCCTTTCCCGTAAAGCGCGCCTTCCTACGGACGCCGACATAGCCCCTTTACCACCTCCTACCTCCTACTTCCCACATCTTATCTATCACCTACTACTTGCGCCTCTACCGACTCTCTTACATACACCGCAACTATAGTAAAGAAGCGGAGCATGATTAAAAAGCCGGCTAAAGGCTTAGGCAATGCACTAAGAATTCCTCGCCCTGCACCTCTAGCACTGCTATCGCAAGCTACCGGCAGCAAGCGCGAGCGCGATAAGACGGAAGAAGACAGCACCGTCCTACCTAACGACGATAAGCTCCCAGGCCCTAGTAGCCTAGGAATGCTTGCTACCGAGCTGGATCCAGTTGAATTAGCGCAGAAACTCAGCACACTAAACTCTGATGCGATCGAAGCTAAAGGCGACGAGCAGGCGGTCGATAATTATAGCTATGATGCGCTGTAGCAGTTGGCCGACCTTGCAGCGTACTAGAATTAAGCGCCTGTTCGCACGATGGACGATAAGGAACCCGAAGCGCTACTCGAAGAGGAGGAAGAAGAAGTGGCAGATCCAGCTGCGCCGCCTGCTTTTGACATGCCGCCTCCTTCGCTGCTAACAGCAGCAATCCCTAGCTTCGGCCCGGATACATTAGTCGTTCTTCCTTAGCTACGCATTTTAAAGCAGATCTTAAGCTTCGAGCTTTCGGTCGGACTGTAGGCAATTGCTTTAAACATTTCCCGCGTCGACTATACGCAACTGCGAGGCATTTTTGAAATAGCTGCGGCCGCTCTAAACTATGTCGAGCTCCTTCGCGAAATGCCCGGTACGATTAACACTATTAAGGCGCACGTTAAAGGCACGGTTCCTCTTCTAGATATCCGCATAAAGGAGGTTAGCCTTAATCCGCACTAACAAGCGTCTGTCGCTACTAGCAAGAAGCAGAGCAAGCCATCTAACAAGGAGTTTCTGTACTACTTCGACTTAATGCAGTTTTTCCAGGCATATCTTGTAACACTAGTGTCGAAGGAGAAGTTATTCGAAGGTCTCGGTTACTTCGTCGATGCCCTATAGCAGTTGTAGCATTCTCGCGCGTAGCATTCTATAATTCGAGTCTCGTCTAGCTAGCATGCTCGCTATACAGACGGTCCGGACTAGAGCGATTTTGGGCCTAGGCTAGAACCAATCCGACCAACAGCGCCAGAAGGCGCGCGCACTCGACACAATAGCGCCGTGTTCGCCGCGTACGACTAGGCAATAAATACCTTTAACCGCAACAACGCCGTTTGGCTTACCGACTCTAAGGCAATTGCGCACCGCGGCTAGCGTGGAGGACCGATATTCTAGTCGGACTTCGTCGTGTTCCGTTATAGCGAAACTAACTGCGGGTGCGCAACCGACGACGCACTTATGCACGGCGGTCGTGTACTGGCAATCGCGCACGACTATCGCTCTAACGCGGATCGTAAGCCTAATGTTAAGAAGGGCGACATCGTAGTTAAGATCTAGCTACTTATTTAAGCTTAACAGGTTCCCGCTACATTAGCAGGCTTGTTCTCACCGCCGCTTACGGCGAACGAGGTAATCTTGCTAGAGGACGATAACAGGTACGTAGCAGTTAAGGAAATCTTAGCCGCGCGCTTAAACACCTTTGTCCACTACGCTTTTCGCAGCGCTCTAAACCCTTAGGACATGCTACCTAGTAGGCCAGAGTTCTTTATCCGTCGCATTATGTCCGCGGATGCCCTCGACAACCCACAGACAGCCGACCTAAGCCGCCCGGTCTGGCAGCGAGATCCTATCCGCGGAGAGCTCGAGATCATGTATTTTGGTCGGCAGTACCTCGTCGACACCTTCTCCGATCGCAAGGATAGCCGCCGCGTTCAGTCGGTGCTACTAGTAATATTCATCGATAACTTCGGTCTATATCGAAACATATATCGCGCGCTAACTGGGTTTTACATGCTATTCGGATCGCTCTCTAACAAAGAACGCAATCGCCGTGCGAACTGTATCCCTCTTACGCTCGGCCTACACGGCAGCAACATAGAGGAGATAATCGAAGCGATCGGCGGCGCGCTCTCTTTGCTTAACCGTAGTGCGGAGATAACGGTCGGTAGCGAGGATCGATTGGTATATACGATAACTATAATGTTTATTAGTAACATAAAGCAGCAGCAGACGAACTCCGGATTCCTAGGCGTTCGCTCTACGTATAGCTGTCGGTTCTATGTTCACCCGAATAACTCCTAGGAAGACTTGCGCCTGGATATAGTCGGTCAACGTCGTTACTACCACGAGGTTATGCGCATTCGGCGTTTCATAGAATCGCTCCTAAATCCGAATGCGAAGAAGAACTTTATCGCCGGCAAGCGTATTACTAGTAGCGTTTAGTTGCGACCAGATCACACCGGCAAAGCAATAATGCTCGAAACGATCCTACTCGAGCGAATTAATCCAGCCGGCGACTGCATTATAGGTAATCCCTCTAACGCACCGCATTCTGAGGGCAATAGTCTTACTAAGATGGCCTTCCAGATTCTTAACGAGCATGTGTTTACTAACAGTGCGATGTTAGAGTTCAGCCAGCGCATGCGCACTTTCCCCTTCCTACCTAGCTAGGGTCGCCTGTAATCGACCGCCTATTACATCGGATTATACAAGCTCGGTAAGCTAGTTCGTCTTTCGGTCGTTAGCGCGATTCTGCTTCGTTGCTAGCTAAAGGACACCTATCTAAGACCCGGATTCGCTTAGGCGTTGCGAGATGCTATGCCAAACCTAGTTATAGCCGTCGAATCGATAGTTACAGAGCGTCTAGTCCCGGCGTTATTTATAATGTCGGTACTGTTCGGTCGCATCGCAAACTCCAACATATTAACAATGTCCGACAATCTTACCTCTAAGCAACACAGCTACCTAGTCCCAGATCTCATTATCTGCCGCGACATGTTCCAGGGACTGTGCGAGGCTTCTGCTTTAGCGGTTAAGGGTCGTCCGATAAGTCGTGTAGCAATACCGACTAGCGGCACTGCTCCTTAGGGCACAGCTACTGCCAAACGCGCTCGTACCCGCGCGACCACACCGACCCTACGAGGCAGCCGTACGGCGACACCGGCTGCTAGAACTCCTAGAGTCGTCGACGATCAAGATTAAGGCGACACCGGTATAGGCACTAAATTCGATAATGGTAAAGGCATAATTCCGAAGAAGTCGGCTCCTGGCCTACTAAAGGCGAGACAGCTACGTGCGATAAAGCGGAGGCCTAATGTCCACACCGGTCTGCACTACGCTGAACTTGTTGTGGATCATCAGACTGACTATTAGTAAAGTGCACGTAACTAGTACTAAGGCATTCCTACATACAGATAGCTAAAGTAAGAATCTTATACTTAAGATTCTCTCTGTATAATAATATATACCTATTAATTAGAGGTCTTCTTCTACTTAGCTTAAGTCTAATTATAATAGGTTATAAGCCCGGCGTAACTACTACATACTTAAGGAAGAATTGTCTGTTCTAAGCGCAGCTACTAGAACCTTACTATATACTATTTAGATAGTTAACTAGCGAGCCGAGAAAGAGCTAGTTATAATAATAGCCGTAATATAGGCTAATAAGTTTAAGACTACAAAAGAGAATAAAGTCCTAAGAAAAGGAAGTAACTTCTTAGACTAGTTAAGGATGCTTAAAGTAGCCCTTATAGATAAGGAGGTATTAGGCTATATCTTTTATAATATTCTCTAGTACCCTACCTAACTAAAGCTAGGAATTAAAGTTAGATATCCCTCTCTATTAACTAAGGAGAGTACTACTTTATCTTCTTAGGCTCTAACTCCTTCCTAAAAAGAAGGAAGGGACACTCTAGTAATAGAACCTATTCTAACTAGTAGACTAAGACTAACTCCTCTCTAAGTCTAGCATAAGTATAACCTAATTATATATAGGATTATTAGTAAAAGGATTAACTAATCTCTAAGGCCTAACTTTAGGGATATAGAGAAGATAGCTAAGGAACTATATAATACTATTATAGCTACCTATAGGCCTATTATAACTATAAATATTTATAACAGCCTAAGGATTCTTAGAATTAGTAATATTAAGATCTAAGGAACAAATACTTAAAAGTACTATAAGGACTTCTAGAAGTAGTATTATAAGTATATCTCTATAATAGAATAATACTCTAGGTCTAAGAACATTCTAGTCTTAAAGCTTACCTTTAGTAATAAGCAGATTAGGCTATTCTTTATTTAGGGCCTTTACTATCTAGAATACTTAAAAAGCTAAAGATAATCCTATTATATTAAGAACATAACTCTTAAAGAGCTAATTACCTTATTAATTAAGGAACCTCCTCTATAGATATAGAGAATAGTAAGAGGATTTAAAGGTACTATAGTAGATAATAATTAGTATACTAAGTATACCTATTATATCTATATAAATATAGATTACTTTAAGAAGTACCCTAATAAGGCTCTAAAGTCCTAGGTATATAAAAGAAAAAGAGGATCTAATAAGGATAAGAAGAAGTCCTAAGATAAGAATAAGAGATATAATAAGAAGGGAGGAAAGGGTACTATAGTAATTAAGCCTATCTCCTCTTCTAATATAGGCTTAGGCTCTAATTTAGATAGCTTATTTGTAGGAGTAGTAATTACTACTACTAGAATATAAAGGAGTAATACTATTATCTAGGATTCTAATATATTATACTACTTCTTTAATAATAAGTCCTAGTTCTTAGACCTTAAACCCCTAGAAACCCTAATTAAGTTCTCTTAAGCTATTAAACAAAGTATAGTTATATACTTAGGAAGTGTAAGGATTATAATAAAGTATAAGGGGAATAAGTTAAACATTACCTTATAAGATATGTTATACTCTCCTAACTCTAATTATAACCTTATCTTAGCAAAGACTCTCTAGCTAAAGTATAAGGTCTACTTAGATAGGCTATCTTTATATATTCTAAGGAATAATAAGAAGATAGGCAAGGTTTAGTCTACTTATAATATTCTAATCCTTTAGAATATAACTGTCTCTCTCCCTAAGGGGAGTACTAAAGTTGCTTCTATAACTAATAGGAATATATCCTATCTAGCCTTTACTATACCTAAGGCTAATATAATAAGATAGTACTAGAGACTAGGCTATATAGGGAATAAGATTCTTAATATAATAAAGGCTTAAGTCTAAGGACTTAAGCAGATTAATATATCTACACTTAAGTACTATAAGCTATATAAGCTTGCAAGGTTATAGAGAGTAGTATTAAGAACTCTAAGACTAATACCTTAATCCTTATTAAATAAGGTCTATATTAATATTATAAGACTAATCTTTCTACTAGACATCTTTAGATATAAGTATATCCTTATAATTACTAATATAAAGTTAAGAAGGAGATAGGCTATTTTCTATAAGCTTAAATTACAAGCTACACAAATTATTAAGAAATAGACTACTAAGATATTTAACTAGTATAAAAAAATAGTTAAGATCTAGTTCTTAGATAAAGAAGGAGAGTTTAATAATAATAATCTAATTATATTTATAGAGAATAAGGGACTAAGATAGGATTTCTTAGCTCCCTATACTCCTAAGTAGAATAGAATTATAGAATTATCTAACAAGGTTATCCTTAATAAGGCAAGAGTAATAATAATTAACTCTAGCCTACCTCTCCCTCTCTAGAGTTTTGTAGTTATATATATAATCTTCCTTACTAATAGGCTAGTATACCTATTAACTAATAAGATTCCTCTTTAGGAATTTAATTAAAATCTTAATATTAAAACTCTATATATTAATCTAATAAAGATTAGGAGATTTAGATATAGAGTATATCTATATAATTAGGGGAGACCTAATTTATAGAAGTTCTATCCTAAAGTAAAGAAATACTAGAATCTAGGATTCTAAGAGAATACTTTAACTAACTATATAGTTTAGAAGTTTAAACTATCTGCCCTTATTAGGTTTTAGTATAAGATTATAACCTCTCCTTATATAATATATAATAAGGATAAGGTATATAGTATAATACCTACTGCCCTAGACTTCTAAGAGGAGAGTTTCCTATAACTAATATAACCTATTACTATAGAATAGGAAGTCTATACTATCTATACTAAGGATTAAGATTAGGGCTAGGATACCTAAGAGCAAAATACCTAACCTCTTACTACTTCTTATCTTTAAGAAGTAGAGAATATATTTAATACTATATAAAGAAAGAGAAACTAAGCCTCCCTTTTAATATCTTAAAGGGAGCAAATATTAGGTTAGGATATATAGTCCTAGGATAACTAATATAAGTAGTCTAAGCCTAATTAGCTAAAGGCTACTAAGTATAAAGAAGCCTCCTAGCTAGCTTAGGGGGAGTATATTTCTAAGGAAATAAGAAGTCCTAAGGGATTCTAAGGAAGTCCTAAGGGATTCTAAGAGTAAGCTAATACCTTATTAATATAGCTATAATATTAAGTATTAATAGAGAATTGCCCTAAAAGGGAAGACCTCTAAGATTATACTATAATTCCCTTTCTAGATATTTATATTATAAGAAAGAGGAAAGTAGGGAGAAGCCCTAAGAGACCTAAGAAATTAGGTAATAAAGCAAGTCCTAAAAGCTTAGGTACATTTAGACTCTTAAGAAGTAGAAGATTAGTTATAAGAAAAAACTATAATAAGATCTAGAAGATAGGACTTAAAATAACAAATCCTAATCTGTCTAATCCTAAGACAGTTAAAGAAGCTCTCTCTAGATCTAACTATAAGAAATAGGAGAAAGCTATTATTAAGGAAGCTAAGTTACTTAAGTCTATAGGATGCCTTAAATAGAAACTTATTAGTACCCTCCTTAAGGGGAGAGTCCCTCTTATAGGGAAGTAGGTCTTTAAGATTAAGGTACTCCTAGATAGAACTATAAAAAAGTATAAGGCTAAATAGACAGCTAGGGGATTTATATAAAGAAAGGGACTTAACTATATTAATACCTTTACTCCTACCCTAAGAGCTATAATAGGGAGAATACTTCTATCCCTTTTAGTTAACTTTAGCTAGAAAAGGAGATAAGTTAATATTAAGACTATATTCCTAAATCTAAACCTAGATAAGTAGATCTTTATTAAGCTACTAAAGGGAGCTTATCTCTTTAAGAAAGATGCTTATAAGTATATTATATATATTAAGAAAGGACTATATAGGCTTAAGTAGGTAGCTACTCTCTAGCACTACGATACTATAAATACTCTCTAAAAGCTTAGTCTAATAAGAACTATTAGTAATACTTGCCTCTTTTAAGGGAAAGGCATCCTTATTCTCCTTTATATAAATAACTTCTAGATCTTTAGATAGTTAGACTATAAGATTAACAAGCTAATTAAGGGATTAGAGCAGAAGTACATAATTAAGGTTATTAATACTAATGTCTTTCTTAGACTTTACCTAAAGGAAGGGAAAGATAGCTCTATATCTGTCTCTTAGGAACACTATTTTAGAGACAAACTTTAAGGATATAGTCTTAGTAATGCAAAGAGTGTTAAGTACCCCCTTAATACCCTCCTTAAACCCCTCTAGGATAAGGGAACAAAGGAGGACTATAATCTCTTTAATAAGATTATTAGGGAACTATAATATCTATTAAACTATACTAGACTAGATATTAGTTTTGCTATTAACTATTATATAAGGTTCCTTTAAAACCTAGGACCTTTGTATATTTAAGTAGCTAAACATATCTAAAGATATATTATAGGTATAATTAATAAGTGCCTTATATATAAGAAAACTAAGGAGCAAATTTAGATTAAAGTATTCTTAGACTCTAACTTTACTAGTAATCCTAGTATATCTAGGTCTACCTTAGGAATGCTCTTTAAAATTGTAGGAGGCCTAATTATCTAAAGATCTTAACTATAGAAAGAAGTAGTACTATCTAGTACTAAGGCAGAGTACCTCTCTCTTACTAAGGTAATAAGAGAAGTAAATTAGGTAAGGAATCTTATTAATAAGCTCTAGCCCTTTACCTAGGCTAAAAGCATTTCTACTATCCTTATTAAAGTAGACAATTAATTAGCTATTAGCCTTATAGAAAACTATACTAACTCTAAAAGATTAAGACATATCTCTCTTAGGAACTATTACTACAGAGAGCAATATAATAAGGGGAGTATTAAGATAGAGTTTATAAGGATAGATATGCAGCTTATAGACTATCTAATAAAACTAAAATCCCTAAATACTATCCTCTAATATTTAGATCTATAAATCTAGCAAAAAGATACTTATATATCTATATAAGGCAGCTAATATAGATATATAAGAAAGGCTAATATAGGAATTAAACCTATAACCTTTTAATTTGTAGTTAGAAATTATACTACTAAACTAACTAGCCCTTAATAAGAAGAGGGAAATTGCTCTTAAATTTATGCCTTAATACCTATATTCCTACCTAAGAAGGATTCCCTCTTTAGAATTATACTATTTTATTTATTACAAAACTAAGAAGTATAATACTTAGAATACTTATTTTATTCTTATTTGTATAAAGGAAAGGAGGCAACTATATACTTTTATAAAAGTATCTAAGAAACTATAAGAAAAATACCTAGCTAAAGGAAAACTTTTTTATAAAAACCTAAAAGTATTAGAGTATATCTTAGAACCTATAGCCTACCCCTTTAGACTACTACTAAAAGACTAAGCTAATTCTCTTAGAATCTTAACTTAAAGCCTAGGAGAATATTAGTTTCTATTAAGGAAAAAGGGATTTTAAGGAGAATATATATAAGATGCTATGCTACTAACTACTACTTTATCTCTGCCTTATTAAAGCTTAATATTTAGCTAAGAGGAGTCTAGTTATAGTATAATATAAATCTCTAAGGATTAGGAGTTATTAGACTAGGGTAGTTTTCTATTAAGAAGGCCTACTCCCTTAGGTTATATAGCTCCTCTATTACTATATTAATAAGGTCTATAGTAAGGAGATCTTTATTAAGCTTAGCTATAAACTTATTAAAGCAAGCTATAAAAGAGAAAGGACCCTAAGCCCTAATATTTACTTTATTATAGTGTCTATTTATCTCTCCTCTAATAAATTAATATATAGTCTAATATACTATAAAACTATCTTTATAGATTTATAAGAGATCTCTACTACTAATAGCTCTTGCTTTATTAATAACTTGCTAGAAGGTTTTCTTAGGGATAGAGAAAGCTACTCTTCTTCTAGAAGCTATAGCTAGTAATATAGATTATATTATTAATAGCTATAAGGGGTAAATAATAAATTAGCTAATAAATTAGCTAAATAGATAAGAGGTATAGATTATAAAGTAGAGGAATAAAAAAGCTAGAAGAAGATACTTTTTAATAAGCTAAAGCCGAGTATTAGCTACGTAGTAGGTAAATACTTACTATATTTAGGTAACAGATAGCTTGTAATAATGCAGCTACTAATAGGAGAGTATTGTAGATTATTAGACTAACTATTAGTAAAGTATATATAACTAGTGCTAAGGCATTCCTACACACAGATAGCTAAAGTAAGAATCTTATACTTAAGATTCTCTTTGCATAACAATATATACCTGCTAATTAGAGGTCTTCTTCTACTTAGCTTAAGTCCAATTACAACAGAACTTAGGGACGAGTATAGTTTGATTAGCAACCACAACGTCTTGATTAGCGAGGATCGTCACCGGTACGCACCTTGCTCCCTTTTCCACTCTGCACTAACACCAATACTAATAGCGAGAACCTATAGGGAGTTTAAGAGACTTATCTACACGACTAACAAGCAGAACCCAGAGCGGGACCTCCTCTAGGCGATTAACATGCAGATGTCCACTTGCTTAGTATTCTAGGATGGATTCCTCTTATCCGAGCCTACTGCGACACAGCAGCTAAAGGATGTTAATAGCGCAATCCCTAGCATGTTCGATCGCTTAATGCCGCGCTCTAAGCGTAATGTCTTCACCGCAGACGACGAGGATGTTAATCGCGAGCTGTTAGCAGTTCAGTTAACCAACATCTACCTTAACGTCCGTTGTCGTCGCAAGCTGCAGGCAAAATTCGTGCAATCCAAACTGGCCTTGCCAACCCGTAGAAATGCGAAGTAGCCTACCTAGTTAGGAGACTCCGTTACATAGGCCTTCGAGCTAGACTACTCTCGCCCTAAAGTAACCGCACCGTTCGTAAACAAGCTAGTCCAATAGTTCAAGGAAGTGTCATACGACGATTTATGCGTCCCTGCCCTAGCCTCTATTAGCGATTACTCTATACTAACAAAATGAATGCGAATAGGAACACTTAGCTTCGCGAGACCCTCCACCGCGGTAACTTTGTCTAATGCCGCCAGGACGGACAGCCCGCTCGGATCGACTAAGTCTTTACTATAGAGGTGCAGGCCGGCATTACACGCTGCTTCTTCTTGCTTACTCCCACGACTAGTACTAGCTAAGACCCGCTTACGCTCCTCCTAACCCATTAGCTCGGACCTGGAGCCCAGTTCGTAGTCGGCCTTCCTTAGATTAACCTAAATGCCTCGAGGCGCTGGATTGTTCCGGTTTATCGTAGCATCGACGGCGAGCAGAACATGGACCTTAGGCTACCGGCAGAGGAGGCTAAAGCTAGACAGCATCTGCTCGATGTTACCTGGAACTTGACATTCTTATAAGTCGACAAGATATGCGGGTAGGATAGTAGGATAGTAGGATAGTAGGATAGTAGGATAGTAGGATAGTAGGATAGTAAGGATAGTAAGGATAGTGAGGATGGTAAGGATAGTAAGGATGGTAAGGATAGATCGAAGAAGGTGTGCGGAATTTGTGGTTGCTCGGGGTAATAGGCATATTAGAAGCGTCGCGAGCATTAAGAACGTCGCAATGCGTATATGCCTCTACATGTTGTTTACCGTTACCTAAATTAAAAGCGATTTGTATTTGACAAACTGTCTAGTGGCCGTTACGATGTGTATGCGTGTATGTTTTTTAACAGCTAGGTTGCAATAGCTGTTTCTTTGCAGTAACGTTCAGCCGCAATGACCGTTAAATTAGAATAACCGTCGTCTGACGCTCGTTTGACGCTTAATTAACGGTTATGTAACCAACGCTTAACTGCATATCTCCCGTCGCATTCAACAACAACGTTTCTTAATGCAAGCGCATATAAGGCTTTACGTCTACGCAATGTAAGCGCTTCACGCGTTAACGGTGTATCTTATTTGACCGAATTGTTTTGGTAAATTAACTTTGACGTAGGACACCGGTTTACGACGGTTAATCAACGGCTAAAATTACCCCCATACACCCTTAAGGAAACCTCATCGCTTAGTCACCCTCCTGACTGACAAAATTATCGGATCATCCACCAAATACGCGCAACGAAATATCTCGACCGCTGCTTGACCGATTACCTCAAAACAGACATCAACAGATAGCTACGAGTCGTCGCTATCGTATCAGGTAGGTTTATGAGGTTGGCAGGTGGATGAGCGAGAGATAATTCGTTGTGTGTTGCTGAGCACGATCCGTTAATTCTGTCGGTCAAAGGTCACCCATCGTCACCCCTCGGGCTTCAACTTTTCGGTCGGCTTCTGTGACCTATATCGTCACATCCACCTCCGCAACAACCCCCACACCTGCGCAAAGACAGTGAACGCCTCAAGATGGCTTACAACCAACAGTACGCCTATCCAGGCTACAATCCGCAGTATGCATACCCACCCGGTCAGTCTGCGCAGTACGCTCAGCAGCAACAACAGCAGCAGCAGGCATACCCAACCAGTACCACTCCTCAGATCCGAAACCCTTTCGCACCGCCGCCACCACCTCCGACCGCCTACGCCGGCGCAAACGCCGCTTTCGATCCCGAGTACGAACAACAGGTAGCGCTCTGGCAATCTGCATATGCGCAGCCTCCGGGCGCGCGCGACAAAAAGGGCGGCAAAGACGACAATGCCAACAACGCTCCTCTCGGACAGCGTGGCGCAGCAGGCACCGCTACTGGCGACTCCACCGCTGCGGGCTCAAAAGCCGGCGCTGACACCAGTAATCTGACGGTTGTGCGCAAAGGCGGCGGTGAAAAGTGGGAAGACAAATCTCTGCTCGAATGGGACCCGACCCAATTCCGTATCATGGTGGGCAATCTCGCGGGCGAGGTGACGGACGATTCCCTAGCCAAAGCATTCGCAGCATACGGTGTGGCCAAGGCGCGTGTGATCCGGGACAAATTATCGACGAAATCGAAGGGCTATGGATTCGTATCATTCACAGATGCGGAGATGGGATTCAAGGCGGCGAGGGAGATGAGCAACAAGTACATTGGCAGTCACCCGATCACGATCAAGAGGAGTAGGACGGATGTCAAGCCGGTGGTGAAGAAGGATCCGAGAAACAACAGGGGAAAGAATCGGGGGAACAACAACAATAAGGACAAGGAGAAGAACAAGGACGGCAAGAAGAACGGGGCAGACCCACTGAAGGCGAACACGGGCGCGGGAGTGGAGAAGAAGCTGCCAGCGAAGACGCCTGGTGGGTTGAAGTTGCTGGGTTGAGAGGAAGAGGATCGATTGCTTTCAACTTCAGCGAGGCGTTCAGGCACGCGGACGATTTACGGCGTTGGCAAGCCGGGCGGCAATCTTGCTGGAATGGCATTGAAGGACATCACCCAGCACAGCGAGCATCGCATCGTCGGACATCCTCATCATTCTTCCGAATCGGCGTAAAGTCGATAGGTTCAGGACGTAACGTTGCCATCACAGACGTAACGAGAAGTTCAAATGATAGCGAGAGCGACGGCATCGGTTGTGACTGGGCAGACGATCAGAATCGCCGTGTCCGTTGCTGCTGACGGAGGACGGCGCTAGGTATGGAGCTACGGCCTGGGGCGCAGAGAAGCTGGTCAGATAGAAGAAGGAAGTCAGTGAAAGCCCCGTCCAGGGCCGTTCGAACAGTCGAGCCCGGCATTATGATTAATCATCCATGCTCCAAATTCTTGATCGTGTGACCTAACTGACCTTGCACAAGCAGCGCCAAGCCTTCTCCACGGAAAGGCATCGAGGAGATGCGGAGTAAGAATTACTGGCGTGCGATTGGTCGAATCGTAAAGTGAATTAGTTCCAGCAAAATCTCGGGGTCGGATCTGGGCTCGGGGCACCGATTCTTTCACATGCCTCCGCAGAAGCTGTCGCGCATTGCGAGTCGTTTTCAGTCCACTGTGAGGCCCTAGTGACGACCGTGGTCGGCCACCGCGTTATTACTGGGAGTGGACTCGGCGTCGGTTGTGACACAAGTTGTGGATGAGAGGCGCAAAGGCGTGTCTGGGCGCACTGCAGTTCGCTTGCAGGCCCGCATTCCTTGCGCACTGTCTGGCTCGTATAGACCGGGTCTCCGTCTGCTTGGTCACGCAGAGCGGGTCTTTGTCTTGGGACTTTCCGACTTCTAGAAAGTCCACCGAGAGCGGTGATCTGCTTCGATACATAGTCGTCGCTATGATTCCCAAGTTGCGTCTTTCCTCCTTCTACGTTCCACTTTGACTCCCGACTATTTCTCATTGCCACGCGGTGGAGAAGGAACCATCCTAAGGCGAACGACATTACTTTGAAAGTACTCCATCTGGAATCACCACTTTGCAGACAAAAGAAGAGAAGTCCAAAAAGCGCACAGGCCAGAGACGCTCGTCTCCCCGTCTCCAGGATGCTCGTCGCCCTTATCGACCGGGTCTGGGCCAACACCGTCCTCTACCTCATTGGCGTCGCCACAGCATGGTCCATCCGACAGTACTCTTCACCTCTGATTTCTTCGGGACTGCTGGTCGGCGCCACCGTTGTGTATTTGATGAACTTCATCGGCCATGTGGAACAGGAGCGCAAGATCGAGAATCTCGGTGGCCACACAGCGCAATTGAGGACTTTTTCGCCGTGGAATATTTCAGTCTTGTTTCAAGGAATTACCTATGCGAGAAAGTCTATGAATCATATATTTTGGGGACTGGTGAGTCTAGTTGTCTCGTCCGCTCGGTCCGAATCGTTGAAGGATGCGTTGCCGCCTGGTCGGAAGAGGAGCGAGGCTTGAAGAGCACATCTCGAACTTGACGGCTGACATACGTGTTTGCAGATATTTACCAGAGCTGGTGCGGGCAATCACTCTCACACCGCAGAGGTCCAGGCAGCTGGACAGCGAATTATCTTCACAAGGGATGAAGAGAACATCAAAGCCATTCTCGCGACCCAATTCCAGGACTATGGCAAGGGACCACAGTTCCGGAAGGATTGGGGTCACTTTTTGGGCCTGAGTACGTTCAGGCAGAATTCATACAGCGGTGGTAATCCCATATGGCTGACTTTTGGCTAGGCATCTTCACCACCGATGGAGAGATCTGGCACAACTCTCGTACTCTTCTCCGACCGCAGTTCATCAAGGACCGCGTTTCTGATCTGCACACTTTCGAGCATCACATTCAGGAGCTCTTGCCCATGCTTGCCGGCGATCACGATGGAGCCACTGTCCGTTTAGACGATCTGCTCTTCCGCTACACTCTCGACGCCGCCACTGGTTTCCTATTCGGTAGCGGCGTGGGTAGCTTGAAGAATGGCGAGACGGAATTCGCTCTGGCGTTCGCGGAGGCTCAGAGGGTGCAGTCCATCATCGCTCGGGCTGGCCCCATGAACGGTTTGGTCCCGAGAAAAAGCTTCAACGAGGCTGTAAAGATTCTGAATGAGTTCACCGGCCGTTTCATCGATGAGGTGGGCATGATCGATCACATCAACGACAAGGATTTTGCTAATGACTCCTTGCAGGCCCTCGCTCTTCCGCAACACGAACTCGAGAAGAAGACCAAGTCCGACGAAGGCTTCACCTTCCTGCACGCTCTCGCTGGCTACACACGTGACCGCACGATCCTTCGCGACCAGCTCGTCGCCGTACTCCTCGCCGGCCGCGATACCACCGCTTGTACCCTTTCCTGGCTCTTCTACGAACTCAGCACACATCCTGAAATTGTCAAGAAACTGCGACAAGAGATTCTCTCCGTCGTCGGCCCTAATGAAGAGCCTACTTACGACCATCTCAAAGCCATGCGCTACCTCACACATACAATGAATGAGACCCTCCGGCTTTACCCAGTCGTGCCGTACAACGTCCGCGTAGCCTTGAAGGACACAACGTTGCCTCACGGTGGCGGTCCAGATGGACTGCAGCCGATTGGTATCACAGAGGGAACCCCCATTGGATATTCGACCTTCGTCATGCAGAGAAGAGAGGACATCTACCCGAGCGCAAAGGAGGGATTCCCGGATCCGAAACAATTCGTACCTGAGAGGTGGGAGGGCTGGACACCGAAGGCATGGACGTATATTCCATTCAATGGAGGCCCGAGAATCTGCATTGGACAGCAGTTTGCGCTGACCGAGATGGCGTACACGGTCGTGCGCATTCTGCAGACTTATGATACGGTGAGCTTCTATCGGTGCTTCTTCTGTATCATGGCTTCCGCTGACAACCTCGCAGATTATCAGCAAGAACGAGAAATTTCCGGGTACGAAGGCGGATATTGTGCTCCAGCCAGCGGATGGAGTTTTTGTCGCTTTCAAGAAGGCAAGCAGGTCATGATGTTTCAGATGAGCTGCATTTAAACTAGAGAAATCAAGTCAACGATCATCTCTAGACTTATTGGCGTGCATGCACAAAGTCTCCCAGCCACATTTGAGCATATGCAGTGTGACGAATCCCTGCCACCTCGTTATACCATTCCAGAAGACAGTTCGTTTTACGTTCGCGTCCAATATCGCTAGTATAATCCTGCAACCGCGAAAATCATTCGAAGCACGCCGGACCTCAGGCCAAGGAAACACGACTTCATCCCCAGGCATGGACAATCTCACAAACACGGGCAACTCACCGCCGCCGGCACCACCACTACCCCCGTCAAAACCCGAAGAGAAGCCTTCCATATCGCTCAAACTTCGCGCTGGACCTCCAGACTGGGCGTTGGAAGGCCACGCCAAAAGCACAGCCTTGGACCACATCACGCCTCCAGCCGGACCATACTTCTTCTACGGCACACTTCAAGATCCAGGCATATTAAGCGAAGTGCTCCGCCTGGACGACAAGCCTGCTCTCAAACCTGCGCGGGTGGTCGGATATGCGGTGAAGTTGTGGGGCCAGTATCCTGCTCTGGTCGATGGATCGCCCGAGGAGATGGTCGAGGGGGCCGTGTTTGAGGTCGCTAATGAGGCGGCCGCCGCGAGACTTGCGCAGTATGAGACCAAGGCTTATCGGGCGAGCCCATGTCAGATCCGCATGGTTAATGGGTGTGAGGAGGAAGAGGTGGTCGAAGGCTATGCGTTTGTGTACGATGGAAACGTCAAGGACCTGAGTGATGGGAAGTTTGATTTGAGAGTTTGGTTAAGGAGGATGGGTAGGACGTAGCGAGCTGATCGGTGACTAGATGGATCACTGTATGTCAACACTATCTGGAACCTGATCTCGATGCTGTTCCTCGGAGTGAATCGTTCTGACTCCGCGTATTGTCGTACTGTCAACTCAACTCACGCTGGTCTCGTTAGTAGCGCCCTTATGTACTGTCTTTGCCAGACATGTCGATTTGACTGAATCTGAAATGAGTCCTGTCGAAATCAGCATGTGGTCTTTCTGATCAAGACTTCCCGTCGATCTTGTCGATGGTATGAAACTTACTCCGCCATCTCGCCGCACTCAATCCACCTCACCATCCCGCCACAACGGTCGGTCCCGGCCTAACTTCATAAACTCCTTCATCGAACCCGTTCTCAAGAATTCGGCGGTTCAGAACTCGCAACGATTGGCTGAATGGCTATAGCGGGACGATGGATTGTTCATAGAACCCGCAGTCTTCGAAACAAATGCAAACCAGCCTCCTTCAGGAGGTGAGTAGAATCTGGTTCGGTTGTCCCCACTGGTGTAAAGCCCGGGGTTTTCTTTTGCTCTGTTTGCATTTATTTTGGTGACGAGGAGTCGATTGGGGTTGACCTATTGTAAGCTTCTGGCGGACGTGCGTTTGTTGATGCAAACGGGCAGGCTGGACGCTTTCCGACTTTGACCGTGCCGACCTCCATCATCATTCTCATCCTCTCCTGGCATGCTCATCACCATTCGACGCCCGAAATTCTCTCCTTCCATCTGTCCACCGCATCTCCCAATATTCCTCCACTGACCTCCAGACTCGGCGCCAGTCGTCCCAAAGTATTCAATTCAATTCTAACGCTGTCCACCGTCTTCACCAGCGCTTCTTTTCGGACCGGCATCAGTCGCCTCAGCTCTGTATGCAGCGAGGCTCCAAGCAACAGCAACGTCTGTGACACGAGCGACAGAAAACCTTGGTAGAGATACGGCACATGTCCAGCACGATGCGAGGACAGCAGCGATATTTGAATGTAAGCTGATTCTAGTCCCGTGGCGCATGCTTCAGAGATGTGTGAAGTGGAATTGCCCACAGTCGGCGTAGCGGAAGACAGTACGTAGAGAATGTACGGCCTGTGGATGATGGTTCTACAGGCGTGATACCTTAGTCGAAGGACGGTTTGGACGGGGTCGAGAGCTTCATCGGGCAAGGAAGAAGATGGACGGATCGGGAACTGTACCGAAGGTGGCAGGTGGTTGTGCCACTGAGTCAGCTGAAGGTCTAATTCGGTGACTAGAGGAGCGAGAGAGGCCAGCGAAAGTGACTTCGAATAGAGCAAGTGGGAGACACGGTTGAGGAGACGTCGAAGCGCGATCTCGGCGAGGAAGTACCAGATTTCATCGCTGCCGGGAGAGGGCGCGGGAGCGGAGGATGATGGAGATGGCGAAATTGGAGTCAACGGAAAGCTACGAGGCAGAGGCATGGACTCTTCGAACTGCACGATACCGGAGTGTGGGAGATCGAGCTCAGCGAGGAGGTCGGACTCGAACATGAGAGTGTTCCAGTAGATGCGTTCGAGCAAATTTCGGGCTTCAGCGGATGGCAGAGGTGATGATGAGGAGAGGAGGAGCTGCAATTTTATCGAGACCGAGCAGAGGAGGTTCCATGCTTCTAGTGGTCTCACTAGATAGAGGAGATAAGCGGCTGCAAGAATGTGGCATTGCGCACTCATCACGTTGTTGCGGAGCATGAGGGTGGGAAGCAACTGCCAGGCGGCTTCGAAGTAGGCAGTACCAGGTGGACGTCCGTCATATGAGGCATGAGCAGTACTGGTATCTGTATGAGCCGCTTGGCCGAGCGCGAAAACGAGGAGAACGACGCAGCTTTCGGGTCCGGATCGAAAGCTGTTCAAGGAAGCCGTACGATAGAGTTCGTTCCAGCTGTGAGGATTGACGACGGCATACCATACATTGACCTTTCCAAAAAAGGCTCGGGTATAGATGGAGGAGCAGAGATCGGACAGATCGAGAGGGTAGTGGGATCGAAGGTCGAGTGGTGGTCGAGTCATTTCGAGCTGAAGAAGGACTTGCGGATCGCAGGGACTTGTAACGAGGTCGCAGATGCACGGCCACTGAAGGAGATGTAGAGCCGGCGTGGTGTGAGCTTTGGGCATGGTGGAGATGTTCATCGCCGCCTGCGATATACCAAAGCCGCTAAGAGGTATTGATCCAGGGCCATTTCCGACAGTTCTCCTCGAGTTGACATAGTCCGAAGCTGTGTGGCTCGTAGTCGGAGACAACATATTGAACCCTTGCTCGGCAGGTAGAGCTAGCGGTCCCGCTGTCGAGCTATCAGCTTGAGATAGAGTAGGAAACTTCGACTGGATCAATGCTTCGATGTTCGCAAGCCTGTCCAGAATGATTTTGTCGCCTGCATCCAGTTTCACGCCCGGTTCGCGATACACGCATGCAGCGTTGAGATCGATGCAAAGCTTGCATTTCGGCCGGGATCCATCGCATTTGGACTTGCGGCTTCGACATATCTCGCAAGCTATCATCGCTCGTCGTCGTGGGTAGTCCGGAATTTCATCGAATGCGAGGTCTTGGTCCATCGTGGACGCATCCCCAATAGTGGCTATGGATGCAGACTTCCCGTGATGAATCTTCCTCCTCTTTGAGGCCAGTAAATTGTGACTGCCTCGATCGCTCGCTGGTGCCTCATTCACCGGCCCGTCCTCAGCCATGTTGGAGATTTGTGTGCATCGTGCAGGGTCGGTGCAGAGATCAGCTGGGCTGGCCGAAAGTGGGCCTCTACTTACACGATCGAAAGGTGAGCCTGAGTAGCACTGCAACGTATAGAGGAACGCGGCCAGCTCAATTGCGTTGTCGATGTCCAACAGAAATTTAGAGTTCTGATGTTCTGCTGCTAAGTGTTGCCAAGGTGAGGTTGTTGTGATTGGACTTAAGCTAAGTGGAAGAAGACCTCTAATTAGCAGGTATATATTGTTATGTAGAGAGAATCTTAAGTGTGAGATTCTTACTTTAGCTATCTGTATGTAGGAATGCCTTAGTACTAGTTACGTGCACTTTACTAATAGTTAGTCTAATAATCTATAACACTCCCTTATTAGCAGCTGCATTATTACGAGCTATTTGTTATCTAAATATAGTAGGTATTTACCTACTACGTAGCTAATGCTCGGCTTTAGCTTATTAAAAAGCATCTTCTTCTAGCTTTTTTATTCCTTTACTTTATAATCTATACCTTTTATCTATTTAGCTAATTTATTAGCTAATCTATTATCTACCCCTTATAACTATTAATAATATAATCTATATTACTAGCTATAGCTTCTAGAAGAAGAGTAGCTTTTTTTGTCCCTAAAAAAACCTTCTAGTAAGTTATTAATAAAGCAAGAGCTATTAGTAGTAAAGATCTCTTATAGATCTATAAAGATAGTTCTATAGCATATTAGACTATATATTAATTTATTAAAGGAGAGATAAATAGATACTATAATAAAGTAAATATTAAGGCTTAGGATCTCTTCTCTTTTATAGCTTGCTTTAATAGGTTTATAGCTAAGCTTAATAAGGATCTCCTTACTATAGACCTTATTAATATAGTAATAGAGGAGCTATATAACTTAAGGGAGTAGGCCTTCCTAGTAGAAAACTACCCTAGTCTAATAACTCCTAATCCTTAGGGATTTATATTATATTATAATTAGACTCCTCTTAGCTAAATATTAAGCTCTAATAAGGCAAAGATAAAATAGTAGTTAGTAGTATAGTATCTTATATATGTTCTCCTTAAAATCCCTTCTTCCCTAATAGAAACTAATATTCTCTTAGGCTTTAAGTTAAGATTCTAGGGGAATTAGCTTAGTTTTTTAGTAGTAGTCTAGGGGGGCAGGCTGCAGGTTCTAGGATATACTTTAATACTTTTAGGTTTTTATAAAAAAGTTTTCTTTTAGCTAGGTGTTTTTCTTATAGTTTCTTAGATACTTTTGTAAAGGTATATAGTTACCTCCTTTCCTTTATATAAATAAGAATAAAATAAGTGTTCTAAGTATTATGCTTCTTAGTTTTATAACAAATAAAATAGTATAATTCTAAGGAGGAAATCCTTCTTAGGTAGGAATATAGGTATTAAAGTATAAATTTAAGAGCAATTTCCCTTTTCTTATTAAGGGCTAGTTAGTCTAGTAGTATAATTTCTAACTACAAATTAGAAGGTTATAGGTTTAATTCCTATATTAGCCTCTCTTATATATCTATGTTAGCTACCTTATATAGATATATAAGTATCTTTTTACTAGATTTATAGATCTAAATATTAGAGGATAGTGTTTAGGGATTTTAGTTTTGTTAGACAGTCTATAAGCTATATATCTGTCCTTATAAACTCTACCTTAATACTCTCCTTATTATATTACTCTTTATAGTAATAGTTCCTAAGAAAGACATATCTTAATCTTTTAAAGTTAGCATAGTTTTCTATAAGGCTAATAGCTAATTAATTGTCTATTTTAATAAAGATAGTAGAAATACTTTTAGCCTAGGTAAAGGGCTAGAGCTTATTAATAAGATTCCTTACCTAATTTACTTCTCTTATTGCCTTAATAAGAGAGAGGTACTCTGCCTTAGTACTAGATAGTACTATTTCTTTCTATAGTTAAGATCTCTAGATAACTAGGCTTCCTGCAATTTTAAAGAGTATTCCTAAGGTAGACCTAGATATACTAGGATTACTAGCAAAGTTAGAGTCTAAGAATACTTTAATCTAAATTTACTCCTTAGTTTTCCTATATATAAGGCACTTATTAATTATACCTGTAATATATCTCTAGATATATTTAGCTGCCTAAATATATAAAGGTCCTAGGTTCTAAAGGAACCTTATATAGTAGTTAATAGCAAAACTAATATCTAGTCTAGTATAATTTAACAGATATTGCAGTTCCCTAATAATCTTATTAAAGAGATTATAGTCCTCCTTTATTCCCTTATCCTAGAGGGGTTTAAGGAGGGTGTTAAGGAAGTACTTAATACTCTTTGTATTACTAAGACTATATCCTTAAAGTTTATCTCTAAAATAGTGTTCCTAAGAGATAGATATAGAGCTATCTTTCCCTTCCTTTAGGTAAAGTCTAAGAAAGATATTAGTATTAACAACCTTAATTATGTACTTCTGCTCTAATCCCTTAATTAGCTTATTAATCTTATAGTCTAACTATCTAAAGATCTAGAAGTTATCTATATAAAAGAGAATAAGGATACCTTTCTTTTAAAAGAGGCAAGTATCGCTAATAGTTCTTATTAGACTAAGCTTTTAGAGAGTGTCTATAGTATTATAGTACTAGAGACATCGACATCCGCACTTCCATTGCACACCCAATATTGACCCGATCATCACCAAACACGCACCATTCGAAAGCCCTTATCAAGGCCATTCCAACGAACCCGCATTCACCCCGCTGCCCTCAAAACCTACGCCGCTACTGGAGTTCAAAGATTTACCTTGTTGCCCCCTTTGGGGTGCAAATTTTGACCCTGAACTCCGGGATTTGGCCCCCACCTCCGAAACCTTATTCCGACCTCACCTCCCCCACACTCGAAATATTCCCTGTTTAGGGCATTGCAGCACAAGGAAGGTTCACAACCTGTACTACAATACTTCAACACACCACAACACAACCAACACGCCGCCGAATCGGACGCCGTGTAGCCCGTTTGAAAGCCCTCGACGAGAGCTTTTATTCTAGCTATTAAACGCCTGATTTGGTCGAATTTTGAAAGAGCCAAAGGCCAAACAAGAGCAGTGTTCCCAGGATACACAAACATACACATACACTCAGTTCTCTCTACACTAGAGTTACCTGTTGTCCTACGCCGCCGAGAGAGGAAGCTAAAGGAGCAGTGTGGTTTAGTAAGGACGAATTTGCACCTCTAGGGATTAGAGTAGTGGTACTAGCTGTATAGCTAGATACTCTTTATAGAGTATAGGCCTACCTTTCCCTAGAGACAAAGGTTGTCCCGAACCTGCTACAGCTACCCGCAGAACGCCTCTAAAGCCTGCTATAAAGACGCACGTTGCTGCAGGCCAGAGTACTTCCTAGAAGCAGAGGTATATTTATATATCTCTTCTCTCCTCTTTGAAGTATACCTTCTCCTACTTTGTATAGTAGGGAGAAGAGTGCCCTAGTGTCGCAAGTAGGCTAGGACCCGAACGCGATTAGAAATAGAGACGAACAAGCAGCCCTCTCGGCGTAAGACTGCTGAGCCTCTTTTCAAACAAACAAACAACAAGACAATGTCTACCGAGACGGAAATGACAGACGCAAGCTCAGCCCCTCAGACTCCAAAAGCTACGGCTAGAGGGGACGAGGAAGTTACGTTTGAGTCTCTCAAAACCCTGCCGTTGCCGGAGGAACTACTGAAAAGAACCGGCATTCCTTTCATACCTAGGAAAAGGCAAAACCCCTTCGAATTCAGTATCTCCCCGACTCGCAGCCCTTCTCTCGGAAAGAAACAAACACTCTCTTACACGCCCGCGAACGAGAAGATCCTACAAGCCCGACAGCTACTAGTCGAAGCGGCGGGGGATCTAGTCGGGTTTCCAGGAGAACAAACCCGGGTTCTCGACCTTCTCGAAGTCTTTCGGCACTTTACCGAGCGTACAGACTTTAGGACAACGTCCCAAATCCTCGCAAAGCAAGTCTCGAACCTAGAAATGACAACAAAGAAACTAGCAGCACAGGCGAAGAAGCCTACTTTCGCAGACGTTGTTAAGGGAGACAGCGGATCCGCTACCTCTACCTCTACCTCCTCGACAACAAAGACAACACAACAACAACAACAACAACAACAACAACAACAACAACAACAACAACAACAGTGGACGACCGTCTCCCGGAGGGCTAGCAAGCCGAAAGAACAAGCAGAACCGATGCCTCTTATCCTTGTACCAAAGGATAAAGAGAAGGAACTCGACTAGATCGCAACCCGAGACAAAATCAACGACGCTCTTAAAGGCGAAGACCAAGAGCTAGCTGTCCTCGCGATAAAGAAATCATTTCGGGGTAACATTGTCCTAAACTTTGCAACAGAGAAAGCCCGCCAACGAACGATCGATAGCCTTACTAAGGTTACCGATATCGTAGGCGAGGCACGGGTAATAGAGGACTCTCTCTGGCACAAGGTCGTAGTCCACGGCGTCTCGACCGCGAACTTCAACACGCCAACGGGCCTACAGGATATTCAACGAGAAATTGAGACCTTTAATAGAGGTCTTAAACTCGCAGGCACCCCGATTTGGCTAACAAACGAAGAGAGAAGAAGGACTCTTACTGGGGCGACAGTTCTAGTAGGTTTTGCTACCGAGGAGGAGGCAAAAAGGGCTATTCAAAACCGTCTATACGTAGGCGCGGACAGCCTAAGAGTCGAGAAGGCGAAGGATCGTATACAACAGAAAGGGAGGCCCCTAGAACGTTCTACATGTTAGAACACTCTCTACGGATTTTCCACGTTAATCTTAACCGATCTATCGAGGCTACAGAGTCTACCTTAGACGTCGCGGTTAAGCAGAAAGCCGACCTTCTACTAGTCCAGGAACCGTGGACTATAGAAGACCCGATAACAGGCTACAAAGAGACGAGATCTATCGCACACCGGGAATACAACCAGCTATTCCCAACGACTACGGATTCGACGATCCGGCCAAGAACAATGCTATATATTAGCACAAGACTCAACATCAATATCTCTCCTATTTTATTAGACGACAGCGACATACTTTCCTTTGTTATTTCAGACAAGAAGGGCAACAAGATCCAGATAGTTAATCTCTACAACGAGAAAGACCTTCGGGATACCGAGAACCCGCAAAACCGACGAACAACAGAGAGAATCCTCTACTCTCTACGCAACACGTTCCTTCCAAACACTCTACTAGTAGGAGACTTTAACCTTAGACACCCGTCCTGGGATCCGAGGGGAAAGGATACTACTAGCGCCCGCGAATTTATAGAGTGGATAGAAGACCAGGGCTTTACTCTACGTAATACGATAGGTGTCGGGACCTTCTATAGGCCGCACCTAGACGCAGAGTCGGTCCTAGACCTTACGTTCACAAGAGGATCCTTATCTACGAAAGAAATCGACTGGAGAACGATTCCGACAGGCTCAGACCATAAGGCTATATCTATAGACCTTATTGGCGCGCAAGATCGAGCCCAACAGAAGAAAGTAGTTCTAGATATAGCTTCCGCGGATTGGGAACTGTTTACAGATCTCCTAATAAGCAAGGCGACGTCTATTGACTATACGAACTCCCTCGACGACATCGCAGACTCCTTTACCTCGTGTATTACCGAATCGATGCGGGGAGCAATCCCAGAGAAAGTAGTACACGCCTGCGCAAAACCTTGGTGGAATAGAGAGCTACGCACGCTACGCCGTACAATGTCTAGAACACATAGACAGACCTTTACCTGCGGACGTACGCCGACGCTAGACGAGAAAGAGGCGTATACGAAAGCGAGAAACGAGTACTTCCAAGCTATTAAAACAGCTAAGAAGAACCACTGGAACGCTTTCCTCGAAAAAGAAGACTCGAAATCTATCTTTAAAGCTATGTCCTATACTAGGAATAGCAGCCGAAGACAGATACCTACGATAAACAACGAAGATTCTTTCGAGGGGAAATGTAAGGCCTTCTCCGAAGCCTTATTTCCGCGCCCTCCTGCCGAGGAACCTCTGCCTAGCCGTTGGGAAGCGTATACAGCCGGGGATTGGGGCTGGACTACGCTAACCGAAGAGGAACTCGCTGCCGCCTGTAGTACGAAGATAGTAAAAGGAAAAACGCCGGGCCCAGACGGTATTACGCAAGCTATTATTAGTAAAGCGTACGGCGCCATTCCTATTACCTTTCTACGTATATACAGTAGGCTACTCGACGAAGGACACCACCCCCGATGCTGGAAAGTTGCGACAGGCGCAGTTCTAGCAAAGCCGGGAAAACCAGACTATTCGGTCCCTAAGGCCTACCGAGTTATCTCTCTCCTAAACTGTCTCGGCAAGATTAGCGAGAGAATACTCGCAAAACGCCTAGGGATTATCGCAGAGACGAAGCCCCTTCTACACGACTCGCAGTTAGGAGGGCGAAAGAAGAAATCGGCTATCGATACGGTGCTTCTCTTAACGAACGAAATCGAGGAGAATCGAAGAAAGAAAAAGAAGACTTCGGTTATCTTCCTCGACGTAAGAGGAGCATACGACCACGTTGCAAAGAACCGACTGTTAAGAATAATAATCCAGTTAAGGCTTCCGCACAGCCTTATACGTTGGGTTCAGTCGTTTATGAGCAATAGACGCCTACGAATAGCATTCGACGGACAGATACAGGAATTCCAGGACGTAGAGATCGGCGTTCCGCAAGGCAGCCCGATGTCTCCTATCCTCTTTCTTATCTATACGCGCGACATATTCTTCTCGCTACAAGGAGTTACTCCCAGTTCCTACGTCGACGACATTAGACTATCTACCTCGTCTACGTCCCTTAAGAAGAACTCTAAGGTACTAGAACGTGAGGCAAGAAGGCTAATAGACCTAGGAAAGAAGAACTCGATTGCTTTCGACCTAGCAAAGACAGACCTAGTACACTTCTCGAAAGGGAAAGGGTCCGATTGCCCGGTAATTCTTCCAAACGGCGATATTGTTCGCCCGGCAAAGAAAGCGATAAGGTGGCTTGGGATTTGGCTAGACGCCGGTCTTACCTTTAAGGAGCACATTGCAATAAGATCGGCTTAAGCACAAGCGGCATTCCATCGATTAGAAAGACTAGCAAATACCGAACGCGGTCTGTCTTCTATATCGTTAAGAAAGATCTACCTAGCCTGCGTTACTACAATAGCAGACTACGGGGCCCCGGTTTGGTGGCGGTCGAAAAAGAGCATAAAACCTCTAGTATCTCTACAAAGTAAAGCTTGTAGGAAGATCCTAGGCGTTTTCCGTACCGCCCCAAACGTCCCGTCCGAAGTAGAGTCAAATCTCTTCCCCCCGGATCTACGCCTAGAGAGACAGTCAATTTTATACTCTCTACGCGCAGCAAAGCTACCCGAAAACCACCCTGTAAGACTCGCTATCCAAAGCGCGCCTTCGGATACGCGAGAAGTCCAACACGAGGACTCGAGAGAGATACTTCCGCAAAAACGACAGAGAACACAGATACAACTACTCTATTATCGACTCCGACAATATAAGCATTTCGTAGAACACGAGAGGGCTAACTACGCAAAAGACGATCTCTTTAGCGTCTAGAAAACCCGATACGAAATAGCAAGACAACGGGAGATCAATAAGGTACCTAGGAATACAAATAGCTACCTTAGTCGATTTCCATGGAGCTCGCCAGGAAAACATAGAATAGGAGGAAGACGTGCTTTAACTAGTGCCTTCTATACTATCCTATTAGGACACGGATACCTAAAGTCCTATCTCTATCGCTTTGGACACGCAACGACGCCAGACTGCCCTTGCGGACGACGAGAAACAGCAGAACACCTCGTATGTAGCTGCCCTATCTACGATGTATTTAGGCCACTACCGCTACGACAAGCACAATCTCTGCTAGAAATAGTAGAAGATAAGGAACTCCGGAAACACCTTACTACCTTTCTCTCGGATACAAAGATTGCTTCTAGGTCCTGGCACCTAGCAAGAGGCGAAGACGAGACCGTCTAGCCTACACTCCTTTTACTTTTCCTTATTTGTCTTTCTTTAAAGTCCTTCGATACTAGCTTGCTACTATCCTAGGCACGGGTCTTTCCCTAAGGTCAAGAGATACGAGAGAACAACGATTGTACATAGATAGACTGCTGTCGCGAGACAGCCGTCCTACATAGTCATAGACTCATACAGGACGTAAATGGAACAAACAAACAACAAACAAACAAATAGTACTAGAGAGTAGCTGCCTACTTAAGCCTATATAATCCTTTCTTAATATATATAATATACTTATAGGCATCTTTCTTAAAGAGATAAGCTCCTTCTAGTAGCTTAATAAAGATCTACTTATCTAGATTTAGATTTAGGAATATAGTCTTAATATTAACTTATCTCCTCTTTTAGCTAAAGTTAACTAAGAGGGATAGAAGTATTCTCCCTATTATAGCTCTTAGGGTAGGAGCAAAGGTATTAATATAGTTAAGTCCCTTCCTTTATATAAATCCCCTAGCTATCTATTTAGCCTTATACTTCTCTATAGTTCTATCTAGGAGTACCTTAATCTTAAAGACTTACTTCCCTATAAGAGGGACTCTCCCTTTAGGGAAGGTGCTAATAAGTTTCTATTTAAGGCATCTTATAGACTTAAGTAACTTAGCTTCCTTAATAATAGCTTTCTCTTATTCCTTATAGTTAGATCTAAAGAGAGCTTCCTTAACTATCTTAGGATTAGATAGATTAGAATTTGTTACTTTAAGTCCTATCTTCTAAATCTTGCTATAGTCTTTTCTTATAACTAATCTTCTACTTCTTAAGAGTTTAAATATACCTAAGCTTTTAGGACTTGCTTTATTACCTAATTTCTTAAGTCTCTTAGGGCTTCTTCCTACTTTTTTCTTTCTTATAATATAAATATCTAGGAAGGGAGTTATAGTATAATCTTAAAGGTCTTCCCTTTTAGGGCAATTCTCTACTAATACTTAATATTATAGCTATATTAATAAGGTATTAGCCTACTTCTAGAATCCTTTAGGACTTCCTTAGAATCCCTTAGGACTTCCTGTTTCCTTAGAAATATACTCCCCCTAAGCTAGCTAGGAGGCTTCTTTATACTTAGTAGCCTTTAGCTAATTAGGCTTAGACTACTTATGTTAGTTATCTTAGGACTATATATCCTAACCTAATATTTGCTCCCCCTAAGATGTTAAAAGGGAGGTTTAGTTTTTCTCTCTTTATATAGTATTAAATATATTCTCTACTTCTTAAAGATAAGAAGTAGTAAGAGGTTAGGCATCTTGCCCTTAGGCATCCTAGCCCTAATCTTAATCCTTAGTATAAATAGTATAGACTTCCTATTCTATAGTAATAGGTTATATTAGTTATAGGAAACTCTCCTCTTAGAAGTCTAAGGTAGTAGGTATTATACTATATACCTTATCCTTATTATATATTATATAAGGAGAAGTTACAATCTTATACTAAAACCTAATAAGGGCAGATAGTTTAAACTTCTAAATTATATAGTTAGTTAAAGTATTCTCCTAGAATCCTAGATTCTAGTATTTCTCTACTCTAGGATAGAACTTCTATAAATTAGGTCTCTCTTAATTATATAGATATACTCTATATCTAAATCTCCTAACCTTTATTAAATTAATATATAGAGTTCTAGTATTAAGATCTTAATTAAATTCCTAAAGAGGAATCTTATTAGTTAATAGGTATACTAGCCTATTAGTAAGGAAGATTATATATATAACTACAAAACTCTAGAGAGGGAGAGGTAAGCTAGAGTTAATTATTATTACTCTTACCTTATTAAGGATAACCTTATTAGATAATTCTGCAATTCTATTCTGCTTAGGAGTATAAGGAGCTAAGAAATCCTATCTTAGTCCCTTATTCTCTGCAAATGTAATTAGATTATTATTATTAAATTCTCCTCCTCTATCTAAGAACTAGATTTTAACTATCTTTTTGTACTAGTTAAATATCTTAGTAGTCTATTTCTTAATAATTTATACAGCTTGTAATTTAAGCTTATAGAAGATAGCTTATCTCCTTCTTAACTTTATATTAGTAATTATAAAGATATACTTATATCTAAAGATATTTAGTAGAAAAATTAGTCTTATAATATTAATATAGACCTTATTTAATAAGGATTAAGGTATTAGTCTTAGAGTTCTTAATACTACTCTCTATAACCTTATAAGCTTGTATAGCTTATAGTACTTAAGTATAAATATGTTAATCTGCTTAAGTCCTTAGACTTAAGCCTTTATTATACTAAGAATCTTATTCCTTATATAGCCTAGTCTCTAGTACTATCTTGTTATATTAGCCTTAGGTATAGTAAAAGCTAGATAGGACATATTCCTATTAGTTATAGAAGCAACTTTAGTACTCCCTTTAAGAAGAGAGATAGTTATATTTTAGAAGATTAGAATATTATAAGTAGACTAAACCTTGCCTATCTTCTTATTATTCCTTAGAATATATAAAGATAGCCTGTTTAGGTAGACCTTATACTTTAGCTAGAAAGTCTTTACTAAGATAAGGTTATAATTAGAGTTAGGAGAGTATAACATATTTTATAAGGTAATATTTAACTTATTCCCCTTATACTTTATTATAATCCTTACACTTTCTAAATATATAACTATACTTTGTCTAATAGCTTAAGAGAACCTAATTAGGGTTTCTAGGGGTTTAAGGTCTAAGAACTAGGATTTATTATTAAAGAAGTAGTATAATATACTAGAATCCTAGATAATAGTATTACTCTTTTATATTCTAGTAGTAGTAATTACTACTCCTATAAATAAGCTATCTAAATTAGAGCCTAAGCCTATATTAGAAGAGGAGATAGGCTTAATTACTATAATACCCTTTCCTCCCTTCTTATTATATCTCTTACTCTTATTTTAGGACTTCTTCTTATCCTTATTAGATCCTCCTTTTCCTCTATATACCTAGGACTTTAGGGCCTTATTAAGGTACTTTTTAAAGTAATCTGCATTTATATAGATATAATAGGTATACTTAGTATACTAATTATTATCTACTATAGTACCCCTAAATCCTCCTACTATCCTCTATATTTATAAAGGAGGTTCCTTAATTAATAAGGTAATTAGCTCTTTAAGAGTTATATTCTTAATATAATAGGATTATCTCTAGCTTCTTAGGTATTCTAGATAGTAAAGGCCCTAGATAAAAAACAGCCTAATCTGCTTATTACTAAAGGTAAGCTTTAAGACTAGAATATTCTTAGACCTAGAGTATTATTCTATTATAGAGATATATTTATAATACTACTTCTAGAAGTCCTTATAGTACTTCTAAGTATTTATTCTTTAGATCTTAATATTACTAATTCTAAGAATCTTTAGGCTATTATAAATATTTATAATTATAATAGGCCTGTAAGTAGCTATAATAGTATTATATAGTTCCTTAGCTATCTTCTCTATATTCCTAAAGTTAGGCCTTAGAGATTAGTTAATCCTTTTACTAATAATTCTGTATATAATTAGGTTATACTTATATTAGACTTAAAGAGGAGTTAGTCTTAGTTTACTAGTTAAAATAGGTTCTATTACTAGAGTATCCCCTCCTTCTTTTTAAAAAGGAGTTAGAGCCTAGGAGGATAAAGTAGTACTTTCCTTAGTTAGTAGAGAGGGATATCTAACTTTAATTCCTAGCTTTAGTTAGGTAGGGTACTAGGGAATGTTATAAAAGATATAGCCTAATACCTCCTTATTTATAAGGGCTACTTTAAGTATCCTTAACTAGTCTAAGAAGTTACTTCCCTTTCTTAGGACTTTATTCTTCTTCGTAGTCTTAAACTTATTAGCCTATATTACGGCTATTATTATAACTAGCTCTTTCTCGGCTCGCTAGTTAACTATCTAAATAGTATATAGTAAGGTTCTAGTAGCTGCGCTTAGAATAGACAATTCTTCCTTAAGTATATAGTAGTTACGCCGGGCTTATAACCTGTTATAATTAGACTTAAGCTAAGTAGAAGAAGACCTCTAATTAGTAAGTATATATTATTATACAAAGAGAATCTTAAGTATAAGATTCTTACTTTAGCTATTTGTGTGTAGGAATGCCTTAGCACTAGTTACGTGCACTTCACTAATAGTTAGTCTGATAATCTATAACAGAGGTGAGGTGAATCCTCAGCAGTGTCGGCCGGATCTCGCCCGGATCTCCGCAAAGCTGAAAGTTCCGTTCACGATTTGGCATGTGAAGATGCTCCACAGGTACCTTCCGCTGAACACGATGTGGTGGCATTGAGCCACTGAAGCTCCCAAGTTGGAACCGCCTCATGTCGAAAATGACGATGCGACCATCGCCATTGCTCTCGAACCTTCTCACGACGCGAACGATCCTTCGAGCCCCACGACCTTGCATCGTAGCCAAATGGCTCCGGTCAAGACATCTCTCCACGGCTCCGATCTCAAATCAAGACGCCGTTCCTCTACGGAAACATCTCAAAGACGAAGCTAAGAGGAAGAAAGCCGATGCGAAGAAAGATGGAACAAACAAGAAAGCGAAAGTGGACCCGAGACAAGAGAAATGGGAGCTCACAGTCGGCATTGAAATCCATGCGGAGCTGAATACTGCCAACAAGCTCTTTTCGCCCGCGCCTGCGGACGCTTCGGAAGGGAACGATGTCGCCAACAGTCGAGTTGCGATGTTCGACGCTGCGATACCAGGAACTCAACCACAGTTCCAACCCGCGACACTCTTGCCAGCCTTGAGAGCAGCGATTGCTCTTGGCTGCGACATTCAACGTCAAAGCGGATGGGATAGGAAGCACTACTTTCACTGGGACCAACCACAAGGATATCAAATCACACAATACTACCGCCCCTTCGCACTCAACGGATCGATCGAAGTCACAGCCGAAGACGGCGTGCCAATAGCAGACTTGAACGGTGCGGAGAGCCTCACCATCGGCATCAAGCAAGTCCAGATGGAGCAAGACACGGCAAAGACCACGGGCTTTGGTGCTTCAACTTACCACATTGACCTGAATCGCGCCGGACATCCTTTGATTGAGATTATCACTCTGCCACATATCCACTCCCCTAAGACCGCTGCGGCGGTGGTCCGAAAAATCGCCGCCATCATTAGAAGTGTTGACGCATGTGTAGCTGGGATGGAACTCGGTGGGTTGCGAGCAGATGTCAATGTATCTGTTCGCGAGCGTGGAACGAGCGGGATATGTTCATACAGCGGGGTGGGAGGCCTAGGTCAACGCACAGAGATCAAGAATCTGTCTTCGTTCAAAGCAGTAGAAGACGCCATCGTCGCAGAAAGGGATCGCCAAATTGAAGTCTTGGAAGCAGGCGGCATCATCCTGGGCGAAACTCGAGGTTGGACCTTAGGCGCTAAAGAGACGACGAGGCTGAGAGGAAAGGAAGGCGAGGTCGACTATCGCTACATGCCTGATGCGGATCTTCCTCCCTTATTCATCGGCGCGGACCTCGTCCAGCACCTCTCGGACACCCTGCCCGAACTGCCTGACTCTACTGTATCTCGACTACAGCAGGACTACGGTCTCACCTCCAAAGACGCTCGAACGCTCGTCTCGCTCGACGATGGCGATCGCTTGGAATTTCTCGAAGAGACTATAGTCCTGATCCAGGATTCTTCCACTGACATCGACCCTTCCAAAGTTCCGCGTACAGCGGCGAACTGGGTCCTGCACGAACTAGGCGGGCTGCTCGGTCCGTCATCTACCTGGTCCGAAGACATGTCCATCACGTCCGCCGAGCTCGCCGACATTCTGACGCGCCTGCTGACGAAACGCATCAACGCGCGCGCCGGCAAGAGTCTTGTGTCCATCCTCTTCTCCCATCCATCGTCCGATCCATCTCGGCCGACAGTGGTGGATCTAATTGAGCAAAACAACCTCCTTCTCCGACCATTGACGAGTGAAGAGTACGTTGCCCTTGCGAAGGAGATTCTGGCGGAGAACGATGGCGTTGTGGAGATGGTCAGAAAGGACGCGAAGAAGGGAAAGGAGGGCAAGTTGATGTATCTAGTGGGACAGATGGTTAGGAAAGGAGAGGAAGGCACGGTGGAGCCTGAAAGGGCGAAGGAGGTTCTCGGGGAGTTGATCAGAGGATAGCATCTTCCGAGTGGAACAGACTTGACCCAATCTAAACTTCCGAGGCAGCACCTGTGCGCCCGCGACCATCTTGATGCACCTGGTCATTGCTATTACCACTCATTTCGCATCCTGCTGCGCTTTTATCTCCGCAAGAGCATAGCCAAGTCATCGCTTTTTCTAATCCATCGGATCGGCTGGTCCAAGTCATTACTCATCATATTCTAGACCCATCGGTCCTCCACATCGTAAACCCGGCGAGAAAAGCCTCGAAATCAAAATTCTCGAGAGCTAGTCAGACATCATCGTCTTCGTCGCCCCATCCACCTCCCATTCCCATGCCTGCTGGACCGGTGTTCTCCCGACACGGCATTCGACTTTCCCGCTCTCCACTCCGATGCAGCACAAAGTCGAGGACGTCACTTCTCGGCTCCAGGTACTGTCGTAGACACCAGCCGACGGGAGCGGCGTGCAAACGTGGGAGGCCTTCCGCTGTGAGAGATGTACTGCGGAGGAAGAGAATTTGATGCCGTGAGTCTTGGCGTTCGTAGATTTTGTCAGAGGTGCCGAAGGCGAGGAGGCGGAGTTTATTTGCGGGCTCCGGGGGAGTTGGTGTTGAAGTGGTGTCTTCGGACGTCGGGTCGGCATCGGCGTCTGAGTCGTCTGCAGGCGGCGTCGGGGAGGTGGATGGAGATGTGGAGGTTGATGAACTGTTGTCAGAAGAGCGTGGGCGCGTTCCTGCTGCCATCTCGAACATTCGCAAGGCAAGAGCTTGCAGCAGAGTCTCGTACACCGATCTTGGCAAGAGCTGTGTCGAAGGCTTATTGCTCGGCCACGTCGTGATGTGCAGAGTCACCAAAGTTTTCAGCTTACAAGCACTCCTCTCAAAGCTCTTCCATTCCTCGCCGTGGCTACGAATCAAGCTCGTGGCCGGCCACGCGCAGCTCAGCTGCTCGAGATCCGTACAAGTCGTGCAGATCTTCTCGAAGTCTTCGATGTCCCACACCAGCTCGTCACCGTCGCAATACGAGGACGTCATTGATGGAGAAATATGTGTCTCACCATGAGCACAGTGAACGTTCAGGAGCTCGAGGGTTTTGGAGTGCCGTACAATGCCTGCAGCGGCTGGGAGTGCTTTGACGTTTTCGATGTCGATTACCAGATCTCGTATTCCTGAGACGAGACAGAGGAAGCCATCGAGAGCGACGAGAGCTTCGTTTTCCGAGTTGTCGCGATGTTGAAGCTCAAACGCTTTGAGATGTTTTGGAAGATTGCGGGCCTTGCAGAGCTGATCAAGGAGGGTGTCAGCACCGGTGCAGTGGTATATTCGGAGGTATTGTAATTCCTGGAAGTTGATGATTTTGCACCAGGTGTCGGCACAGTGTCGTAGACTCAGCTTATGTAAACGAAGAGACCTCAGATTCTTGAAAGGCGTGCATTGGTCGAAGGGCAGCATTGAGCCAAAGATGGTCCTCGTGACCAATCCTGGACCAGTTGCTGTGTCGTTCAATTCTCGCGACTCAATGACCTCGCTGGAGTCATTACCGATGAAGTTGCAGTGCACAATCAGCTCTTGCAAGTGGTCCGCCGTCTTTTCCACAAAGTAGCCGCTGAGATTGAGGGTGTTGCGATTTTCCGGATACAGCGCAAGCTTTTTCGCATTCTGGAACAGTGAACCTTGAATCCGCTTGTCCTTCTTCAACTCGGGTAGAGCGTTACGGTCGAAGTCAATGACTTCAAGCCATTTCATCTTGCGCTGCTTCCTGTAGAGGAGAAGAAGATTGTCGGTCGAGAAGGGACGCCATGGGCACCAACTAAAACATCGTATCGTTAGTGAAGGCGCCCTACAACGCAGTGCGCGAGACATGGGAGGGAGAAAACAAAGGCGTGGTATTCACCCGAACTCGCCGTCCTCGTCGACCGTTTTTGACCAACCGTACCTAAACTCCTCCAGTACATCTTCCGGCAGGAACTCGAGGATCATGCGTGTAGCGAAGTGAGCTTGCTGTTCCTGATTGCATCTATCGTGTACCCCGGCCAGGTATAGTCGGAGCTGTTTGATGTGTTTCAGACCAATGTTGCGAGGGTTGAGAAAGGCGGACAGGCGACTGTCGTTCGGACTGCCGAGATCGAGGGCAACGCTACGGTAGAGGAAGCGGACAGCGATCTTTTGGCATTCTTTGCTCACTAGGCAGACTCGTTTGAGGTCGCTCGGTCGAGTGACCTGGCTCGTGTTAGTCCATTGTCATATGCTGCCTCTCTTATCATGCCCATACCCGCTCAACGATCAATGCTTTGATTTCCTCCGACAGATCGTCAAACGTTGTCTTCTTATCCGTGTCCTTTGGCCGTTCCGTGACCGTCATGGTATGTGCCTCCGTTGTCACCTGCGTAGCCATGTCGGTTGATTGATGCGTTCTACCACTCTTTCTGGTCTTCCAATCTCGTGTCGTCCGCGTCGGCGTGTCTCAGTGCCGTGAAGCAGGAAAAGCGGACTAAAGTCAGGATATCTCGGCGACGTTGCACAAGGAAGAAAAGGAAGAAGAGATGCAGAGTCACCGTAGGACGACCCCGAAGTTACAGTGGAGTGATCGTAAGGGCAACACCGCCCGACCTTGGTAGTGAAGTACCGAGATCCTGTACGCGATCCAAGTGCTCAGCTCCAATCGCGAAGCCGGAGGTGAGCTGCGGGCGTGCCACGGTGCAAGGCAGACCGGTGGGCAGGCCGGGGATGCCTGCGATTGGTAGCCTTGTCTGGCGCAGCGGAGCGCGAGTCGGAAATAGTGAGGCGTTCGTCTTCGCTTTCTCAACCTTGCTGATGGAATGAACGACGATGATTGCTGACTGTAGTGGAGCCTTGAGAATGGAGACGGAGCGTTTAGCGTCGAAGCTGTTGCAAGCGGCGCGGGGAACAGGAGGTGGATTGATGGCGAAGTATGAGATCAGGTGAGATTGCGAAGCGTCTTTGTGCATCGATTGATTGCTGGGTGCTTTAGGCAAAGTGAATTGTTGCAGAGTTGATTGATGTGTTGAGAGCATTGACAGGTGGAACAAACGATGAGGCGACAAAGAGAAGACCTTCCCTCTCTGGCCCGCTTCCCACGTTCACTAGATGACACGTGCGTTCACATGAAAGGTTCAGAAGACATAGAGATGAAGTAGAATGATCTTCGTCCCTTCACATGCTATCGAACCTGAGCCAGCTCCTCGCTATGTGTTGCATTTCACGTCAGATGAGATTCCCAGCGGCCGCATGCCCCAGAAGTACCTAGTTCCCCTTCTTCTCAGCCGATTCATCGTCGTCCTCGTCATCTCCATCATCCTCACTCTGCCTCTCCATCTCTGCGGCCAACATCGCCTCCAAGTCTTCATCGCCCTCACTCTCCTCTGCCGCTTCGTTGCCTGTGCCATCTTCGTGCTCGACTGGATCACTCCCTGGGGTCGTCGTGCCGACAACCTTTGTCAGACTACTTGTCCTCTCTAATGCCTCCCGTTTTCTCTTCTGTAGCCTTGAAGTCTCCAGGCCCTCCCCTCGCTCCGAGTCTTCCGCCTTTCTCTTCCGCTGACTCGCATCGAGCGGCGCAACGACTTCGCTTCGCACGCTGTCCGTATCGCTGCCGCCTCCATCGGTGTCGTACCCGAGCTCATCTTCCGTCTCGGTCCCGTCTTCTGTGCCACTGGCCATGAACTCGGCCAGCTCGGCGTCAAAATCATCCCATTGATCTGGGACTTCCAGCTCCGTGGGCGAACTGTCCTGTCGATCGGACGGCATGTACTTTTTCAGCTCCTCTGTCTCGGGGTCCGTGTCGGTGTCGAGGGACAGGCTAGGCACGCCGTTCTGTTCATCTTCAGCCTCCGTCTCGGTGTGCGCGGCCTCGTCATCGGAAGACGATAATTCGTATCCCTTGCCCTCGAATGTCTCCGGGAGACCCGCGGCGCCATTGACAGGCGCATCAGAGTGGATCCGATAGGGTGACTCGTCGACTTTCTCCCACTGCATGAAACACGAGCTCAGCCAGTTCTGGCTGACGATGGCGATGCGGCCAGACTTCTTTGCAGCTTGGCGAACTTTGGCCGTCCGTCGTTCTGGACTCGCGATGACGTGTGTCGTCTTCTTGGTGATATTCTCCGTGATCTTGGCCCCAAAGGATCTGGCCCAAATGGCTGTGTCGTTTGTGTTGAGGTCTTGGCCAAGAGGGATGACACCCGAGAAGACGATGTGCACGCCCGCGAGGACCTTGGCCTTCATCGATTGCATGATGGGTGCAGCATCGGGAATACTATGAACCTCATCGATGGAGCGCTTCTTGGCGTGTCCTGGGCGCAGTTCAGCAACACGACCGCCCTTCGTGCCCGTGGAAGTCGAGTCGAATTCGTCGTAGTAAGCCGTATGAATCCCGCGAAGATGTTTCTCCAGATAGAACAATTCTTCATCGTCGTCTTGAAGAAGGTTTGATCGGTACTTGTGAACGTTTGGTGTTTCGGTCAGTGCTTGCTTCTTGATCTCACCGTTCTCCGCCAATAATTCAGCAGCTGCCTCAGCGGCGGGAGACGCCTTAGCTTCGTTCTCGAGCTCGTCCAGAATCTTCTGCTTCTGTAGCAGTGGCCGATCTTCGACTTGTGCGGCAATAGCCTGTTCTTGTGCTTCCGACTTCTCTTTCACACTCTTCGCGTCCTGCTTTCCTGCCATAGATACCATTTGGTCGATGGCTGAGACTTCGCCGTTGGCCTGGGCTGTGGGATCCGTCGTCGCATTATCGGCGGGCCTCTTCGATGGCACGCGTTCCATGGGTGCCGACTTCTCCAACTCCTGTCTTTTGGGCAAGAACATGCCGTTAATGTCACCGACTCCAGGGAAGAACTCGAAGGCGTTGACCTTGATCAAATTCGGCGTCCAATGCCAGACATCAGCGCGATCGTCGATGATAACGACCATGCGCGTATCGGCATGGAACAGCCTCTTCAGATTCTTCACCGTCATACTGCCGTTCTCATCTCTTGACAATATGCGATCTCCAAAGACCTTCCTGTCCGGATCCACGATTTTAGCAATGTTGTCAGCATATGCTCTTGTTCCCATGGTGTAGATATGCAGCTCGTATAATTCCGACATGTCTCTGAGGAAGTCCTTCAAGCCAGGCCGTAGCTTCACATAGTACCACGTCCTCCCATCGTCCGCCAACTGGAACTGGCAAACGTCCTGCAGTGCTTTCCAGTTGGGATTTGTGGGATCGTTCTTCCACTCGCCGATGGTGGGCTCCACGTTGGCCTGGATGATGGTCTGATCAAGATCCACCACCAAGCTCAACTTCCTGCTATCCAAGAGTCTCTTTCTCCGCTCCTCGTCAATCTTTGCAGCCTCATTCTCCGAGATCAACAATTCCGTCCTTCCATGCACGGTGTTGATCGTCGCCCGCGACGTGCCCGCTACTGTTTGGTTGTACGTCGTCCGCTGGCTCATATCCTTCCCGCATTCGATGCACATGCCTCCAAACTGCGACTCATGGGTGCATGCCTCTTCAATCTGCGCGACTGCCGTCCGCTTCGCAATGACTTGTCCAACGCGCACATCGAGCGTTTCAATCTTGCCCTCCAGCTCACTCTCGAAGTTCGCCGGCCACGTGCGCGTCACAGGTATGTACTCGCGCTCATCCTCGCGATTGTCCTCGTTGTATTCCAGCTGCGTGCTCTTGTACTCGTAGACAAAGAGCGGCGCGTTGATTTCGATTTCATCGCCGGGTTTGCGGAGAAGTTTCGTGACCGTGACCGGATACAGGAGGCTTTCGGGGGTCCACAGGCGCATTGGAAAGGTGTTGTGCGGTGAAGGCGAAGGGATGGAGGGAATTGTGTAGCGATTCACATGATATGTCTGCTAGGCGGAGACATTGATCACGACGGCGAAACTACTCATGCATCACAATACGATGAAAACTGGTAAGTTATTATCGATTGAAGAAGTTGAGGAAGTCGCGTGCCGACGTCACTTTGATGCGGTCGTAGTGGGGCTCGGTGGCAGAGATGGGATAATAGGCGTGGAGTGGCTTGCGAGTGAATGGGATCCTTGTGTGTATTTTCGGTGCGTTGTGGTGTTGATAGATGGCGTTTGTTGCGTTTGTTGTCAGGAAGCTCAATTGAAGGACGGATTTTGCTGGTAGGCGCGTGTCGAAGGCGTGGGAGCTCCAGACTTAAGTACCCGAGCAAGCCACTCATCCTGTCTGTTCTGGGCCTAGTGCGGCACCAGCTGGAATGGACTCATCGACGACATCACATTTTGACTACACTCTCGTGCAAATGTTCTCCCGTTTATAGGCTGCTGATCGCCAGTGCCCCGGACCTGTCTCTCACACGAATTGCCACTTCATCTGCTTGAGCATCTGGGGCTGCGCACGGCACTTTGTCGTAATAGACGAGACACGTGGCCATGGGTATCAAAGAAAGCCGTGTGGGCGACTTGAAAGGAAGTCGCCTATCGGTGTGCTCCATGATTCCGTTACCTGAGGTGTCGGGAATAAGTCAAGAGCTGTGTGAGAAGTTCAGGGAGGCATGTGACAACATTTGAATGTTTGTCGCAATGTGCCCGATTAGGAAGGAGCAAAACATGAAGTGCCCTCTCTCCGCAAATGGGACGCGGAATCACATGCAGGGTGGCAGATTCACTACACTGCAGACACTGTTGCTACCGTCAATAGTCACGGTCGATGGCATGTCAATTGGTTCATTCGAGCGTGGAACACGAGCGACTCATATTTGACAGTGTACACCCCATGCATCCACAACCGGAGGACCGTTGCCAGCAACGCTAGATGGTTTCACATGCCTCGATGTAGATGCAGCCCAGCTCCAAGGACCAGGGTTCGAGCGGGCGCGGCGCCATGACACCAGCTCATGGCAGTCATGCATTGGAACATACCACGCTCGTCACACATCTCCTCCTCAGCTCTGTCTCTGATCAAAGTTCCTCGATCCCATGCCTCCAAACATCGTTCAACGGTCTGGCAGAGTAGGTCGACGCTTTCAACAAGTCCACCATCTGGTCATCACTAACCTCCAATTCCTCTCTCGCTAGGAACCATCTCTTCCCCTCGGTGCACGGCGGACTGGTCAAGCTGCCGTCATACGACCAGAAGTGTTCGAATCCACCCATCTCTTCCATGGCAAGGCTCAGATCGATCGCCACATCCTTGACCTTGTCCGCCGACATGTATCCGTGGTATGGAGGCAACTGCTCGATGAACTTGCTCGCTTTCCCGCCGGCTCGGATGCGGAAGCCCACGACTGCGCGAGGCGTGCCGTCGGCTTTGGCGTGCACGAAATGGAGCTCGGCTTGAGATCGAACGCCGTCGACGGTGTGTTCGGACGGAGTGTGAGTGTGCCAGCCCGCGAAGTAGACCGTCTCTGGACCCTTTGCAGAGGTTTCAAACGAGAAGGTCGCAGACTGGTTCTGGGCTGCATCGACGGTGAAAGTCGGACCGTAACCCCAGTTGGAGTAGTTGCCGGAGATGGTTGAGTAGGACCAGGAGACCGAAGCGTTGGCGGCGAGGCTATGGGTGGACAGGATGGCCACTGGGCTTTGTTGTTTGCCGATGTGACAGAGCTCCCATTCTGAACGCAAGGGTCAGTATGCATTTGAGCAACAAGATGGCCCATTCGGGACGACTTACCCGAATCCTGACGACCCCAGTCGTTGGCCGAGACGTACAACCACGATCGCTCGGCTCCTTCCACGACTTCATCAGATCGTTTACTCAAATGATCAGGGCAAGCAATGACCAGGCTAGAAACGGCCAGCAGGCCCAAGATGAATGCCAAGCCCATGCTGATAGCAAGATCGCGGATCTGAATTGCTCGAGAAGGACAGAAGGTAGTCGATATGATGGTGCTCAGTCGATTGTCTTGGAGTGTAAAGCAAACCATCTCAATCCTTCGTCGGCGATCCTCTTATACTCGACTCCCACCGAGGCCCACAATACCTCAGAGGCCACCAACCCCGGTCCCAACTTACTCTCTCCGTGAAAATGGCATTTCGCATCTCAACGGCTCCGACACAGCCCTCTTCCAAGCGAGAGAGATACCCACTACCGTCTCCGCTATGCCAACGTGCCGCAGTGCGCTTGTCCACCTGCGGCGAAAACATGTCGGAGAAAGGAGTCGTATCCACATCGAATAACTCAGTGAAACCCGCGATCCTGTCAGAGAGTCAAGCGAGCGACGTCAAGTCTTCGATGCTCGTGCAGTCTCTGCGGGACAATGCCGTTGACTACTGCGTCCGCGGAGCTGGACAGGCGATTCACCCTGAGTGCGCTAGACGAGTCGAAGAACATCCGCTGTCTTGGAACAGTAAGTCGCATTACTTGGACGTCGCGGCCGTACCCACTACGAGCGATTTGGCGCTCTCGTTCCTGATCGGCCTGCTTGTTGTGGTAGCTCTGCCGCTCTTAGCTGTGTCGTGAGTTCTTGTTCATGAATCAGCCAAGGTCCAGAGCGCACTTCGCGTGACAACGAGAAGTGCTCCGGTCCTCCCCTCCGCTTGGCCGCACTTCTTACCGGCCAAGAATGTGGATACAGTTGTGCACGAGCACGCTTTGAGACGGGCAAACCCTTGAAGTTCCTCTGCCTCTCGCCAGTATCCAGACCCTCGAAATTTGCCGAGACCATCTTCTCTGCAACACTCTCTGTTGATCTAGGGCCCTGACGACAATGAAGGCACGACGTCCAGCAAAGTAGCCAGACTTGTCTCGGCATTTCATTCACGAAGCAGGTCAAGGATGCATATGCCGGTTCGCCAAGCCATATCCCAGTCGACTGGGGCTGGGATCAGGAAGCGATCAGACCCTGAACAACCGCGAGCCGGGCGTAGCGCGACAATGGACACCAATCTAGCATTTCTGGGCAAATGCGTCGTAAGCTTCCAGGAGAAGGAAAAAAAACCTGCGAGGCCAGTGGAAAGAATCATCCTACAAGCGCCGGTACATTGCCGGCTTGCGAGCAAGAACGGAAACGGGAAAGCACTAAGCCGGAGCACAAAGCGGCATTGAGGGGACCTACTGCGCGTTGAGCGAGCGATCCTCAGCTTTATGCATCAAAGCTGTGGGGAGAAATCCACCTCGATGGGTCTGGAGGTTGCAGTGCGGAGGCGAAGGACTTCGACTTCTGGGCTCTTGGTGAAAAGGTTGAACCGTGGTGAAGTCGTCCTTGCCGTTGCACATTTGTGCTGTGAGTCTCTCCTGAAGTTGTCGGATCCGGGCGGCGTGCACGCCGGTTCGTGCTTTACCTTCCATCACAGCCCTATCTCTGCCACAATGACAGTGCACAAGAAATAGCACGTATCTGGGCTCCTTTGCTCGGACGACGGTGCTGGTCGTCTTAGCCCAAGGATGGTCTGCATCAGACTGCGGCACTCTGCTCGAGAAATGCAGACAACCGAGTTCTGGATGTTGTGACATCGTACACGTGAGTCGGATCGAGGTCCTTGTACTGTGGGTATTGACGCTGCACCCTAATCGCAGCCACAGCCTCCATTTCCGTGATGCTTGACCTCATGCACCACGTTCCTGACCAAAATGTCCAACATCTCAGCCTGCAATCCCAATCTCTGCTTGCCATCGTTGTTCTGAAACTGCTTCACAGCGCCCACGTCTTCATCAAAGAGGACCGCCCTTTCCATCAAGAACATCGCAGCGTCAGGAAAGCCACGTTCCATTCTCGACTGCGCCTCCCTCCTCGACTCTTTGACATCCACATGGTCTGATTCCCACTTCTGTCTCATTCCGCCGTCTTCTCCAGTGGAGGACTGGAACTTGTCGAGAATCTCATTCGCATTCGTGAGCATTCCCGGCACATATAGATATTGGTTCTTGATTTCACTCCACTGTTGAATCATTGCAATGGCGACTGTGCCCGGCCAAGCACTTGAGCTCGCAGCGAACATCTCCGCTCCAGTTCCATGAATCGTTGCGCTCTGCCACTTGACGTCGAAGCCTAGATTGCTCGAGACAAGCGCTCGTTCCAAGTCGCAGCCCGTTGCGACGGCAGTCCACTCGATCTTGCCAATTTGTGCTTGCTCGCGTAGGTATGTTACAACTCTTGCTCTTTCTTTGTAGGGCGGCAGCAGGTCCTGAATAACTTCGTTGCTGCTATCATGGCTCCACTCTGCAGCGACGAATCGAGGTATACTTGTAGCGATGGCGGCGTCGATGAGAGATTTCTGATGATCGTAGGAGCCGGCTGATTGTGTACTGAAGAGGATTTCTGGTTGGATGGTCTGGAAGAGGGAGGTCAAAGCGGATGACGTCGAATCGGTCTTGTGGACGGTGAGGGTAGATGTCGATTCGGTGAGCGATTGAGTATGCGTTGCGAGGTGTACTTCGAGATCGGAAGATGTAAGAGCGGTGACTATGCTTGTGGACAGGCGATTGTCCTAAACGTGCGGTCAGCTTTGTACGCAAAACAAGATCAAGGGTCGTCTTACGCCAAGGACGAGGACCTTGCGAATGCTAGATTGGTCTCTCTTGGTAGACGCCATGGGCCGGTATGGATGTGGTGTTGTTGCGAGGTTGCTCCAAAAGTGTCCTCGAAAAGGAAATGTCGATGTCTCGGTCGAGCGGAAGCCTCCTCATTCATGGCGTTCCATCATGCATAGAGAACAGCCATTCCTTCGCCTGCTTTTATCGAGATTTCCCGAGAAGCAGTAGTGGCAGCGCAATGTGACATCGAATCGTTGGCATAGATCGCTCATACCACCAAGACATCACTGCCAGTGGATTGATGGTTCTCCCTCGTCAGAGCTCCTTGAGCAATTGAGATTGGCCACTTCATCATTTCGTTCCAGGCTGCAGGAATTTGTTGTTGTATCGATGGCACTTGTACCTCAGCGATGCCCCGGAGCCAGAGAACGTCTTCAGAGACAAGTCGCATGAGAGCAAAGGCGTGAGCTAGGATCACCATGGCCCTTGGCGTCCGCATCTCGATTTGTTCGGTGAACCGTTTGGGCAGACGAGATGGCATCGCTGCGAGGCGATAGCATGCTTCGAGCGGATGCATTGAAGCATCGTTGATCCCATTGTATACCAAAGAAATGTATGCCACCGCCTGTTGGTAGGCAGATCGGTCCGTCGGCGTCATGGCTTCGTAGTCTTCGGCGAATGTCAGGAGCGACGCAAACGGCTGGCCCTGGTCTTGCTGGAATAGCTGATCTCCTTCTGTGAGAGCGCTTCTGCCAAATTGAATGCCGGCAAGATCCAGAGCTTCGCCTCCAGCGGCTTGCATGCGTAGATCATTGAGGTAGTTAGTCTCCTCCGAGAGACGCAGCCAAGTGGCGACATCTTGAGTTTGCAAAGCCGGATCATGTTGCATCTCGCTGAGAACAAAAAGAGCATGTAGCGTCATTAGGACCGATCCGAGATACGCAGCATCGCTGTTCTCTTTGAACTGTGCAGAAAGGACGGTCTGGTGTTCCGACATAGCACGATGCCAATACATTCGCGCGTCAAGGAGCGTATCGCGGTTCACAGGGTCCATGTTACTCTCGTAGCCCAGTCTCGCATTAGTCGTCGGATCTTGGTGAGAATCACGCGTAGTGTCGCCGTTGGCCGTTCTTCGATATGTTGTGGGATCTTGCCTTGACGATTGCAGTGCAGCCAACCCGAACATGGCGTCTAACAGGACGCGGTGGTTCATTGCGAGTAAGGGCGCCTCATATCTCCAAAAGTCAACGGACAGGGAGAAACTCTGCGAGTGGAACTTGGTTAAGCATAATTCTCACCTCGTCATGCTAGCAGGGAATGGCTGACTTACCTGTGATGTATGTGCGGTCCACTGGTGCATCAGGCGGAGCTCCAGTTGCGGATAGAGGTTGTTAAGCTTGTCGAAGTCAACACTGGGCAGACTCGACATGGCCGGGTCCATGGCAGGTCTCGATGGAGCAGGAGCATCAGATCGCGCTCGCGGCGCGGGCGGGAGGTATTCGCAGGGCACATTGTGGCGCGCGCAGGCAGAGCACCTAGGTTTACCTTCATCGCACTGTATGATGGAAGAGATGGCCGTCAGAAAGTGTGTCCTGCTGATCCTCGACAGAGGGAGTTGAATGTCGTACCTTGACCTTTCTCGCCTTGCATCTGTGGACTTTGTCAGCTCATGGACACATCTCTATACCTGGGTCATCGTGGGAAGTGCTTACCGGCGACACCCATCGCGGGTTTTCTTGTGGTTCAGACGTGGCATCGTGGTCGATGCGAGCGAGACCGACTCTTCAATGCCGTCGCCTTGCGATACCGATCTCCTGGTGCTATCGCACTCCGATACCGATTCCGAATTCTTAAGCCGTACACTTTGACCTCCTCTGCTGCCAGATCAACTGTCTGAAAAGACAGATCCAAGGCGCAACTGAATTCGGGGTGGTATGCAAGTTTCCGTTGTCGATATGTCGCGCTGAGTGTGCCAGTCGCGTTCAAGACTTTGCTCTCTCTCTCTTGTTGTTGTCGAGCAACGATCGCGGAAATCCCGCGCGGCCCGAACCGTTCACGATCGACCAATGTTTCGCCTCCATTTTCGCCGTGTCAGCTCGACAAGGGCAGCCTGAGCTTCACATGCTTCATAGCATCATGATGTGATTGATCCGGGGAATTTGTAAGACGTAAACACCTGTAGGATCCATATATATATCCGCTTCTTTCCATACCTCACCGCTCCCTGCCATATCGCTTCCGGGACTCGTCCTTTCTATCTGGACATATCTTCAACACAAAGCCCATCGACTTCCGCAACAGCTTGTAGTCCTTCGCGAGCTCCCGAGAGGCCAGAGAAAGAGTACGAAAGTTGGCTTTGGATCGGGAACAGAATCGAGTTGATAGGAGGTCTACAACGCAACAGTCGAACAAGATGGCTTCTACGGAACAACAGCAGCGTGTGCCTGGCACCAGCGAAGAGGAGCCTTTGCTCGGAGCACGAGGCGATGCGAGCCAGGTAGAAGGTAAACCACTATACCACAACTTCGTACTGGGTGAGTACCATCTTTCGGGGGGCATGACAGCAGCGAGGTGGACTCAAAGACTGACAACCCCACAGGTACAGGCGTAATGGTCCAAGCAGGAGTATGGGTCGTGAGTACTGTTTTCCATCCAACCCATCCATATTTCCCTCAGCTGACCACAACGCCCTCCCAGATCGCCGCCATAATCTGGGGCGCCGTCTTCAGTATCGACCTCAGTCTCTTCTCCGCCCACCCCCTTCTCAACTCCGCCGCCTTCCTCTTCCTCATCCAAGCGATCCTCATCCTCCAACCTACCCACACCCGCAAGCAGAAGAAGCAAGGAACATACGTCCACTCCGCACTCAACGGCACCGCATTCCTCGCCGCTGTAGCCGGGCTGGTGGTCATCGAGTACAACAAATTCTCGCACAACGGGACGCACTTCGTTTCCACGCATGCGATACTGGGCTTGGTGACATACATTCTGATCTTGATCCAGGTGTTGGCTGGAGCGCTTAGCTTTTACGCACCGGGACTGCTGGGTGGCGAGGAGAAGGCGAAGGGTCTGTACAAGTATCACCGTGTGGGCGGGTATGTGACGACCGTTTTGATGATCTTTGCGATTGGAGCGGCGACGACCACGGATTTCAACGTGAATGTACTGGGCATTCAGCTTTGGGCCATCGCCGTGGCGAGCGTGGTGCTCGTGGTCGGATTGGCGGCGAGGATCAGATTGAGTAAGTTTGGTTGGTTGGCGGGGAAGTAAAGGGAGCTCCCTGACGAAGGACAATGAGGTATCAGGCGAGGATGATGCAAGAAGAACGCTTACGAAGCGAGAGGTTGTCTCGCTTCTTTGGTCGTGCTACGAGTCCACGAAGGCGTCGGGTCGGATCATTATGTTTTCTGTTTGCTTCGCATTTGCACTACGCACTGTTGTCCAGCATTATCTCATTCAGCTAGCTAGCATGATTCATACGAGGGGTATCTGCACGACTTGCATTTCGTCCCACACAATTCGTGAGCATTGCACTGGTCGCAATGAGCTGGCGGCTAAGATGAGACTTCGTATCCAGGCAAGCAGAGCAATACAAGACTGGAGCCAACGTCTAATTTGTGGGAGTTGAGCATCGAGCATCGAACATGTTTGATTCGTTGAGAAACTCCGAAAGCCTGGTCATCATTATATGTGAAATGTTCGCCGCGCTCTGAATCAATACAACCCGTACGAGCAACAGAGAGTCGATCGGTACTGTCCTGCCCCACCGCATGAAAGGGGGTCAAAAAGAACTCTGCATATCTGACAGCGCCCTCTCAGCCGACGACGCTGTTCAGTCGCACGGCGGACTCGTTCGACCTGCCGCCCTGTCCATCTCATCTCTCCCTTCACCGCAAGTCTGCACGCCGTTGTTCCCGTCGTACGCCCATGTCCAAAGAGCTGCGTGGATAGAAGAGCGTTTCGGCCGGTTCGTATCTTTGATCACGGCGGCGTCTACACATCCAGCTCAGACGTAGCATCATGCTACAATCGAGCTGCGGGACCGCGTGTACACTCGCACTGGATGTTTGATGTTTATCGCACTAAGCATCCCTATCATTAGGAGTTCTGCCGTCATTACGTTTCGCTTTCCGGAGGGGCCGTGGAGGTGGACCCGTGGGCGAAGCCTGGGCAGCAGCGGCTCGTCTTTTGTTGGGAGGGTCGCGTCCATCGTCGCGACCTTGGTTCTTGGCGGCCGTCCGGGGTGGGTCTTCATGATACGTATACGTACTTCCCCCTCCTCCTCCATCTGATTGCTTGTGGCGATGACCGCGGCCGGAACGAGGACCCCTTGTAGCCCCATCACAGGGGTCGTCTGGTGTACACTCTTCCTCAGAGCGGGCCGCAAGAAGATCGGGTGCTTGAGTGGGCGCTGGCGCGGCATCACGCTTGACGTCGATGTGTTGTTCCCCAAAATATTCGGGGTACAGTGTATGCTGGGGTGCTGCATTTCGTTTCTCGTTCTGCTCACGGGTTGGGGATGCCGGATTGGGCGCCGCGTCCCGTTTCTCGTCCGAGTAAGGCTTATGCTGAGGTGTTGCATCACGTCCTAAAAGTACAGGCTGGACTCCACGCGGAAGCACATCGGCTTCCCGTTGCTGCAAGAGGTCATTCGGATAGGCGTTGGTGAGGATGTTGGAGACTGGGAGCGCCAGAAGGATTGCACTCGCGGCAAGGAGCTGGTTGAGAGACGGCATTGCTGCAAATGTATTGCGGAAGGACGACTGCAGAAAACGCTTTGATGACGAAGAGCAGGCTTGAAGAAGGTGGGAACTCCGTTGAAAGGTCTTTTGAAAGCTTACCCATTCTGCGCGAAGGTCTGCATCTTAAATACTTGGCTGGTGTATTTTTACACGTCTCGGTGGCATCGGTAGTTGTGGCGCCGAAGGGCCCATCTCGATGGGCTCAATAAGCAAGCACCAGGTCCGCATCCATGGCAGTGGCCTGGTACCGAGTTGATACAGGGTTTTCGGTCCAGCATCTTTGTCCCTCTGCAGGCTAGGCTTGTTTCTCGAAGTGTTGAGCGCTCGGCAATGCCATTCGCTATACCACATGTTGTATGCAGATAGACGCAGCTAGTCCCGCTGCGAGCACCGAATTGAAGCTCATGGTCAACGCAGCCATTGGGTATCCTCAGTCCAACGACCGGCTCCTCCTTGATTGAGAGGGATTAGCTCTGACGCTCGAGTGTCATGCTATTGGATTGCTATCAGCTTTTGCCGCTCGCCACGCAGAGATCTCCACTGCCAGGATCAACACTCAGAGAGTTGTGCTGCAAGTACCGGCTCGTGTGGTCTCCCAGCATCAGGCTCCGGAGTCCGGACAGCTCGTGACGAAACTCAAACGAGCAGGTCCTGGCAAGCGGGAAAAGCAAGAAGAGGAGCTCAAAGTTTCTTCTCCATCGCTGTCTATTATTGTCATGATGCGGCTGACGCCTTTGCGGTCTCCGGGATTTGAGGCACAGTTGACTCATTAGCTCGTGCGAGGGCTACTGAACCCATGTGAAGGTTATATTCGAAAACGGTGTCCGTTCCAATTGCGCCAACTGCGTGTATAGGTAAGCAAAGGTGTGCTGTCCGCGGTCTGTATTAGTCGACGTTCGCCAAACATTCTCGAATAGTTTCTGATCGCATGTGACATTGATGTGTCGATGGAATTTGAAGAAGTTGAGTGAGGTGAGGTGCCTAGGAGGTGGTAGAATAGCTTACTCAGCTGCAAAAAATGGAGGATCCCGTCCATGATTTCAACCACACTTCGCGTCTCGTTGCTTCCCTCGTTACCACGCGTTCCCTCCCCAGCTCCGTCGCTTTCTTCAAGATGACACGACACGAGGTGCTCCGGAGCCCGCGCCTCGCGGCGCGATCAGATCGAAGATTAGCTCCCTTATTCTCTGTCAGAACACATGGTCCATTCGCAGGGGTTCTTGGACAGATCCTGGAGAAGGAGACAAGGAGGACGGCAGGGGAAAGCTTCTCCGAGGAAACACCATCATCAGGTCTCGATGGAAAGTCCCTGGTAGGCTGATCAAGATGCAAATTGCTCACGAGCCCGCTGCCCTTGTGGCCAGCTCAACATGCTGCGCGGCGTAGCGGACGAGATCGAGAGTGGTATTTCCTGACGGAGCATGCGCACCCTAATTGGGTTAATTGCAGATACAATCACCTCACCAGTGCGATGGTGACCCATTCAAACCACGTCACATCCAAGATGCCCATGGTGTACGGCTCTACAGCACCTTCGCACTTCGGAGGGATCACCGTTGGTGGGCACTAACAGGCTCCGGGAACATGTCTAGGATTAGATTGGCCTACCTCCTTGTAATCAGGTCATTAACCTTGGAGCCCTCCGATGTACGAAGCAGCGCCGAGCACTCCGATGTGCGAAGGTGCTGTAGACTCGTAATAACATCGGTCCGTCTCGGATGGAATGACTCTCCGGTCTCGTGACCCTGCTAGCAAGGAAACATCCATGTTGAAATGCTGGACCACGCTATCGCCACGAGACCAAGGATGTCGCGAACCGTTCTGTTTGCTTGCATGCAGTACTCGACAGCTTTCGTTGACAACTTTGGTCATCGTCGGTCTGACACATTCAGTCTACTTTGTATGGGCGAAGCGCTCGCGGCGGAGACGTCGGGGTCAAACTTGCGTGCAGCAGGCGCCGAGTTGCTTCCTTCTGGTCCATGAACTCCTTGTCAGCGCCAATTGTCATGTGAGATGCACAATCCCAGGTTGTTCTGCGCGCATGGTTCAGGTCGATAGAACCATCTTCGCCGACTCTTCCATGTTCTGTCCAAGCAGTACTCCCCCGGTTTGTCTCATCGTACCACCGGTTGAGATCAATTCTGATGGACTGGAGTCCTGGACACCTCAGGATCCGAGCATGCCAGCACCCCGGATCCGTGGTCAGCGTCCATGATCCTCGAGCAACCAGTGGCCAATCGAACGAGGAAGATGTTTGACAACCCACCGCCAGCGAACGACCCGATCTATGAGGATGGTTTCCGCAGATGTTGGACACAACAGATTGCGTTTACTCTGCACTTTCGGTCCAGGTGGGTGGCATCCTTCGACGGATCAATGCCGAACGAAAGAAGTAAGATTTCAAACCATGACCGACAGATGCAAAGCATGAAACAACGATGAAATTGAAGAAAAAATCATTCGATGTATCAACTCCAAATAGCAACGCTTCCACCCGATTCCGCACAAACTCGGATCCGCCGCTTACACGAAGCTCAACTTCTCGGTCAAACTCGTGGCCTTCCTTGCCTGCAGTGCGCATTCTCCTATTGTCCCGGTACCTTTGCTCACTGCGTGCTCTCAGGTTCGGCAGCTCGTTTGCCCTCGATGGCATCTGACTCTGGCAAGGGCTCGGCTTCACGTTTGCCTCCACCATGGCCAGCTTTGTCGCCGGTCGCGGGATCCTCCGTGGGTTGCGGTCCGGCAGCGCGTTTGCCTTCGGTAGCATCTGGCCTTGGAGCAGGATCGGCTTCACGTTTGCCTCCACCATGACCAGCTTTGTCGCCGGTCGCGGGATCCTCTGTGGGTTGCGGTCCGGCAGCGCGTTTGCCTTCGGTAGCATCTGGCCTTGAAGCAGGATCGGCTTCACGTTTGCCTCCACCATGACCAGCTTTGTCGCCGGTCGTGGGATCCTCTGTGGGTTGCGGTCCAGCAGCTCGTTTGCCCTCGGTAGCATCTGGCCTTGGAGCAGGATCGGCTTCACGTTTGCCTCCACCATGGCCAGCTTTGTCGCCGATGGAGGGATCCGTGGCCTGAGGTCTGGCAGCTCGTTTGTCCTCGGTGGCATCTGGCTTCGGAGCAGGATTGGCTTCTCGTTCGTTGATGTCGACCACTACCGCGGGCACGTCTCGGGAGAGGAGCAATGCAGGCAGTGGATCCTCGTGAGGTACGGATAGCATCGCATCCTCATTGTAGACTTGCGGCTGAGGGCGCCAGGCACTTGGATAGGCGTTCGTGAGGACGTTTTGGGAGAGTGGAAGTGCCAGAAGGATGGCGCTTGCTGCGAAGACTTGATGAAGGGAAGGCATGTTTGGTGTGCTGGTCTTTGGTCGACGGAGAGTGTGAGAGAAAGAGTGCTTTATCCCAATGCAACAGAGTTGAATGCTTGATGACCACTTTGAGCAGCGAACAGGACAGATACTTATATCCATCGTTGAGCTACCTTTGCTTCATTCGCAAAGCACGATCTTGGACACCGGCTCCGAGCTCCGCCATATGTCTTGCCCATCGGTTCGCCATACATCTCGGACATCGATCGGAACACAGCTCGAACATCGGAGCAGTTCATAAGAGGCGACTGCTGTTCGGCCGAGGAGTTCGAATGGACCATGCGCGATCCAGGACACAGTCGGCCATTGTGATCGTGGCGATACAGTTACAGTCTCCGTGGCAATGTCAATGAAGCAGTCTTGCTTTCGCCTCTGCCGTGGACATCGATGAGGCCAGATCACGCCCATCGAAAGGACGGCGTGCCCGCACAGTCCGACCAACTCGCTGAGAATAGGGATGGACCAACACGAACACGCACTGGTGCCAGTGCCCAGTGGCGATCATGCAAAGAGGCTCATCGCATTGACCAGCACTCTTGCGGGCTCCTGCTCTCTTCAAGGCCAGAGTCGGACAGCTCCCCTTGCAAACAACATCCCGATGCAGGAATCCGCTGTGGCAAAGGCGACCGTCACGGGACTTCGACGCGATGAAGTCGAATGCGATGCGATGAACAAGCATTGCACTTTAAGCTTCGAGATCCGACAGTTCCAAGGTTTACTTTTGCTGCGAAGCATACTAGACAGGGCAGGCCTGTCTCTGCATCTCAGCAGTTCATCGCAGCTTCAACAGAATCAGACACAGGGCCGGGTAAATGGACAATCCATGCATTTGTCACGAGCGAGAAGAACCGTGCCAGGGTCGAGAGCTCGTGTCCAGCTTGTCCATTCACGAGCATTCATCATCCGCCGCTCCCGATCCATATACGACGGGGTACCTCCTACAACCCTCCAAATATAACCCGGCCGAGACTACCGAGCACGGATTCGAGCAGTCAATCGAACTCAATACAGCTATACGGTACTCTGCTCTCGCTAGGATCACCTTCTCGCCGCGGAGTCGCCGCGGAGTCTGCATCGGCACGGGCGTACGGACCTTCCGCATCTGATCTCATCGCCACGTTGCCACCGTCCGGGGTGGCCGACTCCTCATCGTCGATGTGCAGTACGCTCGCAGGCACTTTCTCGTCCTCGGAACCGAGCCGCAGCGTGGCGTGCACATCACCTCACATCCTCGTGCGCGGTGGCACTCTGGCTTGGCAAGAAGTTTCCCGTGTGCTCAACATGAAAGTGACTGTGTCTGTGAAAGAGTGGTCATGGATGCCGTGGCACTGTCAATATCATGGATTCAGTGAAGATGTCGTATCGAGGAACTCGAAGCCGTTGGGGGAGAGCGGGCGCTGTATACGTTTACCACGACTAGAAGCTCGATAAGTAAACCTTTCCCATTCTCTTCCCGCCACATCCGCCCAAGAAATTATCAAGACAAGAAAGATGGATTACTTTCTCTCTGCACTGACTCGTTGAGCAGCATCGAGGCCCATCAACTTCGTCTCCATGTCGTCGTTTCCTCCAAGTTGCTCCGCGCATAAATCTCACATCTGTTGAATCTCTGTTCGCTTTCCTGTCGCCCATTCCGCACTCTGTTCACGTTCCTCCCATCCCAAAAGCTGAGACTTCTACGACTCCGCAACCCGCAGCTCAGCAACACGTCTCTTCTCCCTAACCCGTAGCTCTGGCGCAGCGTCAGCCTCCCATTCCTCGAGCACTCTCAGCGGCTCCGTAGGCTGCATGGCGCGAACTCTGGCCATGACGACAAACCACCAAAATGGAACGATAGCCAACTGATCCAAACAACAATACCTTGGACAACATCCGACGAAACAGCGCAAGAAAACTCTCGCAAGTCCAGAAATCCTCTCATGGCCGCAAGCAGAAAACCACAAAGACAACAATCTTAAGCCGCAACTTCGACCAAACGAGCCCCTTGGCGAGGGCTCGAACTCGAGTGGGCACCATCAAAACAGCAGGCAGGTACGTACGGTCCCATCCATCAATTCATTCAACAGGCAAAAAAAGATCGCTTCGAGCTCAATCAACCAAACGAAACCGAACAAAAAGAGCAAAAAGAAAACTCTTACCATCACAACACGAGTCCAGAAACCCCTTTCCCAAATCGTTATATTACTACAAGCCCAATTTTTCTTATCGAAGCGGCCAAATGGGCGGGTTTACTTGATTGGTTGGAGAGGGGGAGAAGTTTGTGGAATATATCTGTTTGCTTTTCTGGACTGCTTCCCGCTCCCGTGCTTGTTTACCGGACGGTAAAGACGGGGAGGCGTGGAGCGGAGATATGCGCGAGGACTTCGAGTACGAAGGAGGGAGGGAGGTCGCCGTGAACGACGGCTAGGGAGGGCATCGCTGCTGATCATGGCAGCTTCTTGTCGAGAAGACGTGAAAGGAGTAACACGAGAATCTTCTTCCCCATACGGTCTCCCTTGACTCGTCGAGGAGGGAAAGGAAACACAATAATACCTTTCCATTGCTTTGCCGCTAGCTCGACTCCTTTCCCGTTCATCGTCCCGCACAATTCGAGTCCGGTCAGCCTAGAACATCGCCAGCACAGGCGAGAGAAAACTGTGGACGAAACACCATGCCATCTGGAAGAGGAGTCGTCGTCGTCGTCGGCGGCGGTGGTGGTCTCTCGCGATAATCGACGGCAGTCATTTTGCTAAGTCCACCAGTGGAATTCTCAGAGAAAACAAGCCAGAGGCAAACTTTAGCCTTTCTCCCTCTCTCTCTCTCTCTCTCTCTCTCTCTCTCTCTCTCTCCGAACGATCAAGGGGGGTCGGTTAAGTGAAGCCCTCGTCACTCCATCCAGCCAACAAGACCGCTACGGCGACAAAAATCATCCTCACGCAGCGCCTCGCCGTCTCCTTCCCCCCCCTCTCTCCCCCTTAGCCCGACAGACTCTCTCTCTCATCAATCCCCCTCCGCGCTAAGAATCGCCCAAAGCCGCCATCTTCAAGAAGAAGGCTGGAAGCAGCGCTAGCCTTGCTCGCTTGAAAAGTCTAGCCACCAGCAAACAATTAACGATCTTTCACCCCCAGAGGAGGATGACAAGAAGAAGAATCGACGGCTTTTCTTACGGATCGTAACAAGCGATCCTACTCCCACTCGATCGGTCTGCAAACTCCAAACGGCAAAGAAGAATCCCCGCCCCGTCTTACCCTTCCATACCTCCTCCCTTGCCCATGACCTCTATGCGCCCACGGGCTCGGGACGTGGCGCGAGGGTGTCGGGCCCGTGTGAGAGAGAGAGAGGAAAGGATGACGATGCGGCCGCTCATTGGTTCGGGTGATGGTCGTGATCAAAGTGTGAGGACGAAAAGCGAGGATTTGATCGAGGAGAACACACCTCAGAACCTCGGCTCGAAAAAGCAGTGGGTATCATTCCGTCTATCCTGCACGAGAGAAAACGCGAGAATAATAATAAACACCAGCAAAGGAAAAAAAAAAGAGCAAAACCGATCGATCGACATCCCCACGTATGTCCCGAATCCAACCCAGTCTTTGTCCCCTTTCCCAAAAGAAAAACTCCAGTCATCAAGTGCAATCCAGTTCATGTCTCATCTATGCTTCCAATTCCATCCAATCCCATCCAATCCAATCCCATGACCTTCCCGATCCCCCTATTTATCCCTTTCCCAAACCCTCTATTGATACCATCCCATCATATCACACCCCCCAAGCCTCATCAGTAACATTCCCTCCCGGCAACCCACCCACCTCTCCATCCTCCCCCTCTTCCTCCTCCGGATTCGTCGCCGTAGCGCCCCTCTCATTCCTCGCAAATCTCCTCACCTCACATCCCCTCCTTCCACTCTGACAGACCGCCCTCCGGCCCAGATTCTTGAACTTCGGTCCCGTCGGTCCATTGACATAATGATACTGTCCAGCGAATCGATACTGTCTCGGATCCCCCAACTCATAAAATTTATCCCCCCAGTGACCCGCAAAGTCGAACCATTGGGTCGGACTCGTGGGGTTGAGAGTGGAAGAGCGCACGGTGCGGGTGAGGGGGTTGTAGGTGTACGCTTGGAAGTTTTGCACCGGATCCCAGAGTGGGCCGCGATCGGTTTCGTCGTGGAGGAGGCCGAAGGGAAGGATGTACGGGTGCAAGCCGGGGGTGGCGTACATGGCGTGGGATCCGAGGGCGGAGTAGACGACGGGACGTTTGGCGCGACTGGCGGCCGTGGCGTTGGACCAGGAGCCGATCATGGTGCCGGTGGAGTCGTGGGAGGGGATGTACTTTTCCACGGCGGAGTAGGTCAATGCCTGGCCGAAGTTGTGTTCGGAGAGGAAGATTTGGGTGGGTTTGCCGTTGACGAAGCGGACGGTGGTATGTTCCCAGTCGCCAACGTGGTTGCCGAAGCGGATGTTGAGGACGGTTTGGCCGAGGTTGAAGGAGTAGAAGAAGAACCAGAAGGCGTCGACGACGCCGTCGGGTTTGGGTACGACGATGAGGATGGCTGGGGCGGAGGATTTTCCGCCGGGTTGTGGTTTGTGGGAAGGGTTGTCGAGGGTAGGGTCATGATCGCGACGGCGGAGGTCTGGGTGTGGTCCTTGTGGGATGGCATAAGGGTCGTGGCAGGTGCCGGCAAGAGGATCGCAGGGTTCGCCGCAGAAGGCGGGAGAGGTGCCGCACCAGCCGTAGATGGAGCAGCATGTTCCGAATTTGCTGCCTGTGCAGGTGTAGCCAGAATTGCCTCCACAGCGTCCGTCCAGACTTGCAGTGCGGTCAGAGGGGAGATGCTCGGCAGGGACTTCGCCTTTTGTTGAGATGCCTTCCTTATGATAGAAGTCGTCCAACGTCTGCTGCTTCGCCGCCTCCAAATCAAAGTCCTTCAAGTCATCGTTTGGGTCAGGCCATGGGTAATCCAAATCCAGATCGCCATCGTTCTGCGCGGGCATTTTGGGAATATTCTTCCCTCCGACCAACCACTTCGGTCGCTCCTCTACATTGTCCAGAGCACCGAGGTACATGAATCTGCTGTGCTTTCCTTCCGCATAATCATTCAACTCATGCAGGTTTGTCAAATTCCTCTCCTCATCAAGATCCGATATGCGCGAATAATTCAAAAATGGCGTGGTATGAATGAGATGCTCGCTCAAATCACCGGGCCAGAACTGCTCTCCCGAGAACAAATGAACATATGGAGCGTGATCCAGCACGTATTGAGGAATCTTGCGCAGCTTGATCTCCTCTTTTGTCCACTTTTCCGGATCATCAGACCCGGACGTCCACCAGTCGCTGATGTCGCGATTGTCCGGGTCATCGGCCTCGGCTTTTGTCCACGTCCAAGCGTCCTTGTTCAACATGTGCATCGTCCCGCAGAGACCGAACCATCGACATGCCTGGCGATCCAGCCAGTATTTTCCCGAGTTGACCCATTCCGCATTGCTTTGAACCTCTTCTCCAGGAGCGGATTTTGTTATTTGGTGACCGAGGAGGCTGAGGACGATGTAGACGAGGGTGACGCTGATGAACCAAGCGAAACACCTTCCCGTGGTGGGTCGTCTCATGTGGGAGGCGGAAGAGAGGTGGTGTCGGAGAGAGGAGGGAGATGTCGACGACCACGGGGTGTAGAGACTCTCAAGGCAGGGCGGGCCAATACGAGTTCATTTGCGCCGGCGGGTGGGAGTGAGGAACAAAGAAGGATTTGTTATTGTATGATGTCGAATGAGTAATCACAGTGGTGCCCGGGCGGATGTATTCGGCGGATAGCTGACGTGGAGAGTCAATAGCTGGCAGTCGAGTCCGGATCCTTCAGGATGTCGGTATTGGTATGTTCAGTCAAGGCAAGGTACAGTATGCGAATGCGATGCAGTACCGGACCGCAAGGAGGGGATCGATATGTCGTAAGCGTCGTAGGTCTTAGGTATGTATGCTGGTGAACTCAGCAGTGAATGAGGCAATGGAATGTCGATGTCGATGTCGCAGGTGATGATGTCGGTCAACCGCTCGGCACTTTCGTATAACGGTCGAGCGAGAAGGCGGATGGCTGCGGGAGCGTTGCGTGCTGACCGAAGATCGTACGAGGCTTGTTCTTGTTCTCGGCCGGCGATTGTGGAGGGGGGTTGACTAAGTCCGATTGCGGTGGGAGTGGTGAGGAGGGTGGAGTGCTTTGACGACGGCGAGGTTGATATTGTAATCGATGAAGAAGAAGGGACCTCGACGAGAATAAGGTAGCCCCTCACGGTTGTACGAGGATGGAGGTTCACTGAATCGTTCGGTCTGTTTGAGTGTGATGAACCAACAAGAACTCGAGTCGGGCGCATGATGAGGATATCAGGGAGACTGTCTCCGGTGTCGCTCCGGACCAATCGAATCGTCCGGTGTTTCACGGCCGCCTCACGACTGGCACAATACATCGACAACCTTGCACAAAACTCGACAACACGACAAACATTTCCCGCAACCGGATACGGAATACCGGGTACAACTCGTCGTGTCCAAGCCATATCGTCCAAGACCGAGAACACGGGCGTTGTCGTTGCCTTTGCAGGCCTTTTCCGGGTATTGATCTCGCATCCCACGCACAAAGTCCCGTCCCGCCGATGTAGGCCAGAACCTTTTCCTATTCCACATATCCCCTCGAGCACGTCGGCCAAAGTATGGCGGCAGCGGTGCATCATCACGTGAACATGAACATGAACAACAATAACAACACGCAAGATGAAGACGAGGAAGAATACGAATACGAATACTCCACCACCGAGACCGAAGACTTTTACTTCACTCTCGATCTCACCACCCACGTGCCCGGCGCACTAGCACCACAACCTCCTGCCCGAAGTGGAAATGGAATCGATCCAGTCGCACATGTCAATGGAGATGGTAATCCCGGAGACGATGCGGAACAAAACAATTCCTCCACCAACAACCCACCCACCGACAAGACCACTTCCTCAACACCCTCAGACACACTTCAAATCCTCGACCTCCACACTCCAAATCCCCTCCTAAAATTCAACAACGAAACCTTCACAGCCCACTGGTCCACCGACCTAGGCACTCAATTCCACATCACCCAAACCGGCCTCCACCCCACCCCTCTCCGCCGCGGCAACGTCCTCGACGTCGTCGCCCTCTCTCAAACCCGCCTCCTCGCCAAACCCATCACCCTCAACCCCCGCTCTCACCCCCACGGTCCCGCCTTGAACCCCTCCACCACCGCCAAACTGCCCGCCCGCAAAATCGTCCCCGTCGTCCCCACCACCGGCCTAAACGACCACCACTCCTCCTCCGACGAAGAAGAACCCTCCCGCAAATCCTCCACCCCCGGCGGCCCCTCCTCAACCCCCCAATCCTCTCAAATCATCGCCCGCCCCGGTCTCCCCCTCTACATTCCCCCCTCTTACCGCTCCTCCCCCTCCGCCGCCACCCAAGCCTCCTTCCTCACCCGCCTCTCCACTATAAAACTGCAAAAGGGAGAAACCGACCTCGTCCCCGTCTACGCCGTGAAAATCTACAATCCCCCACCCGACGCCGCCTCCCTCCGCGCCTCCGCCTTGGCGGCCGACGAAGCAGCCGGCCACGACGTCACAGTCGCGAGGATGCTCGACCGGTCGACAGGATCTCGCGTGGATGACGGCACGGGGAGGAGGGAGATGAGGAGACAGAGAGAGGGCACGCTGCAGGAGGCGAAGAGGAGGGTGAGAGGGAAAGGGACGAGGACGAAGAAGGAACGGGTCGGGGAGGGAGGGGAGGTGGTGGGGTTTGGGATGGGGAGGGGCGCGGGACGGGCGTCGAGGGAGAGGATCAGGAGGGAGGTGGGGTTTGAGGAGGATGGGGATGTGGTGAGGAGGGATGGGATGGGGAGGGTGGAGAGGGTGCATTCCGGGTTTAGGATGAGGGATGGGGAGCAGGTTTTGGGGTTGCAGAGGGAGGATTCGAGGGGGAGTGGGGTGGGAGATGTGGAGATGGTGGAGGTTGATGATGAAGATGAGGATGATGATGGTGATGGGAATGAGGATGTTGAGATGGGTGAGGAGGAGGGAGGTGAAGGATCATCAGCGAGGGTGGGTATAGGAGAGATCTAGCCGGACAACCATAGTAGCTGGCCACCACGGAGGAGACCTGACAGGAAGATGTGAAAAGCGCTGAGTGAAAGCAGAGATACCCCTCAAAGCATATACCGGACCCAAAATTAATAGACATACATCAAACTTCGACGACAATTGAGATGAGAATCACTTCCGCTCGGCGGCGGAAGCACTCATCAAATCACGCTGTGATTTCAAAATCTCTATACTCTATCTTGACGTCCCTGAGCATTCTACGACCTGTCTACCTCTAACCTCGTCTCTACCACGTCCCCATAATCCTTCCCACCCATCCAAAACCCCTCCCCAACCCCAACCCTCTCCCCACCTCCATACCACAACGCCCCCCTCTTAACCTCCAACCCCCTCTCCTCCCCCACAACCCACCTCGCACCCTCCTCCCTCCCCTCTCCCTCCTCCAGCGTCCAAAACTCCTCTTCCAACCATCGATTCACCCCCTCAACCGTCTCCACCAAAACCTCCACTTTCCCCCGATCGACCTCTCCAGTCGATGCATCGAGAAAGTCGGAGGCTTCGATGAAGCGTGCGATGGTGAGGTGTGCGGAGGGGGTGACGTATCGACTTGCGATGGACGTGTTTGCTTGGGTGGTGAGGAGGGCGTGGAGGTCGCGGCGGAGGTGGTGATATGTTGGCGCCTCTCCACTTTGTCCGTCACCTGGGGAAGTAGCAGCGGCGGGTGCGAAACTCAAGGCTATGGCCTGCGCGTCGAATGAGAGGTACGGTTTGATCAGTTCCACGCGGTGGGTATGTGGGAGGGTGAAGATGGGTTCCAGGTGGGGGGTGATTTGATCCACGAGGGGTTCGATTTCAGCGGGTGTGCGGGAGTGAGTGACTTCCATGGCCGTCATGTGTAAATTCGAAGAGGGCATGAGCCAAAGATCTACACTCATCCAGCACACACGTCAGCGGTTCTGCTCAGATCCAACCCGTCACCTTCTCAATCCTTATGGCGGCATGGCAAGCGAATTACCATAGACGCAAAAACCCACAGAAAGGACATGACCCCGAATAAGGGTAGAGAGACGTACTCGGCACCACCTCCTTCAGTCTTCGCTGACACTCCCCCACCAACCTCCTCACCCCCTCCGTCGGCCGCGCCCACACGACGAGACAATGTCGAGGATCTTCATATCCGGGAAAGAGGTCGGGATGACTGAGTTTGTAGAGGATGTCGTCGACTTTGACGCCTTGGAAGGAAGGCGAGAGGAGGAGGGAGCGTTGTTGGGTGTTGCGCGTGGAGCGGTGGGTTAGGTAGCGGGACTGGATTTGGGTCGGGTCGTTGGAGCAGGAGGTGATGAGGTCGGAGTAGGGATTGTTGGGAGGGGCCGCGGAGGAGGAGGGCACTGCCATCGAATGGTCTCAACTTTGGAGGGTTCCGCTTGAGTTGACTTCGACTGAGGGACTTTCTTTTTGCTGCTTCTTGTTGGATTCCTGAATGCCCGGAGAGAGAAAGATGGAGGGATGTTTTGGGATTTCTCGTCTGCAGTCCACGCAACGGTATCGTCAAGCTGAATGTTTTCGTGGGATGTGCGATGAATTTTCTTGCAATGACAGGCAGAGAAAGCGGATGTCTGTCGTTTCTGTTTCTGTTTTCCCAGTTTTTCGCTTCGATGTTAAAGGCAGGAGTGAGGTTGGTTGGGACGGCTGCAACGTGCTTAGTCAAGTAAGGTATACAGCAACGGAAAACGGTGAGCATGAATACAGGAACCGCAGAGGTGGGAGCTCATAACAGCATCTCGGTCGGGATCTTCAATATGATGGCACACTACTAGCACAGCACGTTCGACAGTGATCCCACGGAGCTGAGACATTCCAGGATCAAAGACTTCCATGCCAATCACACAAGACAACCACTCTCTGCACAATCAATGGTGAAACTCTTTCAATTTTTGTGATGACGAGAGACACGAAAAAAGCCCAGAAGCAAGCCCCCATCCGTGCAGCACGCCTTGAACATAACCCTCGTGTGGAAGAAAGCCGGACCCAGGCCTCGAGTGAATACGTTTTGTTCGCTCGTCCTTGGCCTCCCAACAGGCCCGACCTCTCCCAATGCGCATGCGATACCACTGTATGGCAGAAAAAGGAAGGCGTCTCAGAGAGTAGCAAAACTTGATCGTGCAATTCGTCTAAGCGCCGGTCTCTGGCTCCTCCTCGCCGGTGAGCGCATTCCTCTTCTGCTGCACGCGCTCCTGTCTCCGCTCGCGAGCGGCCTTGGTCTTCGCACGCTTGGCGTCCATCTCTGCCTTGAGCTTCTCCTCACGTGCCTTCTCGGCCTTGGCCTTGTGGATCTGCAATGAGGTGTCAGAATTTGTATCCCGAGGATATTGAAGCCAATGTGGCCACGATGACTTACGTGCTCAACAAGGGCACGCTTGTGCTTGAAGGTGTTACCCTTGCTCAGGTGGTAGAGCTCGTGGTAGAGGTGCTTGTCAATCTTTCCGGCGGCGCGGTACTTGACGAGTAAACGGCGGAGCACACGCAGGCGACGCATCCACATGACCTGACTGTGATTCGAGTATCAGCATATACTCAAGCGGTTGTGTTCTCACTTCTCCAATTCCATGTCTCCCTCCCATGCTCTCCTCTTGATCCTGCTCATCTCCGTCCATCCTCCACTCCCCCCCGGCTGTCTTCGGGAAGAAAAACTCACGTTGGCATTCTGGCGTCGGCGGTACCCTTCCTCTTACCGAAACCACGGTGACGTCCGATACGGCGAGCGGCGGTCAACTCCCGGGCGCGGGCACGCGAGTGCATGGTGACGGGCTTCTTGATGATGAGGCCATCGGCGATGTACTTGCGGATTGTCTGGCGGGAATTGGCGTTGGAGATCTCGGAGACCTCGTTCGGGTCGAGCCAGATCTTGCGCTTTCCGCAGCCGGCGACGGACGCCGCCAGGCGCTTCTGGGTTCGGAGATTGACCCTGCGAGGAGAGTCGTGTTAGTAGGGGAGGTGGTGGTGGTAGGCCGGGTATTGAAGGTGGAGGGGTGGTTGTGTGTGCGACTCGCGGAGGTGCTGGGCGGTGGTGGAGGCCTGAATCGTGGTGGAGTACAGGTGCGTGTGCGATGTAGGTGCGGTACTTACATCTTGTCGTCGTTTTGGTGATGGTCGTCGATGGAGTCGTTGCGATACAACAAGTCGCTGATAGACTGTGCGTGGATGGATTTCGACGTCGAACATGCCAAGAGAGTGGAGTCAATTTTAGTCCATTGGGCAGAAGTCGTGGTCGGACGAAACTTTGGACCAACTTCACATTCGCTGCACTGCACTTTACCACATTGGACTATCAACTCATGTTTTGTTCTCGTAAGAATTTGCCTTGCTCAAGGTACGACCGAAGGTCACAGCTCTTTACCTGTATGCCTAAGCGCATTCTCCCAAAAGCGATGCTCTTGACAGACACGGCCTTCACCACAATCGCATCCACGGTCCACCGCCGAGACGGCATTAACAAGTGATGAGACACCCTTCTACCTTGAATCCGAACGCCATATAGCGGTCATAGATCTATGCCATACGCGAATGGCTCACTTCGACGAGCAAGGAACTTGATAGGTGTTCATTACTGACGAGGACCAAAAGCCGGACAACAGAACACAGAGATATTTCTCCCTCGAATGAGAGCGGAGAGACTGTCTATACGGTCTATCTGGAACCTTGTTGTCTGTCTCTCTGTAAATTTTCTCTCCCAACGAGATCGCCATCTGTCAGCACCTCGTCCTGGAGACCGACCGGTGTCAAGGGGGGTCGGTTTTGCAAGGCCCGGATGAACAGTTGCACTGGACCGCCGGTTCGTCAGCCTTCGAAGTACAAAGATTCATGCACGTGAGCCTCGTTCGATCCGTACTCACAGTGTGTGGAGGGCATTTTTCGCGCTCGTGGAGACAATGCGGTATTCCTGGTGCCTGCCCTCCGTCGGCGCAACAGTTGATCCAGAAACACCCTGACAGCCGTCTCTCCAGAGCTCGTGGCATGGCGGAGGCGAGGGCCATGTTGGCGACGAGTGCCAGGAGGGTGATTGGAAGGACGTGCATGACGAATTTTGCTTCTGGGTGGAAGTAGCGGGTGGATCTGCTTGATGATGGTCAGTACAATGGAGATCGCAGTCGAGCGGACGCAAAACGAACGATTGCCTTGGTTGTGTTTGGTTTGTGGACCTGTGGGAGGATGTGTAACAAGACCAGATTCAGGCCCAACACGAGGTAATCGCACGCCTTTATATTCCTCTCCGCGACTTACTTCGAAGAGTGACGTGCGTACATTGACGTGCGTACCATGCGAATGTCGTGTTTCATCCTTTATAGCCAGGCTTTGAGATCGCCATCAGCTAGGTAGGAAAAAACCGGGAGTTGGCAGACAAGCAGCAGGCCTGCTCAAGTCGTCATTTCACCTTCTATTTGGTCGGACAAGCCACGATGAACCATGAGGGAGAATAAAAGATGGCTTCGCCACTTGAGCATAGCCACCGGTGCCTTTGTGAAAAGAGTTCGAGCAAGGACAGCCCGGGAAGTCAGTCCTTTCAACCCCTGCTTGCGCTGCCAAGCACGCCTCATCGTACGAAAGTCTCTTCAGGCGAGACAGTTCAAAGCGATGCTTGGGAGGGCAGATCTGCCAGCAAACACTTTGACAAGATCAACACACCACGAAACGACGAACGGCTTTCTCGCTGCTGCTCAGCGGAAGTATCCTCAGATATTCAGTTCTGTCCCTACGGAGGGATCTCATCATTGACATGGACACATTCGGAGGGTGAGAAATCTTGTGCATTGCGTCGAGACTTGCTCTCGACGATGGCGATTTGTTCCTTTCGCTAACGGCGTTGTCAGAGGGTGAGAAATCAACAACATCTGGATCCAGTTCTTTGCGGTGCAGGCATCTCCCCTCTGTGAGGCATTCCTTGTCCTTTGTATGGAATAGCAAGGGGGGACTGCGGCTAGTCAACGCCGGATGGGATCACATGCTGGGCCACTGGCATTGACAGTCGTGTTGTGCGGACGGAAGCGAACTCCTGGCAAGTTTGCAGCAGCTGAAGTCGTATGTGTGGATCCATCTGTACAGTCTAGCAAGGGAGAATCGCGGGGAATCGACGGCAGATGGATCACACGCTTAATCGGCAATTGGCATTATCAATCGTGGTTGTATACAGGAGGTTGGGGGGTTGTGAGAGTCGCAGCAGCTGAAGTCAAGCATGGATTAGTAAGCCGTCGGATCCCCGCCCGTCTCGCAAAATTTCGAAGATCGAATGCCGACACCTGTCGTTACCTGAAGATGGACAATCGAGCAGACACATCGCGTTCCACGAGCACATCCCATCTCAACTTCTACTCACCTTACGGCCGTACAACCTCGGCCACGCTGCAGCCACGAAATTGGCTGGTAAGCCACCCTACTTGCCAAGCACTTGTACCGCTCAGTTCTCTGATTCGAATACCTTGCCGGCGACGCCGAAGCATTATTGGAGCCAGAGCTCAAGCGAACGCCGGCACAATCTCGACGGCCGGGACCGTGTCGGCATTTCTTCTGCAGCCTCGCGCCACGACTGTCGATGGTACGCGACGAAACACTCGTGCGCGACATGTCCTCAACTATGCATAGCTGCGATCGACATCCCCGGCAGTTGAAGGAGCAGCACCTGCACATCGGCCACGAAAAAGAGTGAGGCCTTTGGGTTGCTTATCACGCTACCAAGCGAGCTCACATCCCGCTCGACTTCCGACCTTGACTTTACCTTCTTTGCCTCCGTTCTCCTGCTCAAAACGCACACCTCAAGTCACTCCAAGCCAAGTCGTGCGGTGCAGTGTGAGCGGGACCACGGAGATAGGGCTGAAGGGGAAGGCTGCTCTTCACTTTCGGTCGTTTGCAAGCGTTGTCCGCGGTCTCCACTCTCCAGCAGATTCCAAGCCAGACTCGAGTCTGGACCGTTCTGCACCATCTTCTTGACATCGATGCTAACCGACCTTCGTTTGCTCCAGCTGTGAAGGCAAGAAACCATTCACCTATTCGCGCTTCGGCCCTTCTGGTGCAGAGGCTTGTCAATGTGGTGTGTGGCTTGTCGGATTGGGACTTGCAAGGCTCGGCATTGAGCAAAGGGCCAATCGTTTTCTCGTTGGATGTCTCGAAATAGAGTTCTGACAAGCGTCTGGCCCCCATCCTCCCGATCGTAGCTCGCTACGTTCCCTCCGCAGATCCGCGGTGTAGCTATAACAACAGAGATCGCCTGCAGTGGTCTCTACGCTCGCTTCAGCTCACGAGTCACATGTTGACGAAGTACTCTGACTTACCAGTTCTCTGCACGTTATTTCAAGACACGTCGCAGTGACCGTCAACGCTGCATCGTGACACATTCCAGGTAGACTATCGCAAGCCTACCGCCGGGGAATATGGTCTTGCGCTCATCGTCTCAGAGACATCGAATCTGGGCCCAAACAATGTTAAAGGGCTGATCTCAACATCTACGCAGCTTCCGTTGACATTCGGTGATCGACAACGATGAAAATGCACGACGACCTTCCCATAATCAACTTCAGCACCAAGAAATACGTCTCGGCCGCCGATCTCAGCCGCATCCGAAGCCATGCTCAGCAGCGAGTGCAAGACCAACGGCTCGCGAGGAGATCAAAGAGCGAGGCCGATCCCGAGCTGAGGGCTGCGAAGAACTCGCGCGACGCATTACTCCGAGGCGAGCAAGCCGGTCAGCAGTCTTTCACGTTTGCGCTTGAGCCGAAACCTCGCGATGAAGTTACGACGCCCAGTACGTCTACAGCTCCCTCTACGAAACGCAGGAAACGCACCGTCAAGAAGCAGTCAGCGACTCCCGGGTCGGAAGGGCACCCGATCGTGAAGCGAGAGTCACATTCGTTAAGTGCGTCGCCAGGAGAGAGACCCGATCCTTTCGACAGCTTTCCGATCACGATTGATGCACAATTCATGGAGCTGGCAGAGGGCTATCTTCTTGGTTGGAAATGGCGTGAGTGGCATGATCATCGACTGTAGACAATACGCGCTGACAGTGGCACAGCTCACGCAAAGGAGCTCCTCTTCCGCGAAACCATGTCGCAGCCGATTCTTGTCCACAGCTTTCTAGCCATTGCCAACCATATCTGGCGACGAGATGAGTGGAAGTCAATGTGGCACGAGAATGTGGCTATATCACATATGCGGAACGGTCTTGCGATTGTCAATACCCTGAACCCGCAAGATCGCACGCCGCTCGCGCGTGCTTTGACCTGGGCCATCATTAGACTGGCGACTATCAAGGTGCGTTCTAGCGAGGATTGTGAACTTTCCTATGCATGGTCAATCCCCTTCTGACAGCAACAGATTAATCAAGGCCAACTGGAGACGTCCATTAGCCATCTGAACGCACTCGCTCTCATAGCGCCTGACATGACCGAGTGGGAAGGAACGCCATTCGGTGGCCACTTTCAGACTGCAACAGCCAGGTAAGTCTTTCATCATCGCCCCGATAAGCGTGTTCACCTCCTCTGACATCTTACAACAACTAGCCTCCTCCTCGCCAACTACACTCAATCCACCCGCGTCCGCAAATCTCTTCACCTCCCTTTCGGACCCATGACTACCACCGCGGTCTCCGACGTGACCTCCACCGACTTCTTCATCCCATCAAATGCAATAATGCTTGCTCCGATACTGTCCACCCTGCTTTCCGCGTCCCTGATCGATGCTCTGACCGCACTGACCGCTCTTTACAACACCACCGCCGCCGTCTCCTCCCTTCCACACACACACACTGGCGTCCAAGCCCGCGAGGCGGTCAAGATCTCCCTCCGCCTCGCACGCCTCGGTCCAGTAGAGCACGAACCCTTTCCGAGCCCCGGACGTAGCTGGCAGCTCGAATTTGCGGAATGCGTACGCTTGACGGCATTGCTATTCACATGGGAGTTCGGCAGGAACTCCTCCTCACAGAACGATACGGTCGCTTCAGCTAGACGGCACAATCGTGCATTCTTGACTGCGAGGGTGCTGGGCCGGGTGTTCGATGAAGTCGAGTGGAAGGAATCTGAGGACCGACGAGCTGTCTCGGATTTGGTGCTGTGGATGCTCGTCGTTTGCGGCAGTACGACACCAATACCCGAGGATCGAATCTACTACGCGAATCTGGCGAGAATATACTTTCCCGACTCGTGGAAATGGGGATATGAGGATGTGCAGAGGCTGGGTAGGGTGCTACCTTGGATCGAACCGCCGGAGGATCCACCTGCTGAGGCGTGGTGGGAGATTGTGAGGAATCCTGATTGGGAGGCGGGTAAGAAGGCTTGGAAGCAAGAGACTGGTGCGCCGTTGTTGTTGGGGTACATACCGATTACGCCGGGATTGAAGGCACGGAGGATGCAGAGTGAGGAGGCGAGGGATGGGAAGAGTGAGCAGGAGGGCGATGATGATGGAGGATAGCGAGGGACGGTGTCCCCGGACGTCAAGCATTCATCGCTACACCTCGCAGGTCATACTATCTCTCTTCTGATGGGACCGACACGCCGAAGTCGACGCCGCGAGCCAAATCCGAAGGCACGTCGAAGCGCGACACGCATGGCACGGCTGCCGTCCCATTCGATTCTCAGTTCTGTCAGCCTCGCAATGCGCATGAAAGCTCATGCAGCGGTATACCAACCAGTCAACCCTGCGGAGCGGTCGACTCGATTGAATCCACGATGGACCTGAGCACCAAACCGCCTGGCTTTAGAGGCTTGGCTCTTAGTGTGGCGCAAAGGCGGAATACATCTGCATGAACAAGGTGCGGAAGAAAACACCTGGTCCCAGGTGGCCAGCGACGGACTCCAGCATATCACGGCCAATGACCCACCGCATGTCGTGCGGGTAGTCAGTGTGCGAATGACACTAGCTAGCTGACCGCAACAATGCTAGACCACAAGCTATATGACATTCGTTGACGAGACAGCATGTCCATGAAAGTTGGACCGCAGATTGATGCCCTTTCAGCGAGATGGTCTGATATTAAAGATTACATCCGCAATGCTGCACTCTGGCCATATCGATGTCTCCCAAAACTCCATTCGCTATGCATACCGTACCAAAACCTGCAAAGCGACATGACGCTCATGTCTCCACCACAGAATCCCTCTTCTTCTCCTCCGTCACCTTGGCGTCCGTCACCACCTCCTTCACCTCTGCACTCCCCCCACCACACAACGCAGCCGGCAGCCTCGGCTTCAAACTAACCACATAAACCAGCCGCTCCGTAAACAAATGGCTCACGACCGCCTGCAACGCCGGGATCGCACCAAACACGAACCCGCCCAGCGGGAACAACATGCACTCCACCAGTCCCGCAATCTGATACACCCCCTTCGTCACGCCATCGCTGGCCTGCATCGCTTCCAACAACCCCGTCCGGCGGAGTTCTTCGGTGCGGAGCTCGACGCATAGTGTGTGGTACTGGGCGTAGAGGTGGAAGTAGAGCAGCATCGTGCAGTAGCCGACGAAGCGTAGGTAGGAGGAGATGTTGAGGGCGATGTTGAGGGCTCGGGGGACGAGAACGGAGGGGTGGATGAAGCTGTAGAGGGCGGAGGTGGTGAGGATTACGCAGAGGTGGGTGGGGAGGAAGTGGGCTTCGAAGAGGCGGTGGTAGAGGGTGAGGAGGTTTGAGGTATCAATGGGTTTGGAGTAAGGGTGTGGTGAGGCTGATGTGGAGGGAGGGAGGAGGGATGTTTGTCGTTTCGCGGCAGTATTGGCAAATTCGGCCAGTCTGGGGCTGTGAGTCGGAATGTCAGTCAATGCTGTGCTTTCTGGGCGAGAATGATGGACATACTCGACACCTGTTGCCGCTGCAACGATCTGCTTGCGGGAAATGTCTCGCTGGCGCTGAAACATCTTGACACTCTCCCGAATGGCATAGCCTGAATCGAGCGATCCCCACATGTGACGGAGAGCCTGCTTGTATCGCGCCTCCAGTCCGGCGTAGTAGCCCTTGAGACCAGCCTCATCGGAGCTGACGTTACATTGACTCGCGGCAGCGTACACGACCTTGACATCCAAATTCCCGGACAACGCAAAGAAGCACTTGAGATACATGTGCATGTCCTCACCAATGGCACCAGGACCCGTGTCCCATCCTCCGACATGCTCAATTAATGTCAGAGGGAGTGAATAGACTGACGTGGGAATGCAGACACGGGATCCTGTGTACAGACTGGAGAGGCCAGCACCTGCCCACATCAAGTCTGCGGTCCGGACCGGGAGCGGAACTCGGTGTAAGTTGCGGTCGAAGACGAGTGGCGGCACATAGATTGTGCTTCCCTTAGTCTCGACGCAGTCATTGTGCATGCGAGCAATTTGAGAGAAGTAGCGTGCGGAAAGATGCGTATCAGCTGTGAGAGGAGATCAGAACAAGCTCGAAAGGAAAGATGAACCATACTCACCATCCATGGTCGTGACAATTACGTCCTTCTTCGTAGGATCATTGCCATAGTCTTTGACAATCTGCTGAGCAGCCCAAGCTTCATTACTACTTTTGCCTTGAGCTTCGCCAGGAAGATTCGCTGGGTGGACGGTATAGCTGATCCGTAAGAATGAAGCTTCAAACGTTCGACAAAGGCTGGCAGCTTTCACGGCGGAATTCTCCTCCTTCTCCTCCATCGCCAAGTAGACCTGTCCTTTGTTAGTTTCGAGATCAAGCAGTCCGTCCTCAGTTGATAATGACGAACGTGGTAGCTTTGACGAGCCTGCGGATGCGACGCAAGCACTCGCAAAGTCTCCTCCAGAGTAGAGACCTCCTCCTTGTAAGCTGGAAGAATGATGGGAAATGACGGAAACGTCAGCTGCGTCTCGTTTCCTTTCATCGTGAATTCTTGCTTCTCGAGCCGCGGAGTTGAGGGATTTTCAATGGCAGCCGAATCCCTGATCCTCTTGACGACATCGCGTAGAGACCAGCAGACGCGAATCGGAAAGACGATTGACAAGATGTGGAGTAAAACCGTGTAGATGCTGAGGATGAGTTGTGAGCTGGTCGCTTCTCCAGTGTAGTCGCCATTGTAAGCTTTGCCGTAGGGTGCAACGACAAAAGCGTAGGCCAGCAGGACGAATACCAGGCCGATGCTGAACGCAGGCACGCAACGCGTGGACCACTGAAGGTAATCGTTGGACATGGCGGTCTTCTGAATCATCGTGTTCAGTGTTCGCGAAGAGTATCAGGCGCAGGACACAAAAGAACAAGGCAGAGCAGGAAAATGTGTCAACAAGGCAGTCAAATAAGTATAAGACGAAGCTCTCGATGGTATGCAGCCAGGAGGATTTGCGGCGGGTAGAAAGTAGGTTTCGACGGGACTCGGGATCATCGCGTTTTGGATGCACGCGCGGCCACCGTAGGGAGTACTGGTCGGCAAAGGTGTTAACCTAAGGCGTATGAAAATACACGTGCGAAAGGTGCTGGACGGAGAATCCGAGCTTCCAATCTCAAATTTCGATATTCGTCGAGCATGGCGTGTCGGCTTGCTCGAAGATGATTGGCTGACATCCGACAATAACGATCAGCAGATTGAGGAATGAAGCATTGCTTGCCTTTGGTGTGTGCCGACTGCGGCGGTACGGACGTGAATGGCCTGCCGTAAAGACGCTCATGGATCTCGCTCCTGACGGCCGAAGACTCATGATGATACGAGATCGATGCAAGGGCGAGTGAGGCGCAATGTCTTGTACGCGTAGCAAGACTTGCATTCTGCTGCGCTGGGCCGATCGGATAGCTGCAATTCAAAGGTAGACCGAGCAAACAACGATGGGCTGCCGACTCGTATGCCGACCAGGACCTACGTCAAAGGTGCAATCTGTCGAGGGATAGCAGAGTCGGGATGTTGCTCGGACTGGAATTGCAAGGTGGTCCAGTTACGAAGGGCTTCGCGTCGGCCAGCGCCGACATGGCCGCTCCAAGAGGTCGCAAGCCGTTCAAGGGAAGGGAGAGCAAATACTCACACAAGGATGAGCAAAGGAAGTCAAAGGAAGAGGAGGTCGACCGAGGTGGAAATATAAGATCCTATTTCGAAAGCACCTTCTTCGCCATCGGTCTTTCGGTTGCCGCCCGCATCCGGTGGGTGCTCTTCTGGAGTTATATCGAGGAGGCTGGGAGCTTTGCTGGAGAAGCTCGTCGAGCATCGTCTCTACCTTAAGGTCGCAATGACCTTCGATATACGTGAGCGCCTCCATAGAAGACAAGGTGAGGTCAAGAATTTCACTGCGTCTATGATCAGTGTATTCTCCGATATTCGTGAACAAATCGGTGATTGCAAATGACTTGTCGCATCACGAGCGCAAACGCCTCCCGTCAAGACAAGACACTTGGTGACGCCATGCCCAGGTATCCTGGTGCCTAGTGGAACGTGCTTGCACAGCTGTTCCTGGTCTGAGGTACCTTACCAACCTCTTCGACACCCCTCCATCAACCAACAAACACCTTTCCATCGCCAAATCATCAACACCATCTCGCAATCATGAAGGGAAATGCACTGCTCGCTTCGGCGCTGGTCGCTGGCACCGCCTCCGCTGGCGTGCACAAGATGAAGTAGGCCCGCCGCTCATTGCGCATGTGAGGCGAATAGCTCCGCTAACCAGTTGTAGGCTCCAGAAGGTCCCATTGTCCGAGCAACTCGAGGGTTACAGCATCGAGGAGCAGGTCCAGCACCTCGGCCAGAAGTACATGGGAATCCGTCCCCAGGGTCGCATCAACGAGATGTTCAAAGAGCAGTCCTACAAGCCCAACAAGGGCCACCCCGTCGGCGTCAGCAACTTCCTCAACGCCCAGTACTTCAGCGAGATCGCCATCGGTACACCTCCGCAAGAGTTCAAGGTTGTTCTCGATACCGGCTCGTCCAACTTGTGGGTGCCCAGCAAGGACTGCGGCTCGATCGCCTGCTACCTCCACTCCAAGTACAACCACGGCGATTCCAACACCTACAAGCAGAATGGCTCGGACTTTGCCATCCAATACGGCTCTGGTAGCTTGGAGGGATACATTTCCCAGGACACCGTGCAGATTGGTGACTTGAAGATCAAGAACCAGCTGTTTGCAGAGGCTACCTCGGAGCCCGGTCTTGCATTCGCCTTCGGCCGCTTCGACGGTATCATGGGTCTCGGTTACGACACCATCTCGGTCAACGGCATCCCGCCTCCATTTTACAACATGATTGACCAGGGTCTGCTCGACGAGAAGGTATTCGCTTTCTACCTCAGCAGCACCGACAAGGGCGACGAGTCCGAGGCCATCTTCGGTGGCGTGAACAAGGACCACTACACCGGCAAGATGACCAACATTCCTCTCCGCCGTAAGGCCTACTGGGAGGTTGACTTCGATGCCATCACTCTTGGTGACCAGACCGCCGAGCTCGACTCCACCGGTGCCATTCTCGACACCGGCACCTCTCTCATTGCTCTTCCATCCACGATGGCTGAGCTACTCAACAAGGAGATTGGGGCCAAGAAGGGTTACAACGGCCAGTACTCAGTTGAGTGCAGCGCCCGTGACTCTCTTCCAGACCTTACCTTCACTCTCACCGGCCACAATTTCACCATCAGCGCATACGACTACATTCTTGAGGTCCAGGGCAGCTGCATCAGCGCCTTCATGGGCTTCGACATCCCGGCCCCAGCCGGTCCTCTTGCTATCCTCGGAGATGCTTTCTTGAGGAGGTACTACTCCGTCTACGACCTGGGCAACAACGCTGTTGGCCTCGCCAAGGCGAAGTAAGCGAGCAAGGAATTGAAAGAGGCAGATGGTGAAAGTGTGATTGAATAAGGAGAGAAGTGAGGCAGAAGTGATGGTGTGCCATGAGGCGGACGGGCAGAGAGCATTCCAGTGAATAGGATGGAAGCTGATTGTGTACCTACTTAGATATGAAAGCAAATCTTTGGAAGAAGCATTCTGTCTATCAGGGCGAGTCCGAATCTCACATGATTGCACATCCATGTCACTTGTGCCATGCATGCGATCTGCTATGCAGTGTCTGCACTGCTCTACTTTACAAGCTTCTCGCCCATTAAGGTGCTCGCAAGGATCCATGTAGGCGTTCATAGCTGTTGTCGATAAGTCCTTCAGCAACGTGACTTTTCGCGTCTGTGACCATCAACACGCGCCGCCATAGATATCCTCACTTTTGAGGTACCTCTTATCCGCGGCGGGAGGACCCACGGTGAGCTATCATGATCACATGCTTGACAGACCCTCGCCGACGATCACCCGCCAACCCACCTAGCTCGAGAACTGCCTTGAGGCGTCACTCTTCATGTGCATGACCGACGAATCCGCGATCTGCTGATGCTCTGAGACTTTTCTTCCACTTGCATCCACCTACCGAGCACTTCATCCGTCGCATCCTATGGTCACCTACTACTGTATGAACTCACTCACCACTGGCAGCTGGACGGATCAACCGACCTGGACTTTTCGACGACTGTAGCTTCGTCTTGCCTTGCCGCGCCGCTATCGACGTTGCCTACCCATTGTCTCCCTGGACTTGGAACTGGAGCTGGAGCTGGACTGCACTGTTATAGATTACTTCTCTTCGTGCGGTCACTTACTGTGTACAAATAGTTATTTCGAAGCGATTTCAGCAACCCGAATTCGCCGTCACGGCTCCTACGATCGATCTGTGTTCCCGATGCGTTGTCGGTACAATGTAGTCACAGCGTAGACGACTGAGATCCTCATACACAAACGGTCCTCTGCGATCTACTGGAGCCAGACGATCAAGATCCGCTCGCGGTGATCAGCAAGAGTCGGGAACGGGAGTCAAAAAAGGACAAGTGCTACACTGAAGAGTTGGAATATTTGCTTCGTAGCCTTACCCTTGCTTTGACTGCTTGGAATCGATGAAGCTTGGTGGTCTGCGAGAACTACGAGAATTTGAGGAAGAGACGCTTTGATAATATTGAACGAGTCCGACGACGGAACGACAACGCTCGAAGCTTAACGATGGCGAATAAAACCGACAAGCAGGCCGCAAGCCAGGCTTCCGCCCTCGCAACCTCATCCTCAACTTCAGCGCTCGCACCGATCAAATCAAGTACCGCTTCTCGCACTCACGCACCTCGAATACCCAGTCCAGAAACCCAACGATTGTCCTTGGACCTACCTGAACGATTCCGCTTTGACTCGGCGGAAGAAGAAGATGTGGACGATGGCACGGGTGTCAACGAGGACGATCAGCGAATCGGCAAGGGTCTCTTTCCGCAGCATAGCATTTACGGTTTGCTGGCCGCCACGCAACCATCACTAGGCCCACAAGCAACAAGTCCCAGCAAGAGGGGTAGCTCCAGCATCAAGAGTCGGGTTGGAAGAACAGGTCTAGGTGCTGGATTCGGGATCGACCGAGAGAGTGATTCTGAGAGTGGGAGCGATGCTGGGAACGAGGCGGAGGATGAGGATACTCGGAACGTGGCAGCAGGGACTGCATCTCGAGCTGCAAAGCCAAAGAATGGGCATCGAAAGAGGTTGTCGGAGAATAAGCTTGTCCGCAAGGTTCTGAGACCCGTTCGTGAGAGAGCAGACTCGCAAGACCTGATGACTCAATCACAATTCCTACCGCCGAGAAAGGAGATGGCAGAAGACAGAGAGAAGCAGAGAATATCGCCGTCCAGAAAGAAGTCCTCAAGCGCCACAGATCTGAAGCGAGAGGCAGCGAAGCCATCTTCTCCGATAACGATCAAGCAGAGCAGAGAACGTAGCGAGTCTCCGGAGGCCCCGATGGTTCACGAGGAGATCGACGATGAACCAAAGTCACTGTCAACAGTACTGGCTCAGATGTTCCAGTTCGAGCAAGAGGAAGAGGTCATCGCAGAATACCCTTGCTGGTATACTGTGAACGTTCTGCTTCAGGGAAAACTGTACATCACCGGAAAGCACGTCTGCTTCTACGCCTTTCTTCCAAAACGCCACAACAAGATCATCAAGACGGGACATATTGGCAAGGTCGGGAAGCATAGCTACCGCTATCTACGTTACTGGTTTTTGCTGAAGGGTGAAACTTTCTCATATTTCAAGGACTCCCATGACCCTTACTTTCCACTCGGTGTGGTCGACTTGCGGAACGGCATATCTGCAGACATCACGACGAAGGCCGGTGAGGACACGACCGAATTCACGCTCACAACTCAGACCAGAGTCTACAAGTACAAAGCCGACACGCCAGGATCGGCCATGGAGTGGGTTAAGCAGCTGCGCAAGGTCATGTTCCGCTGTCACAACGACGGCAACGCGGTCAAGATCTCTCTGCCTTTGGAGAATATTGTCGACATCGAGCGTACAGGAGTTGTGAAGGCGGCCGAGACGATCAAGCTTCGCGTCGTTGACAATGAAGAGACCTTTGCGGTTGACGAGTACTTCTTCACGCTGTTGCAGTCCGGTGATGAGGCTTGGAATGTGTTGAAGGATCTCACGGACGGTAATAATGCCAAGCAGATGGGCAGCGACGCTGCTCTACAGGACGCACATCCTTTTGGCAAGACAAAGTCGCAAAAGTCCGAGAAGAGCGCATCTCTTGACAAGGATCGGTACCTTGTCGCTGAGCCCGTTCGGACGACTCTTTCTCGTCCCAATATTCGCGCACCGAGTAGTCCTCGTCGGAGCATCGAGCAGCAACGCTCTAGCACGGAAGCATCACGCAGACACAGTGGCGAGACTAGTCGAGCAAGTGTTCGCCGTGGAAGACGAAGTGTTAGCGCCACCAGTCGTACAAGTCTCGATGCTCGCAGAGTATCCAGATCCCCTCTGTCGCCGGTGAATCAAGAATCCGAGTCTGAGGGCCTTACCATGTCGTCGGAGCACACCACAGGCGATGAGATTGACGCGAGCATGTCTGCCAGTCAAATGTTGAGCAACGATGGGGTATTCCGTGGCCCCACGCTCAGACCGTCACATTCCAGGAAGACCGTCTCCGGTGCCACAGTCGAGAAACTGCCGAAGGAGTCTGAGGACCTGTCATCTTCAAGGGAGTCGAGTCAAGAGCGTCTCCCTGTGCGTCCGTCAACAAAACCACGCACGGAACAGGCTTTGCCAGTTCTGCATCGTAGCGAGTCGAGTGGTTCGATAAAGACGCTGACTGCCAATGATAAACCCGCCCGTCCCACGCAAGGACTCATGATCCGCGGCATCTCTACGCCGCTTCAGCACGCCATGAATGTAGCCGGCATGGTGCGCACGACCAGCAAGCGGATGAGCTCTTACTTAAGCAGCAGCCCAAAGGACTACCTGGGAAAGTTCTCAGGTGCCCTTGCTGGCGGCAAGATCCAGTACGACGAAGTCGAAGGCCTCACTCCGGACGACAGCGTGCGCGACACAGACCGTGATGCATCGGGCCTCACGGCTGAAGATCGCTTCCAGCGGCACTTCGGCCTCGCTCTGACCGAGAAGCTGACCTGCGCCTTCTACTGCTGTCTGATCAAGACTGTACCAGTCTATGGCAAGATCTACATGGGTTCGAGGCACTTTTGCTTCCGAAGCTTGTTCTACGGTACGAAGACGAAGATTGTCATTCCCTACCGGGATATCATCAACGTGCAAAAGCAGCGTGGCTTTCGTTGGGGACATCCGGGGATGTGTCTGATCATCAGAGGCTACGAGGAATTGTTCTTTGACTTCTCGAACAAGGGTCTGCGCGATGATTGCGCGATCCGAAGTCTGCGCATTTTGGATGCCATGAGGAATTCGGCCGAAGACCCGGCGCTTCTCACCGATGATGAGCTTCAGGATGCTGCAGAAGCCGCTGCGGAGAACAACACTCTGCAGACTGCGAAGAAGCAGAATCTCAACACCAACGAATTGCAAATGGCCGTCGATGCGACTAACGACGATCCTGACGCTCCACCAATTCTCTTCGACGACGACTTGAGCTCATCAATGTTGGACTTTAAGCCCAAAGAGCCAATGAACATTACTTGCCTTACTATCGGTTCGCGTGGAGATGTTCAACCTTACATAGCCTTGTGCAAAGGCTTCATCGCCGAAGGCCATCGCGCCTCAATCGCTACACACGCGGAATTTGGCGACTGGGTGAAGAGCCACGGTATCGAGTTCAAAGAAGTGGCAGGCGATCCAGCCGAGCTCATGCGTATATGCGTCGACAACGGCATGTTCACACCGGCTTTCTTCATGGAGGCTAACAGCAAGTTCCGCTCGTGGCTCGACGGCCTTCTCATCACATCATACGAAGCCTGCAAGGGCTCCGATCTTCTAATTGAGAGTCCCTCTGCCATGGGAGGCATTCACATTGCTGAAGCCCTTCAGATCCCGTACTTCCGTGCGTTTACCATGCCTTGGACACGTACCCGTGCGTACCCTCACGCCTTTGCTGTTCCTGGACGCAAACTCGGCGGTGTCTACAACTCGGCCACTTACACAATCTTCGACGGTGTCTTCTGGCAAGCTATGTCTGGCCAGATCAATCGCTGGCGTCGCCACACGCTGGACCTACCTCCGACTTCCCTCAGCCGACTCCAGCAAGACAAGGTGCCCTTCCTGTACAACTTCTCGCCTTCAGTCGTCGCTCCGCCTCTCGACTTCGCCGACTGGGTCAAGGTCACTGGCTACTGGTTCCTCGACGAAGGCACCAATTACTCCCCACCTCCGGAGCTCGCCGACTTCATCTCTCGGACCCGCGCCGAAGGTCGCAAGCTCGTGTACATCGGTTTCGGCTCCGTCACGGTCGCCGACTCCAGGCAACTGATGCAACAAGTCATGGAGGCCGTGCGCAAAGCCGACGTGAACTGCATCCTCTCCAAAGGCTGGTCAGACCGCTTCTCCAAAGCCTCCTCTACTCCAGACGCTCCTCTCCCCGACTACATCCACCAGATCCGCTCGGCGCCACACGACTGGCTGTTCACCCAGGTCGACGCAGTCGTCCATCACGGCGGAGCCGGAACCACCGGTGCCTCCCTTCGCGCGGGCAAGCCCACCATCATCAAGCCTTTCTTCGGCGACCAGTGGTTCTTTGCCAACCGCGTCGAAGACCTGGGCGTCGGCAGTCACCTTAAGAAGGTATCTGCCAACCAACTCGGGAAAGCGCTGTGGGTGGCAACGCACGACGCGAGGATGATGGAGAAGGCGAAGGTGCTGGGTGAAAAGATCCGGAGTGAAGATGGGGTTGGGGAGGCGATCAAGGCGGTGTATAGGGACATGGAGTATGCGAGAAGTTTGGTCACGGTGAAGAAGCAGGGAGTGAAGAAGGGCGGGAAGGGATGGTGGGCTGGTGGAGTTTGGGGTACAGATGGGGACGAGGTGGAGGGCGAGGAGGGCGGAGATGGCGGGGAGGAGGACGAGATGTGGGAGCTCGTTGACGATGAGAAGGATAGTGAGGCGGAGGAGTGAGTGGAAGGCGCATGGGGTTGTATACTGGTTAAGCATAGCGGGCGTTGGGATGATTCGTACCTTCTCCTTTCAGCGTGGAGTTGGGATACGCACGATAGAATGACACGATACGACACGCATTGGAGACTAGCTCTCCTCACTTCAGTAGAGGCGCTCTGCCAATCGACCGAGGCATAACGGCTTGAACAGAATGTACCAATGAAAAAGGCTTTTTGCGAGCCCACCACTTCCGCATCCACCTACCAGATCAGGTGAAACGCTCCCTTTGCGAAACACTCGCACTTGCTGCCGCAGGCTCTCCAATGGGCATGTCAAGAAATGTGCATTTTGTTCAAGCGGTTTCAACCCACCGCTTCTGAGCGTTGACTGTGGCGTATTGACAGCACTTCATACCACTTCCTGCCAGCCTGCTCAATCCTCAAACCCACTGCTACCCAGATCAACCTTACCCACGCACCAAACCTCCTTCTCATCTTCCTTCTCATCGCTACTCAGCCCCAGTCCACCCTGCCCACCCTCCGCCTCCTTCCTCTCCCTCGCCTGCCCAGCCAACCTCAACGCAATTCTCTTGAAGTACTCGATCAGACTCCTCTTATCCGCGGCATTTAACCCAGCGCCCGCCGAGCTATTCAGGTACTTTTCAAACACGGCACCCTCCTCCTCTACCACCTCGAAAATGGCAACGAAAGCTGCCTCTGCTGCCAGCTTGACGGGTACCACCATGTCGCGCACGCATTTGAAAAGCGGCTGCACGATCGTAGCGTAGTGGGGGCGGATGAGCTCGGAATTATTTGCCCGGCTCACGGTGCGAATCACCACCAGCGAGAGGCGACGGGTGTCGACGGATTTGCCAGGGGTGAGAGCGTCGGCGAGAGCCTGCATGAGAGGCTTGGCGGCCTCGAATGACTTGTCGCTGGAGTCCGAGAGGAGGTACTTGCCCGCAGCCAGCACGGCGTTATCGGCGACGAAGGTCTGGGTGCTGTTGATACCTTGTACAATGACGTTGCGTGTGATTTCGTCGTAGTTGTCCGTGAGTACAGTCGGGGCGTCGAGCAGCACGGCGTTGAGGGCAAGGATGGAGGAATGTGTGAAGTGGTTCGTAAGGACGCGGCTTTTGACGAGAGGCGTGATGGATTCGACTGGCATGACCTTGATCAGAGCGCCGAGGAGTTTGGCATGAGTGATAGAGGTCGCATCATCGGCGTCGCCAGAGTCGGAATCGATAAGTCCGAGGATGGAGGCGCGCGAGGCGTCGTTCATGTTCGTGCCTGCCTTGCTTACGACCTCGTACAGAGCCTTGAGCATGGCATTCTTGACACCCGCGTCCGTGGTCTTGCACCCAGTCACGAGCTCCGCGATCAAAGGATCGATTCTTGGGGTCATGGTGATCAGCGTGCCCAGGGCCTTTGCAGCTCGGGTGCGCAGGACTTCGCTTGATGGGTCCGCAAGAGATTTTGCGAAAGTGCGTTGCAGCTGCGGCAGGAAAGGCTTGAGGAAGGTGGGGATCTTCTCGAGCAAATTGTTGAGAGTGAGCAGAATAGCGGCCCTGAGCTCGGTCGATCGTTCGGACACGACACGAATGAGTGGACCAGTGATCTGCGTCACGAATGGCTTGAGACCGTCTGGACTTGTACGGTCGATGAGGTCGGAGATGGCAAGCGCAGCTTGTGTTCTCTGCTCCATGGAACCATTCATCAAACCCTGCAGGAAGATCGGCAGAATGGCGTTGATGCCCTTGGGGAGCGAGAAACCAGGCAAGTTGTGTCCAGCGATGCCAACCTGGTTGAGAGTTTGGCGGGTGGAGCCCACAAGCGACTCCATCTCTTCCTTCCTCAGCTGCTTCGTGAGGGCACTTAATGCGGTCCACGCTGCCTTGACAACCTCTTTGTCGCTGTCGTCAAATGCGATCAGCAGAGCACTGATGAGGTTCGGGTAGTAGCGCGAGAAGTCGATCTCGGTCTGCTCAAAGAATACAGCCAAATGTTGATCCGCGGCAGCACGTCTGCGGTGGTCATCATGTTTCGCGAGTGCGAGCATGACGCTCATCATCGTGTTCAGTCCGTCGTATTCATCGACCGACAGCAGAATTGCATCGAAGGAGGAGCTCAACTCCGCCTCCAGGTCGTCGTCCTTGCAAGCGACAATGTTGTCCATGAGAGAGTTAAGGATGTTCGGAAGTCTCCTTGTCATTGCTGGCCCAGCGACCGTTGCCAGTTCGGCCATCGCATTGGCGTTGAAGGCCGAGATTGGCGATTTGAGAAGTGTGGGTAGCAAGTTCGGCAGGATGATGTTGGATCTTGTGGTCTCGTTCAGCAAGGTCAGGAGTGCAGACAGTGCATTGTCTTTGTCATCTTCGGAGCGCAGCAGGTTGAGGAGATGTGGCAGCACCTGGTCAACAGCTCGTTTACCAAGTGCTTTCTGCATCGAGTCAAACGCCTCAGCAGCCGCATCACGAACATTCTTGTTGGTGTCGACAAGAGCAGTGCGGACGATGGAGTACAGGATTTTGTCGTAGTCCTCGAGAGCGTCTGGGGTGGAAGCAGTAATGAGTTCGCGAAGAGCGAAACAGATACCTTGTCTGGCATCTGTGTCGTGCGAGGTCTGCAATTCCTGCTCGAGAACAGGAAGCAGCGTGGCCAACACGCCTTCTCCTGCCTTTCTGATGAGTTCGCCGAGGGCGTTGCTGGCAATGACCTTCTGCTCCATGTTCGAGCTCGCCAATCTTCGAACGAGGAGTTGTGTAAGAGTTGGAACGAGCTCGCGCAGCGTGCGTGGTGATGACACTAAAGCCTTCCAGACGTTCATAGCCGACGTGCGGACCATGCCAGAAGTATCGCAGCGGCAGATGTATAACGCAGACAGCACTCTGTTGCGCTTGTCTTCTCCGAGAACTTCAAGAAGGGAAGCACCGGCTTCGTTGGCGTTCTCCTCCAAATCTTCGGCCTCGGTCTTCCCGCTGATACCAGTGAGGTTGAAGAGCAGATCACCAACCAATTCCACGGAGCTGAGACGGATACGATAGCTGTCATCTGCAAGACCACGTTCGAGCTCGGGCAGAAGTAGATCGACTGAGCGGGTCGCAAAGTTCTTGACGAGTAGACGCCCGGCACGTAGGGCGGTCTCGCGAATAGACTCGACATCGTCCGCCAGTCCGGCCAGAATTGGCGGAATGATTTTGGACAGGTAGTTTGCAAAGCTGTTTCCGAAACAAGCGGGCAAGAAGATGAAAAGCGACATGAAGCCTTCGCGTACGGAAGCCTTCGAGCTGGACACATTCTGCAGAATTGTTGGGAGAGTCTCTTCCAAGCGACTGGTACCAAGACCAGCCAGCACTTCGCTGAGGGCCTGAGCACTGCCCAGACGATCGCCAGCACCTGTATCAGATTTCAGTGTTGACATCAAGCTCGGGATGAGATCGGGCAGAGCATCCTCGCCCAGCTTCTCAATAGTCGAGCCAAGCGCCTTGGAGGCCGTGGCACGAGTAGTGGGGACTGGGTCGACGATGGCGACACGTAGACCGGCGACCAGGATGGGCAAGTGAGCGATGAGGTCTTTTCGCTCGGTAAGATGTGCAAGACTGCCAATAATCTGAGCAGCCTTTTGCTTCGTGCCTGACCGGTCTCCCAAGCCACGCTCGAGGATGCGCACCACGAGTGCCAATGAAGGTGCGTCGAGGTAATGGATGAAGTTGACCTTGATCAGCGCGTCGAGAGCGTCGTTTGTGTACTTTGTCGGGTCACTGAGCGCTTTCAGTAGGATGCTGACTTGTGACTTGACTTCCGGATTGCTGATGACTTCTCCGAAACGCTGCAGACTGCGGTTCGCCGAGCCACGCACCTCCTTGTGGCTGTCATTGAGGACTTCAGTGAGTGGTGGGATGATCTCGGGCAGACTGACGGCCAGCTGTTGAGGATCAAGGTATGCCATGGCTCCCAGAGAGTCGCATGCTCCTTTCTTGCTGCGCCATTGATCCTCGTTCAGACCGTCGAGCAGAGTCGGAAGAACTTGGTGGACACCGAAAGAGCTCAATGATGAGAAGCAGGTCTTTGCGGCGTCCAAACACGCCTCTCTGACATCGGCGCTGCTGTCTCCAAAGCCGACCAGAAGTTGAGGTACCACTTGGATCACATATGGCTCAAACACACGTCCGAGCAGGAGTGACAGCAATTCGAGTGCAAGGAAAGCTCCTTGACGCTCGTTCGTATCTTTCTTATTCTCGGCTGCGCTTCTCAGGGTGGACAAGAGTCTCGTCTCCCGCAGTATCGAGATACCCCTGCCTTTAACGATACCCGCAAGACCATACGCGGCACCACGACGAGCAGCATACTTCTTCGAGTGCAGCATCTCGTCAATCATCTGCTTAAGATACTGCGTTGCCTGGTCGGTCGAGGCCTGTACGAGAGGTGGCAAACATTGCGCCACAGCGTATTGCACCGATTCCGACGGGGTGCTGAGGGTCTCGAGAAGACGATTGACCACCTTAGGAACACGCTCGTCGCCCTTAGGCAGATGACGAGCAATCGCACCATAAAGGATGACCACCGCCTCATTTACGAGATCCTGCGTTTGAGATGCGCTGCTTGTGTTCTGCAGAGTGTTTTCGCACAGCTCCATCAGGGGTTCGACTTTTTCTTTGCCGCGTACCGATACGATCTGGGTGGCGGCGTCGACCATACTATCGCGCACTCCAGCGTGATTGTCGCTCAGTGGGCCTCGCTCAATGAGGAATGTGAGAAATGGCGATAACTCTTCAGATGGGAAGATTGCCGCAAGCTCGCGGAATGCTAAAGCATATCCGTGCCTGGACTCCCAAGTGTCGGTGACCTCCTTCTTGAGTGGCATGCCGTACTTATCGACGAGCGGTTTCTTCGGCTTCGCAGCTTCAACGTAGGCGTCCTCGATCTTCTTGAGGATATCGCTGAACATGGAAGAGTGCTCTGTGACGGCAGCCGCCACCGCCCGGGCTGCAGCACGTCGGAGCTGAGAGTCCCTCGCTTCAAGGTATGGCAAACATTGAACAGCAGCATCAGGAAGAACCTTGAGCTGATTCTCTTCCCAGATCTCATGCGCGACAGCAGCGTTTTCCTCATCGTCATCGTGGCAAGCGAGCCAGATCTCAACGTAGAACTCGCGGTCTGAAAGCTCAAGCTCCGCACTGACAGCTTGCAGCACAGCGCTCCGAATCGAGGAGTCGGCCACGATAGCGCCCTTGACTACGACGTCGGTCTCAGCCATGGACATGTTGACTGCAACGCATCGGCATAGATCAGTGAAGCAATCCTTCGCTGGCTTGAAATGCTGCGTATATCTTTGCATAGATGCAATGAGCGTGCCGAGAAGCTTCTCGCGGGGAAGGCGAACATCGCTGCAGGTTCCAGTATGATACGACAAGAACTCAATGGCGAGCACAATTTGCTCGTCTGCATCTTCGCCGGTGCGGTCGACACCTCCGTTCTCGAGCACCACAAATATCAAAGCAAGAAGATAGCTCAGAGAGACTGTGTCGAACGGTCGCTGCTCTCCGAGGGCGCGCAGACGGTACAGTACTCGTGTCACAAGATCTCCCAGGGGTTCCGCCAAAAGGTTCTCCGGCAGAATGGTAATGCCGGCGGCACGAAGAGTAGCAACGCCGGTGAAAGGTCGCATTGGTCCGAGACGAGTGGAAATCTTCTCGGAGCATTGCAGGTAGCCCAGTGAAGCGGCATCACCAAGGATAAGGCTGGCTCCCGCTTGAATGACCTCGAATAGAAGTTTCACCGAAGGACCAAACCAAGATTCAGCCTCCGTGGGTGGTCCAGTCGATAATGCGCCGATCATGCCGATGCCTCGCCGTAATCGCGAGTCAACCTCTGCAATGCTCTTGCGTATCGCAGATTCCTTCGTCAGTTGCGCGTTGACCTTGGCTTGCTCGTCGGCTGTGAGCTTCTTCGTTTGTCCTTTCTTTTGCGCAAGCTGCGCTCTAAGCTCTTGTTCCCATTTCAGGGTGTCGTAGTCTTTGTCGTTTTTGCTGATCTCGCGTGTCGCGCCGGGCTTCGACAGAACATCAATGAAAGCCGTACCTTCCGGTGTGCGGAACATTGCGGCCTCGGTAGGACCAATGTCGTACAGCTGTGTCGGATCGAGATCTGAGCTAATCTGGGCGACAATAAGCGGAGTCAAAACCTCAGGCGCCACGAAAGCGAGATCCGCGGCGGCGGCGCAAGCAGCAGATTGAAACGCCGGCAATGGTTTCCACGTCGAACTCTCGGTGACCGCGATGATTCGGTCGAGACAGTCCTGCGAACGCCTCTCTGCTAACGCGCCGGGATCCGTTGAAGTGCGGAGACATAGGTCAATCCACGCTGCTTTGGGTATGAGTTGTGGCCTGCACAGAACGAGCATCCTAAGAAGCTGATCTTCAACGATGTCCTTCTCCACAGCGCACCCTAGTCTTGCAGCAGTCTCGGTATCAAGGCATAGAGCCCTCACGACCTTGTGAAGCTCGTTCCTACCAGTCTTGGAAGCGATCGCAGCACTGTCTTTGACGTCGAGCTCGACGTCTTCACACCACTGCCACAATCCACTGACGAAGGTGTCAGCCGTAGAGGAAGGATTTTGAGCGTACAGTCGAGTGATCATGTCAGTCGCATGTTTCCTGACATCGCGCGGGATACCAGAGGCAGCCACAAAATAGATTATCGACTGTGCCAGAGCCTTTGACGCTGCCGGCCGATCGCCAGCTTTGTCGAGCTTCTTGACTGCGGCCTCGACCGCGTACAGGAACCACCTCATGTCCTCCTCGGCAGTCAATTTGGTGTAAATCCGCGGGTTCAGCAAGAAAGATGGTTTCGGCTCAAGCATCAACACTTTCTCCTCAATCAAAGCTTTCTCGACAATCGACTTGCTCTTGGACATCGTCATGTAGGGCACTGAGTCCAGACATATCGCACATGTAGCGCATGCAGCAGCGACCTGGCCGTTTTGTACAGCTGGTAGCGGGTTTGCAATGACTTCGTGGATGATGTCAAGCAGTCTTCCAGCCGTCGCATCGGCTAGTTGCGCGGGACCTTCCAGGGACAAATCATCTGCAGATTTCATGTGCAGACATTCTGCAAGCTGCATCGTCCACAGTCTGCGTATAGGCAGTCGCTTCTCCTGGACGCCTTTGACAAAAGCTTCGATGATGCCGTTGTCCAGCTTCGTGCTGGTGGTCAGCGCGGAGCGCACATACGTTCCTACGCAATTCAGCTCCGCTGCTGCTGCAACCTCGTTGGCCTCTTTGCCCAATACAGCGACTAGGCCTTGGGGTACTTTGGATACAAGCGATGGCTTTGGATGCAGCGTACTCAGCATGTTGGCGTGGAGCACACGCTGATCTGCCGCCGGTACCTTGTTGGCCTTGAGCGGAGTCAAGATTTCATCAGCAGCCTTCTCTATTGACTTCTCTTCGTAAGACCTTTGCGCTAGAATACTGAACGTCCGAAAGGCTCCCTGCCGTATTGACTCTTTTGTCGATTTAACATTAGCGAGGAGTGGTCTGAGCAAGGCGACCATGATTTCTGACAGATCCATTTCTTCGGGGAGTGCTGCGAAGACCGGACAGAGCAGATCATCAAGCACGACCTCTGGTGCTCTGAGGAGAGCCTTGTCCATAGCTGGAACGACGTCCTTCTTCAGATCGTCCAGAGATACGTATGCAGCAAAGAAGTCTTTCAATGCGTGGGCAATGAACTTGGCAACTGGCGTTCGAGAACCAAGGATTTCCCGAAGATAGAAAGCGATATAGTCCTCCTTCTTTGCATCGACCAAGACGGATGCGTTGGGCAACCTCTTGCAGACACCCGCAATGATACCGAGAACGATCGCATTTCTGGGTGCCGGAGCCGGAGTTTTCGCTGTAAGAGAGTCGATACACGCGGTGATGGCTTCCGGTCCGAATGGAGCTTTGAGCAGCGCTCGTATCGCCCGTCTTGATACACGCACGGCCGTGACTCTCGCGCTGTCATTGTCCTTTTTGTAGTATTGCTGAACGGTGGCCAAAGCATTGGCCATCGCTGCGAGCGCTTTCTTCCCCCAAAGCTCCCAAAGATCTTTCTCTTTCGCCGCATGTTGAACGAGAAGCGAGCTCCATCGCACCAGGACAAACGCACTTCCCGGTGCAATCGTTGGCTTGCTTGACTCTTCGAATATGAGGCTGACCAGACCAGGTATGAGCTTCGGTGCTTCGGGCGAGCTCGCAATGGCTGAAAGGCAGTTCTCCACGGCTTGCCGAGAACGCGTATCGACGTAGAAAGCGTATGTATCGAACAGAATACGCCCGATTGCTGGGACTCGTGGAGCTGGAATAGCTGCATACTTGTTAAAAACGCACATGTAGCAAGAATTCGTGGTTCTAGCCTACCTCCACTGACAAGCTGGTCGTGAATACTCTGCAGTTCGGATGTTCGCCGTATCGTCGAGCTGGTCATTAGCGACTGGCGCAGCTCCCATATATCCACACTGTGATCGCCATTGATCACCGGAGTATCTTCCGCCATGTCGCAGGTGTCTTCAGTCGCAAGATAACTTTTCTCCAACTTCAGGTGGTCGTTGTCCTCCCCGCCTCTCTTGTGCTGAGCGAACGTAGTCCTTCCACCATCACCATAAATGCCAATGCAATGCGATGCGATCCCAGCGGCGTAATAGTCGAGTCGGTAAAGAGCGGTATTGAAGAAGTGTGTGACGAAGAGTAAGATGCTCGTGATGGCTTGGCTTTCTGATGACTGGTGAAGACTGAAGTCTGAACGCCCCGCGTCGATCTCCAAACTTTTGTGCTTTGCACGGGCAACATTTACACTCGTTTATCACTACACCAACATCAGCAGGATTGCCATTTTCACATCAGGATGGCAGGTGGGACGAAGAAAAAGAAAAAGCCCACAAACCCCGCAAGAGGCTTTGCCACGACATCGGTAGCATCCAAACCAAAGGCAGAGTCTGAAGCTCCCAGTACAACAACATCAGGCGTGGCGTCGCCCAGCGAGAAAACATCTGTCGAAACTCAGGTCATCGAGACCGCGAGTCCAGCAGTCGTTTCAACAGAACGGGAACTGCACGAGCTCAGCCCGGAAGAACTTGAAGCTCAGCTCGAGGCATCGGAACTACAGCAGTTCGTCGAGAAATATGGAGCCAAAGTCAAGAAGGAAGTGTCGCGCCAGGTTGTTCGTCTGCAGACTGACAAGCGCTTACTGCGCGGTCAGTCGGAATATCTCTCAGTGCGGGACTGGCTGCCTGATGAGTTGATGCAGCAGATCTTGGATCTCACTCTCGCAGATCTGAAGAACGATGTCAACTCGCAAAAGAAACCAGCATCTCCGACTGGAGATGACTTGGTCGCAAAGGTATGGCAGTTACGGCAATGTCTCCTTGATCTTGCGTTTCCGTTAGAACGAGTGAATGATGTTGTCGGCTGGGTCATATCGTCTCCACCATCACAGAGTACGGTTGGCTCACTGTGGGGTCTCGAAGAATGTCTGGAATGGCTGGCACTTCATTGCGATGTTGGCGAGTTGGACGACTACGACTTTGAGCGGCAGAGAGTCAACATGGATGACGGAGATGAGCCAGAGGAAGCTGTCGAGCTGGAAACGAAGGATTGGAAGGCTGCCAAAACCATGGACACATCCCTCCCAGAGACAATCGACGGCAAAGACAGTGGTCTCAATGAAGAGAAGTCAGTTGAAGTCAGCGATGTTGAGAGTGACATGGAGCCCGATGAGCTTCTTTCGGTCTATCTACGTACCAAGGCGAGGTTGTACGAGCTGAACCCAGACGTTGATGCCAGTACTGTCGGCAAGAAGAAATCCTCGAAACAATCGAAGGCGCCGGCGAACAGGTCTTCCGGTGAACGCAAATTGGAACAAAAGCTGCAGAAGATCGAGAATGACGTGCTGTTCGATCAACGCGAAGCGGACGCCCATTGGGCCGCACACAAAATCAGCCTCGTGCGTGATACTGCAGAACGAAGGCGTTTACAGCTCCACGACAATCATGACCCAACTCCTGCACGTTCATCAGTAACCTCGACACCGCCGTCTGGAGTCAGTGACGAGGCAGAAAGAATGGGCCAAGAGCTCCTGGCGGCAACGAACGCAGCTGAAGACGACGACCTCCTCAGTGGCATGTTCGATGCGCTACCTGGTGTGAGCGACTCTGCTGCTGGAGGAAGTTCTGGTGAAGGAGCGGGAGAAGGCGTCACGATTCGTGACTTTGGCAGACTTGTGGGCATGAACCCGAAAAGAGTACTGGAAGAAGCCTGCAAAGCTCGGGACGCAAAATGCAAGCAAGCTTACAGAATGATCTCGCCTACCACGTATGCCAGCAGGCATTCTGTGACCATACAGTGGACCAAGCAGCAAGAGTCTTTCGAGCACGTCTTCTTGCCATCCGTCACAGTCCAGTATAGGCCGCTGAAAACCGTTATTACCATGGTCCAGACCGCAACGCCCGATACTGCTCAGAGCGAAGCTTTTGTCGCCACCGCAGCACTGTTTCTGATATTCTCCGGATCTCCCAAGGAAGAGAAAGTCCATCTTCGACTTTCCGCAGCTTTTCGGGACCTCTGGGATGAGTTCACGCGAGCCAAGGCAGAACACGCTCAGGCAGAAGAATGCGCGACTGTGAAAGAGGTGCGCGCATTGGTTGATCGACATTCCAGCACTGACGATGAAGACGATGACGAGGTTGTCTTCAATGTGAACACTCGTCGTCGACTTGATGGGACGAGTGGAAGCTCAACGCCGGTGAAGTCGGGAACGCGCAGAATGCAACAACCAGAGGTCATCGAGGAGCTCCAGCAGATGTGGGCTCGAAAGACTTCCACTCCAGCATACCAACGTATGCTGGTCGGTCGCAAGAACCTCCCCATGTATCATTTCCGGAACGCCGCACTGGACACGATACAGCGCCATCAGGTCACTATCCTATGTGGTGAGACTGGCTGTGGAAAGTCCACTCAGTTGCCCGCTTTCATTCTCGAGAACGAACTAGCAAACGGTCGGCCTTGCAAGATCTACTGCACCGAGCCGCGAAGAATCTCGGCGATCTCTCTGGCACAGCGAGTGAGCGAGGAGATGGGGGAGAACAAAGGCGATGTTGGCACCTTTCGCTCTCTCGTTGGTTATGCCATTCGCTTAGAGTCGCAGACCACGGCCCAGACACGACTTGTGTATGCTACTGTTGGAATCGTTCTACGCATGTTGGAAAACTCCAATGGGCTTAACGATATCACTCACTTGATACTCGACGAGGTCCATGAAAGAAGCATCGATACAGACTTCCTCTTGATTGTGCTGCGCTCACTCATGTTGAAGCGACCGGATCTCAAAGTCGTGCTCATGAGTGCTACTGTCAATGCACAGCGATTCTCCGAATACCTGGATGGAGCGCCAATCATCGATGTCCCTGGCCGGACTTTCCCAGTCGAGGCCAAGTTTCTCGAGGACGCCATCGAATTGACAGGGCATACAAACGAGGACGCTACCACCGCAGCCGTCGACGAAGACAACAACGAGGAGGACGCACAAGAGAAGGGAACAAGCGATCAACAGCTGAACGGATACAGCAAGAAAACTCGAAATACTCTCGCCACTTACGATGAATATCGCATCGACTACAGCTTGATCGTCAAGCTCATTGAGAAGATTGGACACCACGCTCAATATCAAGATTATAGCAAGGCAATCTTGGTCTTTCTGCCAGGTATAGCAGAGATTCGTCAGGTCAACGACATGCTATGCGGACATCCACGATTCGCAAAAGGCTGGAGAGTGTTCCCACTGCACTCCACATTCTCGAGCGAAGATCAGCAAGCCGCTTTCGAGATTCCACCGCCGGGCATTCGCAAAATCGTTCTAGCTACCAATATCGCCGAGACGGGTATCACGATTCCAGACGTCACATGTGTGATCGACACCGGCAAGCACAAGGAGATGCGCTTTGATGAGCGTCGACAGATGTCTCGATTGATTCAGAGCTTTATTGCGCGCGCGAATGCTAAGCAACGGCGAGGGAGAGCGGGGAGGGTGCAGCAAGGCCTTTGCTTCCATCTCTTCACCAAGTATCGCCACGACCATATCATGGTTGATGCACAAACGCCCGAGATGCTCCGTTTGTCACTGCAGGACCTTGTGATGAGGGTGAAAATCTGCAAGCTTGGCGATATCGAGCATGCTTTGTCGCAGGCATTGGACCCGCCGTCCAGCCGCAACATTCGAAGAGCGATCGATGCTCTGGTTGAAGTGGGCGCATTGACAAGTGGCGAAGATCTCACTCCACTTGGAAACCAACTCGCAAAGCTTCCGTTGGACGCACAGCTTGGAAAGCTGATCTTGCTTGGAAGCAACTTCGGCTGCCTCGACTTTGCACTCACTGCTGCCGCGACACTTTCGTCAAAGACGCCATTCCTCAATCCGATGCACCAAAAGAAGCAAGCAGACACTGTCCGCTTGGGCTTCAAGCGTGGCGACTCCGACCTCTTGACCGCCTACAACGCTTATACCACTTGGCGCAAAATCTGCATCACACCACACATGTCGGAGTTTTCATTCTGCAACAAGAACTTTCTTTCATCACAGAATCTGGGCAATATCGAAGATCTCAAAGCGCAGCTCCTCAGCTCGCTCATCGATGCAGGTTTCGTACATCTCGGACCGGACGAGCGCACTGCTCTCAACCGAATGCGTCACAACACCAGGAATCGCAACTTCGTGATGCTTCCGCCACAGTACACGAAGTCCGACGAGAACGATGTCCTAGCTTCAAGCGTAGTCGCGTGGTCGTTCTACCCGAAGATCGTCAAGCAAGACGGCAAGGGCTGGAGAAACATCTCGAACAACCAATCACTGGGCCTACATCCGACGAGTGTGAACAAGACGTCTCTCAATCCCGACATAAAGTTTCTCTCCTTCTACAGCATCATGCAGAGTTCTTCCCGCTTCACCAACGCGCAAGAGACCAGTCCGGTGGCCGAGATCCCGCTGTTGATGATGTGCGGCGAGGCAGTGTTTCACATGTATGCGGGCGTGGTGGTGGTTGATGGCAATCGACTGCGCTTGAAAGTCCGGGACTGGAGGACCATGGTCGTGCTGAAGGTCTTGCGAGCGAAGAGCAAGGAAGTCATGGCGAAGCTATTCCGCAATCCGGGTCGGGAGTTGGGAGATCGCCCGCGGAGGTGGTTGGAGATTCTGGAGAAGATCTTCGAGAAGCAGGGTGTGAAGGCTGCTGCAACAAGAACTTGAGCTGACACCAGACCTCGCAAAGCTGTAGAGATACGAACATAAATGAGCTAGATGTTCCGTCAATACATGGGCCATGAGACCGGTCCAATACGCCACGCTCGACTTTCGCGCACGCTCGAAAATGCACAACAATCCAAAATTTATCCGCTTCCTCGACCAAAACCCCCCCAGGTGTCAGATTCCTCGCACAATGGTCCCGTCAACTGCCGCCACCCGCCTCGCCCTCCCAGTGACACTTGTAACTTTCCTGGTTGCAACCCTTCGCGCAACCATGGTTCTTGCAGTCCTCGTTCCCGTTGTAGTTCACATTGCAAGCGATGTCGTAGCAGTTGAATTGTGCGTCGAAATACTGTAGATTTGTCTCAGCACGTGATTCGATAACATGAATGGTGTGGTGTGTGAATGACTTACGGTGCCGATCTGTGATTTGCGATGAAGTAAGCCGGCTTGAACGAAGCCGAGGGAAACGAGACTCGCGAGCACGGTGGCAGCAGAGAAGAACTGCATCGTTGTGACGGTGGACGACGATCGAGGTTGTGTGCGTCGTGAGAGGCCCCGTTCTGGATGATGGACTCGATGGTCTTTCACAGTATGTCGTTGCGATTCTTGAAGACTGAGTTGTTCCGCGTGGAAGGCGTGAGGGAAAGAGATGACTTCAATGTTTGGAGCGGAAAAATGACGGGCGCCCAGCTTGATCTTGTGTTGGCCAGAGCTGGAGGTGTCTGGACTGGGGTTCTGTGTGTTGAACGAATGAAGCTTGTTTGGTGTGTGAAAAGACCAGGGTTGAACATGGGGAATGCCACGCGCTGGCACGAGGACGGGCCACCTCAAACCTGCCTCGATCGGGAGTGGTCCGAGCTTTCATATTTTGAGACGCTCGATGGAATGCTTGAGAGTTGAGACGCGAGCAAATATCTGCAACGTGGAGCACCGCGATGCGGCCTCCGATCGATCAACCTCTGGTAGACGGCTTGTAACAGGCGTCTTGCTTGCAGTCTGCAGACATGTGGCACCGCGGCCAGGGTACACCGCCGTCAGCAAGAGCAAAATGAAATGACGATGAGCAAGGCAACTGCCGCGGGCTGGGGTATATCCTTGTTGCAACACGAGTCTCTTCCGAGGCTCCGGATGACGTTGCAACGCCATTCTTGGATCTCTTTCAGACGCACGAGTGACTCTGGTGACCGGCAAGCGCATGCAACGGCATAGCGTTGTCGTTGGCCGATAGAAACTGCTTACAAAAAGTGAGCTTTCCTCACGCCGGAGACTTGTCCAGGTTCTTGATCTTCTTGCCGTCTTTGTAAAGCCCGTCGACGAGCAACTCTCCGACCGTCTTCCCATCATTTACCGGAAGTTCATTCAAGAAGTACCAATGCATCTTCTCCTTCCAGCCCTTGCTTTGCCAGTTGTTGATAGTACCGTTTGGGAAGAAGTTCATCGTTGCCAGGGGTGCAGTGTCGTGAGCGATGATGACAAGCACGTTTGGCTGGGCATCAAAGTCGAACAACCATCTGATGGACTGCATCGCAGTTGCCGGATCGTCGTACCACGACTGGTTCTTATCTGCCGAGCACTGATAGAATGCGGTCTAGGTGGATGTCAGCTAGGAGCTATTGTCGTCTTCGCAAACGAAGGTCTTTCATACCGTTCGAGGATTGTCCTGATCTGGGTGGCACTCGGTGAATGCCGAGCACGGTGCAGGCTGTGGGATCCTCTTGTTAAGCTCCGTGATAGCTGGTATCGTTTCAGGCAGGGGGATCCAGCTCGATGGTCGGATCACGCCCACGAAGTGGCATACATCTCCACCGAGGAACGCGAATGTGTCTGGCGTCGTCCTTACAAGTGCCGATATGTGACCCGTCGTGTGGCCTGGTACGTTCAGAATGTACAAACTACCATCGTCGAAATAGTCGTGGGCTTGGTAGCCCCCAATCTTGAGGCTGTCACTGAAGGCGATTTCGACCACGTTGCGGTCCTTGAAGTCCGCCTCGTGCATCCCGGAGTCTTCCTTGGCCGGGTACCCAGGAAGGAATCGCTCCTTGAAACCAGGACCAACCACGAGATCAGTCTTCGGGTTTAGGGTAGAAATGTCACCGCAGTGATCGAAATGCCTGTTAACATGAAAATTAGCAATGAGTTGTGGAGATTGTCCTCGCCTCTCTACCTTACCAGTGACTCAAAATCAAGGCTTTGAGGTTCGATGGGTCAACACCGCCGTCTTTCAGGGTGACTGGAACGTCCTTGGTCACACGGAGTCCCGGTACTCGTTCGCTGACGACTTCTGCAACATGTGGCACCAAATTGTCCCAATCGGACCTGCAGCCCATGTCGAAAAGGACCTCAGCGCCGCTTGAATGTTTGATATAAAATGCAACAGTTGGCAAGTTGAGGTATTCATGTCCTGGAATCTTCGGCTCGACAAGCGTGCCTGGAGGAACGACCAAGTCGCATGTTGTGTTGATGATCGAGATCTCACATGTCCTGGATCCCTTGGGAAGGTTCAGGTTTGGGGCGGACTTGGCTTGTATCGACATGATGGCTGGTGGCTTTACCCGTTGAAATACTAGTAGAATGTCAAAGGACCTTGATGAACAAAGGTACATCGATGCATCTTATACCAGTCTCGGTACTGCGGCTATAGGGCAATGCAGCTGTATGTATATTGATGATCCCCACTTCAGGCTCCAAGCCCCCGCACGAAGTTGAGGAGACAGCTTGACATTGCCGTAATGCGCCCTATTGCCGTCCTGGTCATCCAGGCGGGGCGCTGGAAAGGATTCGGTCGAACGGTTGGAGGTACCGCGAAAAGAGCTTTTCCCGGGGCGTGGCATGTAGTTCCGAGTCTTGGCGTTTGGTGGGACAATTTTCCATCGCGCCGCAAAACATCTTGCTGCACAATCAGGGCGCATACCACAGGAGCCAGGATCCGAAACCTTTGGCACGATCGAGACGACTGAGTATCTGCGCTGTTGCACTGCGGACGCTGATCTTCTGCTTGAGGTACAAGACTTATTTGGCGCATATGATCCTGCGCTGACGGCGAACATGCGAGGCCGCACCAAACCCAGCCTGTGATCAAGCGACGAACCTCGAGATCCTGCGCGAACCTATCGTGAACAGCATTTCGCTCATGTGCAGCCACGAAGCACTCAGGCAGATGACGACGTTGGGTGAGGTAAAGGCGGCGAGTCGCGGAACCATCAGCGATTCATGGTCAGAAGCATATTTCAGCCGCCGAACTGTGACCTCAGGCTTCGACCACACGATGGTATTGCAAGGAATGCTACCGTATGTCCGTTGCGTGGCAAGTTGTTTCTTGGTCCATGGAAGTCCCGTTTGGTAGCGAAGTGGATGATCTTCGTCAGCTTCAACTGACCAAAATAGAACCGTCCCGTCTTTTGGTTGATACAACTGTCCAACGTTTGAGAAGCAGGGCTGCAAACTTCAAACCAATTCAGGAACTGCAGATCAGAGCTATCACAGTATGGATACGCTTCGCCTTGAGTCAAGAAGCGACACGTCCAAAGCGCATCCGAAAGATGTGTTCCTTTGTCAGGGCATCTTCTCAGGGACCAGTCGCTGGTTCACGGTCCACGCCATATGACGCGCTTTCTCCACGAGGCTATGTTCCATCTCGTCTGATAGGCACAGGGGCTGCCACACATGCAGGTGCAACTACTACTTGTACATAGAAACACCACGACCACTTCACGTTTGATCAGATCTGACACAACTCACTTGCAGCCGAGCCACATGGTCATTGTTTCAATCTTTCATTGATCTTGGAGTCGTCTCGCTCATTCTTGGACCCATCATCGACAACCTATTGAACTCCTCCATCATGTCTTGCCTATCCGAAGGTGCCGAGTTCATCTCCGAAGCTGGTAAGACATATCTCGCGGTCAGCTCGCTCGGACAGTCCAACGTCTGGACCGCGGTCGAGAAAGATGACATGTCCAACATTGTCGTCTTGAAGGCACCTTCAGACAACGACATACCCGGACAATGGCCTCGATTCCAACACGAAATGATCATGCACGAACTATTCAAGAACAGCAAGAACATCCGCCGCCAGGTTGATCGCATTCCACCGACTCCAGAGGGCTCGCCTCCCATCCTCGTCCTAGAAATCACTGAAACAACACTCTGGGGCGCAAGAACGAAACGTCCCTTTTCTCGGGGCGAGATCGTCGCTACCATGAAAGGAATCTTACTTAGTCTGCAAGAAGTCCACGAACACGGTCTAGTCTATGGAGACCTCAAGATGGAGAATGTCATGCTGAGCGGCTTCAATTCTCAACACGCCGGCGACGGCAGCAACCTCACCGTCAAACTTGGCGATCTCGGCACAGTCATGTCACCCGCCAATGGAACCATGCAACCCATCGCCTATCGCGCTCCAGAAGTCTACTTCCACGAGGAAATCACTCCCGCAGCCGATATCTGGGCCGTCGGACTCGTCTACTCACACCTCCTCGAAGCGCAAGAGAACTTCTCCAAAGCTGGATTGTACGATAACCTCACGACCAACTCCAGCAGAATGGACGAGCGCGTGAGTGCGGTGCGGAACGAGATCTCGCAGGACTACGACTTGCAAAATAACAGCTATTACAAGCATTGTTGGCTACCGGAGAGGGATCTGGGCCATGAGAAGGGGAATCATTGGTCGCTGATGCGCGAGCGAGGTCTGCAGGAAAGAGATGTGGACTTCCTCAAGCGGGTGATGATTGCCAATCCGAAGGAGCGACCAAGCGCGAAGGCGATTCTAGCATCATATTGGTTCAAGGGCGGCGGGCTGAGAGAGAAGATGGACGAGATCGAGCAAGTCGACGGCGCTACAGATCGTCTGTCGCTGTCCTCGAGGGTGTCGAACCGTTTCGATGGAGCGTCGGAAGACCTCGCCGTGAAGCCGCCAATGGGAGCAGGTCAGACACATCGATTAAGCGATACGCCGCCCAGGGAAACGCCGGTGAAGAGGACCCGATCAAAGAAGTCGATCGCGCCTACTGCGATGAAGCCAATGCATCCGAATGAGCAAATAGAGCCGGCTCTGCTCTCACCGGGTGTCAAGGCGGCGATCAAATTCATGCGGCAACAAGACATCGAGAATGTGGCACAGGAGATGCCACCGGCACCAGTGCAGGTGGAGGCAGACGATGCGGACCTTGCTCCTCTACGCCCGCAGAACCTAGGACAGCAGGCGGCGGCGGGAGGAACGTACCTGAGTTATCGATAGAGAGGTCGTCAATATGTGTGGTTTGCACCTGAGAGGTCTTCCTACCAGCGTGTTGTATTAGTAGATGTATGATAGTATCGACGAGAAGCACTTGACGACAGCTTTATCTCATTTCCACGATCCTTGCGGGCCTTCACAATGTCCCACGAGCTGGCGACCAACAGTCACGCACTCTGCACAGAGTCGTATACAGTGTCGCAAATGTCGTCTTCAGATTTCGCTATATCTGAGGACAAAAAACGCTAGTTGCGAATAGCAGAAACAGAAGAAATTGATCAGCCACCGCCGTCAATGAGAACGCCTTGCAAAAGCCGCGCATATGAGCCCGATGGCAGCACATGTCCCTGCTGGCTACCACTGTGACTCGGCCGTGACGAACTGGCTGCTGTCATTTCAGGATTACCGTCCTTGGCTGTCGAGCGTTCACTGCTCGTGGCACTGATGAGAGCGTGCAAGCGATCCTTTACGAAAGGGCCCGCTTTTTCGGTAGGTGATCCCTCAGCCCATTGGGCCCGAGATATCGTTGCATTGCTGGCCATTAGATGTGAAGTGGCTCTGTACTCCGCAACGAACTTAAATCAGACTTCGATCTAGAGCAGGGAGTCTAGGCGAGTGAAGACGCTCAAGCAAGCCGCAACGACCTAGAGAAGAAATTGTTAGCCAAATTCACCAAGAGGGAAAGGTTCCGAAACGCACCTCAATCTGGAGCTCCTTGTCCTTAGCGCCGTTGACTTCATCTCTGATGACCTGATCCAAGTTCGCACCGACCGCGCCCGCTCCTCCTGTTCGTCGACCAAATGGCCATTGCGAGTACTCAGCCAGCAGTTCGTCCACTTGCGCGAAAGCCCGCTCACGTGCTTCATGATCGAGCGTCACCAGAGCGTTCTCGAGCACATTCGCGGCATACGCAGCGCAGAGCATTGCGATTGTCCTGAGATACCGGAACTCCATGCCTTCGGGCAGGAAAGGAGAGGCCGGCAGAACAACGGTCCTGTTTGTCAGGACAGCTCGCACTCGTCTTTTGATCTCGTCTTTCGCACCGCCATCCGCGACTGGGTGTGTAGCCATGTCAAAAAGCAAGAAGTTGCGCTTTTCTGTTCGCAGAATTCCCTTGTCGACCAGTCCCTTGGCCAATCGCTCGCGTACTTGCTTCAGTTGGTATCCGATCTTCATGAGATTCCACGTCTCGCCTGTATCGTCCATTAGCACGGTGCCGCACCTCTCGCACAGCAAATGCACTCACCGCTCATGAGATCAATCCACGAACTGACACTCATTTTCTCCGAGCTCTTCATCATCTTCAACGCTTCGTCCAGTAGCACTTCTCCCGTCAATGTGTCGTCAATCACCTCAATCAGCCTGTCCGCCAGGGGGAATCGCCGCCTACTCGCGTCTTTCTGCATGCTGATCCTCCCTCGAAACGCCAACTCAATAACAATGCACCCACGCAGCGCATAGCTGATGTTGTCGTTCCAGAAGCTCAAGTAACCCTGCTTGTCCTTGAGACCCATGAGCAAGCATTCCTCCATAAGCGTGAGTTTGGGCTGCTTGGAGCGCTCTTCATTCTCGGAGATGTCGCGAGGGTCGAAGGCGATTTTGTGGCCGTTTTCGCTGGACTCGTATGATGTCTCGGGCCCGGACTGGTTGTTGTTGTTGTTGGGTTTCGGTGCAGGCGAGGACACGCGGCTGGGGTCGTCACCGATATTGTCGCCAGCTCCTCCTCCGCCGCCTGCACCCCGGCGTCGGGTCAGTCCAGAGCCTGACGAGGCCATGATCGTGTGGGAGTGGTGGATAAGAGGGCGGGCGATGTGGAAGCGGTGTCGAGGAGAAAGAATGTGGTTGCTCGAGGGTTCGAAGCTGTACTTTGCGACACGTGCCAATGCGCGCCGCAAGGCTCAACAAGGAGTGAATCGACGTCGTGTCCACGAGCAGAGGTTGCACCGTCAAAAATCGACTGCTGGCGAACCTGCGACTGCTTGTGGAGTACGTATGATTGCGAAAGGCACTGAGCAGGAAGTGTGAATATGCGTTGATAGGTGGAGCACGTTGGTGGATTGAGAGGTCATCCCACACTTTTTGGAAGACTAGCGCGGACCACCGCACGAATTGGGGGCAGCCATATAGCATCAGCATAGCACTTCAGGCACGTTTAGACATCGCCTGTGAATGATCATAAGATGATGTTGATAGTACACCTCTGTCGTATGACCCTCTGCAGAGTCGCAATGTACATAGCATTTCCTGCGTCGCAGGCCTCGCCAGGTCGCGCCAACACTCCAGCACATCTAACTCTCGCTTCTGCTCGCCAGACTCCAAGCCAACACCATTACTTCCACCTTCGTCGTCTAGTGAGCTGTTTCTTGTCAGTACTTGTCATTGGCCGTGTAAGGGTCCTCTCGTACCATCGGGCTGCTTCATGATGTAGTCGACAGCTTGGTTCACTGTGGTTATCCGTCAGCATTGGCACACATTTGACTCAAGGGGGTTCCACGCACCGCTGTGAATGGCGTCTGCCTCCTTGTCTGGAATCTCGATGCTGAACTCCTGTAGAGTTGTGTCAACGCCCATCCTGTTCACTCTCCATGTATGACGCAACGGACCTCTTCTATCGCCATCACGACCTCCACGGTGTCCAAGCTGTCCAGCCCGAGGTCGTTGGTAAAGTGCGCGTTGGCAGAAAGCTATGCCTTCGTCAGCATCCGGGAATTATCTTCCTCCTGCTATGTCGTCCGTACCTTCGTGGCGTCGGAGACCTGATGGGATATTAGCAAAATATCTCAATGCCTCCAATGCTCCTTCAAACGCACCTTGTCGAAGTTCTTCAGCAGATCGAGAATGCGACCAGTGACCTCCTCTTGCCCAAGACCGGCCGATGAAGCGTAGCACCGGATTGCGGATATGGAAGTCGCAGGCGCGGACACTCGGGATGTGATGAAGGGGCTGCGCAAGGCGGTGCGGACAGCTGGGCGCGCGGCACGCACGCTAGTCTGTTGGGCGACGCATCGAGCGGATCGGAGGAGGGCGTTGCGGAACATTGTGAGCTGGTTGCGTTGATCGAGAGACCGTGTGTGGATGGCAGACACTCAATAATGATGGCTCGCTCGGGTTCTTTCAAGCTCGCGCGCTAGCGGACATGATGATGCTTACTAAGCGAGTTGGTGGAGCTGGGCTGTCAATCCAGTCGCTCCTGAACTCTTGAACGGAAGGTTCACATCTTTTCACTTTCACACTCCTACGACGGTGCCTCTTTCGTTGCACTCACAGCTGCATCAATGAAGCACGTCGTGCGCAAACCGCTAATATACCATTTGTTGCATGGTAGAGCCTCGCAAGGTCAAGGCACGCGCCTTTTGCTCCAGGAAGGCGTAAAGATATCGCCAGATTCCGCGTGATGGGCCAAGAAGGTAGATCAAACGGAAATTCCATTGTGCTCTACGAATGCCTCGCTCATTTTTGGATACCATAGTCTCTCTTCCATATCTCGTCAAACTTCGCCTGGTCCACAGCGTAGCCTCTCGCAAACTCCCACTCCATCTCGTGCATTGTCTTTCCACAGAGCACCAAGCTATGGAGTGGCTTGCCCAAATCTGCTTGAGTGAGCTCCTCGAGCGTGCCGGCCACAATCTGCTCGCCTTCACTGCCCAACCTTGCCACCCCGATCGCGAGTTTCTCCTTATTGCAGACGTTCCCTGCCCGTGCTTCCTCCACTTCGATCATCTGACTGGCGCATTGCGCGACCGTCATGAACCTCGGTGGCTCGTATATGATCTTGCCTCTTGCCATTGCTTTCAAATCCGGCTCTTTGACCTTGATATCCAACAATACCAATGTGTGGAATCCCAAGTCAGCATTCTCTCGAATGCGATTGTAAAAGCTGTCTGGCCTCCAATCGTCCGTGAAGAACACCATGCTGACAGTCTGGCCGAAGTTGTACAGACTCAATCCTGTTGCGCCGACAGCTGTGAGAATCGAGGCATTGGGTAGTGTGCGAGTCGGAATCGGCGGCTCGTGTTGTCGACATCGAAGGACAAAGTCGGTATGAGTGGTTGCGGAGAACGGATCTCCTACTACTAGGAATGCGACATCGACCGCATCAGCGTTGGCGAGGATCTCGTCCGAAGATGATTCGACCATTTCACGGTCTGCGATGATAATCGATCGGCCATAGTAAGACTCCTACTGCAGAGCGAGACGTTAGTCAAATGCAATATTGGATTTAGAGACTTTCCCAGGCGTACCAATTGCTCTTTCTCCACCAAGAGGACCGCCGTGTAGGCTTCGAGGTAGACCCTGTCTGCTTTGCGGACAATCTCCAGTCCTTTGGTGGAGATGTCGCGCTCGTCCGCAAGGCCCAGGCCGATGATGTACAACATCTTGCGAAGTAGTGAAGCGGTTGTTTTGACACTCAGCTCATGTCAAACATTTTTTGGTTGTCACTCCCCCGCATAGATGATCGCCCGCTAATAAGGGTGGTCCATGCGCCGCGCGATCGTTCTTCACATGGCAGACTCGCGACTTCTTGCCAAAGTGTACGATTGAGAGCCACTTGTTCCGAGAAATGAGCAACGATACTGTACATTATTTGAAGCATTGATCTTTACCATGGCCGAGAACAAGGCCAAGTATCGGACGGAGATCCAGCAGGTACGTGTGGACGAATGGGTCCGCCTCCGCTGTCCATCAGCCGCGAGCCCAGTCCCGCATTATATACTCACTGACTGTGGCTCATAACAGATGATGTTTGTGTCTGGAGAGACTGGCGATCCTGCTGCCGAGACCACGATGATGATTGAGAGCATTGTCCAGCAGCAAGTTATGGAAATGGTACATCGCTCTTCGCAACAGTTTCAAACCTCGCCATGCTAAGCGAATTCGCAGCTCAAGCGTGCTACAGATCTAGCCGCTCGACGGGGCGTTCGTACCATCAGCACCGACGATCTTATCTTTCTCATCAGGCAAGACAAAGCTAAAGTCTCTCGTCTTCGCACTTTTCTCTCGTGGAAGGACGTACGGAAAAGCGCGAAGGATAGCGACGACAAAGGCGGAGGTGGTGGTGATGCAGGCGGTGTCGATGATTTCGATCTGGCGGCGAATGATCCGACTCTTGGATCAGGCCCTGCTGTTGGTACCCGCAACAACAAGAACAAGAAAGCCAAGGTCGGACTGCCCTGGGATGTCTCGAGCTTCTACAGTGAACAGGTTCCGGAGCGAGAAGACGAGGAGGACGAGGAAGAAGAAGAAATGAACGCCGCGACTCTCCAACGCCTCAAACAAGCTGATGAGCGCACCAAAGGCATGAATGCAGAGGAGTATCTTCACTTTTCAGAATGCCGGCAAGCTTCATTCACATTCCGGAAAGGCAAACGATTTCGCGAATGGGCAGGGTTCGGTGTTGTCACGGACAGCAAACCAAACGATGACATCGTGGACATCTTGGGCTTTCTGACTTATGAGATTGTCACACTTTTGACCGAGGAAGCTCTTCATGTCAAGGCCGCCGAAGATGCTCTAAAGCGAGAAAGCGGCGGAGATGAGGAGAAGCGTGGTCGCAAGCGCCGACGCGAACCTGGACTGTTCGATCCACCAGAGGAAGCGAGGACTCCTGTCAGCGCGAAGCATATCCAGGAAGCCTATCGGCGTCTTCAGAAACCAGAGCTAAAGAGCAGATATATGAGCCACGTTCCGAAAGGTGCTTGGCAACGACCATTGAAATTGATTTGAGGGGTACATGCGCAGTCTGCATACCCGCTGGCGTTCAACGGATATACCACTGGGGAGGCGCGAATCGAGCATATGAGACGGGCAGTGCGAGTGACGGGCGTTTCGGGCGTTCCGGGCTATCTTTACTACTACTATGCATTGAGTGTGCTAGAATCGACCGGAATCACGTTAGGGACGAATTGATCCTTTGGTTTGCCACACGTAACCTGGCAGCACCTCAATTGCAGGACCACCCGTCACTCACTGGTGATCGATCAAGGCCGCCGTCTGTATTTCAGATGCACGAACAAAGATTGACAGGAGGTTGCCAGATGTGCCACGCCCAGGGAATACCGTTACGGCTAAAAGATCTACCAGGATCTACAGGTACTCCAACTCTGGCTCCACCCAACTTGGCGGATAGATCGCATGCATGCAGAATGAGGAGTCGTGCTCAGCTACCCCTCACGATCCGCCAGAGCGAGGATCTCACCATACAAGTCTGTACTGCGCTCGGGCAGAGTGCCCACATCACTTTTGCACTTCAATCTGACATCCATTGCGAATCATCCGACCGACACTATGGGATCCGCTGGCCTTCCTCTACAGAACAGAGGTATCTTTCGCAATTTGCCAACATTCGACCCTTCAATCACGGGCAAGACTGCCATTGTCACAGGGGCCAATGGCATCAGCGGCTTCCATACTTTGAGGGCTCTGCTTGAAAGCTCTCAGCGATGGACCAAAGTATGGGCCGCCTCACGGAGGCCGCCTCCGCCCGAAATGATGGACCTGCTGCCGCAAAGTGCCCGATCTCGAGTTGAGCACGTAGCATGCGATTTTCTCTCCGAGCCGGAGGACATAGCCCAGCAACTACGAGAGAAAGGCGTAACTGCGGATGCGATCTTCTACTACTCGTATGCCCAACCGAAGCCGAAGGAAGGGGCTCCGGTGTGGAGCAATGCAGAAGAGCTCACAGAGATGAATTGTGAGATTTCGGCATTCTATGTGTTTGGGAAGCGACAGTTCGTTAACTGCCATCAGGTGCAATGTTGCGCAACTTCCTCGCCTCGCTTGACATCGCTGGTGTGAAACCTTCGCGATTCCTGCTTCAGACTGGTGCGAAGAACTACAACGTCCACCAAGGGCCGTCCCGAACGCCCTATGTTGAGTCCGATCCACGGAGCAACATCGAGCCCAACTTCTACTATCCACAGGAGGACCTGCTCTTCGACTATTGTAAATCACATCCGGAAACTTCGTGGAATATCATCTGTCCCGCGTGGATCATTGGAGCTACGACCAACGCTGCCATGAACGCCCTGCATCCTATTGCGATTTATGCGGCTGTCCAGGCCCACAAAGGTCAGAGAATGGGATATCCAGGAGCATATCAGAATTGGCTTGTCACTTGTGAGCACAGCACGGCGTATCTGACAGGGTTTCTCTCTGAGTGGGCGGTCCTCGAGCAGAAATGCGCGAATCAGAAATTCAATGCTTCTGATACTTGTCCTCTCCCAAACAATCGCCTTTGGCCAGAGGTCGCTCGCTGGTACAGCCATGCATTCACACTACACGCATATGATCAAAAGCTGATCATGATCTCATAGGTACGGCACAACAGCGCCCTCGCAGCCGGAACTGGACGACTCCAAGATTACCACAGTCACCCTGCCATCAGGCCCGAGTCCATTAGGATACGGACCACCCGTCAAGCCGCGATTCTGCTTCACGCTCCAAGGATGGGCCGCTGAAGCAGAGAACAAGCAAGCATGGGCAGAGATCATGCAGAAGCATAATCTATCCCACAATCCTTTCGACGATGTTACCGCCAACTTCGAATGTGGAGACTTCGTCGTGGGCGCTCTGGTCAGTGCTTTGAGCATGAATAAGGCGAGGTACTTCGGCTGGACTGGTCACGTTGATACACTCGAGAGTCTGTTCATGGCGTACAGCGAGATGAACAAGCTTGGGATGCTGCCACCGACGGTTGTCGATAAAGCCAATCCGCTGATCTGAGCAAAGAAACGCCATCAAATCAAATGTTCACTACAAAGAATGATCCCAGCTGGACTCGTCGGTGACGTTGATTGTTCTCATTCACCAACGCAGCCCCATTCTGCTTAGCGTGCTTCAAAGGCAACCTCATTGTTGATTCGCCTGTCTAACATCCACTGGCAAGGAACTTTTCCTTTGCTCTTTATCAACATATTCAACGACCTGCGAACAACACTCCTGCGCAAGACATCTACACGCAGCGCCCCGCACTCTTCGAACCGGCACCGACATTGCCAAACATTGACTACAAATCAAAGACCTCGCAGCTCATCATGTCACAAAAGCGCAAGCGCGATAACGATGCCTCCGCGTTGTCAGCGGCCCAAGACCATTTCCGCACATGGTTGATCAAGAACACATCCGATGCGGTCGAGTACATCAAGAAAGACTTCCTGTCGGGGAAGAATCTCAACACGAAAGAAAAGTCCTGGTTGAGCTTCGACCAAGTCTGGGGCTATCTCTCCATCCCTCAAGATGAGCAAGCGCACAAGACTAGGTTCGGCAAAGCTTTGAGCGCACACCCTCGAGTCGAGTCCAAGGACGATAAGGATGGCATCGTTTTCCAATTCAAGCCTGTGATTCCTGCGACCAACGCCGACGACCTGCTCGAGTACCTCGCGAGGCAGCAAGACTCCAAGCAAGTCACTGTGGCAGACCTGCAGGTCGGATGGCCAGATTGCGTTCCCGAGGTCAATCGACTGGAGCGCGCACATCACATTCTCGTACGTCGAGTGAAGGGCAAGGCGCGCGCAGTGTGGCTAGATTCGCCTGACTTGCACATGCAAGTCGACGATGACTTTCGAGACCTCTGGAGTGGCATCAAGGTACCAGAGGACATTGAGGAGATCCGCAAAGACTTGAAGACAACGAACATGATGGTGACGAGCGAGAAGAAGGAGGTGCCGGTTGTGAGACCAAAGAAGAGTAAGAAGGGAGGACGTAGAGCGGGCAAGGGGATCCAGACGAACAAGCATATGGAAAGCGTGCTGAAGAATTTTGGGAAAAAGTAGATCGTACGTGCGTTCTACCGAACCATACAATTGGCACCATCCTTGTGTTTGACCACGGATTCGACGTGTCCACATCTGCGCTTTGGTGAAGATATCCTGTGTCTTGGAGCGAAGGGTGATGGAGAACTGCATTTGAACCAGCACGCGCGGTTATCATCGGCGACGACCAAGTCAAGTCTCTGCAGTTTAGCTGAACAGTAATCGAGCAAGCACAGATAGCTTAATGGTGCGTCTTGGTGCCGTACACATAACTTACATGAACGCCTATTCCTCAATGCAGATGACTTACCGCACCATGACCATACAAGTGCACATCACTCCGATGTACGCACATATACTAGCCCGATTACGGTGAACAAGTGTGCACATGCAGCCTCAACAAACGGGAAGCCGATCCGGGGACGCGGCTGTAGGCGACTGCCAACGAAGGGTATGTAATGTTATCATTCAAAGTCTCCCTGCATAAGAATACTCCCACAAACGAAGCATAGAATAAAAGTGTTAAATAGAATCTCTTTTCATTTGGTCATTTTATCATGAATCTAGTCATCGACCTTGGGTATATGTACATTATTCGCTTCCTCATCTTTCCAAATTCATCTCGGAGCTGTTCACGATTTCTGGAAACCAGGGAACTTCTTCAGCTGGCGCTCGTCGATCGACTTGAGCTGGGGGCAGCTCAGTGGTGCCAGAACGCCTGAGAGGGCACCGGCGAGAGCATCAGTGACAGGCTGCAGCAGACCGGCGGCAAGGTCAACGGTGGCCTGCTTAGATGCCTGGAATGCGAAGCAGCCGAGGTTGTTGCCGCTGAGCAAGCTGGCAGAGTTGAAGACACCGCCCGTGAGGTTCGTAACGTCAACGCCGCTGAAAGAGTTCGTTGTACCGGTGTTGCCACCAATGCTGAGGAACTTGGGGTGGAGGGCCGCGGCGGCAACGACATCGCCGAGGAAGTAGTGGGTCTCGTAAGGGGCTGTGAGAGAGCGGCGGTACCAGTTCTCCGGGATACGTTCTTGTCCCTGCTTGGCGACGTAGCTGCCGTTCTCGCCCTCGATACCGAACCATGACTTGAGGACGTCGTAGTTCAGCTCGCCGATTGGGTTCTCGGCGGAGTGATTGGCCATGAAGCGGTAAATGAACGTGTACGCAGCAGGTTGCACGAGCACTCCGGAGAAGGGGCCGTTGAAGAAGTATGGCTGGAACATTTGGTTAGCTTGGTCGCTGGAGAGATCCGTTGAAAGCTCGATGACTCACGTTGTTCTGTACTTGAACATCGAATCGGTGGCTGCGGAATGCGGTCAAGCAGTCGATATCGACGGTTCCACCGGGGCAGTAGTTGATCAGATCCTGGAACTGGTTTGCGAAGGTCGAGTAGTCGTCTGCGCCAGATGCTGGATCGTACAGATCGCCTCGGGTTGGCGAGGCGTCGCCCTCGTACTTGTTGTGCGATCCACTGAGCCCGTTGCCGTTGCTGGCAAAGAGTCCACCAACACCTGGGGGTGGTGTGCCACCCATGCTCCATCCCACGACATTGCCGTCGATGGCGCCGGCGTATACGGAAAGGAACGTGGCAAGGTTTGGACCCATACCAACGATCTTCTGGGTCACATCGATGTACTGCTGGATGGTTGCGTAGCCATTTCGGGGTAAGAGGCCGTGGTTGGCGAATGCGTTGAGACCCGGGCAAGGTCCACGGAGATCGTTGGGACCGGGGGCTTGAAATGGATAGTTGCTGAGATCGATGCGCTGCGACTCGCTGAATGTTGGAATGGCCTCGAAAAGAGCGGTCGCAGAATCGGCACCAGCTTGTCGCTCCATGATCTCGGCAGCGCGAGCAGCCAGCTCAGGGTCGTTCTGGACAGCCTCGTACATGGCAGTAGGGAAAGCGGCAGCGAAAGGAGCAGCAGCGCCCAAGAGGGCGGCAGTGGAAGAGAACTTCATCTTGATGAGTTAAGGAGGTTGGAGGATGTTGTAGAAGATGGTAGTGATAGAGGCAGCAATCCTGACACGGATCCTGGGTCGTTATATATGTTTCCTGCTGTCGCCATGAAGTTCTCCACAGAAGCGCCTGATGACTAGGCGTGCTACGCTGGCGCAGAGAGGCGCTCCACAGACCGCGCGCCTGCCATGTGAAAGTCAGTATAACATCTTCGGCAGTCTGCAAGATCGGCATCGAATAGACCTGACTGACCTTTGTCAGTCCTTTCATTGGCAGCCTCGTTCGAAGAGTGTTGCACTCGCCTTTAGGGACTTTCCGAGTTAGGCAGGTCTGGGAAAGATCGGCACGCCAAATCCGTCGATCGGCACACGCCACGAGGCCGTCAACTTGGGACAGCTCGAAAGTCTGGATGTGGCTGCCGCTTGTACGTAGACGTTCCGCTGGAGCCGCAAAATTTCCTGGATTCTGGCCCCTTCGAATGTGACGTTGGCTGTCCTTCCAGGTGGGTCTGTATACGAGCTGGCAAATCGTCGAATCTCCATCCCCATATTACAATCACTGCAAAAATGGGGCAGCTCGTCTCGCTCGTCTTCGTACACGGAACCTCTTGTCTACCTCCGTGCTTCCGCTCAAACTGCACCATCCAAGCCCACCGAGCGATATTTATACCGTGATAGTTGCGAGGAAACTTGGGGAGACGTGCATTAGGATCGTTGCCGTTACGGTCTTGTCGGCAATGTGTCTCTACGCTGTCGTATAACATGCATCGCACGAGGTGGGCCTAGTTGGCCTAGTTTGGAGTGTTGCAGTTTGAGCGGAAAGATGGAGGTACGAGTGTGACGTCCACCCCACAGTGGTGGCACTCGTATGGCGCTCGTACAAGGCCCTGAAGGTAAGAGGCTTGATTTTCATTGGGCACGAGGCGTTGAGGCTTGGAGACCACAGCCATCGCTATCGCGGTTATGCAACGTCGACTGCGGTCTCGTCGACAACGTAAGCAAAGGTTGCCTTCTGATATTAGCCTTGTTTCTGGAAGCCCGCCTTGCGGTGGCCATGAGCATGTGGCTCCGGTCACCGTTGCTCGGAGGCCCAAGTGGTATTGCGCATGTGTGCACCTCGGTGCACTATACGCTGACGACTGCGGTGATGGCTCAAACCGGCGACGAACAATTTTGCTATCCAGGGCTACAATAGCCCAACGGCGGTTAGGCTTTGATACTTCGCCTGTACCTGCCTGCACGTGTACAGCCTGAACAGCTCACGTGGAATCTTCCGCCGATCGAAGGGGCCGATACCAAGTCACAGCTGAATCATATGCTCATGCTGCTGTCATTGGTCGGGCGCTGATATGTCGCCACGAAGTGAATGTCAACAGGTGGGGTTGAATTCGAGCATGCACAGTTTTCGACTGTTGTCACAAGCTCGCGAGTCGCGCGGTGTGGAGAAACTGGGGATTGTGTGCTTGGACAATGGGGAAATATTGGGGAATCCTTGCTCGGACATGTGGACTGACGTGACATGTGAAAGAGTTAATCTTTCCTCGGCGTTTGCCCAGCGAGTCGTGCACTGGGGCTAAAAGTCGCAAGGGCCCGGCTCCACATTAGTCCATCTGCCGGAATCCAGTTGGGGGTGGCAAGAAACCCACATCTCCATCTTGATGAGCATCCGTACTTCTATCCGGATCGGGCTTCCTGTCGAGCCTAAAAGCGTTGGCGGGCCCTTGCCTCTCACGTGTTACCCTGAGGTCGAAGATATCAAATCTTTGGTAGCCGCCAACGACATCGTGGAACTGTTTCGGTTCGATGCAAGCATTGAGATCCAGGTCTGCGTACGCGATGCCTTCTTCTCCTTGGACCTGATCTCCGACTTGAGCTCCAGTCGGATCAAGGAAGAGAGAAGCGCCTTGCGTTAGCGAGTCGATCGTCTCGGCTGCTGATGGGCTGTGCGCTATGATCGTATCTGGTATAGATGTCAGCTTCCGAACACGGTCATTCTGGATTTGGGCTATACCTCGCATATCCTTGTCCATAAATCCCGAGCACAACACACCGAAACACTTCGCCTCAAAGCAATGCGCCGCACTCCTCGTCCGATTCGCCGCGATATTGTCGTATTGCTTCCCACCATCTGACTTGACTTCATTGGCCACCCGTCTAGTCGGCCACACCGACGGCCACGTGCTAATGTGCAGCTGCTCGCCTTGTGCCATCAACGTCCACCGCGCTAGAGGATTGGTGTTCTCCCCACAAATGAGACTTCCAACCTTGCCGCATCTCTCCGTGTCCACGACTTTGAGTCCGGCGCCATCTCCCGGAGCCCAGACTAGCTTCTCGAAGAAAGTAGGCGCTATTTTGCGATGGTGGTTGAGAATCTTGCCTTCATCTGAGATCAGGACGGAAGCATTCCACATACAACCCACTGAGGCGTGAGATCGCTCGTTGAAGCCGATGTGGGCAAAGACCTTGTTTTGTGCACACGCTTGTTGGAGGGTCCTCATCTCCTTGCCATCTATGAGGAGGCTCTCCTGCGCGAGGCGGCTGAAGAACTTGTGGTTGTCGATCGGTGCTGCGATGCTGGCCTAGATTCGACGCAAAGTCAGGACCTGGTGTCTACTGCCGTGCCATTCGACTCGAGCATACCCAGACTGGAAATGCAGGAATGTGCGTCTCGGGAAACACGACCAAGTCAGCCCGACTACGCGCCGCCTCAGCAATCAGAGAGCACGTCTTCTGCACCGTGCGTGCTGTGTCGAGGAACACGGGTGCTACATTGCAAGCTATGTTGCGAACATTCTGTTAGCCTTGCAGACAAGTGGCTAGCTGTTGAAGCTTACCAGCAACGCGGACCTTGGGAAGCCATGCCGAGGCCATGGTCGACACTATCGAATTGATGCTCTCAACGTGGTTTGAGAGTTATGCCGCGCGCACGTGGTGCTGTATCGTTTGTCCGATGTAATTCGTAAGGCGTGTCGATGGAAAGTTAGTCCCATCGGTAATTGACCACGGGTGAGTCAGTAGTGCGGGGTCCCTGGTGATGGCCGATGTTCGACCCAAAGCTGCTGTTCAAGTCGAAAAGTGCAAGTCTCAGTTAGGTCGAGGATAGTGAGTCCTGGTCTGCGATCAGCGAGGTCGCTTCGAAATGTGGACTGTCGCTTCGCGGAATGGCAACGGTCAATATGCGCAGATCAAATGCTGTACGCCATTGTCGGATTTTCCAAAACCAAAAAGGCGATGCAGCAAGAGCTGTGGTGATGTATCATGAATATCATTTCGAGTTGTTGTACTGTATGTCCATGCTGGCTTCCTTCGCTCCATCTAGTGAGCGCCCACGGCGTCAGCCACACCCATACTGCCTGCACACTCTGCAAGCACTCTGACCTGCTGAGCAACTTCCTCCAATCTGCTGATGACCTTTCCATTGCCCTCTCTGAAGCCATATATCGCATATGGGATCTCGACCTCCTCGCAGAACTCTTTCACGAGTGGCTGCGCTTGCCGTAAATTGTGTCTTGGCATTCGAGGAAACAAGTGGTGCACTGCCTGAAATTGCAGGCCGCCATGGATGAAGTCTAACCAAGCAGGACAATCGACATCCATAGTCGTGCGAAGCATTCGCTGAGGGAATGATTCCGCTACGCCGAGATCAGCTGTCGACATGGCGAAATGCGAAAGCGTGATTTGCAAGTGCACTGGCATCGTTGTGGCGTGTGAGATGAGAACAAACATGATTCTGGCGCCTGCAGTTGGAATGCTGCGATAGACCACGAGGTAGCCGAACCAGAACCAGAAGAATGCTTGCCCAGCCATTTCCAGGTACCGATGCCACCATGAAGGACCTTTTCGCGACCCTTCGCCGAGGAAAATGTGTTGCCACGAGAGGACGTAAAGGTTGAAGCGACCGAACGCCAAGATTGGATAGTAGAGGTAGTGCTGGTATTGGAGGGCTTTCCGAGCGAATCGGTCGAGAGGCATCGGACGATCGTAGTATGTTGAATAGAGAGAGGACAAGAAACGATGTGATATGGCAAAGAAGGGCATGTGCTGAATGTCTGGATCGTGCTCGGCGGAGTTGGTGACAATGTGGTGAACATTGTGGTTTCGCTTCCACCAGCAGCAGGACAGGCCGCCGAGGAAGTTGGCGATGAAAATCCCAATGCAGCTGTCGACTTGAAAGCTGTGTGTGATGCCCATGTGTCCAGCATCATGGACGGTGAAGACAAGCTGGTGCCACAGCATTCCAAGAAAGACGGCAGACAAGGCATACCAGCCTGATCGGAGGAAGCAGAATGACAGAGCACCCAACGTCAGGTATCGTACTGCCTCTATGGCGTACGCGCGGTAGTTGCAATTGTAAAGCCCCTCGGCGCGTAGTCGCTGGTCCAATAGCTTGTACTTGTTCACGATGGTGTTCTGAGTATCCGCGTCTAAGCTCGGGAATATGCTGAGATCGCGTTCGAGCTCTTCCTGCGTCTTGCGATCTCCAGCAGTGAGGGTCCGCTTAGGCTTGGTGGTCTCCTCGACAGCCAGTGTCTCGAAAGAGGTCGCCGAAGACTCGCTTCCAGCAGAGTCGCTTGTCCGGCGCCTGCGAGCGGTCGTGTGGTATTCCGCTCGCTCGAATATGGGCGAGGGCTCGGGACTGCTCGCGCCAGAAGAGTTGTCCTCGCTAAGTTCTCTTACGCCTTCTCTTTGCTCTTCTTCTGCGAACTTTCCACCTTGAATCGGTGGCACAAAGTCCTTCCATATGCCATTGATTCTTCCGATGCAGTATCTCTTCATGAGATCTTGCGTCTCCAAGGAATGAAACGCTTTGATCTCGTTCGTAGCGTCCCGTCCAACCATATGCAGTATGGCCTTGTCACCTCCGGGGTGGTACGGTATCCATGCATCCACCTTCAAGACAGAACCATCCACAATGACAATCTTGCGGCCTGCCGCAATGAGTGTCTCGATTCGTCGGCGGGACAAGACAATGTCCCGAGAGCGAGGCACGGCCATGGTTCGTTTGGGATTCCAGCGAGGCTTTCAAGGTTCTGTCATGAAACTCGTCAAACAAGTCTCCAATCCATTTGCATGGCAGGGGAGAGAGGTCGAAATCTCGAAGACCCCTGCCCGCCGTTGTCTGGACCCTGGCTCGCCACAGCGAAGCCAGACTCGGAGAGGGCCGTACCGCGAGTCTATTTTAATTTGCGCGTGACATTCACATTACCTTCTTGCTCTCATCTCGTTCACTTCACTTCACCTCTGCCCACCATTCACTTCACGAGTTGACACGTGAAGTGTCGTCGAACTCGCTGCCGCATGATGCTGTCCGTTTGCTGCAAGCATTCGTGCATGCGCCTTGGGGGCGGGACAGGTGAATGACACGAGCCACAGACTATCGCCGCGTAGAGTCTTGCAAGGTCTGCTTCACTTGTCATGTTGTGGTTGTAAACCCAGACATTCACAGATCAGAGTCACGCACCTTCGGGCAGAAGTGGAATCCAGTCCTGCTTGATAAGTATCGAAAGTTTCATACCAACAGGAAAGTCTCGGCTATCAATTCTCAAAGCGCGCTGCACATATCCTGCGACTACCTCCAGTGTCACGACTACTTCCCTCACGTCCTCTTCGAAAGAGATCATGGATCCAAGGTATGTACGCCAAATCCTCGCTGTCGGACGCTCCCTTAACATCACGACAGCCTGATTCTAGGCTCTGTTACCATCATGTTTGTCGGACAAGAACAGAAACAGTATGCTGTCCACAAGCAACTTCTTTGCAACAAGCTCGGCTACTTTCGATCAGCATACCGAACCAAGATGAGAGAGTGAGTGCCTAGATCCAAGCCCCGAATGGTGCACTACTGATTCTTTCAGGGCCACGGAAGACGTCTTCCGCTTAGAGGATGTTACTCCGGCGGCTTTCGAGTGTCTCATCGCTTGGTTGTACACGGGCCTCATTTACATCGATCCCAGTGGGAGCAGCAAGCCTTTGCCCACGGGCCTGGTTCCGGAGGAGCCAAACGGGGACGACGAGTACATTCCTCCGCCAGCGTCCGGATCAGGCGATGACACGTCCATAACATCCGACGATACCGCAGAACCCGCGGTGAACGACATGGATGATTTCGTGGCATCAGCCCTCCGCTACGAAGAGATCAAAGGGGGTGCTCGCTCGCCGACTAACGCTTCGATAGAGGCGTCCACTGACCCGGGCAATCTACTCGCGGATCATACGTTCCCAGGCTGCAAGGCATCCGAGCTCGATGCTTACCAACTTCAGGTTCTCATCGCTTTGCACGGAAGCCGAACGGACTCGCAAATAGTCGACAGGGTTCTCCAGTGGCAGCAAACGCTGGAGGAGAAGCTTGGAGGCGACCGCGAAGAAGCGATGGATGGCATGAAACACGGCGAAACCGGAGATGACGGAGAAACCGATGTGTTTGATCGTCTCGTTGAGTTGTTCGTTCTCGCAGACCGCTTCGACAGCCCCGAACTTCGCGCCAAGCTGCCAAACGCTTTCGATCAAGAGATTGCTGTACGGAAAGACTTCACCGGAGGGCGCGGCCTCCCCACTTTCGAGACTGTCACCAGGGCTTACGAGAACACTCCCGAGTCATCTTGGCTACGCGCTTGGTTGGTGCGTGTGTACTCAAGCATATGGGCCCCTCGCTGTGACAGCCCGGACCAGGTCTCAGCTCGACGACAGCTTCCATTCGATTTCTTGCTGGATGTCGCAGTCTGCATGGCTCATCATGCGGAATTCTCTGCCGACGATATGGCTGATGACGCGGAGGATGTGGAAATGTTGTAGAGGAATACGATGCAGATCACCGTGGGTGTGCCCTTAGGAAGGCTGCGAGATATCTGTTTGTGAGGGCGTTGACATGTGATAGACTATTAGGCTGATATGCGAAAATGGCAATTCACTCTCAAAGCTCCACTCCTTTCACGTGCCAGTGACGTCGACCCTCCAAACGCAGCGCTGCCACCACCTCATCTCGCTTCACTCGACAATCTCACCCTCCGCGCCAACTTTGCGCATCAACGATACTCGACATTCTTCAACACCGCTGAAGCGCGGATTCGAGGAGCATGGCGTTCACCACCACGCCGCTCGTCACAAATTTCGGACTCGACTACACCAAGTGCACTGTCGCAGAGCTTCATGGCTTCATCGCGAACAAATGTGGCACGGCCACCATCACTTCCGACGAAGTTGTTTCGACCATCGAAGCGCTCGGCGACCCCACCCTAGATCCACAGGACATCAACTTCTGCATCACAGTGCTGAAGAACCTCGACAAGGCGGCTCGGTTCAGGTTCCTTGACCTGCACCCTGAGCTCAGATTGCTGGTGTATGAAGAGCTTTTGGACTTCAGCAAAGAGAGTGAGGGCCCATGGAAGAGCACGTGGCCGCAAATATTGGCGACCAACAAGCAGATCCACAATGAGGCGGGCAAGATTCTTTACGACAATCTTGACACGACGACTTTGATCCGCATTTCGGAACCCCGTTTCTCGGAATCTGTCGGTCGTTCCCGGACTAGACCTGTCCGTGGCCTTCACACCCCCGTTAGTCGTCGCATACCGACTGGATTTGCGATGGTCGGCCCGCCAGTCCGCCACGAAAAACCATTTTCCATTTTACGTCTGGGCATCTCCAGCTCTATCAGTGCGCCGCATATCATCGGGATCCATCAAGCCACCAAGCTCTATCCGGTCCATACTGTGCGAGCGAGCCGTGTGCTGATGGCGCTATCCAACTACGATGCTGCTTTCCGGCACTTCTACTCGCTCCCGGCACTACTTCATCAATCGGGCTGCTCCATTCTTATTCTCAAGATATCGCATGAAAAGGAGCAAGAAGAATATGGCCCAGAGGGCCGGACGGTGATAAGTCGCGTGCTGTTGCGAACCTCGACTGGCTCCGTGACCGTCATTGTCCAGGGGCGGGCATGCGAACAATTGTACTCGCTGAGTTCTAAAATCGCATCGGACTCTTTTCTGGCTTGGCTCGACGTTGAGAACGAAGTGTCAAAGATCATCGATCTCGTGGAACAAGCGGAAGTACCATGCTCAGGGTTGAGGACGCTGCGCACATGTATCCGAGCACTACTTCCGAAGTATCCAGTGGGAGACCATGAGCAAGCATGGTTAGGTCGAGATATCGTTGAAGCTGTCTCTAAAGCAAAAGGCTTTCTGGCCACAGGAAGATGGCAGCAGATAAAGGCAAAGGCGGAGGAGGTATTAGCGAGCAGAGCAGGTCCAGCGGAGTAGGCAAACTCCCAGAAGCTGCGATTCTTCGCCTTCGACGAGCGGACCGGTCACGTTGGTGAAGAGCAGGCTTGTTTAGTGGGAATGGCGAAGGAAGAGGCAACCGCTAAGCTTGAAGCATCGAGTCTGACAGAACTTGGCTATCTTGGCTACGGGAACAGAGCGACGGCAATCTTCAAGAGCAATATGCGGTAAAGAATCTCATATGTGTTGGCATCCGCGGCCGTGTGGCTCGGTCGCATAGCATGGCAAAAATTGGTTTCCCAACTGCATGACATGCAAACCCTCACTAGCGTGTCATCAACGTCTTCTGCGCAGTGTCATTCCTGTTCGGTGCTCAAACAAAGCGACCCACTCCGCAAACAACCGAACCTCTAGCACCACGATACTTAGCATCGATAGGGAAGCCGTGAAGACCGCCTCCTCACGATGTGATGTCGGCGGTGAACTGGCTTCGAAAGCATCGGGGCATCTATAACAGCGAGGACAGATGTCGGATGCTTCGCGATATCGTTGCTATGAGACGCCGTGAGCTCTTAGCTTTTAAACGGGTGTTAGGAGTACCATACTCAATGGAGGTTATGCGTCGTGGAGCGCAAGAGATGCAACATATGGCGTTGCGCACGAGCCCGAGCGCAGAATCACAGCGTTGGGAATTTGATGGGATGAAACAGTGTGATAATAACATGCCACCTCCAACTGCTCTTCTATACAACTGTGTCCCTAGCGAATGGGTATCATAATGTACAAGTATCCAACTTACCACACTAATCCCTCAAGACTTCGCCACATAATTCCCATTTATCAACTTTCTCACCGCAGGGACGCCGCTCCACCCCGTCGCCGCACCGCCAACGGCATCCTCGTCCGCGAACGGATCCGCGCTACTATCGCCCGCACCAGCCAGCTGACTCACGCCCAGCGGACTACCCAACCCTCTCGCATTCTCACCCGAGATCTCCCACCGTGCCTCGATGCTACCACCTTTGGCCTCAGAATCCGTAGCGAAACGAGCGAGGAGCTTTTCGGGCGCAGCACCAGCAGTCAAAGTTACCTCTCCAAGTTGCCAGTAAATAACATTCTTGTCGCGAACGAAAGTGCCAGTCGGCCGGGAGAGGCAGGAAGAGCCTTTAGCTCCTTCCAAAGTGAGGGCGATGAGGACGTTGGAAAGGGTCAAGCTCTCGCGGCCTTGCAGTGCGAATGCTGGGTTGAGTGAGTAGCTGACGATGACGGAAGCCTGGGTCGGCTCAATTTTGTAGGCTGGAACGAGGAGCAGAGGAGCGTGGGTGTTTGCATCGTCGTGGCGAAGCTGGTACTTGAACGCGATTTGGGTCTTGGCAATGTTGCCGAGATTGACGGTGTACTCGCCTTCCTTGTCGAGATTCTGACTGATAAAAGCTGGGTTCGGGGCGACCTTCTCCAGACGTGAGAATTGGTCCAGTCGAATCGTCTGTGATGCCGGAGGGGAGGTGGCGTCTGTGGGAGTGTAAGCCAGAGCAATCTCGCCAATGAGAGAGGACGTCGCAATCTGTCCCTGATCGAAGCGAGCGGAGACTGTCTCAATGATGGACGAGGTGAGACCTGGCTCGTGGAGATCAGGATGCCTCATGCCTTGACTGGCCGTGCTGCGACCAGAACGAATGGAATTGCTGTCGCCAGCCTGTTCCGAGTTGAGTGCTCTCGAAGAAGGACGGAACGGTATCTGGGCGTCCGAGGCGGGTGAGAAAGGTGAAAAACTGCTAGCAGTTGGCGATGTAGGGCTTAGGCCACCGGAAGGCGACTGCACAAGTGAAGGTGTAGAAGACTCTGCAACCATCGGCATAGGCTGAGAGACAGGACTGCTGACCGAAGGGTCAAGCCTTTCGGCTGTTGCTGATCGCTCCGCTGCTTGCGATAGCGTGCCGGTGGTGAGATCGGTCGAGCTTGGCGGGCTGGCGAAACCTGTGACCGCAGCACTGTTGCGAGCGTCGCGACGACCGCGTACTGTGCCTGCTCGGCGTGCACTAACTGCTGGGGGTGCTTGCTATACCTCTAATTAGTACCGAAAGTTCACTCAAGCGTGGTCTTACTTACAAGCTTCGTGGCCACGCTTGCCAATGCGGCATCTCCACCCTCTTCTTCAATCGGCGCATTGCGGATGTTGACGTTGAATTGAGGCGAGCCGGCCTCCGCAGCAGCTTCCGCCTGAGCCTGCGAAATTGGATCAAGATTTGAGGGCGGAACTGAGAAGCCTTCGTCATCTCTCTGAGTCTCGGCCACAGGAATCTGAGGCAGTGGCTGGTTCGGGTATGGCTGGGAAGGCGGCGGATATGGCTGCGCTTGTTGTTGCTGAAATAGCTGTGGTGCGTGTCGTGGAGACGGTTGCGGCGGCTGAAGATCGGCAAGATCTCCTTGGTGACTACCGTTGGGAAAGTTTGTGGCAATCGGTGAATGAGAGCTCGTCGCAGTCGAGTTGCCGTTCAGTGTCGGGATAGGGCCAAGTTGTGGAGCTCCAGAAGAACTCCTGGCGGTTCCTTGACGGGTTTCGGGTGTCTCGAATGCCTCACTGCCCAGACGTTGAGGTGAACGAGGGCGTTGCGAATTGTTTTCTTCCTGCGGCGGCTCCAAAGAATACGACTCCTTGCTTCTTCCAAGTCTGCCAAATGGCGAGGACTTCTGCTTTCGCTCAGGTGATTCAGCCGTAGATGGCAAGGGCATGGCCGGCAATTTGCTCTCCCTCCTTCGAGACATGACAGTACCAAGTCTTCGCAGACCCTTCAATCCTCCCTTTTTCGGCTCTTCCGAAACCTGGCTCGTGGCATCGTCCGGTCTATCTCGGCTTGGCGGTGCCGCGAGTGAAGAGCTCGTTCGATTGGGGCCAGAAGAAGAGCCGGGCATGAAGCTGTTCCTGGGATTCGCGTTGGCAGAACTTGGGTTTTGTGCCATGGACATAGCTCGTAGCACGAATGTCTGGATCTCATCCTGTGTCTCCACATTGAGCAGAACATTCAAGCACTGCTCCGGCGCAGTGCTGCTCTTCTGTATTTGATCGGCCTCGAGGGTTTGTAGCTGCGTCAAGAGATCACGGAGATGATTGCAGCGTGTCTCGTCCAAAGACTGCAAATCCTTGAACACATATGGAGCTTGCGAGTTCCATTGAACACGAGCATTGTCCACGTCTGATTGCGCATCGGCAACCTTGTTTGCATCCGCCTTTTCGCCCTTGACCCGTAGCTTCTCCACCTTTTGCTGGCCCTTCTCGACCTCTTTCGCGAGAGAGTTGAGGTTGCCTTGAACGGTCGTCATGGCCTGCATGTCGCGATTGTTGGTGGCATATTCTCGGAGTGGTCGCTCAATATCGGCTTGTATCCTCGTTGCAAGGCCAGTATGGGACTCGGCGAGAGTTTCCAGCGAGCTCGTCATGGTATTCCATGGTACCGTGAAAATACTACGCGCCGCGTTAGTTCGTCCCACCCAGCAGCATTGAAAGTCCACTGCTTCTTACCCCAGGTCTGCATCGTCCACCTTTTGTCTCGCCAATTTACGCAAGCCGGCTGCATATTGCTCTTCAAGTCGAGTCCGCTCCTGCACCTTGTATCAGCCTTGTCGCAGCTGTGAGGACAAACATTCTTTCAACTCACTTGCAGCCAATCCGCAATGGTAGTATTCAACCTCCCGACCTGGCGCACACGATCGTTAAGAATATCAGCCGCCTGAGCAGGCTGTAATTGTTGCTACGCATTGGTTCAGCATCGCATCGCATCCGGCGCATCCGTCGAGCTCTTCCACCCTTGCATCGGAGCATGTTGCACTCACCAGCAAGCCGGGGTAATCTGGCCTGTCCATACTGTTGGCCATGGTTGCCGACTGTTTCAGCGATCATACACGGACACACAAAGAATAATTTGGAGCAGAATGAGAGGATGAGTGAGCGTGAAGGCGGTGTGTGTGGTGGATGGGTGTTTCAATGACTTGTGTCAGAGTAGTTCTATTGGAAGCTGGGTTGCGGCTCTTCCCTCGGCCAGCACAGCGATCGTCAGTGCCGACTTCGATGCCACATTTCTGTTCTTCCATCAACCTTTCGCACCCATCGGGAAACAAGGCACTTTTGGTCAGTGAGAGCGCACGAAAGTCCGACTATTGGCACGGCTTCACACTCGATCTCAGTCTGGTCGGGAGCATTTGGCAGAGCATTCACTCAAACTTTGACGAACAGCAGAGGACAAGTTCGATCAACCATGCCATTTTGATTTTACAATACAGTGACTAATATACAGCGTTGCTCATTACCAGCCATTTCCTCATCAAGAAGTCCTCCAAATCAATCGTACCCTAAACGCCTTCGGATGTGTGCTGGTCATTGCCATGAGCGATCTACTCGATGGTGATGCGCTTCGCCGACGGAGCCTGAGCTTTCGGAATCACAATGGACAAAATGCCATCCTTCAAGCTCGCCTTGACATTGTCCTGGTCGACACGGGTGGGGAATGCGAAAGTTCTCGCAAATTCGCCGACGCTACGCTCTGAGACCCAGTAGCGAGACTCGTTCTTCTTGGACTGCAGCTGTTCGGACTTCTGGACCTGAGTGCTGGATGATCCAGAGTTGGCACCCTCGTCCTCGACCGAAGGCTTGTGGTAGTGACCGTTGTTGGATTCACCTTGGGTCAGCTTGCCCTGCTCGACTTCGCCTTCGATCAGACCAGCTGGGCGAGTGCCTTCTTCGCGGTGGTGTTCAGTGCGACCCTTAATGGTGAGAGTCTGCGCGTCCGAGAACTCGATGTTGATGTTCTTCTGGTCGATGCCTGGGAGTTCGCCGTGGAGCTCGTAGTTCTCCTTGTTCTCCTTGACGTCGAATTTTGGAGTGAAGCTGCGGAAGGACTTGGAAATGCTGGAGCCTCCGTCCTTGCTGGCAACGTGGGTGGCATAGTCGTCCATGAGGCGAAACATGGGAGCGAACTCGCCGAAGAAGGGAGAGCTGTTGCGAGAGCTGAAGAGAGACATGTTGCGAATTGGTTGGTGAGTGTTGCAGACGCGGATGACTTGAGGTAGTCGTTGGCGTGTTGTGGATGTGATTCTTTGCATGAATGTGTTGCTGATTGTTGTTCTGATGGGAAGCAGACTACCTCGCCGGCGGCCCTACCTTTATACCCTTCGACGGACAAGGATTTCGCCATGCTCCCCTCCAAGAATTCGTCAGCATGGTCGACGAGAAACTGCTGGAGAGTGCTGAGAAACTGCTAGATGTTCGTTGCTGATGTCGAATCCTTACCAGAAGATTCGAGTACGAGCCACGGAAGTCTTCAGTACGACTGCTTAGTAATGAGCGCTTCCCGAATAGGAAGGAGTGAGCTATGCCAAACAGAGAAGGCGACCCTACAATCACGTGCGCGACTGGCTCTCGTATCGGGCAGCACTCAGGCATCACTGCACTGACTCGCTCTGTCTCCTGCGGCACGTATGGAGACTTCAAGAACCTTGCTAGCCAAGAGCGATCGCCGCTTCGCCATTCATGGGCGGCCGGTGGACGAGTTACTGGTCGAAGCACACGGCCGTCGCACGAGATGGGATGATTGTGTTGCGTCCACGCATCTGCGATATACCATGGATGCCGTCGAACGGTAAGGAATACACCGGGCGGTCGTCAAGTCATAGGCGGCGGCACGCAGAAGATAGCCGTGAAGGTTCAAGTTCGAAAGGAACAAAAGCGCCGGTTAACGAGGCCGAGCGAACTGAGTCAGTAACTTTATTAGAGACCATTCTGTACATGATCTTCCACCCATCGCTCCCTCGAACGCAGCAAAACAACGCTAGCAGAGTCCCTACAGCCGCGCGGCAAACCACAACCCTGCCGCACCAGCAGATCGACCGGCAGTGGTAGTTGACGGAAGCATGCCCGTTCGACTACTGCAGTCTTCGAGACAATCGGCAGTCGCTCGCATACGCCAATGCAAGGTACTCGCGCATGGGCCAGTAGCTGGTGAAGCTTGTTCAAACTTCACTCGTGTCGTCTGCGTAGCGGCACAGTGACCGTCGTAACGCTCTGGTACATTTTTGCAAACGGATGTCGTCTCCCAACTCCAGGCAATATTTTCTTGAATTGAGCGCAAATCAAAAGTCCACCGGTGCTGGGTATCGTCGACTTGCGGCACGGTACTGCTCGGGGTATTTTTCTGCTGCTCGAGCGTTCAGAGCACTGCAAGCGGTCAGTTTGGGACGGTTTCCGATTATCGAGACGCTTTCCACGTACTGCATTTTCTTCTGCGTGTATTCCAGATCTCGCTGGACTTCCTTCGCTGCTTTCATGCCCTCGGCAAAGTTCGCCCGGGTCTTTGCAAGCCGCGACCTCGCTTGTGCTTGCAGACCGAGCAGCTCACGATTCTTTGCATTGAGCTCGCCGGACCTGGCTGCTTGTCAGCTTTTGAATTGTTGACTTTGGATCACTGGCCTGTCTCACATTTGAGCCTGTCTCGCCACATTCTTGTCCATTGGAATAGGGTTGTATGCTTGCGAGAGCCGGTCGTTCATGTAGTCCAGAAGATCCACGCCGGTCGCACCGCTGGAGGAGTCGTACTCGCTGCCTCCGTAGTTGCTGGATGCGGACGAGTAGAGACCTGCCCCGGTGGACGAAACGCTCTCCGGTCGTTCCGGCGGTGAGGCTGATAGCTGGCTGTATCCAGACGAGTTACGACTGTGGCGAGGCACGTAAAGCTGCTGTGCATTCTTGCCCGGTACGTTGACAGGTAATGAGCTCGTCGGCTGGTATTGCTGATACTGGTAGTAAGGTGTTGCTGTAGACATGACGAATGTATGCTGAGAGGTGGGAAAGGTAGTGCGTGGAGAGATATAACACAGATGATGAATGTGGCAGGCAGATATCGAATGCAGGTGAAGGAAAGGAAGATGGAGGAAGAGCTCTCAACCTACCCTTTTTATACCATGATGGTACCTCCCACGGCAGTCAATGCTGCTGTCATGGTATCAGCGAGCACACCATGTTGCATGCACGATAGCGGGCATCTGAGTAGTTGAGCAAGCTCCATGCATGGGATGTCAGTGGTCTCGATAGCTGTGCTGTCCCATCGGGGGTGAGGGCAAGCTTGGGATAGGTAGATATGGCCGATACTTCGGGCCATGGCGAGATCTAGACATACATCAGTAGGCCGCCATTGGCTTTCTGAGAAAGCTAATTGCTAGCTGCATGTCGATTCTGTGAGCTTTTGTACCATCCACACAGCGTGGCGGGCCGGGGGAGAGGAGGATCGCGCAGCTCGCTCTCACATTGAGCGGGATTGGACACTGCAAGGTTGTGCAGAGCTCTGGTCTGCAATGCGAGCATTTCCCGACAGCCTAGACCATGAGAGGCAAGGAATGCTTCCTCGACCAAGAAGAGAGCATGGCATCCATGTCGATGTAGCCCCGCTCGCGATTCTGCGAGTCGGATGTGTTGGCGGAAGAGGGAAAGGAAAGGGCCATGGTCGAAGTAGAGCCAAGGACGCCACCAAAAGCGAGGGCACGGCACTTTGCACTGTCCACCAGGTGGTGACGGAACACAGCATAGCGGTCTGGCATGTAGACGAGCTGTCAAACGTGTGGCCATGCTGTGGATGTCATCGTTCGCTGCGGTGTGATGCCGTGCTGAGAGAGGAAGGCCGACGTCGAAAGTTTGGGCTCGAAGACGGACGATCCCGCCGCAAGCTGATTGGTGGGCATACACGCGGCCGCTTCGGAACTCGCACTTCCCTCTCGTCACAGGACGAAGCATACTTTCTTTTACCACACTCACCGACAGTCGAGATCGTGCATTATTCGACATGCATCATGCTGGTTCACGTCGTCTGTTTGACGCAGATTTGCTGGACTGTTCCCGATGGCAGATCTGCCCGCAAGGTTGCTCGTGAGACTTATGGAAGGAGCGAGCTTTGCAATTGGGCTTCAATACATTCGCAGGCCTCATGGTGTCGGGCATCGCTGCACGCCGAGAAACGTGGCCTGTTGCTATCCTGGGTGATTGACATGTACCGCAACGTCCACTCGGCTGCGGTGCGATTATCGGATGCAGAGTCGCTCGTCATGGTGCTTTGAAAGTGCATTCCGCCGCTGCTGTGACAGAAAACGCTTGGGCAGGGGATCACTTGCCGATAGACACTTCCTACCAGTCGTTGAAGCTCTCTTTCTGTTCTCACATCTATGGAGTTTGCGGCTGAAGGCAAAGCATTCCTTTTTGAAGAGTATTCAGGAATGCCGCTCTGCTTTTCATCGCGTGCTTCATCGTAATCAAAATCCATGCATTGCTTACCGTCAAGCTTCATCTGCAGTTTAGAAGCATCTCAATGGGAAGAAAATAGCGCCCTTCACAGATCTCCAAGTTCTCGAAGGTCTGCTCCTGGGAAGCGCACGTCGCACAGAACCAAACTTGCGTGCGCACGCATCATCATGAAGATCGCAATGCTTGCAGCAACCTTCGCACCACCTCCACTTTCGAATCGCTCGTCCGAGCAACTCCGTACGATGGAGAATCGGGCTCTGCATTCAAAGCAAAAGTTGAGTTTGTGTTCTTGGCAACATTCGACTTGACGACAGGCAGCAGGTCACACGACAGCATTTGTGGAACAGGAAGAGGAAGATGTGACCGTTTTGGTCGCTTCATGCAAGATTATTCGCCGTCGATCCATGCTCACTCGTCTGGCGGGTGCGAAGGAAAGGAAGACAGAAGTAACATTCTCTCAGTACCACCGTCCCAGCGCTCATGCTGTGCGACCAACAGGCCAGCAAAATGCTCCGGGCTCGTGCTTCAGCAAAGATGGCCTTCAACCACATGGAGACATGAGGTGAAAATTTAAATGGCAGGACGTCGTCCTCAAGCCTGTTACCTCCGTGCTTCCGCTCAAACTGCACCATCTAAGCCAACCGAGAGCGATACCTGTACGGTGAAAGTTGCGCAGAAAATCAAGGAGATGTGCATCAGAACCGTTGTTATCACGATCTTGTCGGCAATGTGTCTCTATGCTGTCGTGTAAAATGCACCGCACGAGGTAGGCCTGATTGGTTTGGTTGGAGTTTTGCACATTGAGCGGAAGGATGGAGATAACGGCTCTCAGATTCGGACAAGTATCAATCTCCGCATCTAAGCCAGATCACGCAGCGTCAGCAACGTTTATCAACACAAAAAGTTACATTCCAAGGTAGGAAAAGTTACATTCCAAGGTAGGAAAAAGAAAGCTCTCACGCTCATCGTGTGCGGCGAAAGGGGTTCTGTTCGAGAAATTAGCCCAAGCTCCGTCCGTGGTGGCGAAGTTTTCACTCACTGAACCCTTGACTGTTGTGAACATATTAGAATGCGAGGATTGAAGTTGTAGCATGAAGTGTGGTTCCTACCCTCCCGTTTGAAATTTTCGAACCCGATTTTGCCCCTTCGCAGGCATCAGATATGAATGGGAAACGGGCGTGCTAACCACTGCACCACCGCCGCGGCGATTCGTTGAGGGCGGAAGGCAGCACTTCACTTATAAAGGTGGGCAGTGAGCGGAGCGGGGCGGTGATGGCGGAAGCCGTCGGACAGGTGCATGGGATAGACGATTTGGTGACACAAGACAGATCTTGTGTCAAAGCCGTACCTTGAATTCTTAGCCCCTTGCCAAGAGGTCATTCACATCGACAGCAGCATCCTCCAAAGACCTTCATCCTTTCCCAGTCCAATGTCCAGGCGCTCACGTCTCCTTCATCCGGTGTCCAAACGCCGACTTTCCAAGTCCACACTCCTGAACCCGAGTGACATCGTCATCAAGCTGCATTCATCTCCATGCCCATCTGCATCTCACTCATCAAAGCCAACACTTTGGGCTCCAAAATCCACGCTTCCAAGAATCTCAAATCTTTCACCAAATCCTCATCCCCGCGCCTCCAACGTTTGGACTCGATGGTCTTCTCCACAGAGCGCAACATGCCAGCTAGCCGCTTACCCACCACGCTGGTGTCTTTGAGCACGTCGAGCACCTTCTGCACCTTGGCTCTGACGTCGCGATAGAGTGTGAAAGGGTGCTCGATCATAGTTGAATTTGCGTGTCGGGAGAGCATGGATCTCTCGACCTGATCCGGAAAGCCGCGTAGTGATAGGGTGACGGCGGGAGTAAGTCTGTCCAGGGGCCAGAGAATACCATTGATTACGATGTCGTCTATGGGGCCGGGAAGGTCAGGTATCGTGCCACTCGAGATGTTGAATGTCACATCCAGTGTCTTGAGGTTGGCTCGAGACGCCGCGATAACAGCAGCTAAGATGTGGTGTACTTGGTTGAATTGCTGTGACGAAAAGGGGCGCCTCAGAAGATGGTTGTTCTCTTCATCGGCTTCGAGATTGATTGCCAAGGAGATCTTGTGAATCTTTGACAACGCCATCGGGAGGGTTTGGCTGAGAGTCCAGGCTGGCACGATGTCGGTGTAGAAGCTGTTGATGGCGTTCAGAATTGTGATATTGCCAATGCTCAAAGCTGTGTGCGTGCAGAAGTCGTGCGTCTTCAAAGCAGTCGCAGTAATCCGTATAGGCATGGTCGAGCGAAGATACAGCTCTTTCTCTGCTTCAGCATTGATAGCCTTGCTAGTCGTAAGTATACGCGGACAGCGACATCCTTTGCCATCGTGCTTGTTGCTGTTGCTGAAGAGCTCGGCGTACACGACCAATCTGAGCTCGATGGGCAGATCCAAGAATCGGAAGATGGCTGGTCGTCCTGGCTCTTCATGTGCGCCGATCGTGCGGCAGCAGTCTCGTGGTTGAGGGCTGTCCCGACGTGCGAAGTCCTTGGTGAAGTCTCCCGTGCCATGAGCGCTGCAGACTGGGTTTGCCACGCAAGAAGCCATAACAGCACTTCGAGGTTTTGCGATATGTGAAGAGTGTCGGGAAGGCGAGGTTGTGCCATTGGAGACGGGAGAGAAATCGTACTCATCGCCGGGAGTGAATGGGACACTCTTCCACTGATAGCTTCTCACACCCAGTGAAGCTCCTGTACTTCGACTGACCAATGGGCATCATCCCGTGCGACCAGATCAAACGTCCCAATGAGGACGCAAACGGATTCGACCTGAAGCCGGTCTGAGTATCGTGGGACCGTTCTTTGAAGTAAAGTGGACTTGAGTTCGACCAGCACAAAAGACAGATATTGTGAGATCGGACCCGTGACGTGCTTGGTGATGTGATATCTCATGCCATGCGTTCCCGCAACGTGAAGGGCTGTTCAAAAAAGTGCTCGTCATTATATCCGCATGCCTTTGCTCCTCAACAAGTTCACCATAGCTCCGGCCTGAAAGCCCATCCATTCCATCGTTCCACTCGCTGCACTGCCAACCGTCCTCAACTCCTCCAACCTCCGATCCAGAAATTCCTCCGTATCTCTGAACTCTGTGCTTTGGTCTGTCGTCTGAAAGATCTCCGTCGCCGCATAGATTCCCGATAAGTTCGCACGCTTTGTATACCATGAGCTGTCGACGCTCACGTCTCCAGCAAGGAACCACATCTCATCACTCAGCAGACCCAGCTCTTTCAGCGACGGCCGTAGATTCTCCGCTAATGACATGAGACCCAGCGCTTCTTGCCATCTGCCGACGACACCTGCCTCCGCATTCGCCCGTAGACGCTCAAGAACAAGACTGCGAACCTTTCGGCCAACGCCAAAGTTTTCCGGGAATTGTATGCGGTCCTTGAGAGTGTAGCGTTGTGTGACGAGATGGTAGAGGACGATTTCGTAGGCGCCTTTTGGGAAGAGGTTTGTGGAGATGTCGAGGTAGCCGGTGTCGCGGGCAGCGAGCGTGAGAGCTTCTTGTGTGAAGCCGTGCGTAGGCACGTAGTTGAGTGCGGTGGATAGGATTTTGGACTCGGTCTCGCGATAAGGCGGTGGTTCGGTGTGTTCGTAGGAGTGATAGAGAGCGCGGGAGGTGGTAGGATGAAGCAGGAGTGGTCGAAGCGTTGCTGGAGCACGGAGTATGGTTCGTAATGAGGCCATTGTGAACAGGTTGCGGCGTAGTATTCTGCTCGTGGCCGGCGTTCTTTCGTGGTTTGAAGCACAATCGAGGCGACTAGCTGACTTCTGTTCAATTGCAAGTCCTCCCGGCGAGATGAAGTCCAGAAACAACGATTGGACAAGCGAACTGCTACGCTAAGATCTTGTCGACTGATAGGGGGAGAAGTCCGATGTACATGACGGGTGGATGATGCTGGCGGAAGAGTGTCTCAAGAAAGTACAGTCTGATGAGGTCGAGGACGTCAAAGTTGAGCGATCTGATTGGCTTCCGCTAGTTCTGCGCTAACTTATGTCTCCAACGTCAGGACAATAAATACCCTCGCCCCTTCCTCGGACACGCCTTTCCACATCCCAATTGTCATGGAACTTTGCCAACTTGATCATCCCTCGCTAAGGAATCGCGAACGACGCTTTCTGCGACGAGTCACTTCCATCGTCACCACTGACATCGCCATGCCTTTGTCACCATGTCTCTCGGCAGCGGCGTCTCAGCGCCAAATGCAGCATGGTAGCTTCGGCATGCATAAGCGCGAAGGGCGGGGCCACACATACACAAGATCTCATTGAGGTGTTGGGTCGTCTCGCATTACGCGATGGTTCGGATTTCAGCACTTCGTCCGCGTAACCTTGATCCAAGGCCGGACCGCAATGCGTCTCTTGAACGTCCACACCTTGGCCTTCCACTCCTTTCACTCCGCCAGCACACCCAGATATGCTATCGCTTCGCACAGATGGGTCGCAGGCACCGAGGCCGCGATCAAGGATGTGGAGAAGCAACGGAACACGGAGTCTCTAGGCTATCAGAAGGTGCTCCGCTTCCTGCGGTACGTGCGAGAACATGTGCCCGGAGTGGAATGGCTTTGGATCGACACTTGCTGCATTGACCAGAAGAGCAGCCAGGAAGTCTCGGAAGCGGTGAACTCGATGCTCAAGTATTACTCGCGGGCGGCCGTATGCTTGGCTTATTTGAGGGACGTGTCGCATTGCTCACTTGAAGCCTTTGAGACGAGTGAGTGGTTCACCCGAGGATGGACTTTGCAGGAGCTACTAGCACCGTCCCTTGTCATTTTTCTGTCAAATGATTGGAACGTTCTTGGCCATAAGGGGCGACTGGATCCCATCGATGGTCGCTCCATGACCATTGGAGCATCATTGGAAGCCACGATTACTAAGATCACCAGTATCCCTCCAGATATCCTGCACGATTATAACAAGAGCAAAACGCTCAGCCTCGAGCAGAAGTTCACCTGGATGGAGGGACGAACAACCACGCGCGAGGAGGACATGTCTTACTGCCTCTTTGGCATTTTCGAAATCGCCATTGGATCCAATTACGGCGAAGGACTGGAGAATGCAAGGAAGCGTCTGCTCAAAGCCGTCACTGAAGCCGCGGCGGAGAAATCTACGTCCCCGCTCCTTCTCGGCACAATCCCTGAAACGTCTACCGCAGATTCTAGTACACGGGACCTCATCCAGAAACGCAGCACTGAAGACAGCATCCATATGCTCCTGAAAAGTCTCCACTTCCCTCAAATTGACAGCCGCAAAGACCAAATCATTACCGCTCATCAGGGAACTTATCAGTGGTCGCTCATCTCGAGCCAGGCGAGCGATGTCCCCTGGGACAATATGGTCAATTGGCTTGGTGAGAGGGATGCTGTCAGTCAGATCTATTGGATCAATGCCAAGCCTGGAAGTGGGAAGTCTAGTCTACTCAAGTTCCTCGACGACAATCTTGCACTGGACCAACACATGGTCCCTTGGGCCGAAGGTTTGACAGTCCTGCGGTTGCGATACTATTTCTGGGGTCCTGGCAATACTCTGCAACATTCGCTGGAGGGACTCATGCGGACCTTGCTTCATCAACTGTACCAACAGCTGGACAACAGGTTCGTGCAGTATGTGCCTCATCACAAGTGGACATCAGCGCAAACATCTCGTGGTACCACTCTGAAGTGGACGGTATCTGAACTCCGGGAGTCCTTGAGGATAATCCTCTCGTACGTTTCGAGGTCTTGTAGAGTCTTGTTCATATTAGACGGCTTGGACGAGATCGACGGTGATGAAGACTCGCGAGACGACCTGGCTCAGTTCGTGCAAGAGCTTGCCCGCTGGCATGGCGTCAAATTGATCGTCTCAAGCCGTCGCTGGACAGTTTTCCAGGATGCATTTGCCACATGTCCACAATTGCGTTTGGAAGACCTGAATTATCAAGACATTCGGTTGTTCGTGGAAGGCCAACTGCAATCGAACGCGCGGTACCAACAGATGGTAGCTCACGAACCTCGAGCTGTACATCTTGTGGCTCAGTTGACCTCCAAAGCGGAAGGCGTCTTCCTGTGGGTCCGGCTGATCATCAAGGAGCTTTTCCGCGGCATTCGAGATGGCGATACCTATGCAATGCTTGAGTACCGCGTGCAAAGTCTACCCAGCGATCTGAGCCAATACTTCGCCCAATTGTTCGATTCCATTGAACCACGTCACCGTCGCGAAGCATGCATATTCTTCCAAATCGCGCTTCAACGCGAAACTGAGTTTGATAGCTTACAACCTCTCCGATTGCTCGACCTCCTCTTTGTCCCATCTGCGACCTCGGACTTCGCTCTTTCTCCATCGTCGGATGATTACATCAAGATCTTCGCTGATCCTTCTGCGCTCGCCTATCGCCTTGATTCTCTGCTCCGCAATCTGCTCAGTCGTTGCAAAGGCCTCCTGGACTGCCACTTTCGCCCAGGTTCGACAGATGCCTATTTCAACTTCGAAAACGGTGTCCACTTCCAGGATGAACAGGCAGAGATGAGCGATATCGAACGTATCAAACTGCTTTGGGGTCTTGCTCCTCCGCCGACTTTGTCTCGCGCCATTTCCACTCTGCCACCCAACCTAGTCTCCCTGTTATTGAAGCACAAACATGTCATGCTCGACTTGCAGGTCGACTTCATGCATCGTTCGCTGAGGGATTTTCTTCTCGAGCCATCTTCCCAGGAATTCCTGGCTTCTCATATCGGAGTGCTATTTGATGGTCGAAACTACCTGCGTAACGTACGGCTGACGCAGATCCGCATGGTTCTTGATAATGGCATGCCGCCTCAGCTAACAGTCGGACTGGCGAGCTACTTCATCTCCTCTCTATCCGTCGCTACTTTCCGGCGAGATCCCCGCAGTGTGCTATTCGCACAAGCCTTTGAGCCGATGATCGAGTATGTTCGCAGTGCAGCCAGAGGCGACCAGCCATGGTACATAAATTCGTCGCTCGACGGTTGGGACTTAGAAGGCAGTACGTTCCTTTCACTCGCGGTCGACTTTGGACTCATCGCGTATGTGGAGCAAGCTCTCACGTCCGAAAAGATTCGGGAGAAAAGAGACAGACCGCTACTCGACTACGTTCTCCGTCCTCGATTTGCCGGCGAGGCTTCGTACCATAGTGTGGGACTACAGGCAGCAGCACCGGAGCTCGTCAGACGCCTCATTCATCTCGGCGCGGATCCTAATGAGGAATTTCAAGGAAGCTCGATCTTTGCTCTTTTCCTGTCGTTCGTGATGAGCAATCTCGACAACAAAGGGAACACTGACGAGGATGTGCGTTCCGAATATTTATCGTCACTCGAAGTTATGCTTGAGGGTGGTGCAGGGCTAAGGCTGTCGCACAGAGAGCTGGCGATGCATAGCCGGCACGGCATCAATGGCGCCTGCCGTAATCCTTCTCTTTTGATATTCTCTGCCCGTTGGAAGAACCTGGAGCACACTCGTGGTGGAGTTGACACCCTGGATCTCTTGAAGCGGATGAGGCCGGTCTTCGGAGACGGTATTGACAGGTCCATAGCATTGGTTGAACAGAGAATAGCTCTGGAACGACAGGAGCCCAGGCGGCGAGCACAAGCCAGATCGTCCGGGAGGCGGAAAACCAACGTGGTCGACTGAACGATGACAGGTTGGATTATAGTTGATAGCTCAGACTGAATTGTAATGGCTATCCAAGATGAAGGTCAATTCGGGATCGACTGTCGTCGATGGAATGCACATCATGAATCCTCGAAGTCGTTCAAGTGCTTGAAAGTCCTCCAAAAGAACACTCCCGCCACTAGGGCAACCATCGCAAGGCCGATATACATCCACAATAGGGTAGGATCCACTGCCAGCGGGCTAATGATTCCACCCATCACGGCGCCAAAGGCCGTGGTGAGGAGAAACATGGACATTATGAACGACTGTTTCAAGTCAGTATCTCTTCATCACATCGCAAAAAGGTCGTGACCCACTTTCATGCTGGCCGGGGCTTGGGTAAATGCATACTCAAGCCCTGTTACGGCCGCAAAGATCTCGCTCAGACCAATGAACAGAAACGCCGGCACCTGTGCTGCCACATGCACCTCGTTCGGACGATATCTGCCCTCCGGCAATTTTCCCGCATCGCACGCCAAAGGTGCGGTGTAGCAAGGACCAGCATTATAGATGGCCCTCTGCACAAAAGCCGCATACGCCATAGCCGCTGCAGCGAAGACAAAGCCGGCGAACATTCTCGTTATGGGCTTGAATGCAATGCCAGCTTTGCGAAGGGCAGGATAAAGAAAGCGGTCGCAAAGCGGTATGAAAACAATGATGGTCAAAGGATCGATGTTGGACATGACATCGTTGGGTATGCCGTGGAGTTGCATTTGTCCGGCCTGAGACACGAGATTGTTGACCATTTGGCCTTGCACAAGCCAGTAGACCGGGAAGAAGAGGAAGACCTTGCAGGCTGACAGAGCGCGGCGGACCTCTTCGACAAAGACACCGTCCCATGGGACATTGAGGCGGGTGCCAGGAGTGGTATGAAGGTACTCGGGTTTGGCGGCGTCCAGACTCCGATTTTTGAGCCCAATCCAGCATACACGGAGGGCTTGCGGGATGACCGAGCCTTTGGGAGGGTGCATGATGTAGTTCTCCTTGCCCATGATCAGAGTGGCGAAACCGGCGAGGAAAGTGAAGAAGCAAAGCAGGTAGGCAGACCAAAAGCCGATGTGGAGCTCCATGTTGGTGGTAAGGATTGAAGAGAGACTGCCGATGTTGATGCACATGTAGAAGACCATGTATATGCGCTGAATCGTGAGGGCAGGGTCGACGATGACTCGTTCTCCGCGAGCTGTTGTGCGAACGAACTGCTTGGTGGTGATGCATTGCTCTGCGATCATTGGAGAGACATTGCTTTTGATGCCTCCAGTCCCGAGTCCGATCACGATCATGGCTGCCACGAGTCCGCCTAGAGCGTACCCGTTCTCAATGGCGATCGGGAGGGAGGTGAGGAAGAGTATGAGTACTCCCACGGCATAGATTATCGAAAAGTAGTAGATCGTCCAGTATTTCCCGAGGAATGAATCCGCAATGACAGCTCCAAGGATGGGCGTAACATAGCACCAAAATTGGAAGAAGTTGGTGAGGGCTGTAGCTCCTTTCTGATCCAGGCCGATAGCCTGTTGGCATGAAATCAGCAACGTTGCACAGTCTCATATAGAGGAAGACTTACTCCAGGCAATCCGCTTGGGTCATGATACGAGTTCGAGATGTAATTCTGGAAGGGTCCGCTTATGCCATAGTATGTGAATCGTTCACACAACTCCACGATGGCCACAAGAAAAGCCGCCCTGTTTGATTCGTCAGTGGCACGCGATCATTGGAGCTTCGTCCATTACTGTACTACGCACCAAGGTAGACGATCGGCTACCTTCCGTAGCGTTCGTAACTCTTCTTCGGTCGGTCCATCTCCTACTGGATTATTCACTGCATTACCGTCGAAGTCCTCGGATTCAGGCACAGTATCTTTGAAGGCATCATTCGCGACGATCTGTACCAGGTCAGCTGCAAGCTCACCATAAATTCGCGTATTAGAAACGTACTCGCCGCGAGGATCCAGTCACCGGTTGCCCAACAAGCTCGTACGTTCCTCGATCGGTCGGGCTTTGCGCGGAGGATGATCCTGCGGCCCAGCGGCGGAAGAGGTCCATTTCCTTCCACAGACCTCGACAGCTGCCATTCACCACGACTAGCTGAAGATCTCGTCCTTGAGATGACACTTGCGAGACAGAATCAAGCCATCCATAGCATCGCTTGATCCATGCTTTGCTATAGCGAAGTCTTTGGGTCCATGCTGTCGACTGTTCCCAGGGCAAGGAGTGACTTGGCAAAGCTGGACAAAGACTTTTGACAATGCCGCGATGAAGAGCTCTCAATAGAAATTCTGTATGTGTTCGACGTGGAGTACAATGTTATCGAGGCAGCGCATATATGTCAGTGGCGAGTCTTGATGGTTTGGCGGTGCAGGTAGATGAAACGTCAAGTTGTGCTCGAGGGAATGCCTCAGGCTCAAAATCAGAAGGAACAAACAACGCAGCATGAGAGGAGATGAGCTGGGACAGACATTGCGTCGTTTGGCGAGACTCATGGATTGCAGCAGGGCGTCTTCTATTCAAACCGCTCGTGGCTCGTAATGACTGAGAGTAGAGCAAGGGCCGACTTGCTGCTCTGTAGTGCCATGCGCCGGTCGTCCCCTCCGGTACGGCCATAGCTTGCAGGCTCGGCGACATGTGAGCGCCATGCGGCATCGCCAAAGCACCCTTGCTGTCACTGCCTCTCCGTCTACTCAGTATTCTGGTCTTTGGTCATGCCGTCTGCAATGTCTCCGACCGAGTTGAGTTGTACCGCACCACCTTCCGTTCCGCTTTTCTTTCCTCCGCCGCCCTTGCTGCCGCAACCATCTGTTCGACCGCCAGTTCTACGTGTTCTTGACGTATATCATATGCCACACTGTACCCGGGATATCACGCTTTTCCAATAAACCTCATATAGCCCACCTGTAACTGGCATATCGTCCAGCCGTTTCTGATTTCCTGATGATCTTGACCACCTGGCTTCTCCTCAAGCCCAAATATCTCGCCATCGGATCGTCCACGCGAATCCTCGGTAGCTGCGTCTCTTTCAGTCTGTACCGCTCCAGCAGTCCACGCTTTTCTTCCTGGCTCAATAGAATGTGCTTGGGCACGAGGTCGTGCTTGCTGATGTTGACGAGAAGGTCCTCCTCGCGAAAGATTTCCATGACGGTCGGCAGGACGGAAGGAATGATTTTGAGCGCGGCGCTTGTTGGTGCGACCTGGGTGACGAAAATGCCCGTGTAGTAGTTCTTTTCGCTCAGCAACTGCGCGAAGTTCTTGATGTGTTTGATTCCGATATTGCTCTCATTGGAAAACTCGACGTGAATGTTTCCGATCTCTGCCTCTTTCTCGGGTTGGTTGGGTCGTGTGAAAGGCGTGTATTTTTTGATCATGGCTGCGGAAGGTCGCGCTGTAAAGGCCATTTTCGTTCGCTGCGGGACTCCGCTCTCGTCGGCATATAGGCTACGGAATTCCTCCAGACTAATGTTGCACTCCGCCTCGGTCAATTCGTAGCCCTGGGATGGTCAGCATATGATTGTTGCGAAGTTCTGATCAGCAGGCGCATACTCTGTCAGCGCACATCTGCTTCGTGGTCCGCAACACACGCCATAGCCTGGACCTGCAACATGTCAGTGGTATTCAGCAGAATGTCAGCAGGTAAGCATACAGTTCGCGGGAGGCCTCGTCCGACATGTTTGCGCGTGGATCTGGAAACGTGTAGTTGAGGATGGTGATGGAGCGATCTTTGAGATGCGATTTCCTCAAGAGTGGAGCCCTACCGGGTTATAAGGTTTGCACTACGCATCGGAAGCGGCAGCGGGAGCGGGGCCATAGCTTCCTGGTTCTGGTGATGCTGGACTACGCCTGGCCAACTCCACGAAGCATTTAACTTTGGGTGACTTCTTGACTGAGAACTGCACCTTCTTATTCTTAATCTTCGACCGATCAGCAAAGATTTTTACCGATGACCACCGAAAACGAGCGAGCGAGAGACTGGAACACATCGAACCGGGGCAACACGCGGTAGCCCGGGCGGGAATGAGGAGCAGCTCACGAGCAAGGAGTCGAGATGGATAGTAGCGTGCAGCGTTTGCTGCAGGACAAGTTCTATGAGAAGCGTAAAGCAGGAGCACTGGAGTAAGACACATCCTTCTGTTCGCTACAACCTCTATCCTTCCGCTGCATCTATGCATGGGCATCATGGCCACACACAAGCGCCGGACAGATCATATGGGCAGAAGGCCGTCAAATCCAGACTTCTGCCCATATCAAGACGATTACAATGTCGACATGAAAGGAAGTGAAGAAAAGGCACTGATTCAGCTTGCTCGCAGACTCGAATCAGCCATTCGTAACGCCTCTGCTGAGAACAACCAGGAGCGAATATCGAAGATTGTGTGGCAGCTTTGCCACGACTATGCATATGCGGTCCATGCACCACATGCTCGTAACGGAGGCCTCATCGGATTGGCGGCCGCTGCAATAGCTTTGGGAGCAGTAAGCAACATGAAGATCTTCCCATACCTGCTGCTGTGGTCACGCTGACCTTCGTCAGGATGTGGCTCGACACTTGAAAGAGATCATTCCACCCGTTCTGGCATGTTTCTCAGATCAAGATGCGCGAGTGCGGTATTACGCCTGCGAAAGCATGTACAACATCGCCAAAGTGGCCAAAGGAGAGATTCTGGTTTACTTCAATGATGTGTTCGATGCGCTGTCGAAACTGGCCGCCGATACAGAGCTCTCGGTGAAGAATGGCGCAGAGCTGCTGGATCGACTGGTCAAAGACATCGTCTCCGAGTCAGCTGCGACCTACGCCTCGATCGTCTTGCCAGAAGCTCAAGAACAATCGCCAGACAACAGTGTCGAGCTCCCGCACGCCTTCAGCCTACCTCGTTTTATCCCACTGCTGCAGGAAAGAATCAACGTGCAGAATCCATTCGCCCGAACGTTCCTTGTGTCATGGATCACACTCCTGGATCAGATTCCTGACCTTGAATTGGTTGCCTATTTGCCTAGTTTTCTTGGTGGCTTGTTGCGATTCCTCAGCGATTCGAACGAGGACGTTCATACGAGTACCAAGGTCGCGTTGGACAGATTCTTGATTGACATCAAGAAAATTGCGGCAGTCAAGAAGAGCATCGCAGAGAACAAGAAAGAGAGGATTGAGACGGGACGGAAGTTGAGCGACGAATTGAGCCAGACAGCTGACAGTGGTGCTGATACCGTCGAGTTGGACGCGGAGCAAAGTCGTGAAAGTCGCGAGAATGGCGAGGTACGACCGCTGGAAGGCGAGAACGCTGCAGATGACGATCATGCAGACGGAGCCTCATCATTCACTGCCGCGGACGAATTTGAGCAAGAACACAGAGGAGTGCTCGAGGATGAGTGGGTTCCAGGCCAGGATGCAAACATTGACTATCAGCGAATTCTGGAAATTCTCGTCACGTTCCTCGCCGAGTCTCGCCAAGAAGAAATCCAAGTAACCACTCTCAAGTGGATCGAGACATTCATGGAAATCTGCCCAGAAGATATCCTTTGCTTCACTCCAAAATTACTGCAGCAGCTCCTGCCAGCATTGTCGCACGAAAGGGAGCATGTGAGCCAAGCTGCACACAGGGTAAATCAACTGCTCATAAGCTACATAATGGCTTTGCCTGATGATCCTGCCAAATCGAACGGTGGCACGACTGACGTCTCATATCTGGCGCCTCCGTCAGGTTTGGCCAATGTAGCGTCGAGTATACCGACTCTGCGAAATCCAAGAGAACAAAGCGTGGGCGACAAACGTGATTCTCTAGGTGCTGGGAAGACCGCCCGGAGACCGCAGAGCCCAGATACTGAGGAGAGATCACGCACACCACAGGTTGCTACCCCTGAGCCCCCGGTCGATGAGAGCGAGGCAGCCGAGAAGGCTCACACGGATCTGGACTACGAAGCGGCTGTAAGCGCACTCACACTTCAATTCCTGCACGAGCACGAGGCGACGAGAGTAGCAGCGTTGGCGTGGCTCATCATGTTGCATCGCAAGTCACCACGCAAGATCCTTGCGATCCAAGATGCCACTTTCCCAGCTCTTCTGAAGACACTTAGCGATCCGGCGGAGGCCGTCGTCACGCGCGACTTGCTCTTGCTTTCGCAGATCAGCAAGAGTAGCGACGACAGCTACTTCAGCTCATTCATGGTCAACCTGCTCAAGCTGTTCTGCACGGATCGGCGACTTCTCGAGCAGCGAGGGAACTTGATCATCCGGCAGCTTTGTTTGTCCTTGTCAGCAGAACGCATCTACCGAACCATGGCAGATTGTTTGGAACGAGACGAAGATGATATCGAATTCGCGTCCATCATGGTACAGAACCTCAACAACAACTTAATTACAGCCCCAGAGTTGGCAGACTTGCGGAAGAGACTTCGAAACCTCGACACCAAAGACGGGCAGACCTTTTTCACAGTGCTGTTCAAGGCTTGGTGTGTCAACGCCGTCGCCACCTTCTCCCTCTGCCTTCTGGCACAAGCATACGAACAGGCATACAATCTGCTCCAAATATTCTGCGACATCGAGATGACTGTCAATATGCTCATCCAAATCGATAAACTGGTTCAACTTCTGGAGTCGCCCGTTTTTACGTACCTTCGGATGCAGCTCCTCGAACCGGAACGGCATCCCAATCTCTACAAATGCATGTACGGACTGCTCATGCTGCTCCCACAATCGAGTGCCTTTGCAGCTCTCAAGAATCGACTCAACAGCGTGTCTGCGATAGGCTACCTCCATATCGGTAATCGCGGCCAGCAATCCAACACACCAAGCTCGGTCAGCACGTTCGAGCGCCAAAATCGTCTCAAGAATAGAGATGAGGGTGGAATCAAATGGACAGAACTCCTGGAGAAGTTTCGTCAGACTCAAGAGAAATTGCGTCGGACTCAACAGCGTCAACTTATGAAGTCGCATGGTTTGGAGGAACAAAGTTCGCCGCAAAGTACCACCAAGTCTGCCGGGCACGCGGTTCAGGACAGACCGCGTCCTGGCTCGGCACAAGAGATTCTGGCCAGAGGTGGTTCTGCGCAAGGACATGCGAAGGGAAAGGGTAGCTTGAGTAATCTTGGACGGTTCACGAGTGGGGTGAGGACTGCGAAGACGAAGAAGTAAAGCATGGCGGCTGTGCAATGTGTACGAGTGGACTCTTGGACCAGCATGGATCGGGATCTTGCATTCTTAAAGTGTTCTACTAGACAGTAATATAGGCAGCTGCATCACGAAATCATGAGCTTTTGTTAGATCGATGCGCAATTACTTATTCGGTTCAAGAGCAAGGAACGAAAGTTCGCTCCTGCCTCAGGCCACATTCCAGCATGTGAATGCCGATCGCTCTCGCCCATTCGCGACGCGCGCTTCTCTCTACTCGACATTGCGACAACCCTCATCACACTGGACAAAATGCTCTCACGATTTCAAGCGAGCTATCAGCGGGTAGAAGTCAGCTTGCAGAAGCTCACTGACTCCATTGCGGCATATAATCCGTCCATTACCGCAGCTGATGAGCTCGTCGCCGCGGACGAGGCCGTCAATGCCAACATCGATCAACGTACGTAGGACACATACAACAGCATGATGAGAGATTGCGTACTCACTCTCTCATTCGAAAAGTTGTCAAACATCAAAAGAACCACCAGCGCATCCTGTCTCTCCGCCAAACATCCGAAGCTCTCGACGAGTCCCTCAAATCTACCCTTCGTCTCCTCGCTGAAACTCGGAAAGAGATACAAGCCATTCCCTCCGCATCGTCATCGTCTCGCCGCGAAGTCACCGTCGACGAGCTCCTCGATTATGCGAAGTTCATCGCACGCACAACTGTCCCTCCAACGTTCCGCCGACCAATTCCGGACGACCTCCTGCCCAAGAAGCAAGCAGCACCGGCCGTTCAGCCAAGCAATGGCATGGTCACACCTCCGCCAGCGAGCGCTGGGCCTCTGATTGATTCTCTCGCAACCGTAGCTGATGACAGCAATCCAAACTACAATCAAACCACATCACCCGCTGAAGAGAACCTCGCCGTGAAAGCCATGGAGGACAGAGAGAAAGCGTTCATCATACCACAAAACCTACCTTTCGAACCTTGGCCGAATCATACCATTATCATGCGGGGTTCTCTCGCGGATATTCAGAGGCTGGCGGAGAGTGGGGTGGATCCTGCGAGTATTCTGAGTCGCGAAGAGAAGGCAGAGGCGGAACGATTGAGGAAGGAAAGGGAGGAAGAAGAGGCAAGAGAGGCCGAGGTCAGAGAGCGGAAGAGACGAGAGGATTGGAGTGATCAGGCTGCTAGGAGACCGACGGTTGCGGACAATAAGCCGTTCAACCCGGATGATCTATGAGCGGTTTAGACGACGTTCTGGTGAAGTGGACCACACCATGTGGCAGGATCGTTGGTTTTAGGAGATCGGCGTTCAACTCAAGCCGAAGCTGTCTGGACTTTCGTACACCCGCACATTCCCCAACACGGGCTCTCATCGAACTATCTGGCATTGATCAGTTGGAGCTCAAGGCACGCACTGTTCCGAAGTTCACGACCGCGTCAACGAGACCATGGGGTTCCTCACACCCTCGCAACGGCCCGGCCAGACGGTGTGTAAGAGTGAGCTTCGGGACAACATGCGTAAGGTCTCGCGTAATCTCACAAGATTCGAACCGGGAGGACGAGCTCGACACCACCATATGCGCTCGAAACTTGTTGAGTGCAGCAGTTGGTGTCCCGTCAAGGGATCTCTTCGAGGCACTGCGCGCGGGACTTCGTCGCTGAACAAAGCATCGGACGCGGCCTCAATTCATGGACGGCATGACATTGGGGAAACGCAACCAAGGCTACTCAAGGCCGCATTTGCGAGACGGTACAAAAGACTTACGTTAACTGTAGTCGCTGGTCGGAGATCCAAGGCCAGGCACAACATGCCTCAATTGATGATCGCAGGCCGATAAGGACCTCGGGCTCATGAGAAGGGCAACCATATGTAGATGTAGAGAAGAATGGATGTCGTCGCCATGGCGTGATGAGGTGGAACGACAGTCAGAAGTGCTTGCCCCGGGCTTGATCCCACTTGCCCGCCTCAACAATCCCGTTCAACTTCTCCTCACAACATTTCAAAACATGCATATGCTGCCATGATCCCAGCCATCACGAGTATCTAATCTTCGGAAGCCGCGAAACAGCGGTCTTGACATCCCCACAATCGGCAGCGCTTCCATCAGGCTGGGATCAGTGGCGACCTGTCAAGCAGCCCGCCTGCTTGAAATTCCAAACACGCCAGCGCCTCCAGCCAAAGGCCCGAGACCATCGGCGCCTGTAACCGCACGTCCAACGTCTCGCTCTCCGTGTGTCGCATCGTATCATCTCGATCAAGAGTCGAAGACATGTTGCGATGCCACGAGCGGTGGACGAGAGGCCATGCGCCCGACCTCTGCTCGCGTTCAAGAGGTTTGTCGCCGACGCGATCGCGATAGAGTGGATTGTGGTAAGTATCTTGCGTACTCGCTCTTCTCATGGACTATTTCGTTCCTTACTTCAAGCCTTTGCTCTGGACGGATCGCGCTGGACATTGTCGCTCCCGCCATGTTGATCTGTGATGGTTGAAGCGCGTTGAGTTTTTGGATAGGCAGTCAGTGGTCAGCGATCGTCCTGCCTAAAGAAGTCGCTGAACTTATGATGAGCCTTCTTGTCTGCTGTCGAGAAGGACAGGGCGGACGCAAAGAGACTCACTTACGTTATCAACCACGCACACAGTCATTTTGATAGTTGCTTCATACCCTCATTTAGACTTTAATTCTATGCATTCATGTCTCATACACTGTTTGATTCTTGGCTGCATCCCTTACACTTTATCGATGCGCTCGCCGTAGTGATTACTCGGTGCAACCGTATTGCAACAAGACCGCATCTTGTCGTAATTCATACAGGCCTTCTTCCTCCATCACTCGGTCCATGCACCTGCTCGCAAACACCCAAGCTCCTGCCCTCTCGATGCTCCTGCCCTCTCGATGCTCCTCCGCTCTCGATGCTCCTCCGCCCTCGATGCTCCTCCGCCCTCGATACTCCTCCGCTCTCGATGCTCCTCCGCTCTCGCCCGGCATGATCGCATTCCATTACGTTTCTGCGCATGCTCCTGCTCTCAGTAGCTCGGAAAGACCGTTGCCTTTGGTTGTTGGCTCGTAGATGTCGGTAAAGAGCAAGCTGTACAGAAAGACGACTCCTGGTAGTTGGAAGTGCGCGCGGCCTCATGCTGCGATAACAATGCTGGCGTGAATTGGGGAATGGCTCATAGTAGCTCGGCGCTGCTGTGGCTGAAGTGCTCTGGTGGTGCTGCTCGTGTCTTGGCTCTGATGTTTAGTGGGTTGGTGTGCTGAAGTGATGGTATGCTCTGTGGTACGGGCTCTGGTGCGCTTCTTGTGTCTCAAATGCGTGCCGTTGAGTTTGTTGTGGTGGCGAGTTTGAAGACCACGCAATGGCTTGCGGGTAAGCAGGATGCTCGATGCGTTATCTGCCTTTTGCGCAAGCGAGTTGCGCACCCGCGGATGTGGCTTGCAGGTCAGCTCGTGTCTGATTGTTGTTGTTGGTTTGAGCAGAGCTTGTTGGTGCGGCGAGCTTGTTGGGTCGGAGAGCTTGTTGAATTGAGCAGAGCTTGTTGAGTCGGAGCGCTTGTTGATGAGCAGAGCTTGTTGTTGATGAGCAGAGCTTGTTGCTGAGTCGAAGAGCTTGTTGATGAGTCGAAGAGCTTGTTGATGAGTCGAAGAGCTTGTTGCTGAGTCGAAGAGCTTGTTGCTGAGTCGAAGAGCTTGTTGATGAGCAGAGCTCGTTGGACTGGGCAGAGCTTGTCGATGAGGAGAGCTTGTTGATGAGGAGAGCTTGTCGATGAGCAGCACACTGTTGGAGAGCGTTCCGAGGTTTCCGACCGAGCTATGAGCGTTGTTGCGAACTTTGTCGCGCGGCTGCCCCATCCATCGCAGTCCGCCGTAATCACCATCCATTGATGGGTGTGATTCCCGAAAATGTCGAACCTCTCGAAAGAGATCCCGCGGAGGCCCCGACTCGCTCACCGCGCGTGACCACCATCCTCTGAATGTGTGTGATCTCCGAACATTTCCGCATCAGCGATCTGTCACGTTAGTAGAAGGATGAACGAAAGAGGAAGAGGAGGTCAGGAGGAGGAAAGGGTCCTACTTCATGTTGGCTTTGCCTTTGCCTTTGCCCTTGCCCTGGAATCCACTCGCAGGCCGCTCCGGTATACTCATACCCATGTTCAATGTCGGATTGGGGTCGCTGGTCTTGGCCTTCTTGTTCTTGCTCTTGTTCTGGCCGCTGGACGCACTCGACGCCAAAGGATCCTTGACGGTGGCCTTGGGTGGCTGAACTTCCACCGCCTGCTTGAAGTGAGGCGCCTCGATAATGAAATCCTTCGTCTTGGCTGCTCGAGCGGCCTCTACAGCTCGGATCTCAGACTCCAGCATGACGTCCCCCTTGTCGAGGCAGTCGCTAATGAAGTCCCTGAAGACCCCAACTTCCCTGGTCCAAAGATGGCCGGTGCGGTTGGCCACCTTCTTACCATTGACGATGAGCTGTCGCCAGCCATCGAAGTTGCCAAAGATGATCTCGAAGTCCTTCGCCCGAGAGATTTCAACAGTCAACTGCTTTGATCCTCCAACGAAGCCAAGGTGGTTAGCATCCTTCTCGTGCTGCACCAGGGAAAGCAGCACGATCTTCTGCTCGCGTCCCTGCGCCTGGTAAGTAGGGGAGAGCTGAACATTGGACAACAGCTTGCCCTCCTCTCCGCTGAACTTCCGAAAGTAGGCCTGGATAGCCCTCAGCTGTGCATTGTAGGGCGTGACAACTAGGACGTTCTCGGGCTCGATGCCATTCCCGATAACAAAGAAATGTACCATCCGAGCAACGGCCTGTGCCTCGAATTCGTTGAACACGGAGGTGCTGCCCTCTGCTTTCGCGCTAGGCGATCGCGAGTCGATGCACATCCGCGCACGACCGTTGTAGATTCCGGCATCCTGAAATGGCTTCAAGGCTGCCTTGATCTTCTTCTGCAGGTCCGTCTCAGCCATGACAGATTCGTCATCGAATAGCTTGCCGCGGTAGATTCGACGACGCACGAACTCTGACACGTCGGGAGTCATTCTATACTGCCGGTCGAGCATGACTGTGTCATATTCTGTAGCGTTAGATTTCTGTTGGTCAGTGACTTTCAGCAAATCTTCGAACAACGACACCTCAAGGACACGTTGCCCCTCGTTGACTCCCATCGATGAGATGATCGGACCCAGCTGCTCAGGGTCTCCGGCAGGGACGACCGCACGAAGGTGCTCCTTGTACGCGGTAAGCGGGATTGCGAGGTCGGGCGCAGAAGCAAGACCGGCCTCGTCGAGAAGAGCCATCTCCGGCTTGAATGACTCGGTCAAAACCGGATGCGCGGAAGAGTTGTTGGTCACGAACACGATGGACACACTCTCTTCAATGTACCATGCGTTGGTCGATTCTTCCATGTCCGCCCAGGCGTAGCGCTCCTCGCGAGAAATTGCCTTTCCGCCGGACGTGTGGGACATCCGAACACGCTCGAGGACTTCCATGTATCGCTTCGCAAGAGCAATCTTGTCATCGCTGTCTTCGGCGATCACTCCGTCCGCCTTCTTCTGGATGAATGTTAGCTTCTTCGTCGCAAACCCAATGTCCTCGACGTCGGTGCCGCGCGATTTCGCCTCCGACATCAGTTGCTCGTGGATAGCCAGCTCTCGAATGAAACGAGTCTCGGCGCTGGCTTCGTCATCCGCGGTCATCGCAGCTTCCAAATCTCCGATATGGCGACGAGGCACGTTGCTCCGCCCGGGCTCAGGACCTTGCTGTGCTGCATCTGGCTGCACCTTGACCTTGGAGAGGCCACCGGCGAACACCGCCCACGAGAGAGGATCAACCTTGTCCTTGGTCAATTCTTGGAACTCTCGCGCGCACAGCGCCACCGAGCCATTGGTGGGACCACATACGACGACCCTAATCTTGGCGGCGCTCAGCGCACAAAGCAGCGCAATCAAAGTCCTCGTCTTTCCAGTACCCGGAGGACCCCAGAGCAAAAGCACGCCCTTTCCAGGTTTGACCGAGTCAACGCAAGCCTTCATTTGTGCAGGATTGAGACGGTGGCGCTGCAACTCATCATTGAAAGCATGCCACGCCGGACCGGTAAGCTGTCGCGCCATGTAGTCGACCTTCTCTCCGTGCTCAGGAAGCGGAGCGCCGAGGACCAGACTCGGGAGCCACGGTCCCTCAGTCTGGTGCTGACCAGCCTGCAGAATCTCAAGTGCACGTCGCTGGCGGGTTGAACCTTGGATGTCGCCTTGGAACGCGACATTGATATTGTACACAACGGTTCGGTCTTCGATCTTCACTTTATCAGCATTCTTGCCCTCGGGGAGGACCTGGACGCAGTAGTCAGCATCGGTTTCGAATGCATCTTCAACGACGCCGCCGGACATCTGCACGTCGTATCCGTCGACATGGACACCAATCTTGACTCTCGTCCCGACTCCTGGTTTTATGGACGGCTTGGCGTTGGTCTTGCCAGCCATTCTCACGCACGCGACGTAATGTCCAGCTAAGCCCGGGATGAACTTGGCCGTAATCAAGACTCCATCTTTGGCCGTCAACTCCTTCAGCTGCCGCATGCCGTGTTGTTGCTCGCGCATGGTGGCAAGGCGCTGGACGAAGGTGGAAGTGGCGTCGTCCGGAAAGCCACGGGCCTTGTTCCTCCCGAAGATTTCGACTTGTGCGGGCTCGGATTCAATGGCGACGCCCTGCTCGTTGAAGTGGACTTTCCACTTCTTGATCATCCAGCGCGGGATACATGCGCGGCTCCAAGGAAAGTCTTGTCCCGAGAGGGGCCAGTATGTAGTCTTACCGTCCCGGTGATCGGCAGTTGCGACAACGTACCACCAGAAGTTCCCAAGGATAGCACAGGCGTACATACAAGAGCGAAAGACGCGAGCGAACATCTCCGATGCCTCATCCTTACGGTGGATCTTGAAGATGGTGAAGCTGCTTGCTCGATCCAGCAGAACGATTAGCCCCTCTGACTCACTCAACATCGAGGCATCGGCATCAAACCGCTGGCCCAGCTGCGTGAGTTCCGTCCTGGAAATACCTTGCCAGATTGGACGGCCTGTCGCTCCCTGGGCAGGCTCATCTCCCGCTGGGATGAGGTCAATGTCCGTGCGAACGACCATGTCGTGCTTCGCGTGCTGCGCAAGGTCATCATTGAGAGGAAGCTCAACAAGGTCTTCCCTGTCCTTGCCCATGCTCATCCGGAAGCCGACATCAGTGAAGCTTCGTCGCAGGCTGTTTGCATAGATCTCGCATCGAACCTTGCGTGGAGCCTCCTTAGAACCGGCGAGAAACTCCTCACCACCGGCGACGGTCCGAGCCTCGATCGAGATCACAGTGCAGCCGTACTGTGTGTCCGGAAGATACATAACCTTGACGAACTTGCTCAGCTTGGTGGCGAGTTTCCTCTTCTCCTCTTCTTGCTTGCTCAACTCAGCGGCTGCCTTCTTGAGCTTATCGTCTTCAGCTTCCTTGGCCTTGTTAGCGGCAATGTTCTTGTTCTTGTCCGCTGTCTGCGCGACTTTGGCAGAACCGTCCTCATTTGGAGCGCCGTGAGTAATTGGAGCCGTCTTCGATTTAAGGGCAGCATCGACTGCGGGCTGGTCGTATCTCGCCTGGGGAAATGCGCCGAAGCAATGCGTCGCAAATTCATCGGGAGCGCTATGGATCTGAATGACCGCATGGTCCGAATTGGTCGGATCGTAGGAGACGACATCGTTCTCGTCCGGACCGATCTGCACCTGGAATTTGGGTCGATCCTGCCCGCGGAAGGCTTGTGCGCCGCCGTAAACTTCATCCAAGGGGAAGTCGCAGAACTTGTCGCAGGCAAGGAAACGGGGATACTTCTCTTCATCCGGGTAACGGATGTTGTGTGGCAACTCAGAGAGCACCTCGACACTCGCAACTTCCGTGTGCTTCCGCTTGATACTCGCAGGGGCATTCTTCGGGTCCACGATGCTGTGCTGATCGACGACGGCGTCGAAGACATCAAATCGATTCTGCGTCATCAACGGCTTGTACGCTGCGCGACCCAATTCAAAGTTCTCGCGGTGGCCCTTGCGGTTGGAGACGAAGTCCCACACTTCACCTGCATGGGGATCATGAGCGGCACCAAAGATCACATCGTCCGACTGTGCGTTATCCCACCGGCTCTTCTTCGCGGGAGGCTTCTGTGATCCTGATGCGCCGGCTTCGCTGTTAGACATGTCCAAGTCGCCGTCCTGATCGACTGGAGGATCGGTCGGGTTCGCTGGTCCCGATGAACCGTTGTCGCGCGAAGGAGACATGATGAAGTCGCCCTCATCATCCTGTTCAGGCGCAGAAGTCTCACTCTGCTGAGTCTGCTTAACAGCTACCTTGGGCGGAACATAGCCTTCATCGTCCGAGTATTCGATACGGTCCTCGTCGAACATGGCCGGCAAGCCTTCCATGGCATTAGGACTCTCTGCGCCGCCTTGCTGCTCGACGACAGGCTCTGCGCCGATATCCTCTTGGGCGATGGGCGATTTGTGCGCGGGAGCAGCAGGACCTTTGGGCGCTGCGGAAGAGGTCGCCTTGTCGCTGAGATCCGGCGGGTTTTCGAACAGAGCAGCCAGCGCCCCACCTTTCTTCTTCTTGGCCTTTGACTTCTTCAAAGCTTCGTCGAACTTGGCCTTAGTCTCAGCTTTGGCCTTGTCCGTCCCTCCTGCGGCATTGCCATTGCCACTGCCAGTGCCATTGTCGTCGCCAGATCGAAGGCTGCGATCTGTGTTGGTGCTGTTGCCAGCGGGGGTGTTCTCGTGAGAGGACATTTTTTTTTGAAAAAGAGAAGGTTCCACAATGGACCCAACCCGGGTTGTACCGAAGTACGAAGTGTACCGGAGTACGAACCTTGACCGTAGGAAGGATTCGGTACAGTAGCGAATGCTACATGCACCACACCTTCCGTTTGGAAAAGGGGTTTTGGCCGAAGCCGGGTGACCCAGCAAAGGGTCGAGACGGCAAAAATTGCCTCAACAAACGCGAGCGGTTGCAGAACAGGCAAGCCTGTCTGCGAGATCTTTTTGAGGTTGTGTGATAGCAAAGCGATTGCTATCGGTACGCGCGCGAATGTTGTTGAAGAAAAGAAGAAGAGGAAGCGCAGCAGAATTCGAACTTCGTGTTTGTGCGCACACCGCCGCTAAAAAAACACGCTAGTCCCGCTTCGCTGCATCGGGCGGCGGCGTCGACCCGGGAGCGGGAGGGATCAACAATGACGACGAACTTCACTTTTGTTGATGCAAGTTGCGCAGACATACATCTTGTCTGAAAGTCATAAAAACACAGTGGATATTTCTTTTGGCTTCCATTGCTTTGGGTTCACACTAAAATTTCTCACACCTTCCGAATCGGGTAATAAAAAAGCTCATATGGGAATTGTACAGGAAGTTCTCAAGAGACCACCGCGCTTCCTTACACTTCCATTTCGTAGTGTCCTCACACTACCACAGCAGACGATCACCATTCTTCCCGACGCATGCTGTGTCATGTCCCTATACGTGGCGATGGGAGCTTCTGAACGCATGCTTGGGCCGTTGACGTACAAGTCGTAGTGGCCTCGGATGCTAGCGAAGTAGGAAGCGGTCTCTGATTTGGACCCGAAGCCCAAGCGGTACTCTAGATCCGCCGTCGAGACTACGAGATGACGGTTGCGTAAGCTGAGGAAGAATGACTTTGAATAACATCTGGTTGGACACAAAGCAAACTTGTGAGATCTTCAGAATCTTGCAAGGTCGACTCATGCGGATGGACTGGACAAAGTCAAAGTCTCCGGCCGTTGCCGGGCCCCAGTCTGCTCAAACGAGGACCCCACGGGTGACAAGCTTAACAAAGAAGACTGCCGCAACCCTGCCAACTTAATCAATGTAATAACATGGTGGACGTTGCGTAAGTGGATTGTCTGCAGCTTCCAACTATCTAAGTCCACGCTGAACGAAGTCTACAGTGTTCGAGCTCTTTTGACAAAGACGTGCTACGAATTCGTGGGGGATATAGACAAAGCCACTTGGAACTGACGTTACAGGATCTCTCTTTGTACAAGGAGGCCTCACCGAGAACGTCGCTACGAGGAAGCTTACGCGGAGGAAGTAGAAGGTCGCTTCCGGCGATATCGAAAATCTCATGCTGGATGCACATCTGGGTGCTAGCGGGCCATTGGAAGCAGAGGTGATGGAGGAGACATTGGCAAGGGACGCGGTCCCTGTTCAGAACGGGACTCCGTAATGAAAAGATGATGAGAGGCAGGCATTAGAAGCGGAGTTTTCTGAAGATGGACAATGATGAGTTGATTGATTGATCAAGGAATAAGGTGATAGGATGAGGTGAGGTTGATGTAAAATTCGCACCTTCGCCGGCAGTCGCCGAGACCCCGTAGCGTCGACTTCACCTCTGTACTATACAGCGAATGACCAGCCTATTACTCCATCCTTTGTCCTAGTCTCCGATGCTCTTGAATACTTTCCGTTCTGCACACACCAAGGAGTAGTGCGGTCTCGATCGGCTGCAGAGAGTCCAGCCTGCCCACGTAACCCACGAGCGACTTCACAACAGCGCAACAAGATCTCTGTGATTCTCAGGTCATCTTATACAGCCTTTGCGAATCGGGATCCTGGGATGGAGCACACAAACAGCAGAAAGAGTCACGACGCGCTTGAACAATTGCGCTACGCACTCGAGCTGCTTGGCTTCGCGCGAGCATTATGATGTGGACGGAAAGGAGCAGGGAAAGATCGGAACAAAGTCATCTCGTTGGACCATGCCAATGCTGCATATCAATCCCGTATAATCGCCGGCAGGGCATCAGCGCACTGGACGGTATTATGGCCGGATATTGGTTCCGTATGGTTCTTCCTCATCTCTTGCTGAAGGCCACTGCCATTTCCTTGCTTGTGACCCTCGCGAGGAATGATGGTGTAGACGGCATATGTGGATGCAATAAATCGAAGAGACTCCTGAGTCCTTGACAGGCGACAGTCTGATACCATTCGCCCACACTGTTACTCAAATCAAGGGGGTTGCAAATTGACTATCTGTAGCTATGCGGCGGACGAACACACGCCCCGGATTTCATTTGATCAAAAGTAGGGATAGTTATGATTCAATGTCCCGCAAGGTACGGTGTCTTCATCTCTGCAAGGCCAGCTCAATGTGCTACGGATGTGGCGATTATATTCGATCACAATTCCCCTGTTACCATCACACTTCCGGGCGATTGGTCTAGTGGTTAAGATAGCTCCTCTCTGTCCGACTTGCTGAACGAGTGCTGTTTGTCAGGCTTGCCGGTTACCATCCAATTTGGGGTCTGACTCACCCCGGCTTTGTCGCGAGAAAAGGAGTTGACCCAAGTTCGATTCTTGGATTGCCCATTCTTTTTGCCTTTTCCATGACACTGGCGGGTAGGTTTCTTTTGCTTCTACGTATCGCAGTAGATATCGGCGATCGCTAAGCACGAGCTGGCCGAGGCCCTCCATAGTGAACTTTTGCCGGCCTCTTGAGGACTGTTTGATGTTGACTCTTGAGCTGTACGACAAGAGCATGGCGGACATAATCAGATTTTAGAGGTGGGCATGAAAATGTAAGAGCGAAAGAAAGTCCACTATAAGTCATGAATGAGGAACATCTGCAGGCAATTCGAATCGGAGGATCAGCCCGTCTTTGGGGACCTTAATCTCATCAGAAGGGTTTGGGACCAGTCTCTCCTTTTGACTCTCTTCCGGCGCGGTGGTCTGCATGGGGTCATCTTGTGTAAGGTAACGGCCACTTGATTCGCAGACCCGCTTCTCCACGACGAGCAGACTTGTAGAGTGCACCTCCGAAAGCTGTGTTGGATACTTTCCTTCCCATCTCCGCGGTGCAGCTTGTGTATTGGTAAAGAGATTGTATGGTAGTGTGGAGAAGCGGTGTCGATAAGGGAGAGGAGAGTTGCACAGAGCTCAAAGAGATGATCAAACAGGAGATGTGTTCGTCAACCACCGGCATGCGTAAAGGCAATACAGCGATGTGTAATGAGCTTATTGTTGGACTTTTGGTACCAATCGCCTGCGTTTCCGCACGTCTCTGCTGTGTAAGATACTGCGATTGGAAACTTTGGACTTATCGATGAATCTTTGGACCAACTATCTTTGTTCGCGCGGGCCATAATCGCTTGCTTTCCATTGCATGGTCTCTCCCATACCCGGGGCCGCCTGCTTGTACCTTTAACGTTGTCACTGCCTGCTTTGCTTGACCCTTCTAATCAGTGTCGTACCACATCTCGGCCTCCTGGGTGCAGACTCTCTCTTTCTTGTTCTTCGGAATTGGCAAGTGTTCGATGACGCGACAGTCCACTGCTCGACCTACCGACGATGAGATGTGCTACAGCTTAACCAGCTTTCTCCGACAGACCCTCCCTGATTGATAGCTTCTCGATAAGCATTATCTTGAAAGACTGTAGCAGCAATGTAGAGAGCTTGACGGAGGATAAATCGTTGGTAGGCTTCTGTCAGGTGTCTGCTTCGCAATCCTTGCCACGGAGATCAATCCGTTCGGAGATGAAGGATGCTCGCTGCAGTGGCCTTCACTCCTGCCGGTGCATCCGATCGAGATATGCATTGACCCTCGATATCCAGCAATTTGTCCAAGTTCTCCTGTCATTCTTTCCCATTGACGCGCACATCCTGTGTTGAAGGGAGGGAGGGCTTGCGCAGGATCAAGTCCGGAACTTCATCTCCTCGGATCCAGCTTGGGTGATAATCTGCTTATGCGCAGCGCGATCTGTCGTTCTTGTCGAAATGGAAGGTGGATTGCCCAGGCCGAAGCGAGTAGGAGTTGTATTATCCGAGTCGGGAACAACTCACAAGCCGGCAGTGCTCTGTGACGAGCCGGTGGATGTACCTTCTGCTTTCTTTGTAGACTGGAACACCATCACCATCTGTAAGCTCAGACGCTAGTGCCCAGAACATCTTGATCGTGTGACCGAATGGTCTGGCGGCAGGGTTATTTGATGGGATGCGCCATCTGAAGGATGGTTGGTATTGGCGTTGCGAGGATGTTTCGGTGATAGCTATGGTTGGTGCAGTGGGATGCTCGATCGTCGTGTGGGTGGGCGGTCGTCGACTTTTGAAGAGGAAGGGTGTCCTCTGACTTGATAGTAGCTCGCGAGGTGGCGAAGCTGCGTGAGCGGGCGATGGGTGCAGCTTTTGGCTGTCTTTCAGACTGGTTGCTGTTTCGGTCCGGGTGACGCTGCTGGAGCGGGTTGATAGGAGCGGCGCTCGGATCGTCGTTGAAGCTGCACATGGCGCCTTTGTTGCCGAGTTCTGACACTGCTTGCGGCACATAGTCAGAAATGACCAGACATATGTGGCGAAAGAGTTACCTGCACAGCTGTTGTCGTCACAAGTCGTCTTCAAAGTCGTCTTCTTCCCCTGCCAACGCCATTGCCAATTTGCAGCAAGTCCGATGCACTCGCGGAAGCTGGGTAGTGCATTGACGCTGTTAGGAGAACACGCTGTCAAAGGAGAACGCGTTGACGTGTTCCAGTGCGAGATGCACTCAGAAACTGAAGGTTTGCCTAGCGTGCTCGCCCGGCTTCGATACGAATACGAACGACGTATCACTGCAGCTGCTCAGAGTATCTCACACACTAATCTTGGACTTTCTTCGTTGACGCGCCGACCGCACCGCACGCCTCAATATTGCGGATGATTACGCAGTTCTGCAAATATGGACAAGCTCGACAATGCCAATACTATACTTGTTTCCGCAACGCTCAGACGCAGCTTACTGCACTCGAAGTCGCAACCAAGAAGCACATCGCCAACTATCATGCCTGCAACAACTCCTGTTACGCCATTCCAGGAACGTACGATGCACCGCCATTTTGTCGCCGCTACCAACAGCTTCACGACCCAGAGACGACACATCTCCTCGACACACCTCCTCAATCCATCTCCCTCGAGCGCACATTAGTCGACGAGACGTGCGATCCATGCCACGGGCTGAGAAAATGTGCCTATGAGCTCGAAGGGAGACTCTCCTTCCTGGACGCGGCTTTCGTCGCACGTTCGCTTTGTTATGAGCATCGCGTCGACGCTCAGCGAGTGCATCGAAAGCTTCTGGATAAAACGTACGGCCTCGCACGGTCACAACGCAACATCGCAACATCATCGCTGAAACCTGCTGGAGGAAATCCCGCGGCCGAAGAGTAAGGGGCAAGAGCTGGAGCGACATACTATAACATTCAGAGTGGTGAGAGTGTTTGTCTATTCTCGCTCCTTTCTGAATCTGAGTCGCATGTCGGCTTTCGCTCTGGAGTCAGATCCATCCCATGGTGGGTGTCAAACGACAAAGATGTGGGAGCTGTGGCGAGGAACATCGTTGGAGCCCTCCGCGATCATTAAACACGACCGGGAGGTCATGTCTAGCTTTCTTGCACACTTCTCCAGACTTTCCATCCGCCCAACACACACAACAGCAGTGCCATCGACGATGGCCCCTGTCTGTGACACCGCACTCGCGGACCCGCTCATGCTCGACAAAATCGATAAACTTTTCGCCTGTGGTGTCGGCGAACTCGTTGACCTCCCTCAAATCGTCGTCGTCGGCGACCAATCATCTGGAAAGTCCAGTGTGCTTGAAGGTCTCATCCGCAAACCACTGCCGCGCGACAGTGGACTGTGCACCCGCTTCGCGACGCAGATTGTCTTCCGACGCGCGAAGATTGAGGGTGTTGAGGTGTCTATCATCCCAGACAAGGATGCGGATGCGCAACATGCCGCACGAGTAAGGAAGTGGGGCAAGAAGGCGAACGCGATCGAGTAAAGCAGCTGAAGACTACCTCTGTAGGGCGAAGTGATCTTTCACATTGCTTACAGTCGAGAGAGCAGCAACTTTTCCCGCGAGGAAAGGCGGGAGGAGATTACTGCAGGGGAGATTTCAGCATTGACAGATCCACTGCAATATGTGGTTCTCTTAAATCGCACCGCCACGATGGCGCCATCACGCATTCGGCTCACGATCGAGCTGCCCACCAACATTGTGCACAACATCGATGATTAGCACAGCACGCTAACTAATGACCGGATCAATGCGATCTGTATGCAGGCTATTCTGGATGCTATGCAGGAACAACGGGACGAGGCAAAGGCAGAGAGCATGAAGCAGGAGGACGCTGTCTCCGATGAGACTCCAGCTATCAAATCGCGACCGACACCGGACACATACACCTTATGTCGAAGAGACCTCCATCACCCTCATTCGAGTACGAGCGCCACTCGATCGATCGTCATCTGCCACACTCTTCCGTACCTCGCCAATCTGCTGGCCGCGACCCTTAGGTTCGCGTCTTTGTCAGGACTATGCAAGGGAAGGAGATCCCTATTAATGTGAGATCGTCTGATACCATCGACAGATTCAGTACGAGGAGAAAGAAGGCGAATCGCCAGATAAACTGTGGCTCATTTGGCTTGGGAAGCAGCTTGAGGATAGCAGAACATCGCAAGATGTTATTCGGTCCAGCAAGTAGTCAGCAAATGAGACAGAAACTAAAGCATTTTGCTTAACATTCGCTCCCACTTCATAGACGAGTCCAGCTCGCGCGCCTACGATGAAGAGAATACTACACCACCTCCGACAGTTCTCGGTTTCGGCTGCCTTGGAGCCGACGACAATTATGATTGCGCCTCCGCCAGCTCTGGTTCCAAGTACTCCCGGTCAACGCGAGCAACGAGCACATCCCCTACTTCGCTACCCACCAGCCTCGTGGGCTCCACGAGAAGCTCGACTTGGCATCCAATGTTGTACACACGACACGCTTAGTCGGGTTGCCGTGTGCGCTGAACTCGGCGCCGTCCTCGCCCAGCATCCGCTCTCCGACCCGGTCCCGGACGATCAATGGAAAGCGAGATGACGGAGCTTATATTCGGGCAGGGCACTGCCGTCAGCGCGCTGTCGGCGGACAAGAATTTTGACTTGTGCGTGGTCTCCCTACGAATCAGTGGACCCTCAAAAAAAAGCGAGATCGATGGGACAATCTTGCCGCGCTAGCAGAGGCTATGATGAAGTCTTACTGTGACTTGACTGGACTGGCACCTTACCCGGACAAGGTCCACGATGCGGCATCATTGCTTGACAGGTTGAACGCACGTGAGCCATCCTGGATTGAGCACAACGAAGAGTCGCGCTCTTCTACTACAGTCCCGTTTCAGCTCAACAGCGACATTCAGCTGACGGGAATGTACTCGTGATCTCCATTGTCTCCCATCAGGCGACGTGATTCTGATATCGCCTCAGCCTTATGGTTGCGTCGGTAGTTTGACATGAGCCACCAGGCCAGAATGGTAGAAGGTCGGAATTCGGACGGCGGACATTAATTTAGATTCATCGCGATGGCCCCTTGGCCTTAAAGTCGGGCGCAGAAGTAGGAGGTAGAGGCCTGCAGTCTCACCGCTTTGGAGGGCTGGTCATAAGATGGCGTTGACGGTTTTGTGTGCGGCAAAGTCAGACATTTCGAGCTCAACTCGATACCTCCATGGCTCCGCTCAAACCGCACCACTCAACTCGCACTCTAGTAGCTCGGTCGGTGTCGTACGAGCTCGAAGGACGAAAGTTTTGTCGTTGCTTTCGTTCCTCCTAAAGATACACACCTTCGTCGAACTGTATTTCCGTTCCATGGCGCAGATTGCACAGTCCAAGTCCACAGAGTTAGACACATGCGGTGCAGATTGAGCGGAATCAGGGAGGTATCGCCGAACCGGAGAGAAAAGCGCGTCCGCGCGTTCGCCACTTCCGTCAGCCGCACCGATGACATCTGCAGACGGTGACCATATTGGTTCGTAGCAGGATGGGCGAGAGGACGTCTTTGTGAGCGATGATGCGACTCGGGCTTTGGCTTTGATGAAGGTGGCGAAGCGTTGTTCCAGAACTTCGCTGACTCGCAGAAGACCGCCCTCTCCAGCGAGCGATGTGATAGTCTCTTGTACAGACACAGGAGCCTGCTGCAAGAATTTGCCGAACGTATGACTTATTGGAGCAGCGCGGCGGGTGCGTAGTGGTATGCGACATTTGAAGTCTCTCATGCGAGCTTCGGATGTCTTGGATGTGACGGTCGACGGTGGAGCTGCTTTTTTTGCAGTCTTTGCTCGATGACCGCCCAGATCCCCCTAGAGGTCGCATCCTCAATTTCGTCATAAGTAGTTCTATCCACGTTTCCGCGCCGAGACCCAATTCAACCTTGATCTCGCCAGTATGCATGGACCTGGAAGCTCAATCACCGACAACTTGTCCACCTCAGTTTGTCGCGTCAAGACTTCTGTCCACGGCAGGCTTCCGAGACAACTCGTCGACCAATCGGCAATGACTGGACCCTGGAAATCGCATCGCAAGGCCCTTTGCGCTTCGATGCAAAGTCCGTCCCTTGATCCTTCAACATCACATCCGAGATGGCATCTCTCATCGGCAGGTACGTCTTGCGTCCTTGTTGCGCAGGTCATCAAAGCGGTCTCCCATGGGATCGAGCTTTTTATGCCACCATCGCTGTTGGGGCGATTTGGAAGGTTGCGCCAACGTGCATCAGTGCTGACAGCAGAGTCCTTGCCGCGCCGTACTGAACGAACATGCTATCGCAAGCAAGCGGAATAACCTCCCGACGAAAGCTCGCCCATCCCCGCCTTGAACGCAAACATCACATAACCGACGACACGATCAAAGCTGGCGAAACGCGCCTCGCCGCCGGCCTCGAACGCGACCACCTGCTGGATCGAGAACACATATCACGCGGCGCCTCGCGTGGCCCGGACCACTCGAATAGTCGCTTCCTCAGCCCACTGCAGCGTTTTGGCGCAGGCGAGCAGTCTTCATAGAGGGGTACAAGGAGGTACAAAAGAGGCGTTAAGAACACGGTACAACTCTGAGGGACTGGTTGTCTGCATGGAGGACAAGGCTTAGAAGAGCTCTTAAAATCGGACGAGGATTCGGGCATCAGTCAGATTTTGGAAGAGGTTGCCTGTGCGGGAGTGAGACCAAGGTCGACGGTCAAAAATCTGGTTTGTAAGAGCATGAAGGTCAGTGGTAGCTCTGAAATCACAGACGAGGATCTATCAGCTATCGGTCAAAGTAGCTGCCGCCCTCTCGGACTCACGATCATGGTTTTCGTTGGCGCTGCTACGCCGGTGGCTGGTCATCCAGGTCTGGCGGCAATTCATTCCCCTATAGTAGTGCTCGGTTGCCTGCGTGGTGAGAATCCCGTATGGGAGGAGAGGCGGCCGTAGACACCCATACGCGCTGCTGCAAATGTCAGTCTGTGAGTCTGTCGAAAGAGACGAGATCGTTGTTCGTTGTTGTAGGCTGGAAAGCGCATGGCCACTGTGTGCTACCTTCTATAGCTTCCGTTCGATGGTTGCTTTGAGTCACACGGCTTGAACTTGCCAGCAACATTGTGGATTCCTTGTGTTCTGGTCAGTCCCCGCGAAGAACAACATCCGACTTACGAGCGTCACACATTCAAAGGCATGTCATGGATCAGCGGAGGGTCGACTAACTTGTCTCGATCATGCATCAAGCAGAGTTCATACACGAGAGGGAGCAGTCAGGGGACTGATCGATGGTGCATGCAGTCAGGGGACTGATCGGTGGTGCATGCAGTCAGGGGACTGTTCGATGGTGCATGCAGTCAGGGGACTGATCGGTGGTGCATGCAGTCAGGGGACTGTTCGATGGTGCATGCAGTCAGGGGATTGATCGATGGTGCATGCAGTCATGGGACTGTTCGAGGAGATTGGGTCAATTGTACGCAGTCAAGGGACTGGATAAGAGGCGGACAGGGACTGGCCGCAGGTGAGTCCAAGTTCGTGTGAACCATTATCACGCTAACATGCGACAGTTAGCGAAAACAGTTGCTGTCATTGGGTATACACTTCTTTATCCGATGGCACGCGATTCAATCCCGGTATTGTATGCGATCCCTTTCACTAATCTTGATATGGTCTCGGCAGTCTCGGGACCGGATGGATGTAACTGGCAACAGTCTCGGGACTGAGTGTCATCGGTGGCAGTCTCGGGACTGAGTGTCATCGGTGGCAGTCTCGAGACTGAATGTCATCGGTGGCAGTCTCTGGACTGAATGTCGTCGGTGGCAGTCTCGAGACTGAATGTCATCGGTGGCAGTCTCGGGACTGAGTGTCATCGGTGGCAGTCTCGGGACTGAATGTCGTCGGTGGCAGTCTCGAGACTGAATGTCATCGGTGGCAGTCTCGGGACTGAATGTCATCGGTGGCAGTCTCGGGACTGAATGTCATCGGTGGCAGTCTCGGGACTGAATGTCATCGGTGGCAGTCTCTGGACTGAATGTCATCGGTGGCAGTCTCTGGACTGAATGTCGTCGGTGGCAGTCTCGAGACTGAATGTCATCGGTGGCAGTCTCGGGACTGAGTGTCATCGGTGGCAGTCTCGAGACTGAATGTCATCTGTGGCAGTCTCTGGACTGAATGTCGTCGGTGGCAGTCTCTGGACTGAATGTCGTCGGTGGCAGTCTCGGGACTGAGTGTCATCGGTGGCAGTCTCGGGACTGAGTGTGTCTACGGAGGATCGAATCGTAGCAGTCTGGAGTGGCCTCGCAGTCTCGGGACTGATTTGAGGTGAGGTGACGACGGCAGTCATGGGACTGAGAAACATTTGATAGGATTCGCAGTCTCAGGACTGAAGGAGGCGGACTTGATGAAGGCTGGTCGGGTCAATACGATATCAAGAGGTGGCCGTCAGCGGACTGGATCTTTCGGGCTGGGCTTCTGGCAGCAGTCTGCGGACTGGACTTCTGGCAGTCTTCGGACTGGACTTCATTGCGGCGGGTCACGGTATGCCGATGCACTCTTGGGACTGAAAAGTGGACAGTTGATGGAGGACTGCATCCACGGGTGCTTGATCGAGAACATGTACAGAGACATAGACGGCGGTCGAGGGCATGTACAGAGACACGGACGGTGAGAGTGCGGTCAAGTGGTGAGATGGACGATGCAGTCATCGGACTGAGGCGTGAGGGTGATGGCAGTCAACGGACTGAGGCGTGAGGGTGATGGCAGTCAACGCGGTGGTCCTCGATGGCAAAGACGATGACATGTACGGAGATGTACGGCGAGATATGCGGTGGCATGGTCGGTCGGTAACGTGTACGGAGAGATGGACGAGACGAAGCTGACGAAATTCACGCTAAATGGCATCGACAGACCTCCGTCGCTCCTGCCCAACTCACACTTGGGAGGACAATGTGCGATTTGGGTGGAAGCATGGATCTCCACTTCACCACCTCAATTTGTAGTAAGTAATGTCGCCCGCGGCCGATCCCGCGCCACCCTGTTGTTCCTTTTTTTTCAAAATTGACCACGTCTTCCTCTCCCTCCTCTTCACACTACTTTGCCCACGTCTCGCACACGTGTACTATTCCCATTGAAGCAAAGTATTGTCCGTGGTTAGTTCACGCCTGCGGGTGTTGAACGTTGGGGCGCTCGTCAGTCACACGCCTCTCTGTAGGTGTTGTGCATCCGACTTCGGTCAAAACCCTTTTCCTAGACGGGAGGTGTGGTGCATGTAGCATTCGCTACTGTGCCGAATCCTTCCTGTGGTAAAGGTTCGTACTCCGGTACACTCCGGGTTGGGTCCATTGTGGAACCTCCCCTTTTTCAAAAAAAAAAAAATGTCTTCTCACCGAGACAACAACCGCTCTGGCAGCAATGCCGGACAGCATCACCCTGGTGGAACCACTCGCTTGGTACCTCGCCAGGACACGAATGTGATGTTCGGCACTCGACGGAGAGAGCTTCGCGAGTATGGTGCAGAACCAACATCGTCGATCGAGCAGAAGTATGTCGACAGCTGTGCTGGGCGTGGCACTCTCAAGATTGACTGGCGGACTAGGGCACCACCAACAGACTCGTACCGTCCAGGAGATTTTCAGCAGAGAAGCAGGTCACCGGCCAGGTACGCCTGGGGAGGAGATCGAAGCAGGTCACCTCTTGCGATTGGAGAGCGCCGCCCGTCGTACAGCCGCCCTCGCTTTGCCCCGGATGAAGATTCCTACCGACCAGGCCTACCACGCAGTGTCCAGGATAACCGCTCTCGCCGGAGAGACGACGATGTCAGCCGCTCTCACCGGAGAGACGATCCTCGGACGGAGCCTCTACGGAGGACACAGCGACCTCGCAGCCGATCGCCACGCCATGACAACAGACCGTCTGCCTCTCGCCGAGACGAGATGGGGTCAAGATCTCCTCGTCGTCAAGACAGACCTCGCAGCCCGTACGACCACTACACCACTCGCCGCAGAGCGAGCCCGTCGTACAGCCGACCTCGCAGTCGGACGCCGACCCGCCCACGTGAGGACCGATCCGATCGAAGAGATGGAGCTTCCGAACGACTTCCGGTACAACCACACCGACGTGAGCTTCCTCCAGTTGAGGTGGCAAAGGTAACTTCATCTGTCGCTCGCAGTAATGGTGTGCCAAGCCTGCAGCGACCGAAGGACACCTCCAAGGATAATGGCCGTGTCGGTCTAGCGAGACAACTCAGCCTGCGATCGGTCGTTGTCGTTGAGACTGCTGACAAGGAGCTACAGGCTACTGCGAGCAAGCCTCAAGAGCCACACAGCAAGGCTGGTGACAATGCGGCAGTCGTCAAGGGAAAGTCCGCGGACGCTGCGATTGTTCTTTCCGATCTCAACTCGTCACCTGAGGAAGAGCGGGAATCGGTCGTCGATCCAGAGGAAGAGCGGGAACTGTCCGGGAACACACCAGCGGAAGAGATCCAAACTTCTGATCCCTCAAGGAAGCTTGCGGATGTGACGAACCCCAGTGACATGCAGCAGACTTCCCGGTCTGTCAAGTATGTCACTGCGGATGACGCGTACCACTATTGCGTCGCAGCGCTGATCCCTGACCAACCGACTGGGTACGACGAGGCGAAGAAGTTGGTGACTGGCATCGCGGAACAGCCTGTCGGGGACGCTTGCTTCCAAGAAGCGGTCGACAGACAAGTCGCAGAAGGCATCCTCGAGGTTTCCGGCTCTGGTTCCAATCGTATACTTACGCAGCGGATGGAGAATGACTGGTCCAGGGCGAGGGATGCGATGGAGGCTCTTATCGACAGTGTGATGGACTACAATAGCCCGACGAAGGCTGATGTTGTCAAGGGTCTTATCTCGAAGAATACGGCTCAGCCGGTCGACGATGAGTGCTTCTTGGCAGCTGTGGACAATCTCATCGCCAAAGGCTTGATTGCATTATCTGGCACAAAGTTTCGTCGCATACTAACACTATCTCAGGTGGAGCCGCAAGGCGAACCGAAAGACGACGAGGGTAACTCCGAGCAAGAGTCCGAAGCAGAAGTCTCCAGGGGTAATAAAGGTCCTTCTGACGACGAAGATGATCCCTACATCGCAGACGACGACGATCAGCTACCCGCAGGGGGGGATGAAGACGAAAATGTCTACAACTTCGACTATGATGACAACGCCGCCGGTCCACCTCTAGCCGGAGCAGCGTTAGAACAGCAGCGCAAGAACAAATCGAATGCTTCGGCGGTCGAAGCCAATGCGCGGTACTGGGACAGCCGCGATACAATCGAGCAAATGGTGAAGGATGAAGACCCTTTCGGTCCTATTTTGCTCGAGATCTCGAAAATCGCGCTGACCAAGTCCGAGGGCACATCTCTGAGCCCGATGTCTGTCACCCTGTGCAGAGCACTCGATGAATATGATACGATGGTGGACTTCTCGGACGTGCTGACCGTACCTCCAGAAGGATCTGGGCTCGACCCGTGGGCGTCGGACAATCTCGTGGCTTGGTTGACGACACAATATCGTTTGGAGGCCGCTAACAATTTCTACATAGCGTTCGGAATGAACGTGCACCGCTTCATCCCTCGCCATGGCGCGGACCACACCCTCACGAGCGAGGAAGAAAAGCACGACATTATCGACCAGAACATTGCAAATGCACGAGCATTCTCCGAAGACCCTGCTCAGTCAGGCGATGAGACGAAATACTGGATGTACTTTGCTGTGCACGATATGCCGCCTACCACCGAGGTAGCCATCCTCCCGTACAACACTAAGGGACAGCACTGGGTGGTGCTGGTCCTCGCGTTTGATCACGACAGGAAGATCTGCAGTCCATATCTCTTCGACTCAATCGATGGCCAGGGAGGCAGAGTGCACTCGTTCGAAGTTGTGAGTACAGAACTCCCGAAGCTGTTGGAACTGATCAGTCTACGCCCAGGGAGTGGCCTAGACGGCTTTCAACTCGCAGAGTTGATACAAGTAACTTGTGTGAAGCAGAGCAACGGGAGCGACTGCGGCTTCTTCGCTTCTAATTGGATTTCGCTCATCTCTCAGAGCGGTAACATTAGCACCGAGCCAACCAGCGAAGAAGTGTGGCCACGAACGGATCGGGCTCGCAGAGATTTTGGCGTGGAGCTTCGCTATGACGTGTTGTTGAAATTGTACAAGGCGATCACCGGCAACACCTGGGACGAAGCCGCGACACATACTGCGGGGAGTGCTGCCCGCGGATTTGGCGCTCGGCAGTCTGACACGCGCAAGACGAGCAAGTCCACTCGATCGATCGAGGACATTCGCAAGCGAAGCGACGCTCTCAACCAAACGACGGACGACCCTGCCAACATCGATGCCAGCAAGGATTACACGAGCGAATCAGAGGACGAACAATCGGATAGGTGTTTCAAGCTCGGCCCATTGCACTACATCTGCGATTTCATGAAGGAAGTCGGCCGACCAGTGACGGCCGATGAGGTCTACGAGGGTGTTCAGGACAGAATCGGGAGGATACCGGTTGGATGGGAACCTCGTGAACTGGTCCAGGAATGGCTAGCTAACTTTGAGCAAGTCTTCTCTTCCGTTGTTGATTACTCGGGTAGGAATAAGCCCATCTCTCGATATCTTCTACGATCAGGTCCCGGAAGATCGATGGAAAGCGAGATGACCAGATTCTTGTTTCGGGGAAGTGCTCCTCTCAGCGGTGTTTCGGCAACGAAGGACGTTAACATCATCATAGTTTCTTTACGAATGAGCAGCGGTCCGTCAGAACGAGCAACGTGGGTCAAGCTGGACGAGCGCGCAGAGCAAATGATGCGGTCCTACTGGCGGTCGATCGGTCAGAAAGGTGCTTACCCCGAGATGATAGATAATGTTAATCAACTGCCGGCGAAGTTGGAACTGAAGCAGACGTGCTGGATCAGGCACAATGTGAAGTCGCGCTCTTCTACGAGAGTCCCATTTGAGGACAGGACGGACACAGCCGTGGCTGCCATGCTGGATGCGGCCGATCTTTTCAGTGCTGATTTGCGTGCTCGCGGGGTTGGGCGTTTGCGACTTATGATTCTCTTGAACGGGTGGGATGGCCTCACTACTGACAACACTTCATGGCGTGTCATCGACCAGCGCTGGCCCAACCTGAAGATACAGATTGGTGTGATCGTGCCTGTGGACTACTGGTCGGTTCCACGTAGTAGGACTCGCAGTCCTACTACGACGATTTTTCTTAGTGTGCGGGAGTTGGCTCGCGATTTTGAGTGCGGCTTTCAGATGTCCGCTTTGGAGAGAGAAGACGTCCCACCGAGTCGGATCGCTAATTGTCGTTTCTTAGCAGTTACTGGTGCCTGCAACATCGTCAAGATCGCATTCTCGCTGTTTTGGCAGGAACAGACATGGGGGTCCTACCTGGCAAGAACGCTCAACATCTTTCGCCTGAGACGCAATTCGACCGCTCTAACGATGATGGACGATGATGCAGCCGACGATGTCAGGGTCAACGATAGCCCCCGGATCTTGAGGGGAAGAGAGCTTACCGATGCTGCGATACAGGAGATTCTGGCGGCGCAGCCCAAGTACACAGCCCCGACCTTGGGCAGGAATGCCCCGAGGGTGAAATGGACCAATGAAGAGCTGCAAGTCGTAGCTTCGGGAAAGCTGGACAAATTGACCGGCAAGAACAAGGCAATTATATTGTCTGCTGCTACCGGCTGCCCGATGGTATGTACTTCCGAACCCTGAGCTATTGACGTTGCTAACACGTCGCGCAGCGCTCGTTGCACAGCTTAAATTGGAAGTGGAGTGAGCTGCAGCGTAAGAAGGGAGTCGAGCGACGATGAGTTCCGTCGTTTTCGTTGCGCATCTCCTTAATCCGACATTTGTTACCATAACAGGCTTTGCCGGGGATCCACATAATCGATGCAAAAGTCGAGGAAGGTGATCACGCGTGGGCGCGTAGGTTGGAGCGCCCGCGAGACATTTCGAAGTCTGCAATATTTTCCATGACCAGCACGATCAGGAGCCGCATCCTCACGCCCAACTCAGACGACTCCCACATCGAAGAGGCCAATAAGGGGGCCTTTTTGTGGTGCTACGACAACGCGCTTACGAGGCACTCAAAAGGTGTCTAGAAGGCACTGGGAAGACAGCATGCGTCACATGCCATGCAAACTGGCGATCACAAGCCTCCGCTCACGGGCGACCTCTCTTTAAGACAACCGATGCTCAGAGCACCCCATTCTCGGAACACGCCACTCTCAATATACGACATTCTTAGCACTCTCAAGATTCGCTGCTCGCCTGCGTGGAATCCGGTTCACAAACTCGACAAAGTATGCTACTATCAAGTGGCTACAAACCGTAGATGCTCTCGATGGACGCCTGGCACGCTCCCGCCGCGCCCCCCGCAGCGATTTCCTCAACGACTTCTATGACGACGCGGTAGGGACGATCAGCACTCTAGACGATCAGCACTCCACCCCAGACGGAGTACATGAGCGATCGACACTCTTCACTTACAGACCGACCGAACTATCCACTACCGCTCCATACCTACTACGACTCCCTCGACCCCTGAGATAGCTTCTCTGCCCCTGGGCTACCGACCAGACTTATCGCCTCTCTCACGGCCGAAAATTGGTCTCGGACTTCTCTAGCCGCAACAAACCAGAGCATATCTGGCACTGCCAACAAATCCCCCGCCGCCTACCTCCGATTGTTCTTCGAATCTAGAGAGGACAAACTCTACCTCTGGGAGAATCACTGTACCATCCAACTGCAAAGCGCAGGCGGAGATGGACTGTCCAAATACGAGGCTTCGAACGAAGCGGCCACCAAGACCGCCGTGAGCATTACCCGACACTTCCCCAAGATGCAGGCTCGAGCTGCGGCGCACAAGCATTGGGAAGAGACACGGCGCGAATTGGGCTACAGCCGATTTCTGAGAAGGAGGAAGATAGGCGGCTGGGCGGCGCAGTCTGGACCACAGCCGATTTCTGAGAAGAATGAAGACGAGGGAGATACGTATTTTGGAATCCGAATAGGCTGCCCCCAGCGCCAAATCCCTCGACTCGGGGACTAATTTGAATAGATTTGAGCACAGTATTAAACGGGACATTGAACGGGACATTGAACGGAATCTCGTAGGGTGACCCTGACGTTCTGACCCTCCGTTCTAGCTTGTAACCCTGCCGTTGCTGCTTGTGTAAAAGTAAGATACGCCCGGCGGTATACAGTGTACGCGTGAATGCAGCGCCAAGCCACTTGTAAATTTAAGCGACCAATCAGACGCGAGTAGCGGCCAAACCAGTTTTTGGCTGACCACCTGCAACTTTATATTGCGCTGCGCGCAATGAGCGGCTGGGACATGCTCGCCTGGATCGCCGCCTACGACCTCACCCATAACCCGTCCTATCTCTCCACCGCACAAACCATTTTCGCCGACATGCATTCGGCACCACGATCACACGCACTACACTCGTAACCGTGCGACTCCCCTCGATCTCCAGCAGATTTTCTGCGGCGAGTTTGACGTCGTCGTGCAAACTACTGTCCACAATCCATGTCCAATTTCCGGACTCCACCGCAACCCATGTCGAGTCAGTTACACCCACACCGCCGCCACATGGAGCCGTTCGCGACCACAACACCTGTACTTCGACTTCACGCGCAGCGCAGACCACAACAATCATGCCGCCTAACCAGGCGGCGTACAATACATCCTCAGGAAATGCCGCCAGTGCGGAGCGGAGCAGCCATCACGGAGAGCAGACTTCGAAGCGGGCCATTATTGCAGGCCTTTCCGGGTCAATCGCCGGTCTCCTACTCATCGGTGTGATGATATTCTTTTTCCTGCGTCGCAAACGACTAAGGGAAGAAGCGCGCAACTCGCGAAATTACAACGACCATGTCGAAAAACAAAGCCATCTGCAGCATTCACCGCAACCGCCGCCTGCTTTTTCGTCTCGATGCGAATCTCTACAAACCGTGCATCGTCCTTCTAGCTCTGCACCGGCCGTGGACGAAGACCACCGCATCATTCGCATGTCCACACAGCACTGGCCGCGTCCGTACGCCCCTGGAGGAGCAGAAGGTCATCGCGGGTCCCGGTCCACTACGCAACTTCGTGTTACGAATCCGGATCCTTCCCGGCCCACGACCGCTCGACGGCCTTCGCAGGAGACTGCCCGCACGTTTCTCAGCAGGAAACGGTCCGCCATTGGCGAAGCGCTACATGGAGCTGCGACTCGTCTACGAGCATCCAGCTTTCGTACTGAGATCGCCTCTCCGCCACCTCCCGTACCTCTACCAGCAGATATCATATATCCGAACCGAAACAAACCTCTCCCGACCATCCGAGTCTTCGACCGCGGCTCTACCTCATCAACTCCTTCCTTCCGATCATATCCTTCCCTGCTCTCCTCCGCTCGTCCTCAAGCCTCTCCCTCACTAGCCTCCACCATCCTACCGCGTAACCCGCCCTCTCCCATCCGCTCGCCTTCAAGCAATTACATGCCTCCATCTTCCATCACGCCGGACATGGGACCCGACAAGGACCCATTCAAGACCCCATCACTCGAGACCCCAGCCCAAATCCGACCTCAACGCCCGTCCCTCGCGACGCTCCAAAAACTGTGGCCTCACAGCCGCCTCCACTCTTCGAATTCAACCCACAAAATGAGGAAATCTCCTCAAACGAGGAGCGCAAGATCGAGTATGCTGACACCAAATTCGTTCACCCGCCTATACAGTCACAGACGTAGCCAACGCCGGAGCCGAGGTGGGAAGTCTGCCAGCTCGAGGGGCCAGTCGAAGTCGTCGGTCAATACGCTCTCGACTGCGAGGTGGTCGAAACGAAGTGATCCGTTTGATCTGGATCGTGGAAGCTGGAGAGGTGGGAGAGGGAGTGTGGGCTTCGGAGCTGCGGTGAGGGAGGCCGCAAGAGGGGAGCGTAACGATGCGAGAAGTGAGACTTTCGGGGCTGGTACGAAACAAGGCCTCTATGAGGGAACTTGAGCATTTCTCGGTTGATTCGAGCGCGGAGTCATGGATGGTGCCTTTCGGAGTCTTGTGCCGGCTTTTGCCGGAGGGAGGGGGAGTACATATACATATACCCAATGGGCGGGGCTGGTCGCAAGGTCGACAGCTAACGAAGTGATGACCTTGGCGGAGATGGGAAGTGCGGAGCAGTTCTGTACAGTATATGGCTCGAAGAAGAGCGAGCAAGACTCAGAGCGGGTCTCTGTAGGATATAGCACAGTGTCAGATGTACAAATATGACTTTCTGAGGAGTATGGTACAAGGCTGGTGTGATGTGGTGGTGAACATGTTCACAGCTGTGCAGCGATGCACAAGCACCTCAGGGCATAGTCAAGGTTCGAGAATAAGGTATGTTCATACAAATGCCGCCTAGAAATACGATCATTTCCACAATGCAAACCCATACCACACCTATACACAATGCACCGCTCACACTCTCCGACTGTAACCGCCTCCCATACCGCCCTGACTCCTCCTCCTCTCCCACCACTTCCTCCCCTCATCAACCCAAAGAACCGTGCTCGCCATCAACACCAATCGTCCCAAGTCTACCAAGCTCAACGCCTCCGTCTGAAACACCCTCTGCAGCGGCGGAAAGTAAATCACCAAACCCTGTCCAATTAAACTACCTGCAACCGCATAGTTGAACATCACGTTTCCTTCGCCCTTGCTATTCCTCCAGAACGGCAACTCGCCCTTCAGCACCGACTTCGTTGCAGACCGGCACGATAGCGCGTTGAACATGTCGAACAGCACAAATTGGGTGAAAGTGAGGGTCGTATCGCGGGACGAGACGCTGTGGGCGGCAAGATCCTCGGCGGTAAGATTGGAGACGTAGGTAAACAACGTGCCCAGGAGGATGATGCTGGCGGATTGGAGGACGCGGCGGATGAGACGCGGAGTGAGGACGCGGGCGTTTCGTGGGCGGGGAGGTTCGCGGAGGAGAGAGGGGTCGACAGGCTCGACGCCTAGAGATTGTGCAGGTGGACCGTCCATTAGGATGTCTGTTTGGTGGATTAGTGGTGGGTATTGGTTCAGAGGGAGGGAGAAGACGTACTGATCCAGAGGATTTGCATGGCGTTGAGAGGATTCTTCCAGCCGCCAAGGGAGGACATCATCACGAGGCCTAGAGCGGCGACGCTGGTGGATAGCTGAAAAGTGAGGAAGTTCTGAATGTTGTAGAAGATGCCCTTGCCCTCTTCGATCGCACTGAGGATAGTGCTGAAGTCATCATCGGTGAGAATCATGTCCGCCGCCTCTTTAGCCACATCTGTGCCCAGCTTGCCCATACTGATTCCAATGTCGGCTTTCTTCAAGGCCGGAGCGTCGTTGACGCCATCTCCGGTCATGGCTACAACGTCGCCGCGACTTTGCAGGGCAGAGATGATCTTGAGTTTGTGCTCGGGACTCGTGCGCGCGAAGATGCTCACTCGTGACATGCAAGCCGCAAGGTCTGACTCGCTCATGTGGTCGAGTTGGTCGCCTCGGAGGACTGGAGAGCCAAGAGCAGAGTTCAGGTTGACAGGCATGCCGAGTTTCTTCGCAATGGCGACGGCAGTGGTTTCGGCGTCGCCCGTGATCATGATGACTTTGACGCCGCCGGCCATGAGGCGGCGGATGGAGCGATCCACGCCTTTTCGTGGTGGATCAGACATTCCTACGAGGCCAGCAAAGCAGAGGCCGTCATAGACCTCCTCTCCAAGTCCAGTTGGTGGGATGGGCGTTGTGGATCGGCTCTTGGTTTTTGAACCACTCTTGATCGGACCCGAGGCGAAAGCTAGCACGCGGAGGCCCTCCTCAGCCATGAGGTGCGCGGCTTGGTCGACTTCTTGCTTTCGCCTGTCATCGAGGACGACTTCTCCGCCTTGGTTCGAAATGTAGGTGTCGCATCGGGCGATGACTCTCTCTAGCGCTCCCTTGATGTAGGCGGTATCAATCCCGCCAGACCCTTCCAACAGAACTCCCATCCATTTGCGTTCGCTGGAGAATGGAACCTCGTGCTTGCGCTCTCCGAGCTTTGACCGTACATCGTCCTCGTGGAAGTTGTCCAAAAGGTCCAGTAGTGCCACATCTGTTGGCTGGCCTGCCCATCGACTCTTCGCGTCTGCGAGATCATCGCCTCCGGTGCTAGCCAGGATAGCAGCACTTGCTGCGGTGACTTGTCCGTGACTGTGGGTGTTCAACCGTCCATTGTTGACAATGTTCGCGGATCTCAATATAGCCTGCGTCGTGGCGCCATTCGGAGAATCAGTCTGGACTTTGCCCACTTCCTGGGGAGCTGCATCACCGAAACTCCACATTCTTGTAGCTGTCATGTGGTTGACGGTCAGAGTGCCTGTCTTGTCCGAGCAGACCACGTTGACCGATCCCAGTGTCTCGACAGAAGGCAGTCTTCGAACGATAGCATTTCGCTTGCTCATTCTCAGCACGCCCAGCGCGAGCGTCACTGTCACGATGATCGGCAATCCTTCTGGAATTGCAGCCACTGCGAGAGAGACGCCGATTTGAAACAGCTCCAGAAATTTGATGCCTCTCCATAGACCCACTAGCATGATCAAACCAATAATGCCGAACGACATGTAGCTCAAGTCCTTCCCAAGACTGTCCATGCTTTGCTGAAGAGGTGTTCGAGGCGATTCGATCTCCTGCAATGAAGCACTGATCGCCCCGAACTCGGTATCGCCGCCAGTCCCAATGACAATTCCCTGGCCGTATCCCGAACGCACAAGAGTTCCTTGAAAAGCGATGTTGGTCTGGTCTGTCAGTCTGATCCCTCCAGCCGAGCTTGAGTATGTGGAAGGATCAGCACTTCCATTCAGATATGTGCTCGGAGAGAGGGTATCCGCGGTCTTCCCGACTGGCTCGTTCTCTCCCGTCAAGTTGCTCTCGTCAATACTCAGATCAGCAGAACGAGTGATCCGAACATCAGCAGGTATCCTGTCGCCTGTATGGAACAGCACCAAGTCTCCCGTCACTAGTTGTGTCGCGGATATCGTTGTACTAGCCTTCTCCGCCACTGCCAGGCCGCCGTCTCCAGGTCCCTTGCTATTCACATCCTCCGTTGCCGATCGCGGCTCAGCGCTGCGAATGACATGTGCGAAATGTGGCACCAGCTTGTTCAATGCTTCCAAGCTCTTCTCACTCCGGTACTCCTGCACGAAAGCCACAGAGACCACGATAGTTACAGCCACGGCGATCGATAAGGAGTCCGAATAATTGCCCATCAAAGCTGAGATACCAGCACTCGCCAAGAGAAGCAAGATCAATGTCTCCTTGAACTGCTGCACGAAACGTAACCAGAGCGGCTCCGGCTCCTCGTGCGGAAGCTCATTGGGACCCTGGACATGCAATCGCGTCGCCGCATCCGAGGGATGTAGGCCATTTCCAAGGGAGGTAGAGTGACGCTCCGCGACCACATCCGGTGTGAGAATCGCATGCTGAGCTGTTATCGACTGCTGGCCGGGGAATCTGATCCGGCTCGTACTCCGAACATGACTGCTGTTGCCGTTGGTCTCGCTCGGAGGTTGGAGAGTGGAATTTGCAGGCGGCGCTCGATTGGCGACGGGATTGTGGAGCGGTATGATCGGGGCATTGGCGCGGGACATAATTCATCGGCCATGAAGGCCGTGCCGGTGGTGAAGAGAAGCGTCAGCGACCTTCCCGCATGCGTGGTGACTATCCTGGTGAATGGGTAATGGTCTTCGTCCGGGGGAAGTCGCGTCCAACTAGTTGAATTCCTCGATAAGAACTCAGACTATTTCTCAAGTGAAGTCGTTTCTCGTATTGTCCAGATTTCCACAAGTCTACCAGAAGGACCCCTGTTCGCGTCCTGTTCCTCTCCCATCATTCGGCATTCGTTCGCGACAGGAAACCTTATGTCAGCAGGCTGCCTGCCAAACTCTCCTTGGGTCTCCAACCTCTCTTTTATTCAACACTATCCTCGCCGTCTCCACCACCACCGCTCCGCCGACGACACGAGCCTCCGGCGCATTATTCCGCAGCATCAACGAATATATCGACGAATTTTCGCGGCATGTCGACGACCGCCTGAGCGACTCCCGACCGATTCCGCGACGCGCCCGCGTCATCGCATCAAAACAACGCGATCGCAAACGTCGAGATTGAACATTCGACAACTCCTCTACCCACCTCCGACAACAGAGCACCATGTTCTATTCGGAGCTCCTCCTTACCAAGACCGGGCCGCTGGCTCGCGTTTGGCTCGCTTCCAACCTCGATCGAAAGCTCACCAAGCAGAACGTCCTGCAATCGAACCTGGAGAACAATGTGAAGGACATCATTGGCGGCGAGCAGGCGCCAATTGCGCTGCGCCTAAGTGGCCAGTTGCTGTTGGGTGTTGTGAAGATCTACAACCGCAAGGCCAAGTACTTGATGGACGACTGTAGCGAAGCGCTGCTCAAAATCAAGATGGTAAGGACCTCCAAACGCGTCGATTAATGGCGTGCTAACGAGTAGTAGGCCTTTCGACCCGGCAACGTCGATCTTCCCAGTGATCAGTCACACAAGGCAAACCCCAACGCTCTCATCCTACCCGACACCATCACCGAACTCGACCTCTTCGCCCCTCTACCCGACCCTGAAGACCTCCTCCGCGAACCAGAAGCCCGCGCACCTGGGCAAGATCCGACACTGCTCGATTTTGGAATGAGCCAAATGCTTGACAGCCAGACACCGACCCGCACACAAAGAACGCGCTTACTAAATCTTGACGACGATGATCTTGGCCTTGATCTTGGTCTCGACGAAGACCCCATTCGCTCGACTCCCATGAGTGAGGGACAGAGCATCGAGCAGGGACGTCGAGCTCCCACGCCGCGTCGTGACGAGCCGACAATGTTGGAAGACGACGATCTTGGTCTGGACTTTGGGTTCGGGGATACAACGATGAACCCGACACTGGGAGGCAACGACGGACCTATGCCTGGACTTGATGATGACTTCCCGATGGGCGGCGTGGACAATGATGAGATTGCGAAGGCGAATGAGGCGGCTCTTGACCGTGCTGATGAGCGGAGGCGTCGTGATTCCGAATCGCCACTGTCATCCGTTCGCTCCAGTGTAGAGCGTGACCTTGAGCGGACCTTCCAGCTCGACCAGAATATGGACGAAACCGATCCAACTATGGTCCAAGCAGCTCAGCGAGTCAAGCGGAGAAGAGTCATTCGCATGGACGACCAGACTGAACTCGCCAGTGCTCAGATCAAAGCTCAGCAAGAGGACCACTCCAACATCACAAAGGCCCCGTCATTCCTTCCTCGAGATCCACTCCTTCTTCAGCTCATGGAGATGCAGCGGAATGGCAGCTTTGTCAGCAATCTCATGGGCGATGGTCGCATGCAAGGCTGGGCACCCGAGCTTCGCGGCATCTTCTCATTGGAAGTCATTCGGAAAGCAGGAGACAAGAAGCGAAAGCGCGACTCTGGTATTGCCGATGTCGAAACTGACGGTGAGCGCCAGGAGAGCCCTCGACTGGAGATCCCACAAGACGAAGATGAAGGCCTGCCTACAGGTGCGGGCGCAAACGACTTCGGCGCTGACCCTACGCTCAACGACGACGACGCACCCCTCATCATGTCCGATGGTCTCGACCGCCAACAGGACGATGAAGAAGCCTATGACGACGCACCCATGAACTTTGATATCACCGAAGCACCCCTCCTTCACCCTTCCCAGTCAGGCCCTGTAGCAGTGGGCACGAAGAAGATGGTGCATCTTCTCCGCGAACACTTTGCGCCCGACCACCCGAAGACTGCGACAGAGCCACCGACGCCATCCAAGCGCACCGTGGCATCGGCGCTGTTCACAGATCTGTGTCCTGCCAAGACGACCTCCCGACAGGATGCGACGAAGATGTTTTTTGAGTTACTGGTGCTGGGCACGAAAGACGCCATCAAGGTCGAGCAGGAGAACAAGTCGTTGGGAATGCCGATTCGTGTGCGTGGCAAGAGAGGACTGTAAGTGTTGACCGTTCCTGGATCGAGGCCAGAGTGCAAAACTGACAATGATTACTAGATGGGGCGATTGGGCCGAAATGCAGTCCGGCGGAGAGATCGCTACTCAGGAACAAGAAGTCTCGAACGAAGTCGAGGCAGCAGCTTGAACGGAGGAAGTGTTCTAACGACAACGACATTAGGACAAAAGAGAGGACGAAAAGAGACGACATGACTTGCGACTAATTGGGTATCGTATCTTGTTTCTTGTGAGCAGGGAGTAGCGGGCATGGTGCTTTGGCGAGGAAGGGATACGATCATGACTTTCAGTGTTTCTTTGGGTGCAAGCGCGAGCGAGGGTTGTTGTGATACCCAGGAAGCAAATTTTGTGTACGATTGGAATGGGAATGAGGTGGAAGCTTTGAAATCGAGTCGAGCGCTCACTTGCACTGGCCTGGTCGTTGACGATCAGGGTCTGGTGAGTGATTTCATGCAATTTCCTATTAGGACATCCTTCCCCTTCTTCGCATCACATGGTCGCAGGGTCAGGGCGAGAGTACGTAATACTATCGTTCGAGCAGATCGGGTACGTGCTGAACATGGCGCCTCCTTCACTTCCTACCGGGCTCCGGGTTGCCGCGGAGCTGTCTGTATGCGTGCTCGCCAGGGCAGTGCACGTGTTGGCAACAAGGGTGGGAGCAGTTTAAGGCTAGAGAGATATCTGCAGGCCGGAGTTGCTCGGTCGAGAACGTCAGTGTCTGGGTGCACACGCAGGAGCAGGATCTTTGGGTTGGTGTTGGAGCCGGTGGTGAGAGGGAAGGAATGCTGACAATTGTTGGTGCTCGTCAGCCGGCAAAACTGGAAGTTTCAGTTTCAGCCGCCGGTCACCGGTAGAGCTGGATACCAATTCGCGATGGTTGCCAACTCCGGTTACGACCTTCAAACTCTGGAGCTGTTCAGGAGTCAGGTGTCTCTTTGCGCATGCGAGAGAAGAGACCATGTGAGGAAGTCACAGCAACGGCATCGAGAAGTGAAGTGAGAAGTGAGTTGTGGACGCCTAAGCCAAGGCGTCCCTCCAGAACGGCTTCAACAGCAGACGACAGACGCCCTTGGAACGCCTCTTCTTTTTATACATCAGACAAGCCGGCAGTCATTCCTCAGGACCACCAGAGTCCATCACGCTTGATCACAGCGAAGCCCTCACCTTGCATGCAGTTGTCGTCAATGGCGTCACGAGCACGCGAATCGGATGCGACAAGATCGTGGTTGTGACCAACGCTGAGGAGAGGCTTCTTGCAGTGGCTTGACCTTGTCCCAGTTCAGGATCCCTTGCGGCGGAAGCTGTGGTTGATGCCTACCTTGAGGTAAGGAAAAGGCACCATTAGGGTCTTCAGCTGGGTTCAAGGCTTTAGAAGGAGGGGAAGCTAAGATTTAAGAGACCAAAAGCTAATAAGGCTCGCCGATACTAGACTTCAGCTGCATACGATTGAAAGTGGTCGGCGCCTCACCGGTAAGACAGCTGCGGCTGTACAATTGTGCTTGCCGGCTGACGGCCGCTGTTGTGCCGCGCAGCACGAGCGGCGGTGGGTGCCACCATCAAGCCCAACTTCAAGGCAACGCGGTGGCAGTGCCCCAACGTCTCATGCTGGTACAACTATGGGATCCAACTTGCAGGACACGAGCACCACCAGTTGGGTCGCATCCGACGGGTACCTGCTGATGGATCGTTGCTGGATCGAGTATGATGATCTCTGTCACTGCTCGGTGGGTTTTCCTCGAGATCTGATAACCACGTTGCTGAGTCGACACAAGCCAGATCGTTGGGTTTATATCGGTCTTGGAGCTGGGTTTGAGTCGTTCGACCCGAAGCCAAGATCACTACCAGTCGCGGAAGACTTTCGAGACCAGGACCCGGCCGATACGAGAACATCGTGTGCTGTAAGCATTCTGGACTTGCCTATTCCGTCATCGGGGAGACACCTCGAGCTACACAACAAGGTTGAGATACGATGCGTCTGGATCCTCGACTCAAGGGTGGCTTGCATGGAATGCTTAGCATTCATTGTCTTCCTATACGCTGCCTCGACGCCAGCGATGACAGCGTAGGATCGGAATCCTCAAGCCACCCAACATCGCCTCGTCACTTGCTCCCTAGAGCTTGTTGTCCAAACCGCTTTTGCTCGGGGATGGCATGGCGCTTTGCCTCCACCCCTCCCGCCATGCTTCCGACCCTCACCATCCAGACCATGTGGTGCCGGTGCCCCTTGAGAGCGACACAGGATATATAGAAGTGTGTCTCTCTCCTTGGGATTCCGCTTTGGCCATTCCTTCTGTCAACGAATATTTCCAGACTCAAGAGCACCCGCGAATACTTTCTTCCTGTTCACACCTCACTTGACACCAAGAGCTCCAAGTACCCGAGGACTCCTGCAACGCTTACACTGCCACGCACCAGATCAGACCACAACGCAACACCGACAGCTACAAACCAAATCGTCGGGCCTCCCAAGACAAATCAGCATGTTCCGCCAACTTGCTCTGACCACCGCGCTACTGTCGATGACCCTCTGGCAGAGAGCCGTCGCTGTCGATGAGACTAGACAACCCGAGAAGATCGCTCAGCTGGACACGGCTGCCACCCAGCTCGATCGCCTCAAGATCCTGCCCAACAACGAGGACTGGGTCTTCGACTTCACCGCGCAGCAGCCGTGGTACAACTGGTCTCCAGGTGGTGTCACAAACATGAACGCTGCAACCTTTCCCGCCGCCCGCGGCAACGGCCTGACACGTGAGCATGTTCCTGCCCTCTTATTGCACAGTGTCATCATCTGACCCTACTACCAGTGGCCATGCTCAACCTTGGTGGTTGTAGCATCCTGCCAGCTCACTTTCACCCGCGCGCTTCCAACTACGTCGTTTCGATAGAGGGCAACACCACTACCTACATGTATGAGGAGAATGGCGCTCATACCATCACTGCTGTCCTCACGAAGGGGAAGGCGACGATCTTTCCGGCTGGGTCGATGCATACGATGGTCAACAATGGTGAGTATGATCAAGACGCACTGTTCACGACATCTCACACCATGAGCGCAGCTCGGGAGCACCATGTTTCCACAGTTCGTCTCATTCCGTGTTGCTTGACTCGAACACCTTCCCAAGCTTCCCTGTTCCATCCACAGACTATCCGCTCCGTCCTTCGCATACAAATCTGACCCTCCATTCTCACCAGGCTGCGAAAACGCTCAACTCGTCTCCGCCCTCAGCAGTGAAGACGCCGGCACGCTCAACATTGGCGCAGTCTTCACCAACGGCTTCCCGCCAGAACTGGTGAATGCGGCTCTGGGTGGTGCCTACGCATCCCCAGAATTTGCAGCCAAAATCCCGCCTATTGGCACAGGAGCGAACTATGGCACCGAAGAATGTCGCCAGCGATGTGGGATCAAGACTGATGGAAGCTATCAAGGTGGACCGCCGCAGAGTGCAAATGAGAAGTCGGGCAACAAAGGTTGATGGCCGAGGTAAGAGATTATCCTTGTATGCCGCTTGCAGCGGCGGATTAGAGCTGTACATATCGTCCTCTGTTGGCGACGGGATGGGCTCACAGCATCTTGCAACTTGTCGATTGTGTTCATTGCTGCTTTTATTCTTAGACACTTCGTCAGCATATTCGGTATTTGAAGGGGTTCTGCATCGACTTCGCCTGATAATTCGACCTTTCTGGCGGAGGGGTGCCGGCGTCGGCCACACGTTCGTGAGCGTGCTCCTTGGACGGGACCATGAAAGAAACAACACGAGCAAACACGAGTTGCGCGAGGTCAAGGAGGTGTGGATAGAGTTCGAGAAATTACGCTATACAGCCGCCGGCTGCAGGATGACGGAGGTCGATCCTCGGACCACGTTTTGGAAGGGCGCATGGGATAGACCCTTACGAGCGAGCTGGTGCGTTGTCCTTTGGAAGGCCTGTCTGTTAGAGGAGAGGTTCCCATGAATTACTTCTCCTGCTGTGCCAGTGCTCGGTAGGACATTTTCTTAAGACCGGGTCTGTTGGGAAACGGCGATATACTGGATCACTAAAGAGAGCGACTTCAAACTCCTGGAAGCTAAAGATCTTACCATACATCAAGATTGAGATTAACGACATCGCTATCAGATTGTGCAGCCGACGAACGACGAGGACAGCCGGAAAGAACAACAGCTTGTCCGCATCATGCCTCCAATCGTTCATGTGATGCGCCATGGCCAAGGCTTTCACTCTCCAGACGTCTCCGGCGAGGACGGGATCAACATTCGGGATGCTGAGCTCACAGACAAAGGCAAGGAACAGTGTAGGAAGCGTTGCGAATCGTTCACTCGACACCAAAATGTTGGTCTCACTCCATAAGTCATTGACGATGACTCGAAAGTCCTCAAGCTAATCGCAGACGGCAGGTCGAACTTCTCCTCGCGTCCCCTCTGCGTCGTGCCTTACAAACATGTAAGTCTCCGCAGGGTCAAGGCGTGTAGCGCACAAGACCGTCTCTCGGACAGTGCCAGGTCTCGACTGTCGTCTAAGCAGTGCTGACCCTTTTACTCTTTGATGGATAGGCCAGCTCAGCTTCGCACCCTGCATCGAACGTGGTTTGAAGATCCATGCTCAGCCGTACGCCGAAGAGGTCTCTACCAACCCTTCAGATACTGGCAGCGAAGCGAGTGTGTTGAAGGAGATATTCGGTCCCGACCTCGTCGACTTCGATTTGCTGAAGTTGGAATGGTGGAAGCATGAAGGCGAGTATGCGACAGATGCAAAGGCTGTGAACGAGCGAGCGAGGAAACTGCGGAAGTGGATCAAGGGCAGAGAGGAGAAGGAGGTGGTGTTGGTCGCGCATGGGTTCTTCAATCATTACCTGACCGGTGAGGTCGACGATGAGGGTCAGCAGACGACGCCTTGGTGAGTACCGTAACGTGCGGTCGGGTGATTCAAATGACAACTAATGGCTGGACAGGTGGAATGAAGCAGAGCTTAGAACCTACACTTTCAAGGAGGAGGATGATGAGCAGTCAATGCTGCACGAGACGGAGGAGTCGCTGGCCGGTCGAAAAAAGGAGAATCGATGAAAGCGGTGATTCGTACCTGCTTACGAACGGATTGAGAGCAGACTGACACGAGAGACTGTGCTTGACGATGGAATCGTAGAATGTTCTGCAAGCGACATATCCCGGCATAGAAAATGTTGTTATCTTATCTCAAGCTAGTCTCAGAAGCACAGACCACTCTTAGCCAGCGAGCACTAACCTCTTCGAGCGCCTCGCCTGAGAGGGTCTAAGGGCCCAAGCCGGATTTTGGGAGATACAGCGCAGCACGCGACAGCGCAACAACAACGACCTTTTTTAAAAATCCGGCACTATAACTTTGTAGAGCCGAGTCTTGCGATTCGAACGGCGTATCGCATAGAAAATTTAAGTGTGTTTTGCGTGCCCTAATAGAGCTCGCATTTTCCTGTTTTTCGCCTAATAAATTAGAATTCCGAAGAATTTGCGCGAGCTCTATTACAGCTTTCGTTTAGCGTCGGATTTAAATAATTAATACACCGTTCGAATCGCAAGACTCGGCTCTACAAAGTTACAGTGCCGGATTTTTAATAACTAGTTTCGTTATTGCGTTCTCGTGTTTGGGGCCGAAACGATGCTGCGCTTTATTAAGGTGTAAATTCTATACTAATGCTGCGCTCTATCTCCCAAATTCGGCGTTCGGACCCTCAGACCACGAACAGTAGGCGTCGAAACCGCGCTAACTGGGCGTGGACTGAGGAACTGAGACTAATCTCAAGCATTTGGCGTGCAGGGTTCATGCTGACTACACGGCCGAAAGAGGAAGTAGCAGCGCGGGCGCCTAAGGTCCCAAGTGAATGTCAGACCTTCTTCTACAAATCGCAAACAATTAAAGCCATGTTGTGTCTTGACGAGCTACAACGCAATGAATTTGTGGTGTTTCGAGAGTTCCGAGAGAAAGAGACTGCTCTCAGCCGTTCACCCGGCGCCGCTGTAGCCGATGATGACATAACAGCGTGCACTCGCCTCAGAAACATTGAAACTCGCAGAGGCATACCTTTCTTTCATCAAACAATGTCACATGGAACGGCAACCCGATCTGGCAGACCTATCGGGCGATGATGTCAATCTGGATGGGAGCGATGTAGTCGAAGACTTTCACATCCACAGCCGGCGGCCCTGATGTAAACACTTAAACAGCGCATACGATACCCAGGAACACGGCACGAAGACGAGATTTATGAACAAAGTACAGGAATAGTACAGCATCACATACATCTCTCATCGCATCAATTGATCTACAAGATGTCAGACGAAACATCCGACGACTCCACCTCGCAAAGTGGCACTCTTGAAAATGGCCACGCCTCGAGAAACACAAAACAACACTCCGACCTCTCCTCCAACCGCCATCGTCTCCCGTTCGGTCAATGGT